>NC_039261.1:11185418-11800867 GCF_003368295.1 Carassius auratus | reverse complement strand
AAAGCTAATAACGGAATGTGCCCAACCCCAGCACTTTACCCACACCCATGTTCTGCTACACTTCCTGCTGTTGCTAATAATAACCTCTGTGGAGCAGTGTTGCATCTCTTTCCTTCTTCAATCCTTCCACCACACACAGGCTATGAAAGCTAGCATATACACTAGAGAAACAGACCTTGTGTGACCGAGCACTTGCTCACCCTCATACACATATGCATGGGTGCAAATCATCCAAAAGAACAGCCTCCCCTCTCCACTCAGACATTTCAACAGCTCAGGCCGCATGAGAGTTACATAGTAAGTCATTGTCTGTCTGACAGACAAACCGATTTTAACAATTTCTGCTTTAAGGTTCTCATGATACCTTAATCACATCTTACGGTATAATAGCAGCTAATGTGTCACAATTAGTGTTGTCAAAAGAGCCGGTACTTCGGTAACAAGTCGGTACTAAAAA
This sequence comes from Carassius auratus, assembly GCF_003368295.1. Taxonomy (NCBI): domain Eukaryota; kingdom Metazoa; phylum Chordata; class Actinopteri; order Cypriniformes; family Cyprinidae; genus Carassius; species Carassius auratus. The sequence continues at coordinate 11,800,410 of NC_039261.1, read as the reverse complement.
AATTAAAATGTCACGGTACCATGTTTCTTTAAGTACCGGTGGTGCCTGAGTCAACCCGGTTCTTGACGCATACAACACTATGATTTCCGTGAAGCAGAAAAGGCAGACGGAATCTCAAAATCCAGTCATGAAAATCACACTTACATTTTAATATGGACAGTCACAAAATTTGTCAAAGTTAGCATAAATGTATCAAATAAAATCTCCATATTGTCCTGGCCTGGAGACCACACAGTCTACTCCCTGATGGCAGCAGACTGAAGAAGCTGTGTGATGGGTGGGTGGGATCACCTGTGATGCAGAGGGCTTTGCGAGTGAGACGGGTTCCATAAATGGTTCCATAATGTGTTCACCAAGTCGGCATTTATTTAATAAAAATACAATAAAAACTAATATTTTTTAAAATATTATTACAATTTAAAATAACAGTTTGTTATAGTTATATAAAATTTTATCTGTTTTAAAATCTAATTTATTCCTGTGATGACAAAGCTGAATTTTCAGTTTCATTACGCCGGTTCAAGTAGAAGTATTTTGTAACATTATATATGTCTCTACTGTCATGATTGATCAATTTAATGCATACTTGCGGAAGTATTAATATCTTAAAAAAATATATAATAATCTTAAAGACTCCAAACTTTTAAACGGTGTGTATCGGTTCATATTTGATATATTGCCAAATATTTTGTTTTGTACAATTAAAGAACACTGTTAAATGTAATCTTTAGCAAATCTCCAAATTAATATCCATTTTTTATGTTAGACAATGTTGTGATGCCTGCATTTCCTTGTACCATTTATTCTTGTCTATCAAATTTATATAGAAATATATAGATAATATAGATATATAGATTTTTAGGCTTTAATGTTAATGTTATCTGTATGCACTGGGGGTCTGAGAGTAATGCAATTTCAAATCTCTGTATGTACAGGTATGTACTGTACATGTGGAAAAATTGACAATAAAGCAGACTTGACTTGACTTGATATGTGATGTCTTTCAAAAACATAAAAAAATACCCCAATCTTTTTAAATAGTGTTAAAAATAAATAAATTAAATTAAATTAAAAACTGCATTGTTGGCCCATAACTAACAGTACAAATAAATTGTGCATCCCTAATACAACACCGCACATTTACAGTACTACTGTTCAAAGAATCCTATGCTGTCACCAGTGAAGTATAGATACTAATACTGTGCCCAACCTGCATGGGAACACAAGCCTGCACCGTCCCCATTTGACTTGATCCATCCTGACTCACAGCAATCACCAATAATGCTCACCAGGACATTCAACATTACCCAGGGCAACCTCTGTCCTTCACCCAAAAGCTCTGCAGTCAAAGTCTAAACTAGCCACATGGGTGCAAAACACAAATCCCTATCTCACATGCTCAGACTGCTGTCATGTTTACAACAGTATTACAGTATGTAATGTGGCACATGACAGTGAGCTGATTGTATAAATTACAGCTGAGCTATAATGTATAAGCTTGTGTAAGGATCATGAGCATCAGTACTGTGTGAGAATGTAAAATAACATGCTGTACTGTGATATGCTGACAGGTTTATTACAGTACAGCATGCAGCACAAATATAAAAAGTACCTTGGAACTCTTAGAAGTCAACAACAAAAATACATTTTTAAAGGTTTGCATCAATATTTTTTTGATTATAACAACTTCTAATGAAATAAAGTACATTGATTTACAGAAACTTAATATGTAGCAAAGACAAATTAAGTTTAAGTCGATCACACACACACACACACACACACAAATGTTGTTCCAGCTAATTTCAACATAACTGAGCAATGGCCCTAGAACCAATAAATATCTATTTGAATTTAAATAAACAGCTAACCTAGTACATGCTAAATGTAAGTTATGTAAATTTGATGAAAACGTTAGATATTACTAGTCACTGGTGTTTGCACAGTCATTGCTTATGCAACTATGGCAACCACAAAAACTTCAACATAACAGAAACTCTTAAAATGTCACTGGACACGGACAGATCTTTCCTTGTACTAAAGTAAAGTCTAGTCTTCAGTTTTATCTATAAAAGACAACAGTTGAGCTAACGAGTCACAAGCATGCACATCGTTGCGTAGGACAACACATATCAGTAACATTGACATAAATAATTCCCTCAACGCTGATAACGCTGGGTTCTTTGGGATGCTGAACAAGGTTATCTTTCCCTAACAAACTTTGGACACTGTTGATTTTGTGGTCAAAAACAAAAAGACAAATCCTTTTTGAGCAAGACCTATGCAGCGCTGCCGCAATGACTTCTGTAACCCGAACGAAGCACGTTGATTGGTTTGCTCTTGCTCTGGTTGATGTGTGCATGTGCAGGAGAAGTGCTCATAAAAGGAATTACAAAAAAAACTTTCAAAAGATTTTATGAACCCTGAAAGAGTGTATTTGGCACAGAAACACTATCATAGGTCCAACTCGGTTTCTTTTTCATTTTTTATATGTTTAGTATGAGTATCCTACTCTTTAGCAGATTAAATCATTCACAATGCATTGAAATAGCATTAGAAATCCCGTTTAATGAATAACAACTTAAAGGAACACTCCCCCTTTTTTAAAAATAGGCTCATTTACCAACTCCCCTAGAGTTAAACATTTGAGTTTTTCTGTTTTTGAATCCATTCAGCCGATCTCCAGGTCTGGCAGTAGCACTTTTAGCATAGCTTACCATAGATCATTGAATCGGATTAGATCAGGGGTGATGAACTCCGGTCCTGGAGAGCCACAGCCTTACAGTTCAGCTCCAACCCTAATTAATCCGCACCTGTCTGTAGCTTCCTCATAACCCTTCACACTTACTTTCAGGCCCATGGTACGGCAGCAAAGTTCCTTGATTATTGCGCAGGAATGAGAGTACAGTGCCTAGCCATATCAGCCTAGGAAATCGAAACTTTTCATTTTCCGTCAGTCTTAGTACACGATGTAACTACAGAAGAGTCAAGTTTAAAATAGAAAAAATATAGAAACTCTTTGGTCTTTTTTGAGCGAGACGCTAACAGTCTATTCAGATTGAACGATCTATGCTAAGCTAAGCTAAGAGTGCTACCGCCAGACCCAGAGCTCGGCTGAATGGATTCGAAAATGGTAAAAGTCAACAGTTTATCTTTAGGGGAGTTGGAAAATGAACTTTTTTAAAAAAAGAGGAGTGTTCCTTTAAAAAAATAATAATGCAGAAATGTCAACAATATTACACTAATGTAATAATGTTTGCAAATAGAAAGGGTTAAACAAATCAATAAATTAGATTTTTTTTTTTTTTTTTCACACATTAACGTTCTTTAGACTTCATGTCAACATACTCTACAAAGCATTAATGTAATAGGAAGAGGCGGAGCCCAAAAAAGGAAACAAGAAGCCAGGAGATCCCCTACCAAAGACAGCTAAAGTCACAGGGAAAGACACATGCATTACCAAGACGAACAGCTCTCCAAGCGTTCCGGCGTCTACAGCACAACCACACTCCAGTTGCCGTCAGAAGGTGAGCTGCCACAAAGAGCACCGGCAAAAAGACTTCTGGATCAAAAGGGTCCATAACTTGATCTCAAACTCTATCACGTCAAATCAAAATTGAATTTTATAATTCTTGTCCACTATAATCAGCATAACTTGGATCCCTCTTTTAGCATCCTTTCTTTTCTCTTCTCCGATTTCAGAAGTTAATCTGCACTTTGGAAATTAACAAAACGTTTTATTTTTCTCTCAGCTTCACCTACTTTGAAAAAGTAACTTCTGAAACGAATCATCTAAGTCAGTCTTCCTCTGTCTCAACTCCCTCCTCTCTCTCTGACACGCTTACTTGGAATTCCTTTCCTCTGAAACAAGCAGCATGCTTTTAGCTATCGCTCCATGAGCCGTTATAAACCCCCAACATGAGCAAAAAACAGAAAAACTAAAATGAGCAACCAGGTTTCTCTTCTCTACATCTGACCACAAGGCTGGCTGCTTATCCTTCCTGTATGAGACAGTGTATCATGTTAATGCGACGTGGATGACTATGTTTACGCGTGTGTATCTCTGTTGCTATGAGTAAGCTCTGTCATCTCTTCCATATTTACATGAGACCTGCGCACTTGTCTGAGGGGGAAGAGGCAAATAGCATTGACGGGTGTGTGACCGTTGACCCCGTGATCTCATCTGGGGCAAGCTGCATTCACTGAATGTGTGAATGACATGAGAGCTAACTGTGCTTGATGTTACAGAGTCATTCTGGCATCAACGAAGTTTGACCGTACTGAATGCTGTATGCATTACATGCTGAATGCTGAATGCTTACGGTTAGTGCCTTTGACTGTAAATAGAAGTATTTTAGCTGACCTTACACTCTGTGCAGATGGCGCTGTGACTCCCAACTGCATGTCGTTTTTGGTGTGCCTAAAGATGTGTGCAACGGCATGAAGCTATCAGTGGAATCATTGTGGTTTTGCGATGACAGGTGGGTACATTAGCACGCTAACTAACTGGGACGTGTCATACGAGGTCACATGATCATTTCGGGGACATCCAATCATATTTTTCCAGTGTTATAGTTCTGTCCAATCACATTTTGTCATTCATCGTCTGCACATTCTCTGCTGTCGTATCATGTACTTAAAAAAGTTAAAGGGGGAAACATGAGAGAAGGGGACTTTACAAAATGAAAGTTTAGCGTGACAAGAAGAGATAGGAAGAAAGTGTTTGAGGGCATGTGTGCTAAAAATCAGTAACAACTGCAAATCTGTGGCAGCAGTGCTGAACCATAGGCTCTGGGGTTTACATGCTGGCAACAAGTGTGACAAGATGACCTTAACTAAAATGAAAACAGAGAAAATGAAATGTAAATGTAAAAGAGAAACATACTGTGCATCCCAATTTGCATGCTTTAGCACTATTTAAACCTTTTTTTTTAAATAGTGTGAATATTGTGATCACACTGAAAATAAATAAATAAATACTAATAATTTAAAAAAAAATTACTGAAAAAAAAAACTAAGAGTGCAATATTGGGCACTTTGTGCACTCAGCTATCGGCTTTAATTATGAAGCAGAAGGAGAGAATTTAATTATTTTATACATATATAAATATATACACACATACACATACACACACATGTATATATACACATATACACACATATATATACACATGTACATACACACACACACACACACAGGTGCTGGTCATATAATTAGAATATCATCAAAAAGTTGACTTATTTCACTAATTCCATTCGAAAAGTGAAACTTTTATAATATATTCATTCATTACATACAGACTCACATATTATAATGTTTATTTATTTTAAAAACTAAGGAAACTAAAGGAAAATCCCAAATTCAGTATTTCAGAAAATTTGAATATTGTGAAAAGGTTCAATATTGAAGACACTTGGTGCCACACTCTAATCAGCTAATTAACTCAAAACACCTGCAAAGCCTTTAAATGGTCTCTCAGTCTAATTCTGTAGGCTACACAATCATGGAGAAGACTGCTGACTTGACAGTTGTCCAAAAGACGACCATTGCACAAGGAGGGAAAGACACAAAAGGTAATTTCAAAAGAGGCTGACCGTCACAGAGCTCTGTGTCCAAGCACTTTAATAGAGAGGCGAAGGGAAGGAAAAGATGTGGTAGAAAAAAGTGTCCAAGTAATAGGGATAACCTCACCCTTGAGAGGATTGTGAAACAAAACCCATTCAAAAATGTGGGGGATATTCACAAAGAGTGGACTGCAGCTGGAGTCAGTGCTTCTAGAACCACTGCGCACAGACGTATGCAAGACATGGGTTTCAGCTGTCGCATTCCCTGTGTCAAGCCACTCTTGAACAACAGACAGCGTCAGAAGCGTCTCGCTTCAAAAAGGACTGCACTGCTGCTGAGAGGTTCAAAGTTATGTTCTCTGATGAAAGCAAATTTAGCATTTGCTTTGGAAATCAGGGTCCCAGAGTCTGGAGGAAGAGAGGAGAGGCACACAATCCACACTGCTTGAGGTCCAGTGTAAAGTTTCCAGAGTCAGTGATGGTTTGGGGTGCAATGTCATCTGCTGGTGTTGGTCCACTGTGTTTTCTGAGGTTCAAGGTCAATGCAACCGTATACCAGGAAGTTTCAGAGCACTTCATGCTTCCTGCTACTGACCAACTTTATGGAGATGCAGATTTCATTTTCTAACAGGACTTGCCAAAGCTACCAGTATCTGGTTTAAGGACCATGGTATCCCTGTTCTTAATTGGCCAGCAAACTCGCCTGACCTTAACCTCAAAGAAAATCTATGTGGTATTGTGAAGAGGAAGATGCGATATGCCAGACCCAAGAATGCAGAAGAGCTGAAGGTCAATATCAGAACAACCTGGGCTCTCATAACACCTGAGCAGTGTCATAGACTGATCGACTCTATGCCGCACAGCATTGCTGCAGTAATTCAGGCAAAAGAAGCCCCAACTAAGTATTGAGTGCTGTACATGCTCATACATTTCATGTTCATGCGTTTCAGTTTGCAAAGATTCACCCAACAACTAACTCATTATTGACCAAAACACAGACAGTGAACCACAAAGCAACAAACATCAATACAGCAACATGATCTGCAGAATCAAAATTTCAGCTCTAAAACGCCAGAAAAAGGAAAGGTCAAGGTCAACTAAACACAACAAAATGTCAGAAGCAGACAACATGGAAAGCCCAAGTCATAAGATGTCAGGTGTTCCTGAAGGTCCGGTTCAAATGCTGCTAGGTAGAAGAAACACAATGAAGTCTGTTTGCTCAGTGCATAAGGCACATCTACAGGACAAACAGTATGTGATGCATGACATCACAGGTAAGCTGTAGGAAAAGGCGTTTCCCCTGAGGGTCAGGCACAGATAACATGGAGAAACCGAGAGATCTCCTGCAAATTTACATATGAAATTAAACGAGGAAGCTGACAAGGTCACCCTGAGGTCTAAAATATAATTTGGTTCTTGCACTAGAATATGTCATCACCATTTCAGCATAGAGTTCCTCCTCCAAATCAAACACAAGGTCACAGGAAATATGCTGACCGCAAACAAAGGCAGGGCGTAGGGAGATGGAAAAAAATACAACTGTGATAAAGCACATTCATGAACAATATGGCTCAAAAAATAGAATTTTGGTCACAGACAACATTATTTCCTGGTAAGATTGCTAGTTTATCAGTCATTTCCTCCACCTGTGTCCACAACCCGTTAAGGTGCCATTCACACAGAATGCTTTGAAAAAACATGAGATGTGGCTAGTGGAATGGAAAAAAAAGGTCTCAAGATTCGAACTAAAGATGCAAATGCAATGCTCAAACATGTCCATCTAGCGTGTGAATAGAAAAAAAATAGATAAGGTGCACAACAGAATGGAAAAATAAATTTTTTGTGATGGACCCCTAAGAATAAATTGTATCTCAGCTACGGTCTAAAAGAATTCAAAAACAAATGTGGACTAATAATATTGTCATAAGGCGTAGCTTTAGAAAATAAATCTTCTTTTATGATACTTTTATGGTGCACTTTTTTCTCATTTTAGGAGCTTGACAGCTGTGGTAAGAAAAAAGAAATGACGGTTTGGATCTTTATTTCTGGTCGAATTTTTGGGGGTAATTTCCATGAAAACATTCTTGCTTGTGGATAATGGAAAGTACATAACAACCTTCTAAATACACACAATAATAAAAATGAATAATAAATACAAAAAGTGAATTGAAAATAATGTTCTCATAGTGCTGACAGAGTTCTCTGTAATACTAAGAAATAATGACAGGGGGCAGTGTGGTAACAGCCATAACATGTGAATAGCATGGCTCAACTCCTCTCATTATTAAGCCAAAGGCTGCACTGCCAGTGCCTGCCACTTGTAATGCCAACCATAGTCACACAAGACCTGACATGACCGTTCTCAACTGATCTCACTCCGATCTGCTGCTTTTCACCCGCCTGATAATGACGACAGACGTCAGTAGTGTGCCAGACATGGCACAGGTGAAGCAACACAGAAACTCACGTGCTGAGAGGCAGGTATCATGATGATGAAACTGCTGAACATTGAAACAGGAAAAACCACAAGACTACTCATTTGGAATTTAAAGAGATCAGCCTAATTCAAGTAACACACCTATAAGATGAAGACAATAAGATTTTGATAAAAAAGTCTTTAGTCTAAATGAAGCTCTTTATACTGACTGGCGTGCTGCAGAGTAACAGGTAGAGTGTGCTTGTTTTGACAAGGTGAATGGGCAGCACTCAGCAAGTGAAACCCAGCCCTGTTTAAATATGCCTGAAGGTGCCATTAAAAGATTACATCAAACTGATCTGTGGACTGAATTCAGACAAGGGCTGATCTAATGATACTACACAGCAGACAGCACACATGCTTCCAACACAAACAAACACAACTGACACGGTACAGGGGAAAGGATACACAGGTTTACTCTCAGCGCATGAGACCATCTATTCTTCACAAACACTTTGTGCGGACAGTCTGCGTATACTCTAAATATTACATGAATGAACCACCACTGTAGAACCTACAGAGACAGTTAAGAGCTGAAGACATGATTCTCTAGAATACATCTCTCCAAAAAAGTATTGGGTTCATTTATGCTTAAAGATGGTTATTTCTTAAAAATTATAAAGGAGAAATAATTTGATAATCGCAGTGTGACCACCAGGTGGACCATGCACTGCTGGTGCTGACAGATACAATGTGAGCTAATAGCAGGATTGGGCCTCTTAGACAAATGTGAATGGACTAACATAAATAAACCAACCTAACTATTCCAGCATCAGTTTGAGGGGTCACCCTTTCATTAACTGTCAACACAAAGTTCGTCTTTAAAGTTCATCTGCCATGAAGTCAGTGAACCTAACGTGACGTGTTTGTGTGTAGACACTGACACCATGACTGCGCCAGAGCCGATGGCTGAGCTGCCAGGACTCACTTCAATGCTGTTTAAAAGGTGCTTTTTATTGAGCCACTTTGCCTCTGCAGCCAGGAAGTGGAGCACAACGTCATTAGGCAAGCACAGAGAGACGGTCCATAAGGTAGGAATGAAGTGGGGGGAAAAAGAAGAGATTTACTCTCACACCTCTGTGTTGAAAGAGCGCAAGTCTCTCATCCTTCTTTTACCCAGGAGCCAAATCTCCCAAGCTGACGACAGGGTTACTTAATCACAGGTTAATAGTTGGAAAAGAATGGAAGAGAGGGAGTAGGGGAGGGGATGTGGAGAAAGAGAAGGTCGTGAGAGAGACAAATTTCAAGAAGAGGTCGAGGATGGGAAAGGACAGAGACCAGGGAAAGAAAGAAAGACGGAAAAGATAAAAAGAAGGGGTGGACTGTAGTGGGATACACAAATAGAAGACTTAAAGAAAGAACGTTACCATCACCTCCATTTTCCCCCGGCTCCTGTCATCACCACGGTAACCCTTAAATTAGGTACCCGCCCTGCCCTCTGTCAGCTACTTGACCCTTCATTAAAGACCTCTATTTCCCTGTGAGGGACCCAAAAGAGTCCAGTTGATTAATCTTTTCCAGTGGCGGTAACTTAGGAAAGTTGACAGATCACTGACGCTCAATTTTGTCAATGTTTTCAAAAGTGAGAATGACACTTTGTGTGTGCAATCCTTAAAAAAAGAAAATACTACGTTTCTGGGCCTGAGCATTTCAGTTGCATTGGTCTCTAAGGCCCCTTTCACATTGCAAAATGGTCCCGGAAAATGGTGCCGGAGTGCCTTCTGTGTGAACGCAAACATGTCCTAGGATTGATTCCGGGATCAATCCCGGGTTGAGGCCCTAATAACATAACGAGCACTGTGTGAACAAAAGCCAAAATGGCATAAAGGGTGTGTCGTAGAGATGACGCATGTTATCCTGTGACTCTTTTACCGGGTGTTTTGAAAGCAGATCAACGTTTGCATCAAAAAAATATGGGTAAACTGTGATGAAGCAGAGATCAGGTGGTTCCTCACTATCTGCGCTGAAGTTGTGATCGCTCGCCACCTAAAGTGAACGCATCACATTACAAATTACATCGTAATGTCACGTGCCTTTATAGGATGTGTGTGAATGTGTGAACGCACACACAGATTCCGGAAAATCACTGGCAGTGTGAATGAACCACAATCAAACGATACCGGGACAAATCCCAGGACACATTATCTATGTATATTTTCCAGAATTTCTGTCTGAAAGAGGGTTAAGAAACTTGTGGCTAAACTTAAATGCAATGTGGTGTTTGAGACAGGTTTCACTGGGATATGAAATGGTGTAGTGCGGGAAGCATTTAGCAAGAGGGGATTCACAGCTGAGCTTTGTGTGTGCTCAGTGCAGCCTGTCACGCACTGGACCCTGGGAAAGGGCCACCAAGAGTGTCCACTTCAACAAGAAGAAAGGCCTTGTGTCCATTAGCATTAGTTTATCCTGTGTATGATCACTTGGTTCTATTAGGATGGACAAAACCGAAGTTGTCAGATTTTCCTGAAAAGAAAAATCTTATTAGTAAAGAGGTCTAAATGTTGTCGAACACTAATGCAGGTTTTCTTAAAATGAAAACGCATTGAATGACCAGTCACCTTGTTAATGAGTCTGACAGCAGCTGCTTCATTAAGGAAAGGTAATCCGTTTTTAACGAGCCACTTTATGCCTGGAGCCCAAGACTTGCTGAGAAGGACTGGGCACTTGAGAGATTTGGCTTGTTTGAAGTTTAGTACACTGACTAACTATAAAGGACAGGAGAGACATAGGGCAACAAGGGGAAAAGACTAAGATTATAGAAGCTAAGAACAAGGGAAGAGGTTCTACAGTGTTTTAATTGCATGTGTTGTCAGCATTAAAATGAAATTATCCATTATGAAAAGTTAAAGTTCAGAGAAAATGGTGAGAAGAAAGAGAATTAAGTGAGACATTGCCATGAGAGGGAAACTGAATGAGAGAAGCATTGGGCCCCAACATCCATTCATTTGATCAACAGGCCCCAACCAGTACAGAAGAAACAAACAAATATCCATGAATAACTCTCTAACACAGATAAAAAAATACATGTTTAAAGGCAATGGTTTAGCAGGCATAAGGTTAAAGAAAACCATAAAATATTACCACTATTTAACTCTTATGCGGCACAACTTCCTGCTTTAATGTTCACGGTCAGTAACTTTTGCTTTCTCTCCATTTTTACACACCTACTGCAAGGTATGTCTGCAATGATTTACTGGGATGGTTCAGCTCAAGTGATAAAATCTTTCCCACGCTGCTGTGAAAAGAGCGTGTCAAGCAGCAACGTAACAGAAATAGGTGGCAGATGTTTTCTGACATAACTGATGAGTGAAACTGAATATTGAAAAATATTCATTTACTGTCTCTGTTGAAAAATAAGGGGGATATTTGTTTTTATACAATGGCTGTTGATTTGTGATCAAACTTGTAGTCAACTGTAAGAAAGGTTCAGGGTTAACGCAGACTAATTGATTAGAGATGTCCTACATGCTTCACCAGAGAGAAATCTTTGACGTTGGAAGTAGGGGTGCGCGATAAATATCGTCCGATAATTAATGCGCATCTCGTCAGTAAAGCCGGTTCTCTAATCAGCGGTAAATTCCATCAGGTCAGTTGTATGAATTAAATGCTGATAATGAACGTGTATTTGCGCAGCTAGTCAGTTAACAACGGCTCTGTGAAGAAACAGCTGCTCTATGTGAAATCACGCACCTGATCGAATTTATCGCTGGTTAGAGAACCGGCTTTACTGACGAGATGCGCATTAATTATCGGACGATATTTATCGCGCACCCCTAGTTGGAAGATGAATTTTGACGTGAGAAACGTATGCTCAAATGCATTTAGAAAATGGACTATGATACCTTTCAATAGCTGCCGAGGTTTTGGAACACAGCAAGTATGATGATTCCCAAAATAAAGCTGCTACCCAAAGCAATATTTCTACTTGACAAGAAGGGAAGGATGGTGGATTGTTGATGGATGATGATCTGTCTTTTGCTTCTCCTCAAATGAAAGGTGCTTACTACCAAGACACTTCTCTATCTTTGTTCATCAATTGCCGAGCGATGCCACTAAGCTCTGACTAATTGACTACAATCTTGGTGAAGGCGCAATGCATGTTATTTTTGCTCATACTTGAAGTTAGGGGGTTTTCCTAAGCTAAGATTACTCAAGACACCTTGGCAACTCATAGCTGTTGCAGCCAGTTTTGCATAGCCTACTAAAATTTTCTTGAAAAACTTTAGGTTCAGTAGGTGTTTACATTGACCAATAGAAATGAAATTACAAGCAAGCAAATAAAATGTATAAGAATGATTTGATAAGTCAACTGCCAAGAAAATTTAATGTTGAAGGTAATAACAATGCAGTGAGAACTAATCAATCACCCACCATAATAGAACCCAGAGCAATAACTTGCAGTTCATTGTTTATCAGTAATAAACATCTGCTAGTATCAGTTGATAGCTTTATAAGTGATTTAGTTCGAGATACAAAGACCAAATGTCAAGGTGGAGAACCAACATAAAGGAACAGAATAAAAATGTGTAAGCCAGAAGGTCAAAGGTGTGGTAAACATGTTTTTATTGACATGTTTTTATTGATTCATGAAATTAGCTTCCCTGAAGGACTTTTAACAAATCAGCCACATTCAAGATAACGTACATCAGGTGACCTTTTAGAATTATCATATTGGGTCAATTTAAGCAAAACCACATTCACTGAACTTAATTGAATTATGATTAGGAAAAATATGCACTACAGACAAAATGGAATATCAAAGCACCAAAAACACATGCAAGCCTAAATCTTTTTTTAAACCAACCAATAAGAACTGAACTATAATTCACAAAAAATAAATCTTAAAAACAACAAAGACTGGTCTGAAAAGGAAATGACAGGTTTTGAAACCAAAGCCTGTGAGCTGAAACATGGGAGGACTGGCGGAAAGACAAAACGTTTGCGTGAGGAGGCTCTATCAGTAATGCCTCGTTTGAGTCAGTAGGGGAGGAACAGAGTTGCACTATGAAGATGAGCAAGGCTCAGGGGACTGCTGGGAACTCCTACACACAAACACACCCAATATGCATATCACAAGCCTGGAACAATAGATCATCCCACCACGATCTCTACACCCATAATTACCCTCCAACTATCCTCTATGATTATGAAGACAGCAACCAGTCACTTAACTTGGTCGTACAACCTTAAGAGATAGCAGATTACCACTATATGGTAAGATTATTATATAGTAGAGCTTAGAAGTATAATAGTGTAGTACTAAAAAGCAATATATCAAAAATGATTTTATCTCTTAGTCTCACAGCAATATCACCCTGCAGTCCAAGACTGATTGTTCACTGAAGCTAAGCAGGGTTAAGCTTGGTTAGTACCTGGATGAGAGACCTCCTGGGAAATCTAGGTTGCTATTGGAAGAAGTGTTAGTGAGCCCAGCAGGAGGTACTCACCTTGTGGTCTGCGTGGGTCCTAACGCACCAGTATACTGATGGGGACACTGTAGTTACAAAAAGCACCGTCCTTCAGATGAGACATTAAACTGAGGTCCTGACTCTCTGTGGTCATTAAAAATCCCATGGAGCTTCTCGTAAAGAGTAGGGGTGTAACCCCAAGGTCCTAGCTAAATTACCCCCCTGGCCTTTGTCAATCATGGCCTCCTAATAATACCCAACCACTTGATTGGCTCTATCTCGCTCTCTCCTCTATCTGTAGCTGGTGTATGGTGAGCGCACTGGTCCTTTGGCTGCCATCACATCATCCATCATCCATGATTTAACTTGCTTGATATTTTTGAAAACTGTGACATCTTTTGTAGGATTCTCTGATGAATAAATGAACTCAAAACATAATTTATTTGAAATATCATATTGCGTAACATTTTAAATGTCTCTGTTGACCAATTTATATTCCTTCGCTGAAAAGTATTCATTTCTTTAAAAAATTCATACTGACTTTGTTTCGCACAAATTAACTGCTGAACAACAGTTTTGGTTTGCCTGAGGGCGAGTAAATTAACAGCAGATTTTCATTTTTGGGTGAACTATTCGAATAATCCTAAATTATTAACACTAAATCTATTAAATCATTTCATCAGCCAAGAGTGAAGCAGTTTAATTGCTGCCTTAGTTCCAGAGCCTGTTGTCCTACTCAAGCCAAAATGTAGTAACGATCCACCCTAATTACACAGCAAATGAATGGATACACAGAGAAGGTAATGAAATATACACTTTAAAAGAGATCAACTTTAAGAACAGCAGTAAAACAGGACTGCAGAATCAGCCCCGAAATGTACAGTTAAGCCAAACTTAGGTCATGCCCACAGAGGGCATGACAGGACTGTGTAATAACACCTTCATCTTCTCACTAGCAGTGTTTTTGCTGTTTTTAAGTTGGTTTCTCATCTGTATCTGCCACACCCAGCTGGCACACAGGAGATATGCATAGTGCTTATCTCTGTCACTGCCTGAGCCTGCATGCACTGGCATACTATTCCTTCGCGCCTTCTATGCATCTCCACTAGGACTGCAACAACAACCGTTTAAAAGGCAAATAACAATCAAAAACTTCATTATGATTATTCAGTGCTATCCATACAGACAACCTTCCCCAGTGGTTGCTTTAAAATAGTGAAAACAAATTAAAAAGGTATTAAAGTGTAACTGACTTGTCAAACTTCAAACTAGAGCATGCAGATGAAATGTCAAATGTAACCAGAGTGGAAGAAAAATTTTACTGATCAAAACCAAATGTGTTGTTAAACATTAAACTGAATCTGTGTTTTATAATTAAAACTTGTCATTTGTGGGAACAATTCTATCTGCAATGTAGAATTCTATCATGGTAATTATTTATATTTTCTTTATGGATATTTCAATTAAGCAAATAAATAATCTGCATATCTCAGACGAACACACACACAAAATTACGCAAACATGCATACACAAATAAACAAACTACTCTGAACTTTGCTCTATGGGGGAAAAATGGCGAAAAACAATTGAACTGCAACACTGTGAAATCAGTGAGAGATGACATGAAATCATCCTTCATTCACCAGCTGTGTGTCCGTTATCAAATTACCTCATATTTTATAACTCTTAATGTAACTACCATGATCCAGAACAGGCATGAAGTCAAAGAACCAATGACAGAGAGGTTGTGTGAGTAAATTTGGTTTGCCGTGAGGTCTGATGGCAGATGAAAGGATCGTTATGGTATGTGATGATAAAATCAAGAATAAGAAACACATCAGGGCTGTTTACTTGAAACAGCCAGGAAACCTGCAATTAAAGTCAGTGCTTTCTGTAGTTTCAGAATGTGTGACAGACTTACATGAGACCGTAGAAATACTACTGAATACAAACAGGGAGCAGCATGTGATATTAGGTCATGTACTAACCGAAATAAAATGTTACAAGGTGATCCAATTAGATGGCCTCTGGTAAAAGTCAAAAAGAAGGTGAAAGTGACGCTCTGTTAACTTTTAACACACTCTGATGTAGGCACTTATTGTTGAATGACAATTTTAAACAGACAGAGGCAGTTTTGCTTTCATAAACGGGCCAATTAGAAATGCACATCATGTGTCAATAGCATTTTATTAAATGCATTTTAAAAAAAACACAAAAAAAAAAAAGAAATTAGAGCCCTGCAACTTTTTAAGCCCCTCGGTCTGGGCTTTGGGACAATTTTCACGTCATAGTTTAGATGCGGGCATGGCTTTGTGCCTGTTTTAGGCAGCAAGCTTAAGGTGGTTGCACATTTGACGAGAAGCGCTGTGCCGCGTCTAGAACATCTTGAGGTATCGCACACAGACGCGCACATTCTATACGCACTAGCTAAATATTTTCATCTTATTTAATATAAAACTATGCATATGGAGCTCTGTGGCACGGCAGGAATTTGAATGGCGCCGCCAGTGTGCATAAACAATGTGTTAAAATTTTCCTTTCAAGCTTTCTGCAAAGCACCGGCAAAATTAATTACCATAAATGTGACGGGGAAAATAGTATGAAGATATTTGAATTATTTGCTAATAAACTAGTGTTTTCTGAGTTGGTGTCGTAAGGATGAAGTTGCCGATCCTGAATCGTCATATACTCATTAGAAGCACTTTTAGAGATACGTGAATCTTTACAGATTATGATTATAATGAACAATTTTTATTTTCTTTAAACATATTTGTCATGTCTTTGAGGCATGTATTTGCTAAGTTTCGGTTCATTTTTTAACTCCGGTTAACCCTCTGAGGTCTAAGGGTATTTTTCGGGCCTGGAGATGTTTTGTCATGCCCTGACATTTGTGCTAAATGGCTAAAGTCTAAATGGCTAAAGTCTAATATCACTGTAATGAGCACAAACATGGCTATAATAATATATGTACATGATTGTGTTTTTGAGGAAAAAAATATATATATTATGCGTGGTTAGTAAAAAACTAAAAATGTTAAAAATCACTTGAATAAGATTATAAAACACATACAGAATATTGGTTCCTGTGACTTTTGAGAACTGGAGCTTGTATCCTAGAATTTTTCTTTCTACATTATGTGAAAACCATCTTGTTTACTCACTCACAGAAAACAATATATTGATTTAAATTTTCTAAGACACTTTTTGTTTGTAAAAGTCATATGCGAGTAGGTGTCAACTATCATGAATATCATTGGGATTTGCACTTGAGAAAACAAAGGCCTGCATAATGAGCTGCATAATGAGCCTTTCAGTCAGGTTTGTCACTGAGAGGGGAGGAGTTACAAGAAAAAATGTGAGGACAAAATAAATGTATTTATTTATATGTTTGTAGTTTATTTAGAATATATTTAATTATCCCACAGCGTAATTTAATATCCACTTGCGAGTGCAGTTAAACAGTTTATAAGGAACAATCAAAGCTGACTTTCAAAGCTGAATTTTTAGCATCATTACTCCAGTCACACAATTGTTCAGAAATCCTTTTAACAATCTGATTTTCTACACAAAAAAAAAAAAACATTTATTATTATTATTAATGTTGGAAAGAGCTGAGAATATTTTTTCAGTTTTTTTGGGGGTGGATAAATTGAAAGAATAGCATTGTTTGCTACATTTGTTACATTTACATTTATTTGTTAAATTTATATTATTTACATCAAGCTTTTGAATGATATAGTAGTGTATATTGTTATTGAAACTTCATAATGTTTCACTTGATTATACATTTAGTCAGGAATTATAGTTTGGAAAAAGTCTAACTAGTAAGAAATTTACACATGATGTGAAAACTAGTTCAAACTAAATCGCGTTCAGCGCGGGGTTGTGGTCGTATTAGGAGATAATGAAGGGAGACGTGTAAACGGACATCGCGTTGTTTTCATATGGATTACTTTATCACAGAATATTTGTTTTCGGCAGCACTTGTTTAGTTTAAAAGTAGACATGTCAAGCTTTCTATAGATATATCTCTCATGTCTCTTCGTTGAGTATTCACTGAGTTACAGTTCATTTTAATGACGCGTGTCTAAATGAAGATCACCTCAGGCACAAAGGCTGCAGACAGCACACCTTGTTTGTTATCTTTATTTTATAAATGCACAGTTTTGTTGGTATTATGTCTGTATACAAAAAAGTTGACCCTTTTCAGATTCGATTGATGTACTGCTCTTTTCTGTACGATCAAAACTGCAAGTGTGATTTAAGTTCTTTTCGGGGTTATCAGGAGAAAATGACTCCTAACGCGTATACGCGTTAATCGACTCGAAAGGGTTAAAGACTAGACGGCAGAAAGCGCATCATGTTTGTTTTCTTTATTTTATACAAGCACAATATTTTGTTGATATTGTGAGTGCACACAAATAAAAGTAGACCCTTTGCAGTTACGAATGATTACTCTTACCTTTATGAGTAAAAATGACGTACATGTACATGGACCAGGCTAGGGCCTAAATCTGAGGCCTGTGCAGGGCTCTAATAAAAATGATTAAAGCATCACAAAGAGCATCATATCACTGACCCAAATCCAATTCCCTGTATCCACCTGATTTCAAACTGACTTGTCCTTTTCACATCCTCACAACAGACCTCACACATTCCTATTCATCAAACACTGTGTCCGAGTTTTCAGTAGTGTGTGAGCGCCTACGGCACATGTTGACATTTATGAAGCATCTTCACAAAGCTTTGCAGTATGTGATAAATCCTATGTTTGCATAAATGGGAAGTTGGATGGTACAAAGCTATTATTCTCTGCCAGCTGTCTGACTGTACATGTGAGAGGTGGGGTGTGTATTTGATGAATAAATGCGGAGTATGAACTCAAGTGAAGAATGCAATCTGTTTTTAGACCTTGGAGAAGACCAAAAGGCACCACAACAAAAACCTCAGTGATTTAGAGAATGGACTATCTGCAGCTTGGTGGTGAGCTTGCAGAGTCTGAGCCAGGGTTCAGGGGGATTGAGACTAATCAGGGTTAGGTGGATTATAGTTCTGGGGGAGACAACACAGCAAGTCAAGCCACGGTGACCAGATTTCAAGAGACAAACACTAGCCGTCGCATATATACCTGCTGCTCTAATCTACACTCATTCATCTACCATCTGTCTTCAAGCTCAGTCCAGTGGCTCCAACCTGAAACATCATCCACCACAACAACTTACCACAGCTAGCCTATACATTGCCTATTTCTACAACGTGTCTATGGTTTTACAAATAATCTTTTAACATACACAAATAATTTCCTTTACACAAATGGTTCTTTAGAGTGGAAGAAGGTTGTTAACACTAAGAAAATAATGATTCTTTTAAGATCTGTTCACTAGAAGTTTTTGTGGAACACAAACTGGTTCTTCTATGGCTTAAACCCCCTTTTTGGAAACTTTATTCTAAGAGTGAATACCATAGAGAACACATTGCTATCTTTAGTGGCCTCAGTATATGGCTTTTACTGACACCAAGTAGACTGTAGTATCCTCAAACAATCTTCTTGAAGCTTACCCTGATAAAACTATTATTTCAGTGAGTTAAGTTTCATACAATGACCTTTCTCAACATAATATTGGAATTTACCTTGTAAAGGACCTAGCAGGCCTTAGACAATAGCATTACTGTCTAGGTATTAATAGGTCTAACCCCCACCCACCCCTTTGTGCTCCATATGGTCAACACACTTGCAGTTGATTCCATCCACTAAAAGCCTGTGCAAATGTGGGCCCCATGATCTGGGATTGAATTTCAGAGGAAATAAATACCATACTATCTTCAATTAACAATATAAAAAATGGAAGGTGACTCTTTGGCACCGTCTGCAGGAAGCCTAGGTTGTGTTCATTCAAGACAACGGGTGTCATACGAAGGTTCAAACAGATGGGTGCTGAATGAAGACGAACTACTCCCTTTTAACCAAATTATGACCATTCAGCACAGCAGGAGAGGAATACACCCTCCCTGTTCAAAACACACACTCATACACGTGTATAAACTCAGCCACTAAGCCATTATTGAGGGCAGGATAATAAGATGAACGACACCATCTTTTGACACGCGCAAAGCATCAATTACCAAAACAACCTCAAATGTCATGGCTCAAAACCACTAATAACTGGAGAATGACTCAAAGCTACCATAGCAACGTATTTGAATGCCTTGGAGTGCCTAGGGGAAGGTGAAAGGCATGAGTTTACTTTGATGTTAATCTCAATAGCCTTGATTCACATGTTGGTGCATTTGCTCAAACCCAATAGTGACCCTAGTATTTCAATATGACCAAAAATCTCCCTTTAACAAAGGACTAGAGTCTTCAAGTATCTGCATTCAAACACGGTTACTATAGAGTTAACAAGCTAATGTACAACAGCCGACCTCTTCATTTGAATCCTGCCTGCAGTGTACCATTGACTGAGCACTTATCACGCACCCGAGGCCAGGCACAAACACACAGGATTTCAATTTACGGAGTGCCAATGTGAGCTATCTTTGCAAACAACTATAATAAATGCACAGACTAAGAGTATAAGTTATGTGGGATATTTTATACATGGCAAAAGACCAACCAGTGACAAAAGAAAAAAATCAAATGAAACCAACCTTTTTTTCCCTCGAGGTCCTGAAGATACTGTCGGTATGATGCCGTGGCGCTCATTTTGCCACGGCAAAAGAAACAACAAACCTAAAGGAACTGCAGAGAGGGACTCTAAGGGCAGAAATGGAAGGTTTCAAAGTGAAAGGAACCAAGAGGTTGTTCCAAGTTTGTTTAAAAGGCAAAGAAGCAGGAGAGGTCACTATAAAGGCTCCATGGAATCCAACAAGTCACCAATCCAAAGCCAGCAGGGAAATCCATTCGCTCACTTCCCTGTTCTTTTCTCTCTGAAGTTTTTCTTTGAGTTAACCGCTGAAGTTTGCTCTCAAGTCACTGTGTGTGTGTGCCAGTCGGCTGCCTGGTAGCTCTGAGAGAGCAGCGTGTTTTAGAGCCGGATAGAGGAACTGTACTTTGACCACAAGACAGGTGATGTCACTACCAGAGCTCGAGCATGTGTTGCTCTCCCTGCGTGACTCAGGCTCTGTGTGTGTTTAATCTCTAAGGAAATTTTTGCATCAATAAGCTGGGCTGTGTGTAGTTGAACAAATAAATCCTATCTCTATTTCATGGTAGTCATTGTGTCCTCTGGCTTTATCAATCTATGAGAAAGCATATCTAAGACCGCACTGAATAATTTAATTCAAGAGTGTGAAATGTAAGAATAACACTTCTAACATTTTTAATAAATAAGTTGCATTTAAAACTGAACTACTTTGAAAGGGCTTTCTCTCATTCTTCGTCCACCAAACTGGTTACGTAACAACTGACTGCAGTCCCTTTAGTTACTTTTTATCTTGGTAGAAGGTAAATAAGTTAGCGAAAGACCCGACAGCCTGTGCTTTAACCTTCTATGTGGAGTTCAATAGTTAAAAAAAGATTCAAAATGTCACTCCAAAACAACAACACTTTTACTTGAGGCCTAATCTACAAAAGAAAAAAAATGGCCTTTGAAGGTATCCGCTAGCCTTGTAATCTGTGAACTTTCAACAGAAACAACAAAGCTATTGCAGACACAACAAACTGTTAAAGTCAAAGACTTCACAGACGGAACACCTCAACATTTTCACAACACACGGTTTCAAAAAGCACTCTTGAACAACCAGCAGTCGCTAATGCCTGTGAGAATGAAAATCTCATGTAGTATGTAAGACTGACTGCAATTAGCAGTGATTAGCTAAAAAGGACCGAAAAAACATTACACCATTCATCATGTAATGAAAGAGAGCTTGGATGCAAATAAACAGCCCAAGGAGGAGTGCAATGAAGAGAGCAAATATATGAAGTGTAACTCCATAATATATAATACTGAATAAGAGGTGTCTCATTACATTTTTAAGTCGGCATGAGATAAAAATTCACCCTAATTTGTTGTAGCTATTACTGTGAATGAATTATCCATGTACAATATGCTACATTTGTATTTTTCTGTCTTTTAATGAAGTTTAATGTAATGTTTAATCAAAATGTCATAACTTAATATTCAAGTGATGTCTTCAGATTTCTCTCTGTTGACATATTCAGGACTTGACCATTAAACCTTTTTCTTACAATCGACTGCAAGCTCCAAATTTATTGCAACTATTGGATACTTTCTTAAGTCTTCAAGGAATGCTCTAATTCCCACTAAAAATAATTATTAAAAAACACCCCATTAATTTATAAAGAACTAATAAAAAATAAATGTACAGCAACACACTGAAAATGGAGGTCTAGAGGGCAAATGTAAGAATAAACATTACAATGTTAAAAGTATAGCCACAATGTGTTTTTTATATATAATTGTTGGTTAACTGCCACTGTATAAAACCATATAATAAAAGAAAAAGTTGACACTTTTTACAAAAATGGTAGCTTTGGAGTAAACACCGAAAGCTGTGTCACTGCCTAAACTAATAGTGATAAGCTTTACATTCAAATGCAGGAAATTGAATAAATAAAACATAAATAAATAGAAAACGCATCTTTATTGTAATTATATCTATGGAAATCAACCCTACACATTGAGAGTAAATCATTAGCATATCCGACCAAATCTTCACTCTAATATTATGTCTAATATTAGCCACTGGTAGAGATGCCATTTCTTCATGATCGGCTGGGATCGGTGACCGGTGTTCTGTCGATGTAGCATACTTTGTCAGAATAGCATACCGGAAGTTGAGTTTTTGATAGCTCCTGGTTTAATATAAACAATACAATTTATTGTTTATATAACTATGTACTATGTTACATTTACTGACAGGTGTGTCAGATCGCATTGTTTCGTTCTGTTCAATTTTATTTTATTTTTTTATGGGTGAGTTACCAAATTGGATCTAATAGATTGGTCAAACATAATTACAAACAGCAGGAAAAAACAAAACAACCAACAATTCAGTGAAATTGCTTTCCCTACAGAAACCATTTGGGGCTTAAATGTGAATGCTCATGTGCGGTGTAGGAGATCTGTCTTACCTGATTTAGAGCAACAGCGCAGCATCAACATGAAAGAAAGACAGAAAAAGAAACATGTTAGAATAAGAGAATTATCACTACATTAAATTAGAAATGACAACAAAGGCATACACTGAAGAATCCTAAAGGTTGTATAAGGTCAAACACACACAGACATATGCAAACACGCTTGAACTCTTGCAAAAGCCAAGTGACAACCTCTCATCTGTCTGGGAAAAAAGCCACAGCCTCCACACAGTGTGGAAGTATTGTTTGTCAAAATGCATGTTGCAAAGATGTCGTCTGGATGCAGACCAACCTAAAATTAAAAATTCAGACGGAGAAAACCTATCAAACCATTATGGCAAGCCTTTAAGCTCCACTGAACCAATCATTGATTTTTTCTGTTTGGTAGAGGTCAGTGGTATCAGACATTAATGGGAAAGAGTAATGGTGTGACATACTGGATTCTGCTTTAATATTCTCTGCTATAGCTGGACTGGATCTCCCACAATGCATCAGTGCAGATGTAGAGAAACACCCCCCTCCCCACAGCAAAGCATGCAATGCTGCACATACACTACACACATATTCCACTGCAATTGTAAACACCACTTCTAAGAACTGCTTGACATTATAAAATGTCAGGTTTTGACTAGTACACAGGTGAATCATGGGCAGAGTCTGACAATATGGTGCCAGATTCAAGTGATAAAGTGATTGTCATCTTAAAGACATACACACCCAAAGGCTCTAGGCTTGATTTTAATTTTATACGAAAATACCATAATGAAAACACAGTCAGCACTCCCTGACATCTCTATGCATTAGCTCGAACATCGGCTTCAGTGACACACAAGACATGGGAGGTAAGTATGTCATATACATTAAAAATGCATAGAGACAAACTCAGATGTCCTCAAATACAAAGAAGCTTTCATCAAAAGAGCCCAATGCTGCCTTCTCCAAACTCAAAAATAAAGAACTGAAAAGAGAACAGAAAAGAGGATGGAAAGAAAAAAAAATTAAGAGACAGACAAGGATGATAAAACCTCTTGATAGACAGGCAAAGCAGAGGTCTCACATGGCCAGTAAGAGATGAGAGGGGGATGGAGTGAAATCTGGAAAAATACTGAAAGGTACAGAGAGAGAGAGAGAGAGAGAAAGACATGAAGCCACACCAAAATGTAGGTCACGAACGGTGAGGCGATGAAGCCGATAAGATCTGCCTGATTAAGACAGACGGAGAGAGAATGAAGAATACTAAAAGACAGAGAACGGTGTATCAAAAAAATTGTCTGATACATTTTCTGTATAAAAACAAAGAGTGATGCTGGACTGGTCTAAAAAATATTCAATATTTTCTGCTATAAGTTTGCTAAGGTGTTCTGAGTGTTTTTAGCGGGTTCCTATGAGGTTCCAAGCTGTTCTGGCCCACACAAATCTCTACAATAGTCTTATCAAGCTTCACTGAAAAGCATAACAAAAGATCAAGCTGATCTCAAACAGGACATGGCTATGTAAAAACACTCCTAGGCACGGAAGAATGAGCGCTTATTTAAGCGGGCTACCTGCTGTCAGGGTGGGCGTCTGTTCAGACGCATTTCGGGAAATCTCGTTTGAGCGAGTAGCCAAGTCTCTCCTCAGATCCCACCCAGAGCAGATTGCTGTGGATTAGGGGCCCTGCATGAGCGTATGCATTCTTGCTGTCTTCATTTCAGATGATCTGATATTTCATAAACATATAAACTCATGCTCACCGGGTTGGAGGGAATGTAGCAAGCGAACTACACAATCAAGTGAGCAATGAGTCCATTTAGGAGCATGTCTTCAAGAAGCATCCTGCAGGTCAAGTAATGCTGATTCAGAAGTGGCAGGTTTGCTTGGCTGCTCACATTTAGGTGTTGAAACCCCTTGTTGTCCACTAACTGCCCAACTCAGGATTTATTTTGCTTACCTGCACAGATCCAAGCAGCCCCAGTCTAGTCTATAACTGTGTGCATATGAAAACACACACACACACGTAAGACTACAGCTGCAGTATGGTGTTGTGTTCCACAGTTTAAAATGGTTAAAAAGAGTTGGGCTAAAAAAGGGTAAAACATGCTAGGGCTTAACATCATTTCATATACTATCCAATATCCATCCTGATTAGACAGAGTATTCCAAATTACAATATATTAAAAAGTACACTGAATGTGCACTTGTAGTGTACTTTAAATAGCAAAAGTGCATTTAAAAAAAACTGTACTAGATGATATTAAAATATTTATGAAATTAGCCACAAAAGTGTGCTTAAAAGAAGAATACATTTTATACACTTAAGTAAATTTTGAAACAATGTAAAATTCTAAGTTTGACTTTAGGCACAATGCAAATTACTGTTTTAAATGTAAAATAATGTGTCATGGTACTTGTGAACATGCATCAAAGTCTGACACGGAAGAGAAAGAACATTTTGAATACAATTATTTCTGTTTACTTGGTACACAAAGTATTCTTGTAGCTTCAGAAAATTAACGTTGGACTATTTTACCGATCTCCTATAACTTTTTGGGCCTTGAACATATCAGTTGAATTGTTGTCTATGCCGATCAGAAATCAAAAATATCTTAATTTGGGTTCCGGAGATGAGCAAAGCTTCTTGATAGCTTCTCTATCAAGATGACATTATTATCTAGTATTCTAGAAATGGCGTGCAGAAACTGTGTGCTTTCCCATCATCAACACAGAAGGTTTTGTTCTTTAGTAAAAATATGCAAATTGGAATCCAGCCTAGGTTTATAATAGCTTTGTAAATATACAGTTTACAGAAAACAAATGCAAATTAAAATTGCAACATGCGAACAAAATTCTAAACCATACAAATGAAGAATACAATACAGTATATAAACAGTACATGTGCAAATGTTGATTAGAAACCGCATATTGTTCAGTTCTATGGACTGTGAACAGCTGCCCGCCGGTGATGAAAACCACTGGGAGTGACTGTGAAATAAATACTGCATCCACACACACCACACATACAATGATGTGTCTGGGCTGCTGCTATTTAGGATTTCTGTAACAGAAGCTGTGATTTCCTGTGCACGAATCAATTCAAAGCCTGGCACCCAGACACATGCCTGAGACATACAACTCGAGACACTGACCCATTTCTGCAGACACCAGGGGGTAGAACAAAGCACCGACGGGTCAGAACAGACCAAATACTCTGCACAGGCCCTGACAAGCCCCCACATATCAGCAGATGTGTCGTGGCACATGGGGATGGGGGGAGAAACACCAACCATAAAACTGATTAAACTGAGAGATTTCCGTTTGCTGTCAAGACTGAGCAGCTATAAAGAGGAGAAATACGAGAGATGTCACCTAAAATGGGTGATGTAGACAGAGAGAAAGAGAGAGAATGACAGAGACTGAGAAACAGGTGAAGCAAGGTATAAAAATACAAAAATATGTGACCCTGGACCACAAAATTTGTAGCAATAGCCAAAAAAAAAAAAAAAACATGTTATGGGTCAAAATTATCGATTTTGCTTTTATGCCAAAAATCATTAAGATGTTAAATAAAGATCATTTTCCATAAAGATATTTTTTAAATTTCCTACTGTAAATAATTCAAAACGTAATTTTTGATTAGTAATACGTGTTGCTAAAAATTCATTTGGACAACTTCAAAGGCGATTTTCTCAGTATTCAGATTTTTTTGCACACTCAGATTCCAGTATTTCAAATAGTTTGGCCAAATATTGTCCAATCCTAATAAACCATACATCAATTGAAAGCTTATTTATTCAGCTTTCAGATGATGTATACATCTAAGTTTTAAAAAATTGACACTTAAGACTGGTTTGGTGGTCCAGGGTCACATATGGTTTACAGCAACATAAGTAACAGACAAGAGACGTTAGTGTGACAGAATCTCGTCGGGCAGCTGGAGTGTCAGCCATATACAGGAATGTATCTTAACATAGTTCATAGTCATCCGTGGAGTTCAATTGCACAGCTGTCTGCTCAAAACGAACAGGTGACACCTGCTCCACAAACTCACTGTGAAGAACTGTAAGAGAAACTGACAAATGTTGATTGGGCAATATTACAGTAAAATATTAAAAAAGTTACTTACTACTTCTTGACAGGATGCTGCTTTTCAGCTTTAACTGCCAAAAGCATTTGTGGTTAAAAAGTATATACATTTTCATTTTCTAAAAATATGACTATTTCTGTGTGTATATCTGATGCTCACAAAGGTTGCAATTATACAATAAAAAATACAGTAAAAACAGTAATATATATATATATATATATATATATATATATATATATATATATATATATATATATATATATATATATATATATATATATATATATATATATATATATATATATATATATATATATTACTTTTTCGCTTTTTTAATATTAAAAACAATATCACTTTTTTTCCTGCAATGGCCATTACTCTAGTCTTCTGTGTCACATGATCCGTTCAGAAATCATTTTAATATGCTAAATTTGGTGCTTAATTTTGGTGCTTAAAGGGTTAGTTCACCCAAAAATGAAAATTAGCCTGTGTTTTACTCACCCTCGAGGCTCACCCACCCACTGCAATTATTTCCCTTGGAAGGGCCAGGACAATTTTTAACATAACTCCGACTGGATTCGTCTGAAAGATATACACCTAGGATGCCTCAAGGCTGAGTAAAACAGGCTAATTTTCATTTTTGTGTGACCTAAACCTTTATTTGTTTGATGGTAACCTAGATCTTTTTAGTATTCTTTCATTTATTTGAAGCAGAAACCTTTTGCAACGATGTGAATGTCTTTACATCTCCTACTGACCCCAGATGTTTGAATGGTAGTGTATAGGTTTCATTTCAAATTCTGTGTTTACAGAAATTCACATATTACATTTGCACTATAACAAACAATGACCGCTTAGGCTTATTTTGGCCACGCTTCATTTAGACGATTAACAGCACTGTGCTAATGCGCGAGAATGAACGTTTGATTAACAGTGGGGCAGCAGATCACATCGACCTCACAAATGCAACCTTCGAAAATCAATCTCCGATTGGATGACACGCATGACCTCATCTCCACTCAACACTCCAGACAGCGTGCAGCCATCTCAGCAGATTGTTTTAATGACGACCATCCCCTGAATTCCATTTTCTCCACCCATCCTTCCATCTCCTGTTCTCCTCTCTTCAGCAGCTGTCATTCTTCTGTGCAACCACACCATACTAGGAGAAACCACACCCTGATGCAGAAAACCAATACGAAACAGTCGATCCAAAGGCACCCTTAAAATGCTGACATGCATTTTATGAAACAACTGTTTCTAGTAGAGATGGGCAGGGTGACAGCTGAGAGAAAATTCTAAGTGTATTAAATCTCTCCTTACACACATGCACTTCACATCCACGCTCTCATTTAAGCCTAGGATCCACTTCTAATTGCACCTGTCTGTTTTTCTGTACTCCCTACAAAAGCCAGGAAGGGTTAAAGCAATTACACACAAAAAGACTTTGTTATGAAGATGTGTTTGTCACAGGGGCCGTCGATCACCTGCCTCTCAGAGTAAAGGCTCAGTGTCTATAGCTCTCACTACTAAAAGTAGTTTAAATAAACACTTCAAACCGGCAGGTGTAGCGCAAATAGACAGTTCTTCATTCACAGGCATTTTTAACGGACTTGCACTTCTCCCCATTGTTTAAAACTCAATAAAGCTTCAACATTAGTAAATGAACTGGATCAGCATTATAACAGCATCATGGAGTGTCTGGTGTACAGTGGCCATTGATTTTTTTAATAATTTTTTTTATTTATAAATAAAACGGAATGCAAATCCAAAGCATTAAAATTAAAATAGAAAAGAGAATAATGACTTTATCAATTACACCTGCCAAGGCAAGCATAATTATTAGCTCATAAAATTTGTGCAACATATAGGGGTGTCAAAATTAATCGTTTCTACGGTGCATCGCGATGCAGACGAGGACGATTCGGTTTCGGTTCAGTAATAGCCCATAACCGGTTATAATGTACTGACGCATTTCTGACGTCAGCACCGCGTGCTCAGTCGCGGCATACAATGGCAGAGGGAGGCGAAACGCCTGAGCGTGCAATAAAAAATGCTCCAACCACTTTAAAAGCCGACATTTGGGCACATTTCGGCTTTTATCAACAACACGTTAAGCCCGACCTTGACAAGACACACGCTGTGTGCAAATCATGTCACGCAAAAATAAAATATGCAGGGGGTAATACCACCAACATGAGAAACCACGTCAGTCGTCTTCACCCCGAGCTGCAAACGCCTGTCAGTGCCATTGTGGATCCAGCTCAGCCAAAAATTGATCAACTTATATCAACGTTGCCGCCAAACTCAGTGAGAGGGCAGAGAATTACCAGAGCAGTGGCATCTTTTATTGCAAAGGATATACGGCCCTTTTCTGTAGTGGAAAACGGCTCATTACATTAGCGATGACTGGAAGATTTTGTCTCATGTGCTGCAAACGAGGGCCGTTTATGAGTCTCACACGGGTGCTCATCTGGCAGAGCTACTGTCTCATGTCGTGGATGAATGGCAGCTATCACATAAGGATGTAGTGCTTGTAACAGATAATGCGTCGAACATGATCGCCGCAGCTCAATTCGGAAAATTTCCTCACGTAACATGCTTTGCGCATACGCTGAATCTGGCATCCCAGCGCGCGCTTAAAGTGGGCGCGCTCTCCAGGATTTTGGGCAGAATTGGGCTGAATCACAGTGCAGTAAATTAATTTCATGTTTATACATTTGTCAATATTTAAATGTTTTACAAGAAAGTACACTGCACTATATAAGTATTTAAGTACACTCCCTGCATTATGCACTTTTAGTACTTACATTTGTGTGTTCTAATCTAATGCTGCTGTTGTCTTCTGTGCCCAGACTTGAGTTTTATTTGATGTTTGATTCATTCAAGAAGCGTGTATCAGGTAAAATGAAAGGTTCAGTTCATATATCTGACTGCTTGTATTTATTGACAAAATTGTATACATGTGAAGCAAAATTGAAAAATAAGGATGCAGTGCATCATCAATGCATCGTGATGCATCGAGATAATTGAATCGAACTGAAT
This sequence comes from Carassius auratus, assembly GCF_003368295.1. NCBI lineage: Eukaryota > Metazoa > Chordata > Actinopteri > Cypriniformes > Cyprinidae > Carassius > Carassius auratus. The sequence continues at coordinate 11,770,756 of NC_039261.1, read as the reverse complement.
CGATGACTTGATAATCGTAATCGAACCGAACCGTGAGACCAGTGTAGGTTCACACCTCTAGCAACATACATGAATGATCAAGTGTTATTTTAGCATTTTCATTCATAATGAGTATTTACTCATATTTTGAATTAGATTATTTTCATACAGTATCTTTATTTGTTGTCTTTATTTTAATTTCAGTTTTAGTTTTAACATTTTAGTTTAAACCTTTTTAAGCGATCAGACTCACGATATTCACTTCATGAAAAATTATTATGAACCGTTATATATCGAACTTGGGGATGGACTCCTTTAACCTGTAAGCAGCCACCCAGAACACGTTATCAAACACACAGCAATGTCTTAACAAAACAGTAGCAAATAGGCAAACATTTACTACATTTTCTTCAGAAAATGTCAAAGTTCAGTTGTAACGGTGATAACTTTTGCCATTTTCTCTCACATTGTCCTTTTTATCTTCCTTTCCAGTAAATTGTAACTATTTTTTTCCCATTAGGACACACCTCTTACATTACAACATTCCTTGGTTTCCTGTCAGTGCCTCACACTACTGACATGTACATGCCCACACATTCCACCGATGCATTATTACAATATAAATAAATTACAATAACTCTTTCACCACTCATTAAACAGCTGCATCGGTTTTGTTTTCATTACAGTTTATAAACAAGCATTGTAGGAGTCATGGTATAATCCAGAACAAGGAAATGGTTTAAAAAGCATGCAGCAGATGAGTGAGAGATCAGTGTAGGCCAGCAGAGGGCCTGATGAGAATGAAGGTACAAGAACAAGAGAGAGAAATAAAGACTTCTCAGCTCTCCATCCATCCAGAGAAAGATTTCATTCATTGTCCCCTGAAAAACACAGCAACCCTTTTCCTTTCTCCCCCCTCCTCTTCTCTTCACTGCCTTTGTTCCTTCCCTCGCTCTCTGTATTGATTTAAGGGCGGTTTAAGGTGAATGCAGTGCTGTAATGTAATGATGTGGAACTGGTTTACTCTTCCAACACTGTGAGTAACTGCATCAAGACCCCAGACTCTCAATCAGACTTTTAGAACAGGAAGAAGCAGGACAGGCCATCAAGCTCATAGATCTAGCTCTAGATCTAACTCTAGCTCATCTTAACATGGAGGTATGAATCTAAAACTATGGCATGAGGGGAAACTACTACAATGAGGGAAATAACTACAATCCTGTGAAACATTGCAAACAATATAATGCAATTCAACTAAATGATTGATTTAAAGAACAGCTGATGGTCCCCATTGACTTCCACAGTATAGAAAAAATACTATGGAAGTCCAAAGTGGACCATCAACAGACACACACACACACACACACGCACAAAAACAAATATTTATGTCACTTCAAATGTCATTTGCAGTGCTTCATGAGAGTGGATGGGTGATAAGTTTATCATTGCAAAATGACTTTTAAGTTCACTGACTGTTGGATATTTCTTTGCAAAATCATGGGTAATGTAGTTTTCTACTAGGAATTTTGCTTTAAAAAAAATATATTTAAAAAATAAGTTAAAATATCGCAAACTGATGGCTTCAACAAAAGCATATATCATTGATTAATAACCTCAGCACTCAAAGCAGGTCTGTCTTTAATGGTTAATACATTTAATAATCAATTCCCCTATGGAGAAAATGAATGAGATTTTACTTCTGGAATCCGACTGTTGCACTCTATCCCACACACAATTTGGCAGCAAAACAGCCCAATCAGCCACAAATCCCAAAACAAACCACTATTAGCCTGCTTGACTAGTACAGATGAAGAGATAACGTCTTCAAGTATTTAAAAACTAATTAAACTCAATCCATTTTACTTTCCTAATAATGAATGCCTCTGATGTTATGTTGCATAATCCATTACTGCATACTAGTGCATATTACTGGTTAAATAGATTATTTAATAGATCTTTTCATCAAGATATTATAACTCTGGAACCAAACAGGCAAGTGACCATCTAGTAGTTTACCATCATAAGGGACACCACCCACATCCCTCTGGAATAGGGAACAGATTTAATTTCTTACATCACATCCATTAATAAATCATCAGTGGCTTATTTCCCCCATTTTAATCGATTGTTAACATAATGATTTCTAGTTTAGGAAAACTGGCACACAACTGACAAATGGCAGAATCACTTTTTGGCACCTCCAAGTTACAGGTTATCATTTTAATTAGGGCAAGTGCAGGCAGCAGAACTACAATTAAAAAATGTTCAAAGATGCAAATAAAGAATGGGAGATGATCCAAAAATAAGCCTTTAGTGGGAAACAATGCCAACTGAAGAGAATGCTCTGTGTCATCAAATGAGCAGGCGCATGGACATAACTTGATAAGGTGTGGGGGAAATGGAGAATAAATCTGAAAAAAACACTCCATTAGAGAGACACAGAAAGGAGGGGCAGATTAAATTAAAGACTTGAGCATCAACGGACGGTCATTAGATAGCCATGAAGCACTATTTGCACATTTCTATATGAGCACAGGGGCCCCAGGGAAACCCACACAGGCAGATCTCCAGGATCAGTGTGTGAGAGGTCAAAGATCAGGGAGGTCCTTTGCTTAACCCTTCCCATCTATCTTCCTAACTGTCATGTCAGCACAAGTCAATATAAAATGAAACTTCATTAATCTATGTTAATGCAATAAAGACATTTCAATAAAGTCATTTTACTCCATTAACCACATCTTTCGGTCTCTGTAATAACAAACACAGTGAAATAACTGTCTACACTCTCAACTATAGGTGTGGCTGATAAAGGTGTGTGTTAAAGGGAGTGGCAAACCGCTCAAAGCAACATCTGTACTTTCTCTTTCAGGCTCGAAATTAAGCTTTGAAACATCAGTCATTCACTTGTCAGAGTAAAAAAGTTACTTGTCCGGGGGGAAAAAAGGTGTGTTTTTTTTTTGTTTTGTTTTTTTTGCGCAAATGTAATTTATTCTGAAGCAATGGTCTCATCAGTGCTCAGGTATTACTTTAGCATATTTGTGATATCTGCCTTACATTGATTGCTGTAACACTTTTAAACTTTATGCAGGACAATATTTTCAAAAACTTTAAATGTACATGTCACCATTTACGTCAAATTCTTAAATTTGATCAATACATAAAGTTAGAACAATAACACACTGTGTGGTTGTTACTATTCAAATGAAATCTGTATCAACAAACTCCATCTTTCGACTGCAGTGGAACAACTGAAGCTGCATCGAAAGTGCCATTTAGATGTATTTACTCAGACAGTTTAATGAAGATAAAAGGCTACATAAATTAAATTACTCAAAATTGCAAATGCATAAATAATGTTATTAGATTAATGTTTTCCATTTTTGACATACAAATATGAAATGTTGGAAAAATGCAATGATACTTTTAAATATGAAATTAAACCTCCAGTAGGCGGTGGCAAGTCATTGTCTTAATGAGTGAATCAGATTCAACAGATTCGTTCATTCTCGCCAAAGTTTCAGTACTGCCCTAGTTACTGATTGTTATTCAAATTGTAATCAGTTTACTTGCCTGGTCACAGAATCCACTTGTCCCAGACAAGCTGACAAGTGTTAATGTCGAACCCTGTCTTTTCATTTCCTTATAAACTAACTGGGAGATACACAGAAAGTGTGTAGATAACCATGCTGTAGGACAGCAGCCCATCCAGGTGTGCCAAAAGCAGGAGCAGGTGTTTTGGGCGTCTCTCTCGGGTATGCAGTCACTCCACTACCCACATCCAACATGTCAAAACATAAAAATGCATATGCAGACAGATTCAATTCCATCAAACACATCAAATTTAAGGGTGCTTTCACACTAGCAATTTTGGTGCACACCTGGGTTCGAGTGACATCAGAGCTCGTTTCGTTTGGATGATGTAAACACTGTCTTCCGAACTCGGGTGCGCACCTGCGAACCGTATCCGAGTCCGCTTAAAAAGGGTGGTCTGGAGTACAGTTCATGTGAACTCTACAGTTTGCTGCTGATGTGAACACAATCGTACCAAATTGCAGAAGTGAACCACTATTAAAGGTAGGGCAGGGCTCCAGACTAATATTTGAGAGCAGTGGCACCAGCGCCAGAAAGTTCTACAGATGGTGGTTCAAAATATAGAGAAAAAGTAGAAATGAATCACTAATAAGCCAATAAGTGCTCCTCTGCTGCTGTCTACTGGTTATCATTGTGCTTGTGCTTGAAAGTCATTGAAAAGAGCTTGAATTTCTCTCTCAAAAGGTTGTACAAACCCTGAAATTAATTATATAATGCATTTGACTATTTCTACCACACCACCATGGTTACTGTTAGCGTTACTGCTTCAGGTTTCCTGACGTATGTCAGCACTGTTTATAACAGAGATTTCTGTGCAGAATTTGAATGATTCTCACTGCATCTAACAGCACTGTTGCATCTGTATCGCAAAATCAACTTTGGCCCCTAAAGCTGTTCTGAGCTTGGACAAGTTTCTTTGCATCGCAGTCCGAGCTGATAAAAAGGTCCGCGCTGTGCAGCTGAAATGTAGTGCGATTTAGTTTCGTTTTCATTTCGTTTGCCATTTGATGTTTCTCAAAGGCAACAGAAAAGGCAGATCTTATGAGTTGAACAACACAGTGGTCACGCCAGTTAAATGGAGTTATGTACTGAAGCTTTGGAAACAAAACCAATGGTTCAAAAACATAAATATATAAAAATGAAGAGAGCAACTGCATTTTGCCGCCTTGTGCCATTCCTGCGCTGTCATTACTAAGCAATTGGGTAAACAGCTGATGGCTTGATGACACAAACAAGCTGTGGTTCGGACCCAATAAAATAATATGAACAAAATCCAGCACGGGGCAGGGGGAAGGGGGGAAGCAAACAAACTCTGGTTCGGACCAGGCAAGCAAACTAAGTGTGAAAGCACTACAAATCAGTAAATTACAATGGTTTCTCTGATGATATACACTGGCAAAATTGCTGCTGAAAATTCAAATAGAAAACGGTTATTTCAAAATCTAATGTTTCACAACATTATAATTTTTACTGTATCTGTTCAATTAGTAATACATAAACAAATACAGCTTTATGTGTCATTTGGAAGAGCCTCAAAAATCTATATATAAATACTGAACAATAACACTGAAACTTGATAAAATATTGCAGGAACCTGTTGAAAAGAAAGGTCCAGGCCAGACATATATCATGTATATTAGAATCGCTAATATTAGACATCCCCAAAGTTTCTGACCCTGGACATAATCCCACAAAAAAAAAAAAGAGAGAAATTGATATTTTTAAGAAGCAGAATATATTTGGTTTCAACCCATTACATCATAAAGAATTACCATCCATTTCGGTCCATAGACTCCATGCAGACTGCTAAACTTGAGATCCATTCGAGGCGTGTTTATTAGCAGGGGCAATGGAGCAGAACAGAACTGTCTCTGATAGAGCAGTACGAAAGGTTGAGGGTCGAAAGTGGGACAGAGTGATGGAGAGACACTGGATTGGATTGGCTCCATAAAACAGCTTCATCAGGATGGAAGTAATTTCATCAGCAGGGTCTGGGGTGCTTACAAAAGATCTGTTTCTGGGTAGACCTAAGACTAGCTCTTGACATGGCTGTTGCTTACAAGAAGAATATGAAACATAAGTCATCGCATAAACCAATCAATAAGAAGTGTGTGTAGAAAAAGAAAAGCAGTAAGGGTAGAAAAATTTTTTAATTAAAAGTTTCCAAAATGAGGCCAGGTAGTAGTGAAAGGACTGGGTTTAAAACTTAGTGAGCTACCTACCTAGACAGCATGTTTTGGCATTGGAGGCATGTTTTGTGTCAGCTAAACGCGAGGCTTTGTGATCTTAGCTGACTTGAAACATGCCAAAAAACGCTATCTAGACAGCCAGTTTGCTAAACACAGTCAAGATAAGTAATCCTAGTCGGTATTTTTATACTGGCCCAAGCAGAAACAGGACTATGTAGTGACTTCCTCCTTCCCGTCACCTCCCAAAACTTGCTGTTATTTAAGGAATGCAGCTCTGGTCCCACTTCTGCTTCTAGCTGTGTGTTGCTATGTCACCCTGACCACTCCTCCACTCCTACTCCTTCAGCTGGAGGACAAATATACAGTGTGCAGAGCTGTTTTTAGACAGACACCTCCATTTACATCCCTCTCAAGCACATCACATTTCATTAACAGCCCACTCAAAAACAAGTGTGTCACAGGCACACACATGCTACAGGAAAAGTGACCGAGTGGCATCTTACTTTCAGCCTTCCACTGGATATATTTCAGTCAAAATTATTTCTAGTTAACTTTCTTTATAAATCTCTCTTGCTACCTCCTGTCACTTCATTATTACATTCAGCAAAAAAGACAGTAAATGATGTGTAGATTGAAACTGAAAGGTTATTGAGAGTTTCCATTACTGACAAACTTTTCACACTAAGTCATAATAGTAACTAGAAAAATACTCTTAGTAGTTTTAGGCCGACAGACAATGCCATTGTCCAATGGCGATGGCTGATAGACATCACGATGCCAGCGCAACATCGTGATGCCGCCCCCCCAACCCCACCTTTTAGAATGCATGATCGCTTTTTAGTTACACTATCACTTTCATGATTCGCGATCGCACAAAATTTGTTTATACTATGGAGCATGCAGTACTTACCACACATATTACAAGATTATATGTTTTTCAGAGGTACCGAGTATATTAAAATCATTTGCTATCATCCTCAGTCATCTCTCCTTACACCGTGTCTACACTGGATGCAAAAGTTGTCTTGTGGCATGGCACCACACCTGGACACAATATAGGCACTGTTGAAACTCATTTGAAATTTGTGTCAGCACGTCATAAATAATGCAGCAGCAGTTTACTGTCAGGGATTTGTGTTGTCATGACACACCGCATCCAGTGTAGACAACATCACTGATTAAAATGAATTCTATTGACTGATCTGTATATAATGAATCTCTATAGTATTTTGTGGTGCCGCGCCGCTCGCATCCGGTGTAGACATGGTGTTAGGAATCGTTAGTTGTTTTCCCTTATAAGGATTCATGCTTCAGGCACAACTCCCCCAATACCCCCCAATACCCCCCCCCCCAAACAAGTTTATGGAATTACCATAAACACCCACCTGACCGGAGACAGATGGAGTGGGTCATCCTTCACCAGAAGGGCTGACTGACCCCTTTCCTCTCTATTGACAGGGCCAGATGTGCAAAACACATTACCAAAAAAGACCCCAAACGACAAAGTGAGCATGATAGCTGTTTAACCTGAATAGGGTGACCAGACGTCCCTAAAATTCGGGACAGCCCGAAATCTAAACTGTTGTCCCGAATCCCGAATCTGTCCCTAATTGTCCCGAAAATTATACTTAAGCAAAATCTTGAGTAGTTATTGTCTGATAAACATTAAGAACTGTCTGCGGAGGTTGAGTCATCCTGCAACCAGCCCCCGCCGGCTGCTCATTGGCTGCAGCATCTTTTTTCTAAGTTCTAAAAAAAAATACTGTATGTGGCTAGGCACGAATTTAGATATTCATTTATCTAATTAATCTATAGGTACAAAGAAAATATGACCTTTTTGTCCCCTTTTTTGTTTTAAAGTTTGATAAAGAGAGCGCAAGTTTCTGCAGCTGCGAGGACAGTGATGCACGCGTACAGGAGTGATTGACAGTACGCGGCACTGTGTACAAAAAAATACTACGCTACACAATTCATTATTTTCATTTAAGCTATTAGCGTTAGCGTTACAGAAAGGTCTGATTTACGGACTGTTACAACAGTCATTGTTTTTTTTTTTTTTATGTTTGCATTTTAAAGGCTAATGGTATCTTGCATGGAACAGGTTTACAGTGACCTGAAATTTGTGGATATTCTTCCAAATTCACCTTTGTTCAAAGACAGCATATTTGAGAAACACATCTGAAAGTGAACAGCTGGATACTTTGCAGACATATGCGAATGTATTATTCCATTCACGTCACCAAACGTCTGTTCCATCTGCCACCTCTTATTTTTATAAAAGCACTTTTAAGGACAGGCTAGGGAGGTAAGGAACATCTAATATAATAAACAAAAAAATGCAAAGATTTTAGAACACTGCAGCCAAATTCCATTATTCTTCATTGAAATGGAACAATAAATAATATTGTCCAAAACCCGAAAGAAGCCAAAAACCAAAATTAAGGAGATAAACACTGACTGAAAAGGGCTTCAATGGCAAAAATGATTTTGCCGCCTTTCACAGACGTCCGTGTCTCGTAAACTGATAATTTTAGCCACGTCAGTTAGGGGTAAATCTTGTTAACACAGCTCTCGTCAAAACAGATTACAACTCCCGGTAACTAATGACCTACTATTCAGAGTCACTGAAAAAGTGTAAGGATGAGAAGACAAAACTGGAGACTCTTGGTTCCCAGCTCTTACAAAGAAGAATCATATCCCTTCAGTGTCTATGGTAAGTGCCCCTCACACAGAAAAGAAGACAGCACTATATGAGGTCTGTGATTTGTCAACTTCAGATAGATCAACAAATCAGCTCGTTCAACCGCACACGTCATAAATTCAAACCGATAGCTCACAAACTTTTTAGACAGGTTTAAAAATGATCTGGAGGTCAGAAGTGCTCGTAAGGCACTCTGCTCGGCTCACAATTCCTCGGACATGATATGAGTCGCGACCATACGAGCATACACGATTTCCACACGATTGAAACTCCTACAACAGCGAAAAATCGCACCGTGTATGCCGCCTTTAGGTATCTTAATTAGGGGTGCTCCGATCACGATCGGGCGATCGTTATGCGCATCTCGTCAGTAAAGCCGGTTCTCTAATCAGCGGTTAATTCCATCAGGTGCGTGATTTCACATAGAGCAGCTGTTACTACACAGAGCTGTGGTTAATAGAAAAGATGCGCAAATCCACTTCATTTTCAGCGTTTTATGGTGCATCTTCTCAGTTAACAACGGCTCTGTGTAGTAACAGCTGCTCTATGAGAAATCACGCACCTGATGGAATTAACCGCTGATTAGAGAACCGGCTTTACTGACGAGATGCGCATTAACGATCGGCCGATCGTGATCGGAGCACCCCTAATCTTAATGGTGAAACAAAATTGCAAAAATAATGCCTTAAATATGACCCAGACATTCTTGTCCAGTTTTGTTAACTTCACATTCCAAATTCACAGGTCTGACTGAATGTGTTGCTTCACTGTCAGCAGACTCTATAGACCTTGTGTGGAAGCCCTTATCTGTACAAGGAAAGACAGAAATCCTTAAAAAACAAAAAAAAAAAGACACAAAAAGGCACTAAGAGTGGAGCTCTTTACCAGGGCATTCAATCAAAAACTTCAAGCACAGACAGAGCAATAGAGTGTGGGTCGGCCCACTGTGCAGGCGAGTAGAGATGCTGGTCTTATTTCTAATATGGCAATAATTACGTGCAGTAGGTGGATAAGTGAGATTAGTGCTGCCCCTGCAGGAGGTCTGACTGTAAGGCACATATCCGGCAAGAGAGATTAGCAAACAGGACTGATTTGAATGGCAAATCTCTCAGCTTTCAGGCAAATGCCCTCTCATTCTCTCTCTGGATCATCAACTGTTCATTTACAGTATTACAAGACAGTTCTGTGTAACAGTATAATGAAAAGTTAATCATGAATATGTAAGTAAACTAATCATTAACAGAGAGGTAAGAACTTTAAAGAATTATATACATTGGCTTTTATGTGACAAACCTATCTATGCAAAATTTAATGGAAGTCTTAATTATAAGAAACTTTACCATCCTCTATTAACCACATTCAGCATTTCCTCTTTAGCATTCCATTTGGAACTAATAAGGTAATGTTAAAGCTTAAAATACTCACCTGTGTGGAAACTATTTGTAATCTAATTGGGGTATAAAGCTCTCTAAGATCCACACCCTGTTGCGAGACAGTCCCAGCATTCATTGGTGTGGCTAAAGAATCAGATGCCACCACAATCAGCGGGCAACATTCCCACTGCAACTCTCAGCTGAGAGTCATGCGCCTAACTGCTTTCAGAACATCAAAAACATTCATCTGGTTGTGAAGAGCCTGGCTATGCTATAAATCATAATTCTTCACAAGAGTTGAATGATTACCATATTACATGTTCCATGGTGCTCCAAGGTATTTCAATAAAGCACGATACTTCCAAGCTACCCTATTAGCATTAGAGCCAGCATTTTAACCTCACCATTATTAACCGTCCTTAACAAAATGTAAATAATATAGGATAAAAAAACAAAAATACTTGTCATCAGGTTACCTTGATCTGATGAAATATTTGCACACGGGGATTCATTGCACATCATCATTCATAAGTTTTAGAGAAGTCTGTAATACTCACCAAGGCTGCATGTATTTGATTAAGAATACAGTAGATAGTGTGAAATATTACTACAATTTAAAATAACCATTTGTATTTTAATATATTTTAAAACTTCAGGTACTCAAACTGCTTTTTTGTTTTGATAAATGGAAAGTTTAAAAGAACACGGACAAAATAAAATTATTTTGTAAGATTATAAATGTCTTTACTGTCACTATTGATCAATTTCATCAGTACATTACTTCTGAATAAAATTTGAGACCGTACCTCAAGCCCTTAACTGTATTACTGAACTTAATTTATCAAACATTATTAAACTTAAATTAATAATCGGCACCAGTACACATTCACTCTTCCAAAAGGGACAGCAGAAATTGTTAAAACAGCGGATGGAGTTAAAAGAACTGGAAATATTCTGTACAGGGTTTCCTACAAAAGCACACACATGCACACACTCTTTTCAAGAGCAGGGGAGGATGAGTGAAGTGAATGTCCTTGTTACACACACACAGGTGCTTCCCACCACCTGAAGAGGATAAGGAAATGTCATGTAATCTCAGTTTTATAGCTTACGTCTGGAGAGTCACACTAGATTGTGTTAAATTCACTTCCTTTCACATTATTATGAACTCAGGAGATTGGAGAAACTAATTTATTAATATTTTTGTACATTGCAAAGTTTTAGTGAACTTGGCCCTGCAAATCAAAATAGTGAAAAGACTCACCCATAGAAAAAATAATTTAATTAGACTAAAAAGGCTGCAAGGTTTACAGAAGATTGCATAATTAAAGAGCCAGTAAGAAGAAAATTCTAAGCTTCCTATCACTGTTTATAAGTCCTGTACAACAGGTTTAAATCCATCCAAGGTTAAAAAACATTGTCATTTTGTCAAAATATCATTTTAAAATTACCTCAATTCTCAGAGATCCCCAAACGGTTCGCGCGAAGCTGTTCAAAAGATTCAGCATCTTTCTATAGCATACTGTGTTCTGATTGGTCAACTGACATAGTCAGTTTTGATTGGTTGTTCCGCACACAACTTCATGGTAAACAATGCGTTAGCATCTTTTTGGGGTGAATTATGTCTTATTCCTCTCATCGCGAAGCAAACAGTAAAATAAAAAACTTGAAGAACAGTCTCGCTGCTTTTTCTTCTGTCTGGGCGTATTCAAGCCGCGCGCTTCAGTTTGAATCTGAATAGCGCGTTCAGCGCGTTCGGCAGCACTTGTTTAGTTTTAAAGAAGACATGTCAAGCTTTCTATAGATATCTCTCTCATGTCTCTTCGTTGAGTATTCACTGAGTTACACTTCATTTTAATGACGTGTTTGTAAATGAAGATCAGCGCAGACAAAGGCTGCTGACAACACACCTTGTTTGTTATCTTTATTTTATTAGTGCACAAAGTTATGTCTGTATCCAAAGAAATAGACCCTTTACAGATTCGATTGATGTATTGCTCTATCTGTACGATTAAAACTGAAAGTGTAATTTAAGTTCTTCTCGGGGTTATCAGGGGAAAATGACTCATAACGCGTATCCGCTTTAATCGACTCCAGAGGGTGCTAGCGCGACATACTGACGGTAGGCGGAGATTATTATGCAAAGTGTCCTAGTGACGTACATAGAGATGGGCAAAAGATTTGAAATCTATAACGACTCGTTTCAGCGATTCAGAGTCGACTCCTTACTTTAGAAGCCAATAACTTTATAAATCGTGTACTTTTTGGTTTAATTACTTTGGACATTGTTTACACTGATGGACAGCTACATCATACACTGTAATACAGGTAATTTTTGAGTTCCTACCTTTGTGGCTCTTTAAATTTTCTGAATTTATAATTCATTGTTCATTCAAAACAGAATCACTTCCAATTGACCGTATAACAGAGTTCTGAGGTAATACTGCATGCTTAAAATCTACTGTAATCAGCCCTTAATATTTTACTGAGCTAATCTGACCAGACAATACAAGAAAAAGAGGAGTTGGAATACAGAAAATCCTTCAAATGGTGCTTGAAAGTATTAAAAGACATAAATCATCACAAAAATAAAAGTGCTGCATTTGTAGAAAAGCAGCGAAGCAGGAAATATTCCAGGTAGGATGATTTCACAGTGTGTAATGTTGAGAAGTCATCTGCTTTTTGTAATGTATAAAAGGGGAACATGAGCAGGGTTTCTCTGTCAATCTATTATAAATCAATTTCTCTCCAAGCCAACGTGGCCTCATGCTTTTAACACAACCTTCATGATTAATTCACGATCGCAGATCTGGCCATCTTCAACTGCACCCTCAACTCAAAAACAGCTCTTCAGCTCCTGCTCATTTTCCTCACAGTTTTTCTTTTTGGCAGCAACCCCTGAGGTATAACACAGCAATGAGTGTGTGTGCGTGTGTGTGTGTGTCTAACAGAGCCTGGTACTAGAGCACAGCGGCTACAGTCTCAAATCTGAACACCCTGCCACTCTGAGAATCATCAGTGATTGTCTTGAAAGCTCAGCACCCAGTGCCCACCAGCACTGCCTCCCCCCAGCAGGACGTCTGTGTAAGAAGGGCTAGAGACATTTTGTAAGGGGGAACCATGTCAAACACAGCTCAGCAATAGGTTTGTGAGACTTAAGTGCAAAAGTAAGTCACTGAAGGAGTTAAAGGTATCCTTTAAAGTCAGCTGAGGATTCATTACACAACAGCTCTTCATAGGCCGACTACTGCAGAGTGGGGCAGTCAGCTTGCTCATGCACCAAGAGGACAAAGAGTTTAAATACAGGACCAGACTAGCACAAAATTAGAAAACTGAGTCATGCTCAGTATATAGGAGGCTTAAGGTGCAGTCAATTTTGCATTCAAACACAGGTCCATTGTCCACTGTTAACAGTGTAAAGATGTACGAAGTAGTTCTCACAGAAGTTACTTTCAAATCAAGCATCTGTCAACATGATGTGAGTGTTTAAAGTTGGAATGAAACACAGAGTCAATGTGTTAATTATGGAAGGAGAAGAGAATGTAGAGCTAGGTTCTGTACATTAGTTATTGATTGGATGGAGGCAGAGCTAGCAGTCGATTGTAAGAAAAGTGCAGGGTTAATACAAGCAAAATGATTGGAGATGTTCTGCATACATCATTTCTGTGAATCAATTTTCATGAATTTCACGCCAGCTACAGTAATCTGTGGCTCAGTGGATAAATTAATTAGTTCTTTAAATAATTTTTCAAAGTAACATTGAAAACACCTTGCATTTAATGTTGTGTAAAAAAAAACAGAGAATGAATGAAACCTAATTGATTATTCACAAAAAAATATTTAAACACACACACACACACACATATATATATATAAAATTCATTGTTAGAGGTAAATCTCTCCCTCTGCATAGTTAAAGCTTTTTTTCCCATTTTCTTTTTAAAAGCATCCCATTAGTTAATGTCAATATGTTAATATTTTTAATGATAACTTTAATACTGTTCGCATAGTCCATTTGGATCCAAATATCCATATATCCAATGAATGGAAGGGACTTGTATAACTGAACATGCAATATTTTGCCATTAATGGACAACACTGTAGCCAAATGTTATTTTGGCTCCATGCTGCAGCAAGCAGCACAAATGTATTCCATTACAAACATATCAAGAATAGCTTTTGAATGAGCATGACGTTTTCAGACCATTACTTGTAATGAATGCAATGTTAACACTGGAATCCACTACGCAGTTTTTCACCCTATTTCCTGCCGATTTACAGTCTGGAGAAGTTGATGCTATATGCCGAAAGTCAGAGCCAGTCTGCAGATTTCAGCTGACAGGTTACAAAGAAAAATCACATAGTGCATGATGGTCACAGACACCGATTTTGTAGCTCCAGACTTTCATCCCATCCAGTCGGAGGATATCAAACATATTTTCAGACAATTTTAGAGCACATATTGCTTTCATGTGTCATCATTTGTCTACTGGCAATATGGCGCACGTTTCTGAGTTTGTTCTGATTGGAATGACTTTAAAATCTGGTATTGTATGATCCTCGCTCGTGTACTGTATGATGTACAGTTTTCCTTTGTCATTATTTACAAAGTCGTTTGATGCCTAGTTTTATAAAATGTTTTCAGATCTTAAAAGTCATGTAATGTATTCCAGACTTTAGACACTAATATGTCAGATCTGCTACGTAGGAAAGATGTCTAATTAGCATTGACAGGACGCCTCCGCCATGAAACCCAACATCCTGAACCAAAGAGGATCAGCCCTCTGACGGCTTCTTCCCCACTGACACAGTCAGGTGCCGGTGCAGAATGTGGCCAAACAGGAAGTACAAGGAGGGAAATCCTGCAGCGTTGCAGTATAGAGGAAAAGAGAGAGAGAGAGAGAGAATAAGAGAGAAAGGGAGGAGGACAGAGGCCAAGGCTGAATGTACTCATGGTCACCGCAGTCTACCGTGAGAGGAAGAATGTCAAGGATTCAGGGGAAACTAGGCCATGTGGAAAAATACAGTTGTACCGATCCATCCTTGATCATTTGTCTGCCTCTGTGCACTGCCTCAAGCTCACACTTCCCCTCCAAACTAGCAAAACTTTGAAGGTTCTATAAACAAACACTGGAATGGTTTTGGGACTTTCCGTCTGAAAATAGGAAGTTTTTAAATAGAAAGCTAATTTCATTTTAGTAGTTTAACTGGTGAAACAATCATTTGAGAACAAAATGTCCTAATCTTAATTGAACCGACAGACATTTTTCTGGTGACGTATGGTGGATTTTGTTCAGTAATTTCATCCACTTAAACCCGCCCTCTTTCTTACAATTAACCAATTGATGGCAAGTAGACATTCAGATCTTCCTCCATCCAGTCAAAACTGATGGATACAACCTAGTCCTCTACATTTTTCTTTTTCAATAATCTGTTTCACTCAGACATCCGTCATAATATGGACAAAATTGATCTGTGTCTACTTTCACTTCATTGCAACATAAATACCAAAGTTAGGGATTTGAAAGCACAACTACAGCTTTCAAAATAAAAGACTTAATATGAAAGTGACATGACAAGCGTTCTAACTGGATTAAAGACAAAAGCAGCAGGAATATCTTTGGGGTATTTACAGCACAAACAAAGAAACTGACGAGACAGCAGGAAGAGGCTTCCCTCCAAACGGCCACTTCCTCTGGCTCACAAGAGGAAACTGATTTTTTTCTGTTTGAGGGTCACTGGGATCAGGGACTACAGGGTGAACGGGCCAAAGGCCAGTAAAACTGAGCGAGGGAAATATTATGGGGGAAGAGAAATCATGAGACAAAGCCAAATTAAAAAACTGCATTGCAGTGGATACAGAATAAAACCTTCAGTTACAAGCATCTACATAAAAAAATAAAGGAGCACATTTCCAATGCATTTCATTAAGAATTCGACTTGTGTACAAAATACAGGATATCAACTGTATCTATCTTATGGAGCGACAGCAGACCACCGGTACCAGGGCTGTTTCCCTGTCTGCTGTTTGCAAGCTGCTGTGGTTTGTATACCCTGAACGAGTCTGTTTTCTTCTGACCCTAGGTTCTGTCTCATTCTCATTCTGGACAGTAGTCGGTTTTCCATATCCTGCAATTGTCTCTGAGCTTCAGTTAACTGAATGCATACGGAAAAACAACTTAAGCTCAAAACAAAATACAAATATGGTCCAAATAACCACCACCCTCTTATAAACAGACATGCACTCATGTACATGAATTATTTAATCCAGTTTCATGTGTCCAACTCAGATTACAGCTTCAAGTGACACCTTCACAAGCCACCAAATCCACATTTCTCACATTTCCTCTCCTATTCTTCGCCAAACTGCCACAAGTGACACAACTGAAAGCCTTAAAAAATAATAAGGAATATATACATTTGTATACAGCAGGGGAAGTCTGCAAGATATTGACACCCATGTGTAATATTTGACACATTCCATATATTAAAATAATGTAGCGATTAGTGAATCAAAAACGTAATATCTCAACAGTTCTGCATTAAAAAGTATTTTAAACAGTATTAAAGTTCCAGTGTCCTTCTCTTTTACTATGCAGCCAAGTTTATCAACTAACCAATAAATAAATAAATAAATAAATATTGTAGCAATTAAATTTAATCGCAATCTATATTTATCGAACTATTTCAAGGATTTAATCGTAAGATTCTGGAACATGCAGTCCAGCAAACCTATTTAAACATTTAAAAAATTGAATGTTTTAGCAACGAACCTAGTAATTTAATTTTAAGCTTTTAGAATCAAAAGACCATGAATTATTCAAGTATGTCCAAACTTTTTACTGATAGTGTGTTTGTGTTTAATGAATCAAAAAATAAATAATTGCACATTCAAACATTACTCAGCATTAAACAAAGTACATGTCACAAAAGATACGTAGACATACGTCCAATTGAGAGTCAGTGGGGCGTATAAAGTTAAATCAATTGACCTTTGACAAAGCTAGCCTGGGAAGAAAAGAGCTAGGCTGTCTGCGTCAATACATAAAGAATAAGAATAAATGAGAGGCATAAACAGATTACAAGAAGGAAGTCGAGGGTTGCATAAGTTCAGATCTTGCTGCCCTTAGTCCTTCATTCATCAAAATAAAACAACTCCCTTAGCAACCACTTTGAAACTTTCTGTTGGCTAATGTAGGTGTAATGCATACAATTAATTAAGCCTGATTTACCATGCTCTCTGTGGAGGGCAGCATTCATGCTCATATTAGCCTTGTTGTTTCAAAAGTGTTAGATTGACGAAACAGTTAATAAACAGAGGATCCATTAAGATCACGGTCTACAAAACAAGCTCCCAGTGTTATCTTAGGCCCCTGTCCCAATGGCCCGACAGAATCGCATTTCATTACAATAATCAATAATTAAAAGGCCTCTTTTCATCAGGGCTGCATCACAGATGCTCTTCGAATCAACTGACATCACTCGCTCTCCCTTGTATTCGCATCATGCTCAATTAGATTTGAGGTATTCATATTTCACAGGAACACTGTCATCAGAAGTACACAAGAGCCGTCTGAGGCCCTCTGGGGTTCACTGCTGTCCATCTGAGGACAATCCTTCACTGATTCCCAACAACTGGACATCCACAGACAGCAGTGGACAAGCTAACACACTAGGGAAAGATTTCTCTAAAGGAGGTTTGAGAGTTAAGGAAAAGCTAATAAACTATTGCAAACATAAATGAAGCAGCTTAACTAAACTAAATAAACTGATATTTCAGTTGATCAAATCAAACACTGTGGTTTAATTAAATAAGCATGTTGTATGTTGCGCTGCATGTTACTGGGATCATTTACGCACAAGTGTTTTCAGAGTCACACAGCTGCTTGGTCCACAGTAAATACAGTGAAATCAATCTCTGCATGAGCTGTGGGAACATAATGAGCACCTGATCAATGTTATTTAAAATAATATACATTTATGATTTATATGTCATTATAATATATAGAAATCTAAATACAATTAAAAAAATATATTTTGTCATATATTTATTTTGTATTTTACTGTAAAATTGAAATTTCACTTTTAATTAGGGTTCCATTTAATAATATGATATGCCTAACAAGAACAATAATACTTATTATTATTATTATTATTACTATTATTACTATTATTATTATATTTGTTGTGGGTTCATTAACTGATATAAAAAATTAAATTAAATTAACATCTGAATGTATTGTTAATTTATTGAAACATTAACACAAAATCTCAGGGGGTACTTCCCTTTTCATCTAAGGTTTCAGGCTGACAAAAACAAAACGTTTGGGAACCCTGCACTAGTGGAAAACTGGACAAACTCATCACAACTAGACACACTGAAGGATTCTGGACAAGCTCCGACAACGGTGGAAATCTGAACCAGAACTGGAAGCAATGGAATACTGGATAGGCTTGTGGTATAAATTATTATTATTATTTGTTCACTAATTCACCATTTAGTGTGGCCTCTTAAAAAACACCTCTTTTTTTCACTTTGAAAATTTGCTAATTAACAACATTCCCTGTATCTAACATTGCACGGAGGCACTTGATGTCCTCTGTCCTGTCACAAACCCGTGGGAAAAGAGACCTACCATCTTCACTGTCCTTGGACAATTGACAACAAATGGCAAAAGTAAAGCAGGCACAAAATATCAGCTACAGCAACCGCATACAGACTTTTCCCAAAGTAAACAACAAAAAAAAACTGGAGCTTTAGTGAGTCTTTTACCTTTATATCTCTCCAGCACATCCTCATACGCCTGTGCGAACTCCTTCTCCTGGGAGTGATTCGTCGGCAGTAAGCCCGGGATGTAGCCGGCCATAGCGTCTCTCAGTCCCGCTGGCCGACTTACAGCGGCCCGCCGATAGAGTAATCCAGGACGGTGGATCTCGGTCCTCCGACAACAGCTGTCAAGTCTGTTTGCGTTAAATATTCACAGTGGATAAGCACTTATTGACGCTTCACTGTGTTTCTAAAGCGTATTATATTATATTTGGTGATCGTAAACGCGATTAAATAAATAAAGCGAGTGTTATAAAGCTACTTAGGACCGGCGGTTCCTATAAACGTGCCGTCATAAAAAGATAAGATAAATAACAATACGTAAACATCTATGTTTAGAGTAAATATCTCGCATCATATATGACGGTTAAACATCTGAAACGGTTTAAATCTAGATGTACTGCCATATAAACCCATCTTTCATTGGTGTAGATCAGAATCCAGACGGTTATCGAATTTAAAGTCCATTGTAGCGCGTGCGAGCCGGTGATTGGGTTTATATGTGTGCGCTTCTCGAGTCTGTGTGTGTCTCTGTGCGGTGGGCGGTCCGTTCGGCTCCTACCGAAAGCAGATATGAGGCCTCGGTGAAACGGTATCCGGACAGTGCTTCTTATATTCCTTTGTCAATGCGCTGTTGGTTTGCCGGTACCCGCTATATTATGTGTTTTCCATCCGTGCTGATCAATGGTATGGCCGCTTCTATAATAATCGCACGGCGTGTGTCTCACTCCTCCCTCGCTTTCCCCCAGTGCGAATGGGGTTCAGGTTTCTTCTATTCTTCCCGCAGTGCCTGCGCTCTTCTCCTCCATCCCTCCCTTCCTTCCACAGCCACGCCAGGCAGATCCAGCGCAGGAAGTTCACGGTGACGATGGCTGATGTTATTGAGTCTGATTCTTGGGTTTTGTCGCCCCCGACTGGTTAAAGCAAAGAGGCGCATCTCTTACTACCACTACAACCACCTGCTTGATACAGATTCATTTTTATCAACATTGTCAGAAATGTATGGAAACCTTTATAAAACCAGGAAAAATTAAAGGCAGCTTTTATATTCTTACTGTTATGTAAAAACGCCCACAGGCTCTGTTTTAAGTCATATTTTCTGTCACAGCCATATCAACTCTGTCACACAAATTGTAAATAAATCATGTGGGATTTGAGAAATGTTCCTATTAGTAACATAAATATATGTAGATCATAGTACACTGGTAAAATAACATGTCTACTGAATATAATATGTATGATTATTTGCCTATGCCATTAGATTTGCTTGTGGTGATAGATGGAACTGATTAGTCATAATTAATTCATTTGAAGGGAATGCTAGATACTTTTATTTTATTATAACCACATCATTTGTGGATTTGGCAGTGCTGAACCACATTATATTATTAACACAAATATATTGCGTGGTAGGCAATGAAAATAATATTTTATTAGAAAATGGAAGTAGCTGGACATCCAAAAATAGGTCAGTATCTCAGAGCATGCTGAACAGATCAACCCAGAATACTTCCTTTATATACTGACTTTTTTTCTCAAATTTGTAGCCTCTTTTTGTCCCAGTGTTCAAAAATCAGTGGATAGGCTTTTTCCCACATTAACGCACTAGTAGTGAGGAAAAAAATACATACAACCCCTCCAAACTCCTAACATATCAGTTTCATAAGAAGACCAGACTTTCCAAAACTAGATCCGACCATATTCCTCTATATCCTATACCACAGGCTAATACAGCAAAGATACACACACTTGCACTAAAAAAACGAAGTAGTGTGTGAGACCTAGAAGGCACACATAACCCACAGAACATCTAACAACTGCTAGCCTGACAGCGGATATTACTTTTGGCCCAATGAGTCCCTAAACACACACCACTGAGACACATAACACATCTCCGGGAAAAGAGGGCATCATAATTAAATAAAGCAAGATTGCCTAAGTATTCTGGCTCTAATAAAATAACTATAATGTCATTCATTTCTTGCAGGTGGAATTATCATAAAACTCATTTTTAAAAGCACAATATTTTTTAGGCTCACGATTATTATGGATTATGTTTCTGGCAATTGACTTCAGTGACAGTGGCTCATTTTACTGATTTATATATAAATAAAACCCTCTTCTCATCCAGCTCAGAATAAGAGGATAACATTATAGCATTCACAGTTAGTCTACATTTAAAAGCTCTTAAGGGTCTCTTTAATATTAGTCACTTCAAGTGCTTGATCGATCGGACTGCAATTTGACTAGGTATGCACATTCTGTTTACACTGAACCACATAAATGTGTCTCTGCCAAACAGATACCCTTATAAAATATGCAGGAGTAATATGAAATATGCAGAAGTAATGGAGTTTAGTTCTGGGATTGAAGTGGTGCATTAAAGCTCCGACCATTTTCAAAAACATGCCATATTATCTTTGGGACTCCTATACTTTCACATTGGGGTGGACCAATAAAATTTTGACCAGTACAGATTATTAATCAACAATTATTATTGTCATGTTTTGGCTCATGAGTCATAACCAATACAAGGCCATTATTAAAATACTGTTTTGTCTGAATGAAGTCGAAATGAAACATTAGAATCTACAACTTAAAAGGAACAGGTCTCCCAAAAATGAAAATTTGTTGAAAATTCAGGCCTCGGTCCCTTTAGGCCATCTAAGATAAAGATGATTTGGTTTCATCACCAGAACAGATCTGGAGAAATTTAGCATTATGTGTCACTTGCTCACCAATGGATTCTCTGCAGTGAATGGGTGCCGTCAGGATGAGAGTTCAAACAGCTGATCAAAAACCACAATAGTCCACAACATGACTCCAGTTAATGTTTTGTGAAGTGAAAAGCTGTGTGTTTGCAAGAATAAAATCCATCTTTGCTTTTAAATCCTCTAGTCCTCTATCAATATTGCTTTCTCAAGTGAAAAAGTAATCTAGTTTAAATCAGGAGAAAAAGATTGAGCACAGATTAAGCACCGTTTACAAGCAAAAGCAGTCCAAAACAGTTCTAAACAATGTCTGTGGATTTTAATTATGGATTATGGATTCATATTTTGGAAGTGAAGGAATAGTTGATAGATTTGTTTCATACAAACCCACAGCTTCTCACTACACAAGACATTAATTGATGGACTGAAGTCCATCAATTCCTTTCATTTTAAACAAACATCTACATCTTGGATGGCCTGAGAGTGAGTAAATTATCAGCAAATGTTCATTTTGGGGTGAACTATTCTTTCAATCATGTTAAATGCTACAATACATTTTTAGCAGCACAATATTACAACTTACAGAATGAAAAAAATGCTCATTTTGAGATTTGATTATGTTTCAGTGTTATAAAATTTTTTTGTTTTTAAAGATTTACAGTAAGTGAGCAGTAAATGAAGGCAAAGGTATTATGAATATAAAAAATTGTCTCTACGGAGCCCTGTACATGACACGAGGGGCAAAAATATGTATTGTGAAATATCATTAATTCTCTACGAACAAACAATTTCTTTCCAATGGAAAACAGCACACATTTTGTTTCTTGTCTTACTCTGTAGGTGGGCAACAACAATAAACCTTGATGGGAAGATCTTTGAAAGTGTTTTTCCATTGTGCCGCTCCCTGTCATGACTCATTTAAACAGTGTGAAATGATGGCTTCATCCTCTTTCTGTGGTGTGTACTGATTCAGACCCCGCTCACAACAGTAAACGGCCACCCAGACTCATTTAGCCAATTTATTGCCTTTGGACTGCAGCTCGGGTTCGAACGGCTTCACCTGCACGCACACATCAAATGAAAGGTGGTCAGAGCGGAGATCTGTGTGCATGTGCTTGGAAACTCGCTATGTTTTCTAGGCAACTGTCATAACTGTTTTGCAGCATGGCATTCCAAGACTGAAGTGCAGTAAATCAGACACACACACTTGCCTTGCTTCCAGTTATTCCCTCCATGCTCATTGTCTCTCTTACCTCGTCCCTTTAAACGCCATCACTTGCCTTCTCCTTTTTGTTTTGCCGCTTCTCTCTTCTCTCATCCATTGTCATCACCTTCTTTTTATTTTCTCTTTATTCTTACAATCATTTCTTTTACATGATTTGAGCTTCACAAAACTACTCTTTCTTTTCTGAAACTCAAATTGAAATTCAAATGATCTTGCTTACTATATCACTACTTGTTTTTCGGGCTTTTTAATTCCCTTTCCCTCCTATTTCATAACCATGGAAACTAAGGGGGACTGGAGAAGCAGACAGGTAACCCAGGCAACCAGGGAATTGTGGGATTCAGGCTGAGTCACGCTTTCAGCTGCCTGGAAAAGGAGCAGTTTTAATGGACACAGGTCCGAGTCAGTTTTGACATGTCATACTCCTTTATTGTATCATTTGAAAAAGTTCAAATTATCAGATTTTAAAAGAATGATTTTTTGTAGAATTTTTTTTTTTTTTAATATTTTTTCTCCCTAAGAAATAATAAATAATAATAATAAGGATTCCTTAACTACTCAATAAAATTCGGTTTTCAAGGATTTCATCCTTTTAATGAGGCTTTTTATTTGTTATAATATCAGGACAGCTATATTACCCTGATTCATATCATTTCAAATTTTGCATATTTTATTTGAAATATAAAAATGAATGCATGTTCATCACAGAAGAGGTGTATTCAAGTAATTGTGTGCATGTACCTTAATTAGTGCTGTCAAAATGAGCGTGTTAATGCAGGTGATTAATTCTTCCGGTTTAACAGTGCATTTAGTATTTAATACATGTTCAGCAGCAGCAGTTTAAAAAAAAGGAAATCAATAACTTTTGTAGCTTTAAGGATTCACATATACTTAATTTAGAATTTTGTATTTGATAACTTTATTCAATTTCTGTATATTTCCTCTTTAATGGCTTCGATGGGTTAATGGGTTTTTACATGAAGATTGTTCACTTAAATTAAAAGTTGTTATTTTTTTAAGTCTAAAAAATGTTAAAATGAATAGCTTTCAATTACACTGTAATATTGAATGGCTATAGTCGATGGTTACATTTCGGGGGAAAACATTCCTAGAGACATTAGTAGTATTTGTATCAATGATACTCACCTTCATTCATGAAAATAATGGCATTAAACAAATATTACAAATATACAGTCTTTATGTTGTTTCTGCATTAATTTGAAGATTGCACATGAAATTATTGCAGTTATATAAAAGTTTATTTAAAAACTTTAATGTTAGGTGAGATTAATTGCAATAAAAATGTGTGATTAATCAGTTAATTTTTTTGTAATCTATTGACAGCGCTATTTTTAATGTACCTGTATTTATTAATAAATTAATTAATAAATTAATAAATTAATAAATCCAGACAAAAATAGAAATTAATTGTGCGACATATCGTTGACTCTAATATAGACTTCAAAAATGGTTATTGCTGTCAAGTCGCAGTATTTTGGCTTTACGACTTTGCAAAAAATCATAAAGCTTCTACAGTTTCATCCCGCATTCCCCTATTACAACAAACAAGGTTTCCAGACCAAAAACAAAAAAGGCCAAACGTTGCTGGAACAAACACAGATCATGTCTGACAGAAGGCAAATCTAGAGGGACACAAGCTCGACACATGGTCGTAAAAAATGTGAGGTTAGGATTGGCAGGAAAACTCTGTTGAGGCCATAGCGTGACAGTCTGCAAAGCATTCCAGATGTGCCTTGGATATACTTGTATCCGTTTTTTAAACAGTGACTAGTGTATTCTCCCACTTTTAATCGCATATACACCAAGTCACAAAAAAGTAACTAAACCTCTTTCCCTTTAACCAGTTTTCTCTCTGTATTCAACAACTGTTCAGTTCAGCAACACAGACACAGTCTGTCAGGAGTAATGAAATCAGCAGGAAAAGCCAGACCAACAGCCAGCGTGTCTAAAAAGAGTTTGGCTCCCAACGTTTGGCCTCTCTTCTCCCACACGAGCCCAATCACAGTTTATTTCACAGAACCTGATCCACATGCAGCTGTATGTATCAATGCCGAATCCCAGAACACTAATGTTTAGACAGTATCTATCTAGAAAGCACTGCATGTCCTCCTTTCCAACTTCAGTCAACTTCCAGACTGCTTTAAATCAAATCACGGCCTCGGGACACACAAAACAAAGGCCACTTGCTCGGCAAGTTTAGATTTGATTTAAAGTGATTTCATTATTTTGCTCAAAGGGGTCATTTAAAAAAAAAAGTATCAGTGTTTTCTGCCCATATAATGCAAGTCAACGTGGTCCTATAAGAGTTGAAACATTCCTTTTGTGTTCTTTAGAAGAAAGAGGGTCAGTTTTGGAACGACGTAAGGGTTTGTCAATGATATCCTAAAGAACACTTTCTGAACACACTTTTCAGTATCATAGTCGAATCTCTTACCTGCGACTCGCACGACTGCCCTCTCTGCGGGGTCCAGCACTGAGTCCTGGCTCTTGCGCTTGCGTCTCTCGTGTTTGGATAGGTTCCATGGCAGAGTGTCCCCTTTAGGCCCGGCTGTGCTGTGGGCGCAGGGCGAGAGAGAGCCCCCAGACCTCTCGCTGCGGAATGAACGCTCGCTCATACACGAACGTTCGCTCAGGCTCTCCTCGTCTGAGGAAGACATCTCACCAGAGGGCTGGGAGGAGGTATACGAGGGGCGGCAGGGTAAAAAGGGAAACAGAAATAAGGTCAGGACGGCAACAGAAGCGTGTAAGTGTGCGAGATGTATAATTCATCACCCATAGGGCGACGCTCTACTACCATACACCAGAATACATGAGTGGAAAATAAGGCTGGATTTGTGAGAACATTTCATTTGAACACTCTGCAATAAAATGAAAGTAAACGAGACAAAGACAGATGCTTCTGGAGACCAGGTGAGCAGCGCTGAATCACTTCAACAATGATGACGAGAAGGAAAAGTGGCAGGAGGATCGAACTCTCTTTGAAGAGAGACCTGTTCCTGATCAGTATAGGACATTGCATTTGGCTGGGCAGTACCTCTCTGATGAGCATTCCTCTGTGATCAGCTGGAAGGAATGGGGCCCAAGGGGGCTAGAGTAGGTTCCTGTCCGTCACATTACTCCACAGCAGCTGAACTCATCAATACAAGTGAACTCAGTGAAAGCTGTCTGGGGATGTGCCTCTGTGTTCTCCAATCTACTCACGTCATTCATGAAAGGCTTGCTAGAAGAGCTATGGCTACTCTGGAATGGTATTTATATATATTTAAAATATTCATATATTTTATGTATTGATAGACATTATATACGTGTTTGTGTGTTTGTGTGTATATATATATATATATATATATATATATATATATATATATATATATATATATATATATATATATATATATATATATATATATATATATATATATATATATATATATATATATATATTTACAATTGTAACTGTATTTTAAAATGTCAATTATTTTTATTATTTTATTATTCACTTAAATTCTTAATTAAAGGATCTTAATTAATGACAAATAAGGGTGTCCAAAATTATGTAAAAATATGTAATTATTTTATAAAGAAATTGTGTAAAATTCTCTGTATTTGTGCTGGCGTCATATGGTTTTTAAAAGCTTTTATACCATCTTCAACAAAAGCTTTGATTTAATAACTTCTTGAAATGTGGTGGGACCAGGGTCGTTGTCGAGGGGACAGCCGGGAATGTTGTCCCAGGCCGTGTGATGAGTGGGTTTTCTATAGTATATAGCCTACGAATTAAGTAGAGGGGGAAGGGGATTCACACATTTATTTTTTTCTCTCGAGGCAACGCTTTGGGTGTAACCATAAATATTTTTCTTAAATTCATTTTCATTAATTTGACATTAACCACAACAATCAAAAAACACTTTTATCAAAGCTATCCTCTATTTCCTTAAAAATAGTTCAAATAAATTGTAATTTTTTACCATACACTAAATGTATATCTATAGATATACGTATGTACGCATGCATGTATTTTTATTTTTAATTTTTTACTTTTAATGAATCTTTTTCCTGTGACCCAGATAAATGGATGGATTGATGGATGCATATTTTTCCCCCCAAATATTACTAGTTCTATTTCCTCAAAAATATAAAAATAATAAAAAAGAAAATAGTAAATTACTTCTTGATTTATATTTATGTATTCATGCATTTTTCTTTCTTTCAGTGATTCTTTTAGTTTTTCTTGCCATTTAGGTATGTTCATAACATTATACATAATCTGTATAATATCATCTAGCTTGTTATCATGCAACTTAAGTGTCATTAGTTTGATTTCAAAATAACAAATAACTTGACAAAAGGTATCTTTGTATGTTGTATTAATGAAGTGTGAGTTGCTTTGGATGGAAAAGTGTCAGTAAAATGCTTAAATGTAATGTTGATGTGAACAAGTCTGTCCTGGAAACCATTTCTATACATCAGAAAGTGTATATTCCCTGCATATAATCATATATGTCCATTACTGGTTCTCGAAAGCAGGACTAAGTTCACTCAAAACCATGTTGCTGAAGCTAGATCTCTGTGCCATCCCGCTGTTGCCTGACAGCATGGTGGTTCAGTGGCAGCCAACAGATATAAATAGAGGCAATACTGCTTTCAAAGTCTTGCTATGTCATTATGCCTATGAAGGAAACTACTGCTCTCTTTTACATTATTTCATCTCTCATTTCTTTCCTACCACCACACTGAGTAAGTTCACTACAGCTGAATGCACCCAGTGCACTGACAGAGTGCTGTTGTGTTGATTTAAAGTCTGTGTGCAACTGGGTCCGCATTTGCACAAAGAGTCTGGCTTCCCACAACGTTTGCCAAGCGTGTCCCAGAACAGCCTTAGTATTGCACCATTGCTCCATTTCCCTTTGAGAGAAATGATAAGTTTGTGTAACGGAGGCTTGTGGCATTCGTTCTCTTGCTGTGTTTATACAATGTGTGCAAAGATGTGTTCATGCGCTTTCACCCATGAAGATAGAAGCATCTGCTATGAGTAACTCTGACACATCACTATAGACACACTCACTCAGTAATGACACTTGCTGGGAATGGTTATGGAGGAGGGGATCTTATCATAGCAATAAATAATGGCTTTGCATTATTCAGAGAACTGTGGGCATGTAGGTATTAGCTCTTCTGGAAAATATGACATTTAATCTGGGCGTAATATCACATGGTCAAGCATTCTGCAAGTTTAGAGCAGTTCGTGTCTTTATAGATTAGGGGCTCTAAATTGGTTTTGCTTCAGGGCCCATCAAACCAACAAAAACAATCCACCCAAAAATGAAAATTCTGTCATGTTTACTCGCCCACAAGTTGTTCCATACATGTGTGAGTTACTTTATTCTGTTGAACATAAGAGAAACCAAACGGTAGCTAAGTTCCACAAGTCAATGTCTAGAGTGAACTGTTGATGACAGAATTTTTCATTTTGGATGAACTATCCCTTTAAAACCTTGCCTTGTGCTGAGAATCCTTTACCTAATTTGAGGTTTTACATTTCTTTTGTAGGAATGATCATTTTGGCAATATTCAATCAAAACTGAGTTCTAAAAAGAAATACAAACATAAACATAATTATAAGCACATATATAAATGGCTGATAAATCACATTAAAAAAAAAAACAATAAAAAAAGGTATGACCGAAACACAACACGAGGATTAAATAAATCACTAAAATGCATTAATATAACACAAATTACATTGTGGTAAACACCAACTTACTTTTGTTGTGAACCCATATTTAATGTAGTCTAGGTTGTTGTAATTCTGTGGTTAGCTGTATTATGTTACTTTCTAGTTTTGTTTTGAGCCACAGGTCTTTTCTGTGGACAGTGGGTCAAAACAAACCCACCAGCTGAAAACCACTGATCTATTTCAAAAAATCTGACCTGGGAAAAAGACAGCCTGCAAAAGACAGATACAGTAAATATAAAGTGCTAAAACAGACAATCCTGCTTGCAAGGGTAGAAGCATTTTTTGATTACTGGCTAAAATGTTTGATTGGATTTAATTAGTGCTGGAGTCTAAAAAAAAAAAAAAAACACGAGACATGCTGCAATCACAGACACTATTTGTCCTATTTTTGAGGTTTTGCAAGTTTGCCAAAGGGCAGTAGCTGCAATAAGCCCCATCTGATCAGATCAAGGATGGATTACGTACCAGGCCAATGTGGCCAGTGCCTGAAGCCTCCAACTGTCAGGAACCTCGAGATGTCAAACTCATTCATGGACGATGCCTGAATGTGATGTAAATGAAGTACCACGTTGCAATATTATCAGAGCCTCTGAACACTTTTCTGCAGCTTTGATGCCGTAGTTGCAACTATCTTGTAATTGTGATTTTTTTTTATATATATATATATTTGTTATGTATCTTATTATTTAGACTTAGCATGTAGCAAAAACCGTTAAGGGCTAGTGCCCCAAACCTTGCACCATAATCTAAACGGACTGTCTGAAACTGAAATGAGCAGAATGATTACACATACACAGCAGGCAAACATGGTGTATGTGCATCTCTACAGGAGCACAGGGCAGGAAACCATCTGTGGATCATGTTAGAAATAGCCTTTACCCACTCAACCTTCTGTACTTTCCCATTTTAGCCACTGAATGGTTGTGATTATGTAAACACATTGAGCACAAGCCTTTGTTAGTCTCTCGGAGATATGAATGAATATTCACCATTTATGAAAGGAAAGATATTTGCATAGAATCATAAATATTTCCCTAGAAACGCCCCTTCTTTCAGCACTTACCACTACTACTGCAAAGTGATGGAAAATCTGACTCGTTTCGCGGATCGGTTCTTTCGAACAGTTCATTTAAATGAATCGAATTTAGCGGCGTTTTACGTCATGACGGAATTATTGTTCGAGTTTCTGCATTTAGCTCACGAACTAGTCAGTTGTATGCAAAGAAAAGATCTACATTTTAAACGCTAAAGTTAATATACTATAACCACCATAGTTTAAATGTAACGTTTTGTGTACTGTTTCTAAAAATAGGA
This sequence comes from Carassius auratus, assembly GCF_003368295.1. Taxonomy (NCBI): domain Eukaryota; kingdom Metazoa; phylum Chordata; class Actinopteri; order Cypriniformes; family Cyprinidae; genus Carassius; species Carassius auratus. The sequence goes on along the minus strand of NC_039261.1, from coordinate 11,741,091 downwards.
TTTACTAAAAAAAAAAAAACTCTAATACAACTGTCAAAACTTACAATAACAATGTTTCCTTACGTTTAAACTCGAAACATTGTCAGTGTGTTGTTGATTCGAGAACCGCTCGGGCGGATTCAGTCCAATTCGTTGACGAATTTGTGAATCGGCTCAAAAGAACCACTAAAGGATCCGATTCCAAAGAACGATTCGTTCACACATCAGACATCGTAATGTGGCGGAAACCGAGGAGAGTGACCACAGAGGTGTGCAGAGCCTCTTTGTCCAAACACACTGAATAACGGTCTGTCTATAAAGACCCATTCATGCGGGCGTGAGATGAATAAATCATTACCTTTTTTGTAATTAATTAACGTGAGAAATTAACGCCTCGGCTCTCTCCCTGCAGAGAGAAGCACTTCCGATGCCCGATTATTAAATGGAAAAGAGGATGCTTGCAGGAAATAGTGATTTTACATGATGGTTAAGCGTTTAGTATTCAAACGTTATCATTGTAACAAGCACTAGAAGCATGGTGACACACATATTATATATAAAAAAACGAAGATTATCAGACACATACACCCTGAGGCTGACGGACAAAATAATGACGGACATTTGGACCTTCTTACCGTATAACGGCGGAGTCCGTTACCGCACGCAGCGTGACAGAGGCGGAGATGCGCTGGCGCTCGATCCCGACAAACACGCCTCTCAGCCGGACACAGAAACACTGACTCTCGGTCCGTTCTGCACAGACCCGGTAGACAGAGGAGCAGTATGGAGACCGTGATTCGGTAATGGCTGTCTGTTCCCCTCCTTTCATATCCCTCCTTCTCTCCCGCTCTCTCTTTCTCCGGCCCCCTCCTCCTCCTCCTCCTCTTCCTCACTCTCTTCTTTTTTTCATCCACCCTTAAGCCCATCCCTCTTCAATGATGATGGTTTTAATAATGATTCATTATGAGCATTACATAAAAATCACACAGGGCATATCAAATTCAATCTAAATTCCTATCAGTTAAATCGAATAATCTAATTTCCATCTTAAATTCAATAAAAGGAAAGGGTATACCTCTAATTCTTGTTAACGCAACAGGATGCACAAACTTTAAATGTAGTTTTTAACATGAGAAAGATTGCATTTGTGCCATCACTGTTAAAAAAAAAGAAGCATCTTGACTTAAACCAGTGATGGTTTTAAAGGGTGTTTGCTGGTCTCCCATTCTGGACTCTTGACTGGGTTTCGAGTATGTTTTTTTAACACTGGGAAACTACACTGTAGTTAGCTACCCATAAAATAATAAAAGCATAATAATGAATCTGTCTGTCCTCATTGAGCTGCAGTGTATTCAGTGTGACAGTGAAGGATTAACTGATCCAACAAAACCCCTCACAGTGGAGCAGCCCTGCTAAAAACACCAGTGGACATCCTGTGGGCACTCTTTCCCAAGTTTAACTCTAGAATGATTATTATAGCGTGAAGACAAACAATATCTAAAATGACGTCAGTTTGTATAAAGGCAGCTTTTGACCTTAAATAGGCTAAACTGAACTCATGTGATGCACTCGACTTTACAGTCATTGATTTGACCTTTACTCAGACAGCTCAGCTGATCTATCATATTTAACAGAAATATCTAGCAGTTTATGAATAATTATTTCCAGAAATGTCTCGGTAGTATAAAAGTAATTTCCCAGTTGTGCTATTACTAGTGTGATGCTTCATTTATTAGATTTAAATCAATAGTTCAAGTTTATTGAAGCTCAAAAATCGTGTTGTTTTTTTACTGCCACCTACTGAGCAACATACCAAATAACTAATCTTGGCTTGGTAATGTGATTGGGATGTCAAATGGATTGATGTATTCATATTAAGCTTTCAGATGGAAGCTGTCCCATGGGAAGATTAAGCAAACCATTTAAAGACAGTTACATTCAGTTCAGGCTTAAAACCAGATTGAATATTCTGTACCAAACGTTACAAATAATCAGATGCTCTCATGCTACCTACAGGATAAATTCAAGATCAAATGAATTCTGTGTATATATGAAGAGCTCAGATGTAAAAGCCTCTAAATGTTGTCTACAATTTTGGAAGCTGAAGGCTTTTGCATCTTAACTCTTCATATATATATATATATATATATATATATATATATATATATATATATATATATACACACAGTACAGACCAAAAGTTTGGACACACTTTCTCATTTAAAGAGTTTTCTTTATTTTCATGACTATGAAAACTGTAGAGTCACACTGAAGGCATCAAGGGCTATTTGACCAAGAAGGAGAGTGATGGGGTGCTGCGCCAGATGACCTGGCCTCCACAGTCACCGGACCTGAACCCAATCGAGATGGTTTAGGGGTGAGCTGGACCGCAGACTGAAGGCAAAAGGCAAACAAGTGCTAAGCATCTCTCGGGGAACTCCTTCAAGACTGTTGGAAGACCATTTCAGGTGACTACCTCTTGAAGCTCATCAAGAGAATGCCAAGAGTGTGCAAAGCAGTAATCAAAGCAAAAGATGGCTACTTTGAAGAACCTAGAATATGACATATTTACAGTTGTTTTTTGTGATGTATGTAATTCCATATATAATTCCACATGTGTTAATTCATAGTTTTGATGCCTTCAGTGTGAATCTACAATTTTCATAGTCATGAAGATAAAGAAAACTCTTTGAATGAGATGGTGTGCCCAAACTTTTGGTCTGTACTGTATATATAGTCAAAATTAAGAACACATTTTGATTTTAGGTTTAGGTATTATATATATATATACTATTAAGATATATAGATATATATCTTAATATGTATTAAAATAAACTATAATCTGAATTAAAATGTTGAAACACACACACACACAAACATGTGACCTAATCACATTTCTCTTTATCCTCCTAAATGATAATTGGTTTTCACTGAAGAACACTGAAGATTTCTGCCATCACAATACAAATTATGGTTAATGTGATAATGTGAATATAAATTAATATTCCCAATTTTTTAATAAAAAGAAAAATGTCTGAGAACAAGCAGCTTTGTCATAATGATAGCAGAACATTTCACTGCTGGTTTTATATGCTATAATATTGTTGATTATGGGGGGTCCTTTGAATATTGTTCTTCTGATTAAAAATTATGTTGAGAACCACTGCATTGTAATCCTTTAGCTTTTTTAGAGAAGCACACAGCCACATCACAAGAAAGAGAAGCTGTTTTCTAGAAAAAAGAAAGCCATGGACATCATGAGGGTCAGTAAATGACAGAGGAACAAAACGAACTGTCCCTTTAAAACTTGTTTTACATATTTACACTAAACGAAATAACAGACAGTGTGCAGACAATAACAATTACACAGAATCATTATATTTATTTTTCGAACATTAAACAATGTTGATACAGCAGTAATATTATAATACATATGTGAGAAATCAACTGTACAACAGTTTGACTGTGTTGAGAGTGATGGTACGGGGGTTGCTGGATTCAGGGCCGGGCCTCCTCGTTGCCTGCGTGGTGTGCAGGGGGGGTATAAGTTCCCTCTTTAATCATCTTCTCCTTCTGCTTACGCACCTCATATAAGCGCTGTTGCTGTAAGCAGTGATAATAGTGTCAGCAATGTAAACAATAGGGCTGCACAATTAATACAATTCCTAATCGCGATTACAATTATTGATGTCACTATTACGTAACTGTTCAAAGCAGCAATTCATTGCTAAAAGTCCACTTATGTTATTTTGCACGCTTAAGAAGCCTTTTTTTCTTTCTATATGGGATCTTAAGGGTTTTTCCAACTATCTTTTATTTTAGTTTTCGAATAAAATTATAATACCATTCATATAAATATATAAAATAAACTATATAAATATATTTCTAATTTAAAGAAACCAATCCATTGTATAGTTGACATTTGAGGCTTAATACTATAGAAAAGCACTTTAGAAAAGTGTTTTCAGCTTGTTTATTTTCATGTGAAAATATGACATGCAGTTGCGTCAAACAATGGTATAAACATCATTCAATGTAAACTGTGATAATCGTAATTAATAATCGCAATTACTATTTCAAGGGAATAAGCGACAATTATGATTTTTTTGTCAGCCTAAAGGGGGTCGCACACCGGACGAGAAGCGCAGCGCCGCGTCGCGTCGCGCCACGTCTTTAAAATTCGAACACATTATTCTCTATGTGAGTACACACACCGGCGGCGCCATTCGGCGTCTGTCCGCGGCGCCCAGCTACGACTCAGAACGCTGTTCAAATTTCTGCCGCGCCACAGAGCGCCATCCGCATAGTTTTATATTAAAAAACCCAGATGTTATAAACTGAAACTGAAATTAAAGTACAGCACACTTGTTTCATTCAAATAAAACATTACAAAGTGTTTGGTTACGTTTTCAGCAGCACAGTTGCCTAGACAACAGATACAACAAAACAATAACAGACTTATTATAATAACACAGATTATTTTCATTAATTAACGTTAAAAACTCAGCTTTTATCAATTAAAATCATATATTTAAAATAAATAATATAAAATAATAGATGAAGTTAAAACTCTCCCATCTTGCTGCGAAATTGAGCTCACGCATTTAGAATGTGCGCGTCCAGTGTGCGATACCTCGAGTTGTCCTACATGTGGCGCGACGCGACGCGGCGCGTCTCGTCCGGTGTGCGACCGCCTTAAGATACATTGCTTGAATATTTCTGAATGTTGTTGTGGAAATTTTTTAGTTTTGCTAATCTTCTAACCAATTGTTTGCATTAATCTCATTTAAGTATCTTTTTAACATACAATGAATAAGGTAGTTTATATAGTCCATAGGGACATGGAGTTATTTTTTGTAACTTGTGCATGCAACTGCTTTAGGTTGAAAAACAACATTTGTAGAAACTGTAGCAGGGATGGACAGTTTTTGAGAGTAACCAGACATCTACGATGTAAAGTGCATGTGTTATGGGGTGATGTGCACTAAGCAACATGATTGGCTCAAAGATCCTAGTCTGTCCTTCAATGTATCTTTTACATTCTATAAAAAGTGGGGTGTAAGTCTGTGTGTTATCTCTTTGCACACAGCCTCAGTAGCTGTGTGTAAACCAGATAATTCTCTGCAGAGAGCAATACAAAGACAAAACTCTATTTGGTTTTTCATTAAAGCAATACAAAGACAAAACTCTTTTTGGTTTTTCATTCTCAGTCTCTACAAGTTGTTATTAAATTAGAATTTACAGGACAATATGCTTACAGTCTTTCGGCGGTGCATGCACTCGTAGAAGTCATCCAGCTCTAGTTTGCATTCTTTTTTGGCCCGGGTCTGTCCGATGCCGTGGGCACACTCTATCCACTCCTTCTCAAAGGCATGGCAGCGAGCGACCCTCTTCTGTGGCTGTTCCCCGCTCTGAGCCAAGAGCCACTGGTCCAGATTAATACCCAGCCTTGACTGGAGGTCAACGAACGGCATGATTCCTGGAACTGAAAATACAAATGTCATGTAAAACAAATGCAATAATGCAATCGGGTTTAAGAACACTGAACAAAGCAGTTATTCATTTCTATATTCAATTACATCTCAAGGTTCGGAAATTGCTAGGACTTTAAATAAGATCAGTGGTCATATGCAACTATTATCTCCAAAACTTGTTTATTATTTTGACATGCGACATGTTGATATATTTATTGTTGACAGCAGGCATGCCTAAATTATTATTCCATATATTATAGCCATATGGTTTCATGAAGGTAAATTTGAAACTATTTAAAGATCTTTTCAAGACCAAGTAAATAATATTTAAACAATAATTTGAAGGGAACAACACAGTTGATGTCAATGTTCCCAAATGCATTAACAACAAATGGTTTAAAACTATGAAACAAGCTTCCATCCATTTAATTAATTTCACACAAACACAGAATACTTCTGTTCCCAACAACACAAATATGGAAATAACTATACATTTTTAATGTACATGCAAAAAACATTGGTTGTTTCTCAGGAGTTCTTAAAAAAAAAAAGATTTTCTGTGCAATTGTCTAAAAGTTTTCTGATAAACTGGTGAGAAAATTAACTGAGTTTAAAAAAAATCAGAAGAGAGAAGGTTTTACCCGCTGAGAGGAAAAAATAAGAAACTTTAAATATTTTTATTGTAAAAAAAAATAAAAATAATAATAAAATAAAATAAATAAGTTGGTTGTTTTTTGTTTGTTTGCTTTTTTCTAGTACTTGAAACATTCAATCCCATAAATACATTTGAATTCAGGACTTTCTGCTCCAATTTACGACATTTTTAAGGCCTTCATTTGTGGAAGGACGATTAAAAACACAATTAATGAATCTGATTAGTATGATATTCATTAGCTGGAGTGGATTTCGGTCAGGTTAGTCAAAACTACTTTTCACGTTTAGCAACATTGGCTTGTTTATGTTATATTATCATTACAGAATAGCTCAAGTTGTGCTGATGTTAACCGGATTGCCTCGCGACAGGCCTGATCACGACAAACCACTGTGCATTTATTCTAACGTAATGCATGTTAATTTACAGCGAAAGGTTTACATACGTGCCAGAACATTTATCAATTTACACGAATGATACAAAAGCTCTCAAACTGTAAATACAAACACTGACCGTTCGCTTCAGAGTCACTTTAACCTTCTTCAGGCCCACAGTTCACGAACGACCTCTCAGCTGCCGTAAAGCAGGCTTGTTTGCGCCACTGCTGCAAACACTCAGACGTTGATGTCGCGCGCTCACGGTAGAGGGCAGTGTTGGCACATTTTCGGATTTTGAACTGACGACGGAACCAGAGTGATTTTTTAAATATTTATATTTAATAAATATAATTCACATGCATTTTGGGTTATCTTTTAGGTTTGTTTTATAGTTTTCATTTTAATTTCAGTTATTGTTTTTTACTAGTTAGTTAACTTATAGTAGTTTAGTAGTTTAATAATTGTTTTGTAGTTTGGTATGCACTTTTGTCATCTTTAGTCCTTTATATATTTTATTATAAGATAGTTAGATAGATGGATCAAACTTTCTGCCATGACACATTTCTAATTTGCTTTTAAAGTTTTTGATGAAATATTTTCATTCCAGTTAACAAAAATATTTTATTTTCCGTTTTTTCAAGGTTTTCACAGTAACACTATACCCGAGGTGCATATAACTTTGACTTTTACAGAATATTTGTTTTGTAATATAGGACTATTGCTTTTTTTCTGATGAATTTTACAATTCTTTCAGTGTTTTCTGAAACCAGGGGTCTTCTTAGTGTTTTCTTAGTGGATTTTAAGCTTGAACTATAAAGTAGCACACATTGCAATAACGTTTATATAGTGTGTATTTATATATTATAGACTAATATAGAAGCCAGTCAGCATTTGTGACCCTGGAGCACAAAACTTCACCTTTAAAGTTGTTCAAATTAAGTTCTTAGCAATGCATATTATTGATCAAAAATTAAGTTTAAATATATTTACAGTAGGAAATTTTCAAAATATCCTAATGGAAAATGATCTTTACTTAATATCCTAATGATTTTTGGCATAAAATAAACATTTATACATTTGACCCTTACAGTGTATTTTTGGCTATTGCTTAAAATATGCCCAAGCGACTTGAGATTGGTTTTGTGCTTCAAGGTCATATATATGCAAATAAAAGAGCTGAATAAATAAGTCCAACTTGCCACAAAGGAGGAGATGTTTATTTTCATGTTGATTCAAACACTCACAGCCAGCGCAGTTCTCTTTGTTGGGATGTACAAAACAATGCCACATTTAACACCCCTTTTAAACATATTGCTTATGTAAATGAATTTAGTTAACACTCATTTCACCATAACCAGTTTATAGTTCAAATTTATCAAGTAGTTTTTACAATCCACTCATAAACCTGAAAACATGAAAGCATCTTCACACAACAAAAACAAAACAAAAAAAGCAAAAGATGTGACAAGCACAATTCCTTTTTTCTGTGATTACAAGACAAAGCTAATTCACCATTACATGTAAAAACCGAGGATTCTCTTTCTGCAGCCAAAGATAATTATGAGATTCAGAAAGCATAGCATGTCACAATTATACCCAAAATTAAATAACAAAATCATGACTCTGCCATTCAAATGTTTCCCAGAGAAGCTCCAAAAAAAAAGAAAAGAAAAGGAAATGCATAAATATAAGCCTACAATGTTGAACGATGATAAATAGTGGGATAAAGTGCAGGAGTGCTCATCCATCCGACCCATCTCTCTCCATCCATGCATCCAGCTAGCAGGGAAAACAACATAAAAAAATAAAAAAAAAACTACGATTGCACTAACTAAAAAGAATTAAAAAAAAACATAAAAGAAATGTTTTTAAAGAAAGAGATAAAATAGGCTAAAAATCTGAATTAAATAATATTAATAACAGCAGACATGCATGTGAATGGCAGTTCCATCTTTGATACTATATTATTTTAATACCCAGCAATAAAATCAACACTGGTAAACATCCACATCTCTCACGTCTCAGCTCAAGAGGGCACAAACAGTGCTGTCAGTGAGTCACAGACAGTGTTAGGGATCGGAGTGCATGTGCTCTGTCTGTAAGGCAGGCAGTCAGTGATTCAGTTCAAACTGTCTGCTAGTGAAGTTCAGATCAGTCTCCCATCAGTCTTAACGGTGTGAGTTCTTCTGTGCAAACACCAGCGCCACCAAAACAATACTAGCATGCTGCAAATCACACGATTTCCAAGTAAAACAAACATACAAACCACTCGAAAGCCTTTCACGTATACATGTGCTTGGCGACAACTCGCATTATTTGTCTTTATTTGTTTGTTTGTTTTCTAGGGAAATTCTTCTGGTCGCGATAGTACCGATTCGGCGATTTTTTGTTGTTGTTGCTCAAGGCATTTCCACACCGAGAAGTAAACACCAACCGATGAATAACAGTATGAGTTTCTGAAGAGGTAGAGGACGTGTCCGTGCCTGTGATAATTGTTATTAAGGTGTTTTAATAATTCTAAAAAGCAGCAAATGAACGGGTTAAGCGTCAAAAGCTCAGAAACGGTTGGCTTTGTGCAATGGCGAGAGACTCTCTCACACGTACAGAATGACGTTGTCGGGACAGTGCAGGCTGTCGGTGGGGTTCAAGGCTCTGCAGGTGGTCTGCGGCGGGGGCACGGCGTGGCAGCTCTTGGGGCGGGGTGAGTCGCAGTCATCGGACGTCAGCTCTGCGATGTCGTCTGATTGTGTGTCGGACATCTCTAGGTCACTGCGGATGCTTTCCGGCTGAGCGAGGGTGACGTCTCGGAGACCCTCCCTGAGTGACATCCCTGGCGACAGGCCCAGAGGGGAATCCATGACAACCCCGCTCCTGCGGGAGCTGCAGTCCTGAGGCCCCTCCCCCAAACCGGGAGCCATGTGGGCAGTGGGCGGAGCCAGATCCTCTTCAGTTAGACAGAGATGGCTCGGTTTCGTTTCAATGTCCACCTGGATCTCAAGGTTAGTGCCCTCTCTGAAACACAACAGATCATAGAAAAGATGAGACAATGCAACACTCCCAGCAGTGTTTAAAGTTTGCTATATATTATTATTTTGTTGCATGGATGCACTAATATTCCAATTCTTAATTATGTTAAGGCCAAAACGAGCAATGGGTTACCAGTAACACTTTATTTTACAATGTCCTTGTTATGCATTACATGTACTTAATATAGTAAGTACTTATAAATTATGCATAATTTCAGCAACTAACACTAAACCAAACCCTAATCCTACCTCTAACCCTTTAACATTTATATTACTCAGTACTTGAATGTATAATAACGCTGTAACATTTAACGTAACAAACACACATTAAAATTAAGTGTTACTAAATAGAGTCTAACCCTAATATTTAAATGTCTTAATAAATCTAATATCTATTTCCTAATATGTTTAAATTAAATAAAAATGCGAATTAAGGTGTCACAACATTGTAATGTACAGTGTAAAAAAATGGATATTTAGTTTGAGATTTGATCAATACATTTAACATTTAAAAGGTAATCTAAATCTAAAAATAAGAGAAATTAGTATGAACAAATATCCAATACGTAATTATAAAAATATTGAAAAAAATATTGAAAAGTCTAATTTATGATTACAGTTCAAATATTATGAATGCTGTTCCTTTGAACTTTCAAAAAAAAAAGTCCATTAGAAAAGTATAGCTGCTTCCAACTATTTTTAATATTGGTAATAAAAAGTAATGCAGCAAATCAGCATATTAAAATTTCTGAAGGATCATATGACACTGAAGACTGGAGTAATGATGCTGACAATTCAGCTTTGCCATTACAGTAATTTTACATTTTAAAATATATTCTAATAAAGAGAAAATAGTTATCTAGAAGTGTAATAATATTTCACAATATTACTATTTGACTCCTAAATTAAACACAGCCTTGATGAGCATAAGAGACAGTTTTCAAAAACATTATACAGTTTTACTAATTCCTTTTGAACGGTTTCGTGCATTTATTTGTCAAGCAGTTTCTTATAGTAGAAGTGATTCACACACCGGTCAGGTAAGGTGTAAGAGGAAGTGATTGATCCTGCCATGCCCCGAGTGCTGGCACAGTCACTGGCCGCTCCCAAGCTGCCCGTCTCCCTTCCAGCACCTTCCTTTCCCAGCTCCGATGCTTGCACCTCCAGCCTGAAACATAAACATGTTTCCATGAAAACAAGAACATTACCCATATTTACAGTGTAGCTTCTGTGTATTTACCATACAGAGAATGGTACCCTTCTGTTGGCATCACACATGCCCTCATACCTGCTGTATTTTCCTGTCCTTGCACCAAGTGCTCCTCCTGCGAGTGTGTTGAAGTGGGGTGTGTCACCCAGACCCCCTGGGGCGACGGACAGACCCTCGCTGGGAGAGGTGGTGCTGAGGCCGCTGGCTCCTCCCTCCAAACTGCTCTCGCCCAGGCTGGGAGACTTCAGCGCTCGCCATGCATCAGCAACTACAGAGAGCAAGGGTCAGATTGATGGTTCAGTACAATAATCGGCACTGGCAAGTTTTTTTTTTTTTTTCTGAGACACTTGATTAATCTTTTACCTGTAATAGGCCCGCCATCCTCATCAAAGTCTATCCTAACGCCCCGTCCTTTCCCCCGGCTCACACCGCAGCCCCCGCCGCGGCACAGAGAGATAGGCACAACACCATACACATACGCCAACATGATGGGGACGCCAATGCCTGTAGGGGAGAAATATGGAGCTATAGTCAATGTCTGGTTAAAAGGAGAGATGACGAGTAAATGTGTTTAACTGGACTCAATGAGAAACATTTCTTAATATTGTCAATGGTGCTTACAGTAGCACTTCTTAATATTTTTGTGGAAACTTGTAGTGTGTAGGTGGATCATATCAGTATTGCTGTCATACTTCCTCAGGATTGAATTTTGTGCTTCATGTTCTCACAATTTCCATACATTGTACTGCACCGGAAGTTGTGGTTGCCACTGAGGCTAAATGCAGAAGCCATTGTCTCTAGTGTCCATTATAATGAACAGGAACTGAAGCTTAGCCTTTGTGAAGGATGCAAAAGCACCAGAGTATAATAAAATCATTCATGTAGTCTATACAGCATATATTCCATATTCTACTACATCTTCCGAAGCCATATGATTTGGGTGATAAATCTACAGAAACTGACTTCACTGATTTGCTGTGTCCGAATCACAATGAGACAATGAATTGAACTAGAATGAAATGTATTAGTCTGACTGACCATTGATCCATCGTAGTAAAACATCTAAAAGTTTGGTCACATTAGCAAAATTTTGCAAACAAAAAAGGTCCATTGTCTATTGTTGTTGGTGTAGCGATATATGAAGTCACTTTAAAACCTTTCTCTAGGTCAGTGCAGCAAATCTGCATGACCAACTTGAACATTTAGCAAAATCTGTGAGTAGATTTTTTTGCTAAATTACCAATTGTGTGGATTACTATTGAAATCACAGTTTTTTTTACCTCTGAAACATTCATTGTAAGGATATCATTTGTAAATCACAAAAGGAATAAAATGTAAATGATTTCAGGAATCCTCACCCACGCTGACAGCAGCGATGACTGGAGCCGTGATGATCGACAGCGCCACACCACCAGTGATAGCGAGATTCCTCCTGTGATGGGATGTTTTCTTGCCTTCATAGTGAGAATGGATCTGTGACAAACAGCAGCTGTGTTACTGCACAGTCACAAATGTGCTTTTATCTGCTAAAATCAAAGATCTCATCTAGTGGCATCCTAAAACTTCAAAATGTCTTTTGTGGCATGGAAATAATGTTTAATGCCCGCTCTGTATCCTACACCAGGAAGTCATGTTCGATATCAAAAGCAATTAAGCTGGTTGAGTAGCTGACACGGCTGACTAAAGGGAAATTCCCAGGCTTTTTAATGGATGTTCTCTTCCTGGCTGCAGCTGATAAAGGTTTCCACATGAACCTAAACTGTAACGCTGTAGGGTAAGGTGTGATGTTGGCACTCCGCACCTTGCGTCCAATGTAAACAGGAATGCCGATCACCATAGCAGGAACTGCGATGCCAGCGATTAGAGTGATGCCCACCGGTGCACCAATCAAAGTGCCCAGCTGCCACAGAATCTTCTTCTTGCGACTCCATGGCTTCTTTCCCCAGAACGTGCAACCTGATGGACTGAGAAGACACAGAATATTATTATTTTTCGATTCGAGCAAGTCGTTTGAGAAATTCCCACTGATAGGAGGCAGAAGGTACCTGAGGTAGTGCAGGTCTGAAATCTCCTTCATACAGAGCCAGCAGAACTCACAGCCGCACACAGCACAGGTCATGTGATTACAGCTGCCGTCGTTCATCTTGATGATGTAGGCACCGCATCGGGGGCAAGGCTTGATGTCATCAGCTGAGGGGGGATTAGAGGGTTGGGATTTAGAATTTGAAGAGGCAGACAGGATCTGCTGTAAACAAGGTGTGCTGAGGAAGCGTTTTCTGAATGCCAGACAGGGAATAAGAGACGATAGCAGACTCCTGCTGGAATTCAGGAGAGAAACTAGAGAGAACTTGAGGAGGAGGAGGAGGAGAGAGTGCAGTCCTTTAGGGAAAGAGAAACTTCAATAATCTGCAGTGAACACTGACGTGCACAAAATGAAAGCGCTCAAGGGGGAAGCACACAGCAAATCAAATTATATGGCACTCTGAAACACAATAAACCAGACAGAAAGCACACTAGAGTTTTGAGTTTATTTTTATCCACTAATTCCAAACACTTTGCGATACATACTTAGAGTAAACAGTGAAGGACTAATATACTGCTGCCCCGCAGCAAAACATATACTAGATTTGTACATTTTCTGAATAAAAATGTGAATGACAATTGTACGTGCAAAACATGATCCAGTATTTTTTGTTGTTGTTGTGCTTGTGTGATCAGGGTGGTTTCTAGTGGTATCTAAGAGGTTTCTAGGGCATTGCTATGTTTTTGCTGAAGTGATTTGGGTGGTTTCTAGTTTTCGTGTCAAAATGTCCATCTTTGCAAGTATACTCTTAAACACAGTAGATCGTAAGTGAAAGCAAACAGCTGAGAAACAAAACACGTGTAACTGTATATTGGATCTGGGAAGTTCTTAAAGTGACAGCAGTCTAATATTCCTGCTGTCTGTCATTCCTGTCTATCAAACAACAAAAGAGAGAAAATCTCTCAGTTGCGCTTGACTACATCAAGTTTGTAACTTTATTAAGTAATATATATTTAATTTACACAGTGAAAAATATGCAGTGTTTTTATAAATTTGATTACTTTATACAATGCATGTAGCCTTTTTTATGTATTTGTTCTACTGCTTGTGATTACTTTCTTATTCTTGTATAATGGCTGAAAATTGACTTGTCTTCAGTAAGCTTCAGTTTTTGTTTTGTTTAGGCTAGTATTCTGTGATATTGACACTGGTGGCTAGAATTATGAAATTTCCATGGTATCAAAAATTTTGCTATGAATAAGACCTTATTAAAAGCAACAATGACTCATATCATGATATAAGATTTTAGTCATATCGCCCACCCCTAGTTTCTAGAGCATTGCTGTGTGATTGCCTCCTTGCCCAGGTACAAAGAGCCTAACCCCGAATGATATTATAGTCTCTCTTTGTTTATGTGACAGAAAAGAGCTGGTTTAACGCTCACCGTGTCCCTGCTCGCCTGTGTAGCTGGGTGAATGGTTACTGTGCGTTCTCAAGGACAGCGCCCTCTGCTGGCGGGCCGAGTCACACGTCTGGTTAGGATGCCAAACTTGCTTGCAGTGGTAACAGAACTCGGCACCACACCCTTCTCTTCGACACACCAGTCTGGGGCAGCTGGCACATCCGGAGGCAATAACTGCGAACCTGGCAGGAGAACAATACAAACCAGGTCATCAGACTCTCCTAGAAAATCTATAATTTAGGTAATATGAGATATCATTACACCTAGTTATGTGCAATCTACTCTTACAGAAGTACATGGTACAGAGACGGGTATCAGACGGTAATAGTATCGTGCTCTGATATATGATTACCATATTCACAAACACTGGTATGTCTACAGTGCTAAAGATAGAAGAAAAAAAAACAATAAAAGTGGATTATTGTAAAATCATATTTTCTTTAATTGTGGCTGAGCAATATGTGGACCATGTAAATATCGCAGACATTTTAAACATGTTTTAAAAATTTCTCCATCTATAAAGGACATATAAGGATGATTATGCTCTCAGATAACGTTTATTTAGGCCTTGTTCACACTAATACAATTAACATGGACAATTTGAAAAAGCTTTTTTCTCTCTATTTTGGCATCCAGATGGCATTTTTGTCAAAGAAAACTGAGCTTTTTGAAATGGCTCTCCAGAGTGGATAAATCTGAAAATGGATAATGTGGACGTACTTTGAAAGGAAAACGCCATTTTCAAATGGATCTTGATTAAGACCTGAATCAAATGGCCCCAAAAGTAATCACATTCGCCATAATATCTGTGTGTTCCCTACTCAGATTCTTTGTAAATGTCAAATTCCTTTCAAAGTCAAGGAAAACATTAGCAAGTACAGACACTACTACATTATGGAAAATGAGAAGAACGATTTATTGCAGTCAGTATGTTCCTGCCGTGAGAGTTTCCTAGTAATCCAGTAGCATTTTATTACTTTCCTAGGAAACTTTCTTGGCTGTCTCTACCTCTACCTCAGACCTCAGAACAGTAAGCACAATGGTTATCAGCAAACATACCAAGTCTTAAAAAAAAAAAAAACCTTGATCATTTTAATGCTTTTACAGCTGAATAAACACTGGGAGTAGATCAACTGGATAGATGGATTTTTCAAAACGAAAGAAAAAGCTGATTTCACACTCTGAATCAAAATAAAACCTGCCCAACCTCCCTGTCTTCCATTATGCGTGACAAAAACAATCCCTTTTTATTTGAAGCGCAAGTTTTGACCTGTTGGTCGAAGTTAAAGCAGGTTCTGAAGAAATCATTCCTCCTCCAGCCCGACACCTCATTAATCAGCTCAGTTGCAATGGAGAAGTGTAACGTCACATACAAAGAGCTTCCAATTACCTGCACGTACTGGCACACACATCCTACAAGTAGAGTCAAGCCGAAACCGACCTCATTACACATGATTATGGTATCCCTGAACACCCGGAGCGCACTTGAATTAAAAACAATGAAATCAAAACTCGAATTTGAAGCTCACAAAGACACCGTGGCATGCACACACGGTCAAGTGAGTAGCCAATGATTGTCTTAATCAAATACCAGCCTCAGTTACCCATAGCAACTCTACATCAGTGCTGCATCTCAGTTGCCACAGCAACTTATCACTGAGGGAGAGAGAAACAAGATGTTCCTGTTTCCCATTGCCATTGGCAGCTCTGTACTTTCAGTCAAGCTGAAGCAAAGCTAGTTGGGGGTCTAATGGGTAATAAGCAGCACCATGGACTGGAACGGATAGGCAAAATATACTGGGGAAGCTTTTCTGTCAGGGTTTGTTTCTGTGATTCTGAGATCAAAAGTTTTATCATCTAAGGTGGGAGATTCCTAGTTAGTCTACAAATAGGCAAATTAACCATCTGGGTGAACTTCAGTGTGTCCTACAGAAAAAAAAAAACCCATCGCACTTTCATTTCATAACCTCATATGATGCAACTAACTAACCAACTCACCAATGGTGTGATCTCTAATGGCCTTTTTTTTTTTTTTTTAATTCCCAGTCCATCTGAAAACCCCTTATTATCAGCCGTGGGCCTGACAGGAAGAGGCTGTGACTCAAACAAGCAGAGAAGCAGACTAAATCACGTCCCTTAAATGTAGGTCACTGGCGCATCATTGTGATTGACCAAACTCTGAAGTAAATCACACTTTCTCTGAATAACACATCAGCTAAACTAGGCTTCCCACACAAACGCAAGTTTTCCTTTTAACTGTCCAAATGCCTCCTACGCTTGTCGAAGCACACAGAACAAACAGAACCTGTTACATACGTCCACTTACTTCTACTGAATCTGACAAAGATCTGAAATACATGCATTTAATACATGATTTGGTTCGTGGACGCCAAAATCGATTTTAGTTTTGAAAGCATTGGCTTAAATAAAGAGCTGGTTACTCCTAACAGCTTCTAGTCTCTAGGTAAGCTTTTCAGATGTTGGAACAAAGCTGGATTTACTCCCATTCAGACACGAGAGCATGTTGGGCGAGAAACTAGAAATCTCTCAACCAACGCTTGGGCAATTTTAGGATGCCTACACAACAGTAGAGAGTGTTTGACGAATATGAATGCGTAAGCTCTGTGTTGAGGGTGTGGGAAGAGCTGTGTTAGGCTGAAATCAAGAGGGAACACAGCAAATTGGTTTTCCTAAAGCTGGAGCAGACTCTGAAATTCTCTTTGGCCAATGGACGCTTACTTCTGGGGCGATTCTAGGATTTCAGTCTTGAGGAGGGACCAGTCCAGTCTCAAAACATGAGCTGATGTGGCTCAGTGGAGTGTCTCTTGCTTTCAGTGCCAGAGAGCACAAATTTGAAGAACTAAAATTAAAATGTTCACTTAGCCAAAAACTGAAACCGAAAATACAATAAGGTTCAATTTGCATAATTGGGTAACTGATCTCAGGATGCTGTTCAAGGTGTCGTGTTCTCAGGGGATACATTAAACCAGTGAAGTTCTTTATTTTTTGTAACGGTGCAGTGTGTCCACACTGCTTACACGGCTCTACCTCATTTAGGAGTTTCTGTCAATGATTCTGCCCCTCCAAAACTTTTTTGCCCATGTATTTTTTCACAGTTTTGGCCTAATATTTTGGGTTGGTAAAAATCCCACCTGATTATCAGTAGATGCTTATCAGTTTCAGTAGCAGATTAGGTTGCATTTCATTTTGTGATTTCACTGAAACCAAAACATTGAAATGAGAGAAATGGGGTGTGACAGCTGTAGGGCTAGGCAGCCAAAATTCTGCCACCCTATTTCACCTATGACCATGTCCTTCACTGACTACAAGACAGGACAACACCTAAATGTTAAAAGCTAAGGGAAGATTCTTAGTGAGGTCACCTCAGATATCAGGAAGAGAATAGGCCAGCAGTCATATCTGATATTATGTGGTAGAGAAAATAGGAAATGAGACTTATGACGCGAGGCAATGTTATTTCCAGACTTCTTTCTGCAATGCAATGTCATAAACACAGACATTCTGAATATGATCAAGGTCCTTTAATTGATGGTTTGTTCAAAAAATATCCCTGGGGTTCAGATCTGGGCTTTGGGCTAGTCATGTTCCTCCACATCATTTACTCAGTAAATCATTTTTAGAATGACTTCACTATGTGCACCGGGGGTAATACTGGAACAGAAGTCCACATCCCACAGTTCCCTATAATGTCACTGGATGATGTAGTGACAAATCTTCACACTGGAAGTTAGGAGTCTTGCCAAACTTATATATATATATATATATATATATATAAAGCAACATTTCCAATTCAAAACATTCTGTATTATTTTATAAATCCATAACATCCAAATCATTCTTACCCACAGTCCGGAGCTGGACACCATCTGCAATCAGGGTCCGATGCCAGACAGCGGCGCAGTAGAAACTCTTCATACTTCTCCATCAGGCTGGGATCATCCAGGATGAGGGCCACCTGTCTCGGGGCAAGTCGTTCGGCGCACTCTGGACAGCTGAGCTGCACTCGGCTCTCCGTGATCTCGATACGCAGGTACTGCCGTAGACAGCACAGGCACGACCGATGGCTGCATCCCTGGAGCTCGGGAAGCTGCTCCGCAGGTTGCCGCACCAGGCACAGGGGACACTCTAGGAGTTCTTGACCTCCCAGAGAAGCCTGGCTAGTGGACAACGGTTCAACCGGGTCTGTCGTAGAGGAGTCTGATGAAACATTGGTGGGTGTGGGGGGCTGAAGAAGCTGCTGTTGCTGGAGCGGTTGCGCAAGAGGAGTTCCCACATTGGCCTTGTTCCCCCTGGATCCGCGTTTGCCATGGAAGAGACTATGAAAAGAGATCCTGCCTTGCTTTTTGCCCGGCCCACGGCATTTCGGATTGGGAATGCCGCTAACAGAGGAGTGGGGGGATTCGGAGTCCTTTTCGGATCCCATTTCGTGTAATGTTCTCCCACTTGATTCCTTACGGGAGGTCAGCGAGTTTGGGTTAGAGGAGTTTGTGTGAAGCTTTTCAGTTCCGTCCACGGAATGTAATTTCAACGAAGCTCCAAACCTCAAGGACACGGACACTCCCGATACACAAAAGAATGTTTGTCAAGGTCTCAACAAATTCCAGTTAGTTCACCCGTTAGGAACATTCCGTTTATGAAGTCATAACTACAACAAGGATTCGTGTTTAAACAATAAACGCAAAGGTAACTAGATTAAGTGAGCCAAAATGGGAAAAGGACGGGGGAGGGAAAGTCCTTTCACTTCAAAAATGTTCTCGTAAATAGAAAAAGAAAATGAAACAAAGAAAACTGTTGCACCCCAAATGTGTTACAACTACTAAACTGACAGATACTGTCAATTAAATATAAGGCATTTAAAGACAACTAGGAAGTTCAAGTTGTTAGTAAAAAAGAAAAGACTCTGGCTCCAGATAATGTAATCCTTTTTGAGGGCTTGTCGTCTTTTGGCTCCGCTAAATTCTCTTGCTTGCAGAGCCGAGATGTGTGTGCTCCAGCTAGCGGTTCTCTTCTTCTGAATCGGCTGGTCTGTTAAGGAAGAGAAATAGCACAGGAAGTTAGCACAGCGCACAGACAGTCTGCGGGAGGAGCATGCTCAGTACACGCTCACGTACACACACAAACACACTCCTCCCTTCTTTTATTCTCAATCTCTTTTCATTTCACAGTTAACTCTTCATTGCACCCGACTCACGAAGTGACTGCCAGATATAAACCACTCACCAGCCGATTAAAACCGAGAAGTAATTGATTCTGTAACTTCAGCTTGTTAAAAACTGATTTCGCTTATCACATTTTCTGTCCTTAGATCTAGTGTTAGATTTGACGTCTCTCGTTTTCTTTGTCTCACTGTTGATGACACCCTCTCATCCACACTCTCTCACACACTCGAGCGCTCGCTCACTCGCTCTCCACTTCACACTGCGCTGCTAGTGCAGTTGCCATGGAGATTCCCACTATGAACACAGCAAACAAGGACCCTCACAGTGACTCTGGCCCTTATGAACACATATACACACCCGGCAGATATTAACACTGCGCCTCACATAACACATGAGTGCATGCCTCCACTGGACTTTATTCATTTATTTTTATCTGAGAAGAACATCAATACCAAATGCAAATGGCACACTGAAGCTGAGGAAATGGTTTAGTAGGCCAGTATAATCTGTCAATCTCTGTGGTCCATGGGCTATTCCCTATTCAATAAAAACATACTACATCTACACAAACTCATATAAGACTGTGGCCTGGTCTTCTGCTCTGATGAACCTTGGAGTGATGCAAATCTGTTTACTTGTGCAAAACCCACACACACAATTTTTTTTATTAGTTTTATGAAAACATAGTAAATTGTTAAGTTTGTTAATGGGTCAATGACAATTAAGTGTGTCGATAAAGAATTCAAATTAAAGAATAAACAAGAAACATACGTTTATGCCAACTATTTATTATTTGGTCGAGCAGTTTGTTTAAACATATACATGTATAAAATAATAATAAAATAGGATGGTTTACTTTTCTAGAACTTCATTCTTTTGTCTTCATTAAGACATCAGGATAGTTGTATGAATGAAGCCGACTTTTTATTTATTTATTTTTTACTTACCCATAAAAAAGGTGTATTTAAGTCACTTTCTGGGTGAATTTTTAAATGAATTTTTGGATAATTTAATGGACAAGTAAGCGACATTATGTCTGTACCACAGGCCCATAAGTTGCATTGTAATTGCTGTAATTCCTAGACAACAACTAATCAAACCACAAGTAACAGTAACAATTATATACATGTCTCATTAATAAAGTAAAATTTATTGGATACATTAGTTATCCAACAGGCTATACATGTATTAGAATAATCTTGCAGTATTAAAACAGAAATATAATGAAATCATTATCTACTTCACTACATCTTGAGTGTTTCTGTATGATGTAGTGTCAGGTGGATCAAGAAAATTCAGGACAAGTTCTACGAGGACAGAAGGACGGAATCTCGTGATTATGATAATCATGAATGCACCTATAATAATGAACAGAGATAGTATTAACACAGTATGCAATGGTGCTTCAGATAGTTTTTTACAAACATAGTATTACTATGATCTAGTATGTCCAAAAACAGTATTAGTACATGTTAAAAAAAAACAAAAAAAAACAGCTGCATTTTCCAACATAAATGGCTAGTTAGCACTGTATTTGATCAAAAGAGTAACAGCATAAAGCCCAGTAAGCTAAAGCAGCCTGTTTTCTGCTGCGGTTCATGAATCTGCAAGGTGCGCAGTGACAGCAGTCAGTATGACCCATTTTTCCACAGAGTGCTTTCGCATTGTTCACAGCCACTGTGTCCTGATGCCCTGACCCATTATGTCAAGAGGATGCAACAATCATCAAACACTATCTGCTCTATACTGTATGTGACCGAGAGGCATGAATAGATGCATTAAAAATGCAAGAGTCTAGTCGACGGAAACAGGAAAATTCCATACGATCTCAGCCGATCTGCCTATTCAAAACACGCGGAATGAAAAGGTGGTGTTGAATCATAGCAGGTTAAATGAAAAAGAGTCTCTCGTCTATCTATATATAACTTTGGGCTGAGATGGTGATAGCACTCCATTCCACTTCAGCAGCCTCTACTAATGCAACCGATGACATACAGTAGAATTACCACCTGTGCTCTCTGAGGTTTAGTGTGTGTGAGGGATACTAGCGGGTGCACAACAAAAGCGGTTTCTGGAAAATCTGTGTCATATCTCGACACCAGAGCACAAGTTTACAAAGCAGAACCCACTGTGTGTGTGTGTGTGTGTGTAATGGGCGTGGCTCCGTTTGTTGTACAACAGATGTTGCTCTATTGTTTATCATCTGTGAATGACATGTCGATTCACAAGAAGCTGTTTTCAGCTTACAGTGCTGCAGCTGGAATTCAGCAGCCTGCTTTTTCCATTTAGGAAAGAGTTGATTTAAAAACGTTGAAAACACATGGACCCCAGGCCTTGTTTGATGAAGGATGGATCCCCGTCACCGCGAGTTTGCTTTCAGTTTTAATCACCACAGCCAGAGTTTGAAACTAGATGCAAAGTATAAAACACACACAAGGGAGTTGATCAAAGAGATGTTGATCATGGAGAAAGGGGAAATTCTATTTCGGTCTGGGATTTTTTTTGTTTCGTCTTGTGGTTCATAGGTGTGACGAACATGTTCTCACACTTTTTAATTAACAACAGGGGATAAGTTTGATACGTTTGATATTATAATGTTAAATGATATATAATCTATAGTATACAATAATAATCACTAATAGTCATAATCAAATGTAATATTAATGTTATACTAATAAGCAAAATGCTTATTAAATTATATAATTTGTATTGACAATGTTATTTACTATATATTCTGGCTTTATTACCTTGCTATTACAATTGTAGACTCTTAATAATAATTTAATTATGGTATTAAGCATGTAATATTGGGAAATTTATCACAGTGAGTGAAGTTTATTTTGGTTTTATTTGATTTATTGTATCCATATTGGTTAGGTTTTCATAATGTAAAAGGGAAACAACTTCTGATGAAGTCCTAATGAAGGCAGCTCCTTACTCCCTTCATGATCTCTTACTGTAAAGTTTTGTTTTCGGAATGAATAATGTTTTTTCCAGACCATTTATCAACATGTCTCAGAAGCATTCCGAAGATGATTTATTAACAGAAACCACAAATGAACCATGCAGGCTACAAATCAGCATAGGTTTGCAAACTCTTGGGCTATTATGAGAACACAGCGCAGAATAATATAAGATACTTAGACAATCGACAGAGCATTGAAAGCAGAGAAACAGAAAATGATTGTGCATTGTTTGGCCTCCCGCCAGCGCTTTACTGCACAACCCATCTAGACAAACTCATTACCGTGAGAGAGAAGACCGAGCGAGCGAGACTGACACTTCCTCAGCACTTCCGCCACGACAGACCCTGAAACCACACCTCAGCACTTTCCCATCATCCTACAGCTCTAGACCACGGCTCCATCTGTCTCGATCTCACACACACACCAGTCACATGGAGCAGTTGGTGTACAGGTGGGCTACTGGATCTCTAGCCATTACATAACCATTTGAGTCACATCTGAAGCTCCACTGAGGCTTATTGTTCTTAGCAAAGCCTGCATGTGTCCTGCTGTCTTGTTTTCCGTCTGCATCTTTATCATATTACACAAACTAGGTTCAGAGCGTTGTTGATTTCAGTGAACAGAATTGTTATTTACTAGTTCAAACACTAAAAAAAAGAGGAAATGTCTTTTAAAATTAGTTCTTAATGGCTGGTAAGCTATATTTATTTCTTGTCTTCTGAAAACATGTGACAGGTTTGTGTAAGAACCACACTTAACTCTGATAATCTCAAGAATCTTAAAAAAAGGGATTCACAAATGGGACACTAAAATACATAAAAAATGGCGACTAGCACATTCCTCAAAATATCTCCTTTTCTGTCCCACAGAAGAAGGAAACTCATACTGGTTTAGAACAGTGTTATGATTCATTTTGAGGTATAAAATTATTTTTAAACAAACGTGTTAGTTTTAAAAAGATGAAAAAATAAAGAGAAAAAAAAAGTCGTAAATTAAACTGAAATAAAAATAATTAAGTTAAAACACAAAAATTACTAAACTAAAATAAAAAAATGAAAGCTAATTAAAAACAAATGCTCAATAAAAATGACATTAAAAACACTACAAGAACTTAAACTAAAACTAGAATTGAAAATGTAAAAAGGCTCACTTCAAATATTAACATATACTATAATAGTACTTAAATAATACTATAATAACACTGGTTTTAGATGGATTAGATTGTAAATAATGTAATTATCACATGTTTTTGTGGTGTAGCGGTAAACTAATCCATACACGGATGATTTAGTTGGACAGAACTGTCAGTATTCTGTCAAGTTTCCAGCACACGTACGCAGTTTAACCTCTCCATTGTGACGGGGAGGGCAGGATGCACTGGCAGACGGTCTAACTAACCCATTAGATGAGTTGTGAAATCTCTTTAAGCTGTGAGTCTGTGTGAATGTCTGTGAAGAGCAGGTGCTTGTGCTCATCCATGTCTCATTCTCGCTAAAACCAGCATGTCTGATCTCCAGCTAACCTCATCCTTTATTGTATCCTCACAGAAGTCCAAATCTCATATATCACATCTCAGGCGCTGTTCAAAGACTGCCTAACAATCCTCAAGACAAAACATGACTAACACCAGTATGCCACATTCACACTCACCTACTGTTTTAAATGAGGCTGGAACAAAAGAAAAACAGCCACGGGTTCCTGTGAAACCAAACATCTCGATTTTATCAGTTCTTAACAATCGCATGCTGGTTTACGGTAAATTGGATACCATTTAAAAAAAACAAAAAAAAAAAACAACAAGACAAGAAAGACTGGAATTAACCGTGTGCTTGCTGACACAAAAGAAGAAATGAAACCAAAGTCATCCTGTGCATTCCTTGCTTACTCTAGAAGTGTTGCCAAAACGCCTAAAACATACTCAGTTACAAAGAGTGCATGAAATACTGTAAATTTAATGATGAACCAGTACACTTTATATTCAGAAAGTTGTTTTTGAACCACTAAATTACTACAAAATTTTGTCCCTAAATGGTTTCATTTAAATATGAGCTTAACTACTAAAACATAACTAAATTAGCAAAGTATAAAAAAGTTCGTTTACAATAGATAGATACACATAGATAATTACTATACGTGTAACGTATGATTAGTGTAACTAATGAAACATAAATAAATCAGCAGTGAGTAGAAAATATCTGGCTTATTTTCTGCCCTTATTAAAGAAGCGTCTACAGTAAAACAACCCGATGTTGATGAGGTCCAGGTGTCCTGTCACCTCACTGGGATGTGTACTAATATCAGAACACTTTGACAACACTATTGTACTTTAAAATCACTGACTAAAGCGTATCTGCTGGGCACTTACCGTACAGATGGATCTGATAATAACGTTACTGAGAGCAAGTGAAGCAGAATAGGGCGGAACACAGTGAGCTGCGGTGCTATTGTACACCGTGTACATCCAACCAACTGTCCTGTAAATTTGACAAATCTCACCCTAGAGGCATCCGCTACTACATTCCCCGAGAATCAGTTCGTGGGGAAGATGTCAGCCTTTTTTTTTCCTGTCCTGAACGCGATATTGCTCAGATTATGTCCGCAGCTCGAGACTCTTTTCCATTCACGTCACCGAGGAAAGCCCCTGCGTGTGACGCCACTCGTTTTCGGGCGGAAACCCCGCCCACTGACGTCACCTCAGAACGGAAACGAAAGCGCGTCTCATTGCCAGGAACAGAATTTGCATATTCAAAACATTTTTGAATTATTATTGCTACGATTCAGCAACAAACACGGAATTTTAAAAAATGAGGTCATGTAAAACAGTGGTTCTCAACCAGGGGACTGGGGGCCGATATTATTATAATCACAGAAACGTATTAACTTATCAGACAGAGGGCTTTAAATATTGTCGTGGACAAACGAGAGCTAAGGAGTCTTTTAACTTTTTTTTTTAGAGCTAAGGAGTCAAAAAGTAGCAGAACCACTGATTTATAAATAATTTATATTCCTGAAATAGTTTTAATTCTAGTGTTCCCACACTAGAACTTTAGACCAAAAGATTTTCTGACATTTTCTATTACCAGTTGTCAGAAGCTGCTGAAACAGTTCTACTCCACCATCATTGAATCCAACCTCTGCACTTCAGTAACTGTCTGGTTCAGTTCAGCTTCTGACCTGATCAAATCTGACCTCAGAAGACTACAGAGGGTAGTCCGGACTGCTGAGCGTACAACCCTTCCTTCTATTCAAGAACTGTACTTATCCAGAGTGAACAAAATGGCCAGTAAAATCACTCTCGACCCTCACATCCAGCACACTCCCTCTTTGAACTGTTGTCATCTGGTCGATGCTACAGAGCACTGAGAACCAGAACGAACAGACACAGGAACAGTTTCTTCCCTCAGGCAATCCATCTTATGAACAGCTGATAATGACTGTGGAACACAGTACACTACACTATTTATATACACATACACTTATTTATCTAACACACATACTCAGTGTACACTTACATTTTGCACATAATATACCTGTACATACATAACTGCTTTTTGTAATATACCTGCCATACAATTATCAATTTGTATATTGTCATTCCTTACCAACTTATTTGTATTTTATTCTTTTATTTAGTTGTTTTGTTCCGTTGCTGTCATTCTGTTGCACTGAGGAGCTTCGATCACGAAAACAAATTCCTCGTATGTGTAAACATTCCTGGCAATAAAGCTCGTTCTGATTCTGATTCTCTAATCGTTTTTTTTTTTTTTACATTTATGGTTTTTGATTGAGACCTTTTTAATTAAAATTATTCAAATGAATAATTCACACACACAAACTAATAAAAACACTATCTAGCAATATTGATTAAACATTTTCAGATCAGTGCTTAACTAGAAAACAAATGTTGATTGGAATTTCCTTGACTTTTCTAGATTTGAAAAACAAATTCAAAGTTCCCTGATATGTCTAGGTTGTCTATGACCAGGGGAACCCTGTAATGCACTTCATACACTGGTCGGCTGATGTATTAAGTCGCTGCTTCTCTTTTTTTATCTACCAGTTATCTTTGTACTTCTGTGTCACAAACTCGTGAAAGTTTCTTCAAAGTAATACCAAACTGAGAAGTGGATGTAAAATCTGGTCACTGGGACAGTAATACAGAAACACAAAGAATCAACCTCTTCCTGAAAGGTAGTAGAAAATAGTCTCCCATGTTTTATTGGAGGTAATCAACTGGGTTTCAGTTCAATCTGTGTTCATTACAAAACACATTCACTACATGGAATGATCAAAATAGACATCTGAGTCACTTCCAGCTTATTTTCACATCTGGATCAACCTGGATGGGAGAAACTGGATTTCATACAGCTGCAGAAAAAAAGGAGGAAAAAAAAAGTCCACAAGTAAATTAATGACTAAACTCAGAGCATGAATTAATAAATATTAGCTAATTAAGCAATTAATATAGTAGCTTCTTCCATTCAACATTTAAATCAAGGATTCACATGACCTCTACTGGATATCATGCATTACTACAAGAAAGAAAATAGTGCAAGTGACATAACTATACCTTTTTACAGGTGTCTGGTTAGAATTAACAAAAAAAACTCTGTTCTTTTCATTATATTGATGCTTATAACCATATCAGTTGGTATTAAACCTTGTATATGATCATTACATTTAGCTTGGGTTCTACATTCAGAGTTTAATATTTCTTAGGCTTTTTTGTCAAGAGTTCTTTTACCCATTGTACAAGGCAGCTGATGAATCAAAACCATGTCTAAAGACAAACTCACAAAGACAAACACAAAACATAAAATGAATCAAATAGGGTTTATAATGCATACAAGGGAAGAGTGGATGTAGAGATGATTCAGACAAAATAAACGAGATCTTTACAGTTAGCAGCAGAGAAGGCAGCAAGGATGGAGGCAAAGACGAGGTCGGGGGACTGAGAAGCATCAACAGCAGTGTGCAGGCCGCGGTCGCTGTAGTAGTGCACGAGAGGGGCCGTCTGCTTGTGATAGGACTCTAGTCGGGAGCGCAGGGTGGTCTCGTTGTCATCACTGCGGCGAATAAGAGGCTCCCCGGTCACCTGTGGACATACGAATCAGACCAAACCTCTACAACGATGCTCACAGCTGTCCTGTTAATTACAATAAGACCGTTTTGTTTCTCACATCATCCTTCATTGGCTCTTTGGGAGGCTTGAACTCTTCATGGTAAGACCGGCCGCTGGGCTGATGAATGAGTCTGAGGAATTAAATGCATTGTGTTCAGAGGTGGAAAGCTACTGTACTTGAGTGTATTTTTCAAGCATCTGTGCTTTATCAGAGTATTTTAATTGTGAGAAATTCAAAGTATAAAAAACATACTTTTTTACTCCACTACATTTCATTTCAACTAACCATCATGAAGTGAAGAAAAATGCTACACGCTCTGAGAGGCAATAGTGATGTTGGATTTGTGAATGAGCTAACTCTTTCCTGTTGAATTAGTTCACTGATCTGAATGCAGCCGTTCTTGAATCAACAACTCACTAATTCAATAAACCGGATGCTCAACTGATGACTTAAAGTGTGTTACTAAGGCTGAGTTTTTAGTTTGGATCAGCCTATTGAAAATTACAATCATACTGCGGTCAGGAGAGTTTGTTATTTGCAAACTAATACGGCAGATTGTTTAAGCTTATTAAAATGTGGACAAATCTACATTTCTGTGTCACCATCTTTACAGGACAGGTTTTTTTAAAGGTAAAATAATGCTAATAATGCCCATGCATCCTCCCCCTGCTGTAGTAGCTTCAAATGGCATGAAACTAGTATGTTTGCATAGCATTCCTCTTAAAATATGAACACATCTTCCTTCGTTTCTTGTCTAAACATTGTATTTTCATACGATTTATCACCACATATTTGCACAAGTTTCATATTTGCTCATGTTTGAATACTTAAATTCTCATTATCTTAAAGGGATATTTTAGTATATTCAAATATAATGCTTTTATACATTTATATTACATGCTTTAGTAAGAAAAAATCTTGTACAGCTAAATAAATATTAAATGTCTGCAAAAATTTGTATAATAAATCTGTCTAGTACAGGCTAGAATTAATAAACATGGTTCACAAAAGAAAATTATATATATAAAAAAATATATATAATAATAATAATAATAATAATAATAATAATATTATAATAAATTATTAGGGTGTCTAATAAAGTTACTGAGTTAATAACGTGTTTAAAAAGTATTTGTCCATTACTGATTTTTACATTTCAACAAATGAGTCATTTTCAATAATTTACAATTCTTACTAACTGGAGGAAGTAAGGAGGTACACTTCATTTTTAAAATACAATCAAAACCACAAAAGGAACATTTTCCTGCCACCTCCTCCTTTAAAGACAACAGAAACAAGTGTTTGACAGCTATTATGTCGTACCTAGAAAATATGTCTTCTCTTGTTCCTGAAATGAGTGACATGTTTTCAGTATATTCCGCATTCATGAAATTAAACCGAGCCATTAGAACACATAAGCTACAATAATAAGCTCCAAATTTACAAGCCCCTCCATCTTCATACCTCCCACAAATTCTGCTCACTAGCAGAGAGTCATCTACTGAGAATTCAACCACAGAGTCCAGTTTCTCACTACGCTTCTCCAAGAGGTCGTCCAGCTAGAAATAAGACAGAGAGACACAGGTTGACTAATGCATTTTAAATTCCGTACTTCAGAGTGTTCTGTGTCTATTTATGTCAGTTGTCCTCACCATTTCTGCCTGATTGACAGTGCGGGGGAAACCATCCAGCAGGAAACCATTCTTGCATGCAGGCGTGTCCAGGTTGTTGTCTATGAGCTCCACCACCATCTCATCACTCACCTTAAGGAAAGATGACAAAAAGAGTCAGGGCTTTATCCCTCAAACCTAAAATGCACATTGGAGAGGAAGACATTTTTAAATATATCAAATTAGAACATCTATTAATCTGACCAGTTTGCCGGCATCCATGGTTTCCTTAAGCCGCTGTCCGAGCTCTGAGCCAGATGCCACCATGGCCCTCAGCATGTCCCCAGTAGCTAAATGACACACACAGTACTTCTCTGCAAGCTTGGGTGCCTGTGGAGGCCGAAATGAAACATTTATGGAATTAACTCCGAAACAATAAAAAATGTTGATCAGATACATTACATATAATAACATTTAGAATATAAGGAAAGCCAAACACTTGTTTGTCGAATAACCTTTCATTTGAACAGTTGGTCCACAAACTTAATATTGATAGGTAACATTTGTCTTGAAATAAATAACTGAATTAAAACAACCTCCAATCTGTAATATTTAAAAATAATAATAATAATAGCGTTTTCAGCAAGTATGCAATAACATCAATCAAATGTGCTGCTACAAAAAAGTTTTCTTTTAAAAGCACTATTTATTCATAAAATAATTTAGAAAAAAATAAAACAAACATTTATCACATTTTCCACATAAAAATATTAGAGCGGTTTTCAACATTGATAACGATACAAAAATAAAAATTAAAATTATTGAACAGCAAATCAGCTTAGAATGATTTCTGAAGGATTGTGTACTGGAGTAATGCTGCTGAAAATTCAGCTTTGCCATCACAGAAATAAATTACATTTTAAAATATATTCAGATATAAAGTGGTTTATCAGAATTTTAATAATATTTCACAATAGTACTTTATGTACTGTATTTCTGAGCAAATAAATAGTCTTGATGAGCATAAGAGACTTATTTAAAAAGAACGTCTTAAAATCCTAGTGTCTGTATGAACAAAACCATAAAACTCAATCACTTTTCTGTCATAACCACATTCACAAGCCAAGTTTGAACTGTTTTACTGACATTCAAAATGTGCAGCAAATATTGCTCAATATCAGCAATCAGTATTGCTGGTATGCCTGTTATTTATGGTCTGTTGAGTTACACTATCACCCAGCAGAACAGAAATTTCTAGTTTTCCCAGTGCTCACCAATTCACGCGTGTTAGTTGTCTTGTTAATCAGCTCAAATGTTCTTAAAATTATTATATTAAATAATAATTCCACAATTGCACTGGATGAACAATCTGATCGAAAAACACCATCTGGGAAACAGGACACAGGTGTCACAGAGACAATAGTAGAACTATAACATTTGGTTTAGTTCAGTTAAATGAACAGTCAAACTCAAAACCTATATTATGACGTCATCTGAAACGTAATGAGAGTGAATGGTGACCGAGACTGTCATTTAACATTCCAGCACTGTCTCTAAAATTATTACACGGGAAAAAAAAATTGACAGAAATCCATGTAGGTCTGTAATACAATGAGGCTATGTTGTTTTTGGGTGAACTATCACTTTAATTACTCTCAATCCCTCTACCGCTGGACGGTTTAATCAGAATGAGCCACGCGGCACGCAGCACGAGCTCTCACCTGCGTCCCTTTCCCCGCACCGGGCGGCCCGAGCAGAATGGCTCGAATGCCTTTCCTTACACCGGAGACTGTATCATTCGCTTGCGTGCTGGGGGCCATGGTTACACGTTATAAACGACCTAAGGACACTTCTCTCCACAACACACTTGGCTTCCGCTAACTCACTCGGAAAGGAAGTCGTAACGCCTCCGTTTGCTGAGTTTGGACTCAAAATACCGCCTTCTAGCACAAAGCCATCCACCTGATTGGCCAATGGCACGTCGTTTATCCACAGCGCGATCTCATTGGATAAAATCGAATACCTCAGTATACTCTAATATCCGGAATTTGACATAAAGTGACACATCGAGGAGATGTGAAAGTTTAGAGGAAAAAATAAAATATCAGTATCTGAAATGACATATTGATATTCACATCATACGGCACAAAGGTTGTTATTTTGCTTTTGTTCGTACGACTTTATATTAACCACAGAACATAATTTTAAAGTACCATAGTGGTCACCTTAAAATTAACTTGAACTTTTCTTTTAACAGAAGGTCGTTCAATTGCATTTATGCACTTTTCCTCAAATAGTTTAACAGTATTATTAATTTACTTTATAATTGGGATCTTGCTTTTGTCATTTATTTTTATATGTCTCTTTAGATATATTTCAGCTTTAGTCATTTAAATACTTTAGTTTCAGTCAGCCGACTGGACATTAGTGTTAGTAGTCAAAACCAATTAAAGTCGAGACCAAGAGCAAAGGGTATTGAGACCAAGACTAGACTGATGAAGGGCAAGACCAAGACCAAACCATCACTTCTCAAATTCATCCACATTTAACTTTACTGCCTGATAAATGTGTTATATGTGATAAATACAATTACAATAATAGGACAAATCAAATGAAATCATGAAGAACCAAATTCATCTTGGCACTATAGAGGCGGCACATAAGTTGCATCTGAACTGGTACAATTACAACTGCATAAAAATATTATTGAGATTGGTCTTAAAATCAAAGTTTTACATAAATATTTGAAGTAAAAAAAAAAAAACTTTTAAATTACACTAAAACTGCCAGTAAGTTAGGTGATTAATCACTTAATGAGTCGCAGATTCATTTATTCAACCGATTTATTTATGACAGACTATTCATTCTGTAATGAAACCACTTCGAGTTGATCAGAAACTCACAACAGATCTGCCATGGATTTTTTTTAGATCTATTTTTGTTGACAAAATACAAAAACCCGAGTTTAAAAATGATCCTGAAATGTAATTAATTGCTTGTTCTTGACACATCTTGAAATAAAATCCTGAATCCTCTGAGACCAAGACCTTCAAAAATAGGCTAGTACTACAACACTACAAGGCATTTCTGTTCTTTTCATTATATTGATGCTTATAACCATATCAGTTGGTATTAAACCTTGTATATGATCATTACATTTAGCTTGGGTTCTACATTCAGAGTTTAATATTTCTTAGGCTTTTTTGTCAAGAGTTCTTTTACCCATTGTACAAGGCAGCTGATGAATCAAAACCATGTCTAAAGACAAACTCACAAAGACAAACACAAAACATAAAATGAATCAAATAGGGTTTATAATGCATACAAGGGAAGAGTGGATGTAGAGATGATTCAGACAAAATAAACGAGATCTTTACAGTTAGCAGCAGAGAAGGCAGCAAGGATGGAGGCAAAGACGAGGTCGGGGGACTGAGAAGCATCAACAGCAGTGTGCAGGCCGCGGTCGCTGTAGTAGTGCACGAGAGGGGCCGTCTGCTTGTGATAGGACTCTAGTCGGGAGCGCAGGGTGGTCTCGTTGTCATCACTGCGGCGAATAAGAGGCTCCCCGGTCACCTGTGGACATACGAATCAGACCAAACCTCTACAACGATGCTCACAGCTGTCCTGTTAATTACAATAAGACCGTTTTGTTTCTCACATCATCCTTCATTGGCTCTTTGGGAGGCTTGAACTCTTCATGGTAAGACCGGCCGCTGGGCTGATGAATGAGTCTGAGGAATTAAATGCATTGTGTTCAGAGGTGGAAAGCTACTGTACTTGAGTGTATTTTTCAAGCATCTGTGCTTTATCAGAGTATTTTAATTGTGAGAAATTCAAAGTATAAAAAACATACTTTTTTACTCCACTACATTTCATTTCAACTAACCATCATGAAGTGAAGAAAAATGCTACACGCTCTGAGAGGCAATAGTGATGTTGGATTTGTGAATGAGCTAACTCTTTCCTGTTGAATTAGTTCACTGATCTGAATGCAGCCGTTCTTGAATCAACAACTCACTAATTCAATAAACCGGATGCTCAACTGATGACTTAAAGTGTGTTACTAAGGCTGAGTTTTTAGTTTGGATCAGCCTATTGAAAATTACAATCATACTGCGGTCAGGAGAGTTTGTTATTTGCAAACTAATACGGCAGATTGTTTAAGCTTATTAAAATGTGGACAAATCTACATTTCTGTGTCACCATCTTTACAGGACAGGTTTTTTTAAAGGTAAAATAATGCTAATAATGCCCATGCATCCTCCCCCTGCTGTAGTAGCTTCAAATGGCATGAAACTAGTATGTTTGCATAGCATTCCTCTTAAAATATGAACACATCTTCCTTCGTTTCTTGTCTAAACATTGTATTTTCATACGATTTATCACCACATATTTGCACAAGTTTCATATTTGCTCATGTTTGAATACTTAAATTCTCATTATCTTAAAGGGATATTTTAGTATATTCAAATATAATGCTTTTATACATTTATATTACATGCTTTAGTAAGAAAAAATCTTGTACAGCTAAATAAATATTAAATGTCTGCAAAAATTTGTATAATAAATCTGTCTAGTACAGGCTAGAATTAATAAACATGGTTCACAAAAGAAAATTATATATATAAAAAAATATATATAATAATAATAATAATAATAATAATAATAATATTATAATAAATTATTAGGGTGTCTAATAAAGTTACTGAGTTAATAACGTGTTTAAAAAGTATTTGTCCATTACTGATTTTTACATTTCAACAAATGAGTCATTTTCAATAATTTACAATTCTTACTAACTGGAGGAAGTAAGGAGGTACACTTCATTTTTAAAATACAATCAAAACCACAAAAGGAACATTTTCCTGCCACCTCCTCCTTTAAAGACAACAGAAACAAGTGTTTGACAGCTATTATGTCGTACCTAGAAAATATGTCTTCTCTTGTTCCTGAAATGAGTGACATGTTTTCAGTATATTCCGCATTCATGAAATTAAACCGAGCCATTAGAACACATAAGCTACAATAATAAGCTCCAAATTTACAAGCCCCTCCATCTTCATACCTCCCACAAATTCTGCTCACTAGCAGAGAGTCATCTACTGAGAATTCAACCACAGAGTCCAGTTTCTCACTACGCTTCTCCAAGAGGTCGTCCAGCTAGAAATAAGACAGAGAGACACAGGTTGACTAATGCATTTTAAATTCCGTACTTCAGAGTGTTCTGTGTCTATTTATGTCAGTTGTCCTCACCATTTCTGCCTGATTGACAGTGCGGGGGAAACCATCCAGCAGGAAACCATTCTTGCATGCAGGCGTGTCCAGGTTGTTGTCTATGAGCTCCACCACCATCTCATCACTCACCTTAAGGAAAGATGACAAAAAGAGTCAGGGCTTTATCCCTCAAACCTAAAATGCACATTGGAGAGGAAGACATTTTTAAATATATCAAATTAGAACATCTATTAATCTGACCAGTTTGCCGGCATCCATGGTTTCCTTAAGCCGCTGTCCGAGCTCTGAGCCAGATGCCACCATGGCCCTCAGCATGTCCCCAGTAGCTAAATGACACACACAGTACTTCTCTGCAAGCTTGGGTGCCTGTGGAGGCCGAAATGAAACATTTATGGAATTAACTCCGAAACAATAAAAAATGTTGATCAGATACATTACATATAATAACATTTAGAATATAAGGAAAGCCAAACACTTGTTTGTCGAATAACCTTTCATTTGAACAGTTGGTCCACAAACTTAATATTGATAGGTAACATTTGTCTTGAAA
Source organism: Carassius auratus (assembly GCF_003368295.1). NCBI lineage: Eukaryota > Metazoa > Chordata > Actinopteri > Cypriniformes > Cyprinidae > Carassius > Carassius auratus. Next base: position 11,706,224 of record NC_039261.1, on the reverse strand, counting down.
TAAATAACTGAATTAAAACAACCTCCAATCTGTAATATTTAAAAATAATAATAATAATAGCGTTTTCAGCAAGTATGCAATAACATCAATCAAATGTGCTGCTACAAAAAAGTTTTCTTTTAAAAGCACTATTTATTCATAAAATAATTTAGAAAAAAATAAAACAAACATTTATCACATTTTCCACATAAAAATATTAGAGCGGTTTTCAACATTGATAACGATACAAAAATAAAAATTAAAATTATTGAACAGCAAATCAGCTTAGAATGATTTCTGAAGGATTGTGTACTGGAGTAATGCTGCTGAAAATTCAGCTTTGCCATCACAGAAATAAATTACATTTTAAAATATATTCAGATATAAAGTGGTTTATCAGAATTTTAATAATATTTCACAATAGTACTTTATGTACTGTATTTCTGAGCAAATAAATAGTCTTGATGAGCATAAGAGACTTATTTAAAAAGAACGTCTTAAAATCCTAGTGTCTGTATGAACAAAACCATAAAACTCAATCACTTTTCTGTCATAACCACATTCACAAGCCAAGTTTGAACTGTTTTACTGACATTCAAAATGTGCAGCAAATATTGCTCAATATCAGCAATCAGTATTGCTGGTATGCCTGTTATTTATGGTCTGTTGAGTTACACTATCACCCAGCAGAACAGAAATTTCTAGTTTTCCCAGTGCTCACCAATTCACGCGTGTTAGTTGTCTTGTTAATCAGCTCAAATGTTCTTAAAATTATTATATTAAATAATAATTCCACAATTGCACTGGATGAACAATCTGATCGAAAAACACCATCTGGGAAACAGGACACAGGTGTCACAGAGACAATAGTAGAACTATAACATTTGGTTTAGTTCAGTTAAATGAACAGTCAAACTCAAAACCTATATTATGACGTCATCTGAAACGTAATGAGAGTGAATGGTGACCGAGACTGTCATTTAACATTCCAGCACTGTCTCTAAAATTATTACACGGGAAAAAAAAATTGACAGAAATCCATGTAGGTCTGTAATACAATGAGGCTATGTTGTTTTTGGGTGAACTATCACTTTAATTACTCTCAATCCCTCTACCGCTGGACGGTTTAATCAGAATGAGCCACGCGGCACGCAGCACGAGCTCTCACCTGCGTCCCTTTCCCCGCACCGGGCGGCCCGAGCAGAATGGCTCGAATGCCTTTCCTTACACCGGAGACTGTATCATTCGCTTGCGTGCTGGGGGCCATGGTTACACGTTATAAACGACCTAAGGACACTTCTCTCCACAACACACTTGGCTTCCGCTAACTCACTCGGAAAGGAAGTCGTAACGCCTCCGTTTGCTGAGTTTGGACTCAAAATACCGCCTTCTAGCACAAAGCCATCCACCTGATTGGCCAATGGCACGTCGTTTATCCACAGCGCGATCTCATTGGATAAAATCGAATACCTCAGTATACTCTAATATCCGGAATTTGACATAAAGTGACACATCGAGGAGATGTGAAAGTTTAGAGGAAAAAATAAAATATCAGTATCTGAAATGACATATTGATATTCACATCATACGGCACAAAGGTTGTTATTTTGCTTTTGTTCGTACGACTTTATATTAACCACAGAACATAATTTTAAAGTACCATAGTGGTCACCTTAAAATTAACTTGAACTTTTCTTTTAACAGAAGGTCGTTCAATTGCATTTATGCACTTTTCCTCAAATAGTTTAACAGTATTATTAATTTACTTTATAATTGGGATCTTGCTTTTGTCATTTATTTTTATATGTCTCTTTAGATATATTTCAGCTTTAGTCATTTAAATACTTTAGTTTCAGTCAGCCGACTGGACATTAGTGTTAGTAGTCAAAACCAATTAAAGTCGAGACCAAGAGCAAAGGGTATTGAGACCAAGACTAGACTGATGAAGGGCAAGACCAAGACCAAACCATCACTTCTCAAATTCATCCACATTTAACTTTACTGCCTGATAAATGTGTTATATGTGATAAATACAATTACAATAATAGGACAAATCAAATGAAATCATGAAGAACCAAATTCATCTTGGCACTATAGAGGCGGCACATAAGTTGCATCTGAACTGGTACAATTACAACTGCATAAAAATATTATTGAGATTGGTCTTAAAATCAAAGTTTTACATAAATATTTGAAGTAAAAAAAAAAAAACTTTTAAATTACACTAAAACTGCCAGTAAGTTAGGTGATTAATCACTTAATGAGTCGCAGATTCATTTATTCAACCGATTTATTTATGACAGACTATTCATTCTGTAATGAAACCACTTCGAGTTGATCAGAAACTCACAACAGATCTGCCATGGATTTTTTTTAGATCTATTTTTGTTGACAAAATACAAAAACCCGAGTTTAAAAATGATCCTGAAATGTAATTAATTGCTTGTTCTTGACACATCTTGAAATAAAATCCTGAATCCTCTGAGACCAAGACCTTCAAAAATAGGCTAGTACTACAACACTACAAGGCATTTCTAATATAAATTGAAGTTCTTAATTTAATTGATTATTGATTGCTTCCATTGTCCTCATTTGTAAGCCTCAATTGTTAAAAGCTTCTGTTAAATGACTAAATGTAAATGCTATACTTTGTTTACATTACCATACAGTAATAAATTAGTAATACTAAATATTTCTAGTCTAACTAAACACTGGTAAGATACAAGGCAGTTAAACAAACAAAACCAAAAGTAACTGGTGACAAGTATTTTGTCAAAATCTTGTTTTATTTAAACTGCAGCTCTGCTTGATACATGGAAGCCACATTTGGAGTGTTTTAACATACAATAACACACAAAACAGCCATAACACTAAAGTGCCTGAAGATTACTACAGTGATGGGGGCTAAATTTTGGTATGGTGTATGACAAGGTTAAGAAATTTGTCTCAGTCAAGGCAATATGACATTTAGTGTATATTAAAAAAGCTTTTGTAAATGTCACATTCAAACACATTTGGATATAGATAAAATTAATCTAAAGTTAGTTAGAACCCTTAAAATGTTATAAAATGTCCATATAAAAGTTACAGAAAGCAAAATAACAAGAATATATGGTGTGGAGAGCTTAGAAAATATGGGGTGTGCATGATAAATATTTCAACTCAATTATTGTGAAGTTATCTGGGTCACGTAAAGAAAAAAAAATCCTTTTCAATAAAAAAAAAGGGAAATTTCTATGCTAAATATCCATAACAATTCCATACTCTTGAAGGCACATATCCCTCACCATAGTGTTATTGCAGAAACTGAGCTGTAAAGAGCTTTGGTGACATAGGGAAGGATCTAATTGTGTTTTCAATTGTCTGCAGCTTTTTAACCACAGACAGGACCAACACTGCCCATACATGTCAAAAAGGAGATACAAAAACATTTCCCTTTAATTATCCAAGTGAGCTCTCCACTGTGTACTTCAAGAAGCTGATATATAAATATAAATTTCTCCATTTTCATAACTCTAATCCAAACAAATCCCAAACAATCTCATTCAAATAAATTTCTGATTCCAGTGACAGATGAGCAAAACCTTTAAGTCATCCCTATAACAGCAAATATAAAAACCGATCATGAGTTTTGGCAGTACTTAATATGAAAATGAAATTGGTCACCAGAAAGTACTGACATTAAATGTGGGGATCATTTAAAGAGTCAGACACTACCTCCTGTCTTGCTCGACAAATATTCGGAGATATCTGACTACAGCAGGTACCTCAGCACACAAAAAAGACATTTACATATGCGTAAACAAATTGACAATCTAACAAAGCATACAAACTTTCATTAGTCTTTAAGCAATCCTTGCTAAATTACACAGACAAAAGTATCAAAAACTTACCTGAATACCCTTGAAAGGCAAAGCATTTTGTAGTTTAATTTAAATGTCTCTAAATGTATGGCTTTTAACAAACTGGTAAAATGCACCTGTTAACACTGTGTAACTGTGATGCCATATTGCACTTCCAAATCAGACATATACACAGTCTTTGCGAAAGTCAGACTAGGATACTTTTGGCCCTTGGTGCCCGATGGGAGCAGGCTTACATGGGTTTGTAACATGAATCTGGCTGCCAAGTGCGCAGGTCTATCAAGATCTGGTTGAGCTTCTGCATCCACAGATTCCTCTCATCCTTAGTGTCGGCACTCAGCCAGTTCCTGCACATTACAAAGGGAAGTTCTGATTTAGGACTTGCTCTTCTCCATCAAAGCAAATTAATTCACTTTTTAACTAGGTCTTACTTTGTAACACATAGTGTGTCCTTGCACTGGCTGACCAGAGTCTCTCTGTCATCCTCTCTTTGTGGTCTCACAGTGATGAGCTCAAAGGTATTGGGCCGAGCACAGAACTCTCTGTTTGCTGGCTCCACTTTACGACTGGTACAGTTGGCAAGGTTAATGCGACCAATTGGATTCTGTGTGAAAAAGAAGAATTACCTGTTAACATGAATTAAATGCATCTCAAAACCTGTCAAAAATTGAGTAGGCCTACCTTTCGTTTTTCATCATCAGGGTAGGTCCAAAAAGAGATGCAGTATCCTGAAAGAACACACCACCTCCTGTGCCATGCTCCAAATCCACTGACATCCTCAAACATAGTCTGCAAATAAAAGGCAACCTCACTGGCATCACACAAAGCCAAGTATAACAAGAAAGGGTTTAGTAATTACTTTAACTAATACCACTCATTCAGTATAAAGACTCACCAGGAAGCCTCTTTCCTCTATCCGTGAGCCAACCTCGCACTGCATCTTCAGGTAAACATGCCCCTCCAAAGGACAAAGGAAAGGTACCTGTAGCAAAACAGGACACTAAGGGCCAGAACACAAACATATCCAAGAGAAGCGTCGTTTGCAGCAAAAGCGAGCCATTAATGTAGTAGCTACACATTTGCCTGAAGGAGTAATGAAAACAACTGGTATTCACCCAAATACAAAGGCAATGTTGTGCACACAACTGTATAGAAGCAGCAGCTTAAAGTGACAGTTAGTATAACTGAAAAGACACCAAGCCTTATTAGTAAAAAACTCAGACACACAACAACCTGTGTTAACAAACACAGAGCAAATATAGCAACCTTTTTGTGAAACATGTCACTGAGCAGCTCTCTTTCAACCCCTTCATATTTGATCTAAAAGAGAGAAATGACTGCATGTGAAACGGCATGCACTGTGCAAAAAAAACAAGAGAGCAGTGTTAAAACCCTATTAAGCTGTGAACAGAAGTGCTGTCGTTAAACCTCTCCCTCTCTGACGTTAGCAAGCAACAGAGGGTATGCATTGACGTCCTTTTTGTGACGGAACACACCTACCGAGTCCGACTGAGTGGTAAAACACCATGCAACTTGGCTGGCACTAGCAGTCGGACTCAACACTGATCCTAACACGTTACCAAAAAAAAAAAGTGGACATTGACATGTGGCCAAGAATAGGGTTTCCTGGCATTTATATACACCCAAATTTGATGCCAAAGAAATAAGCAAAGCTACACAAGCCTTCACACCAGATCTTCTAGAAAACACTATAAATATAATACAGGTAGATCAAAGTCTGGTATTGGTTATATTGTCATTTCACTCAGCTATACAACTTTACAAAAATAACAATGTGCTTAATGAAGTGCTGTATTGTGCCGAAATCAAAGTCACGAGAACATCATCGGATGTTGTGGTTGTTTCAATATATTAAGCAGAAACCGATCTACACAACTGTCAGATGATAGAGAGTTCTCTAATGTGATTGAATCAGTGAGAATCTTTTATTTTCACTACATTCAAACACATTAGGTTATGTTCTAACTTCCTTCAACTGGGACATTGTGTGCATACCCTCTATACATTCAGTGTTTCGCCAGGTGATGGTGTTAGTATTGTTTGATTTGTGGAAGAGTTATGATGATAAAGAGACAGAACCAAAGGAAGAAAAGTACCTTCTCCAACAGGAATTTGTTTTTCCCAATAGAGGCAAGAGTTAGCTTGTGTGATCCGACAAGTACGAAGCTACTGGTGCGAACTGAGTTTGGACCACCGGGGCTTGCCACAACTGAAAAGGAAGAAACAAAACGAACAAAAATTAGTAACTGTTTGGAAAATTAGTTGAATTGAACACCTTTTAAAAGCTCATTAATACTCACCAGGTGTTTGGAGATTGCTCTTCTAAAATAGATAAAAAGAGAGGGGGAAAAATTTACATTTTCTATATTGTTTATAACAAATGAATGTTATGGTAATTTATTACATGTTGTAAAATATTAAATGCTGTGTTACATGTTACAATATTACATGATGAAGGAGAAGGCATGCATGTGGTGAAGTTTTCTTTAAGTTAAAGATAGATGAGGCCCTGTAGGCTAATGCAAGCAGTTTTAAATTCTTCAGTTTTTATTATTTAATTAGTTATGTTTTTTTGTTTTTTTTTGACCGATATTATCAAATAAATATTTGAGATTTGGTGCAGTCTAAGTTTCTGACATTGAATCCATAGTAAAACCTCAAATCAAGATGAAAGTCAGGCTGTGGAATTTTTCCCAGAGGAAGAATGAATTTGGCCTTAAACAAATTTTTTATCATTTCACTTATTATTAATAATTGTCTTTTAATACACGGGTAAGTTTTTTTCACTTTCTTTTGAGGATCACATTTTCCTATGAACATGAAGTCGGAGTGTCCTTGAATAATAACAGTATAACTGTAGTGATATATGGAATAATGTGCTTGAGAAATCATTTGAACATGCTGATTTGGTGGTGCTCAGGAAACATACTTAATCATCAATGTTGAAAACAATTATGCTTGTTTTTTTTGCAACACTGCAAAATGTCACTTTAATCAATTCAGTGTATACTTGTTGAACAGAATTTTTTTTTTTTTTTAAAGCCAGTAGCATGTGTTGAGGTTAAAATGAACAGACTACTTACAGAGAGAGCAAGGAACCTTTTTGGTGTGATAGCCTGTGGAGATAATTTTATTTCAGAGTAAAATATAGAGAACAATACTTATAACAGTTTATGATAAAAAAAACACAGCACTAATGAGTACTACTGAGAACGGAAACAAAAGGCCTTTTTAATTAAGAAATTAATAAAAAAAAGATACCCTTCACCGTGCACTCGGTTTATAATGATGAGACTAGACAAAAAAAAAAAACCTTAAACTACTTGCACACCAACAAGTGATAATTTTAAAATACAGCATACCAACAAGCATTCCATGTCATGGAAATGCCTCAGGAGAATCTGGACACTGCTGCTCTTTAAAGTGACGTTCATTAAAACTTAGTGTTACACACTACACTTCAGTCAATTTTAACCTAGTACATTCTAGGAGTCTACCTTTGACTTGAGCTTTTTCCTCTTCTCAGGGTTCAGCTCCCTTTTCTGAACCTAAGAGAAAAACAAACATTTACTAAATCTCTTTGATAAAGGTATAATTTGTGTTCAAAAGGCATGCATTTCATTTGAGAGCAAATCAAAAAGCTGTACTTACTAAACAGTAGACTTCAATATCAATCTCAAAGTCATTAGAGACATTGGATCTGCACACAAGGAAAGTAATAATATAACACTACACTGGGGTGATAGGGAAGTCAAGAGTGGCTTGATGGGAAATGACACTTACAAAGTGAATTTGGTGGAGAAGGTTAAAGCATCGCCACTTAGACCAGTGCGTGCGCTTGCCAGAGGAGTCGCCACTGTGTTCTCCGCTCCAGCACGGATCATCACAAAGAAGTAATGGTTTCCACACTCTTACATCAAAATTATATCATGAGTGAGTGTCTGTTGGGCTTTAAGGTGCCAAACAAAAAGTATTAATATATAAAAGCAGAAACACTCTCACCAGGCTTGTTGGCAGAAGAACAGATAAAGTCAGCCTTCAGAGGGAGTCGCAGCTCCAGCAGTGAGATGGACCCTTTAGAAGCAGGTATACCCATATCCACTTGGGCACTGCTTGTGCTTTTCTTTTGTGCTGTTGTACCCTCTGCTATAAGCCGGTCCAGTTCAGCCTTAAGAGCGGCCCTCCTTTCAGCTGAGGCAGATCAAAAGAAGTGATTAGTCAAAGTTTAAGAAATAAATCATCTGAAAAATTCACCTGTGTAGTGCAAAAACAAAAATATCACTTACTGGCAATTAGCAGCAGTCTGTCAGCCTCAGCCTCCACTTGAGATCCTTTCCCATGATCTTCATCTGTGCAGCAGTTGAGAGCCTGACTAGCCTGATGGATCACTGTCTGCTGCAGGTTCATCTCATTGGTCAACATCTGAGAACACAACGTGGCATAATCATTTCCATTCAGATCAAAGACAGTCCTCTCATAACACTGACTAGGAGAAATTGCAATGTGCAATAGGGCAAAATAAGTCCTGCCTTCTAATTCAAAGAGCCAGTTGCAATTGGTCAAATAATTGTGTCACTGCAGCTGTTGTTAGAAGATCTAGTTCCCATAGAGCCCTGTGACCTATGCTGCACATGCAAATTTTTTTCCTCATGACGTATTTTTGGACTGATGCGACTTATACTTACGGTAATGTGCGAACACAAATCTCTGCAATCTCATGCAGATTTCCTTTACTTTGTCAAAAAAACAGAGGAGCGTGCTCAGAAACACGCTGCTCTCGCCTAGAGAGTGCACGCGCTTAAAACGTGTCTCCTCTCACTCAAACTGCAGCCCTGTGCACTCACAACTCTCTCTATGCTCATGGGCTAGATATTAATTATTTTCGCACGTTTCCATTTCTAGCCTTTTACAGCGTGCAGTGTGAACGCTCTGATCAGTTAACATGGGCTCGGAAAAACGCATTACAGACAGTGTGTGAACCTGAAGTTATGTAGGCATATGCCCAGTCTGTTCTGTTCTCAAGATGCATTCTGATTGGATCGGATAGCATGCTGCGGGAGGTCGGGGCCACGGTAAATCATGCTATAAAGCAATTTAGAAATCGTGCATGCTCAAACCATGATTTTATGGCAATTTCCATTAATTGCACAGCCCTAGTGCCAGCACATAATTTCTACATTGCATATATATTCTATATTTACCTTAATGTCATTATAAATTTCTCATGCTATAGTCTGGCAGAGAAGGTCAAAGCATCGCCACTTAGACCATTGCGTGTGTGCACTTGTTTCCATAATCATTTGTTTTCATAATCTAGATTTCTAATAAACCTGGCATTTTATACTAGAAATATTGTCTGGCTCTGGGACAAATTGCTTAGGTTCTTCTATTTTAAGGGACTTGATAAAACTGTCTGATAAATGTAAAGTGTAAAATATAAGACATACATAACTCCTTGCTAATAAGAAAATGTATGATTTTTATTTGTCAGGGCCTAAAACATTATACATAAACATTTTTGAACAGACCTTCATTTTTTGCTTGATGTTGATGTGACTTGAGCTCCCATTGGTCTCCATTCTCTGAGACACATCCTCTTTCCTCACTATCACCTGTTTAACATGAGGTCTCTCTGTCTCGGTCTTAATTCTTGTGGATCTGTAGGCATCAATGCTGAAATCAAACAATCATCATTAATTACAAATCATACTCAATTCAGACTGAATGTTGCTTGAAAAGAGACAAGGAGCGGACGCGCACCTGTAGGGAAGGTTCTGGTTTTGCTGCTCATCTGCGACATCGATGCTGTCAGATGATCCAGCTCGTAACATGCGTGTCCTTTGGAACTTACTGGGTCTGGATTCACTCTCAGGGGTGGAATTCTTCTCAATAAATGAGCTGGCAGGAGTCGATGTCTGGACCAAAATAAAAGTTAAATTGAGACATAACATCAGATCTCATTATTCAGCATGATTTTTTAGGGATTTTTTCAGCATCATCTTTAGGCCTCACCATAGGAATTCTTTCTGGGCTCTTGACCACAGCTGCCACAGTCTCTGCGAGTGGAACAAGGAGAGACATGGAGGAGATATTCAGAGCATCTTCATCTGCATCCTCCTCATCACTTTGTTCCTCACTCTCATCCAGGACTCCATCAAACAGCTCATTTATCACCTCAGAGTTAACCGAGCCATCCACGTTCATCTCTATCTCACACACTTCATCTATTTCTACAAAGTCAACAAGAAAGTTCATGATCAAAAACATGTACGGTAATGTGAATTATAATAAGGTTTCAAAATATATTCGCCATGATATCAAAATGAAAGTACAAGAGACAATAAAAATATAATCCATTGATACACAAAAGATATTTAACATACAAGATGCATTTTAAAATATCTTAAATGCTGAACAGCATCAAGATATGATCACCGTTCAGAGTGGATATATGATATGATCACCTTTCACTTCCTCTTGCTCTTTCACCATAGGGATCTTTTCTGCAAATTCCACTTCCTTTGCAGGGCTTGGAAAAGCACATTCCTTACCTAAAAAAAAAAAAAAGCTATAACATTACTATGAATAAAATGACATTTAAATGCAGCAAAGACAAATATGGTTAATTAACATAATTGGACAGAAGAAAGAAAATTAACAGCAGGACGATTAAAAAGAATACATTTAACTATATGATATAGTTTTTATAATAAAATACCTTTTGAACTAGATTCAGCAGGACTGTTGAGTACTTCAGGCACCAGCGCAGAAGTTTGACTTTGTACACACAGTTCAATTTCCTGAGGATAAAAAAATGGTTATATTAAGTAACATTAAGTTCTTTGGCTTCCCATTCCTATCATAAAATTAAGTACTGCGTTTATAAAAGCGGCACAACAGACTTTGGAATAATTAATAGCTCAAATCAAAGTCATCCTTTATACTGCTATATTTCTCTTCAGTATCAGTGTGATTAATATTAGTATTTTTATTTATTTGGCTTTGTCATGTCAGCTAAATGAAAAAATTATTTAAAAAAAAAGTGAGGTAAGACAAAAAAAAAAGAAACAAAAGAAAAAAATAAATGATTCTTTTGTAGATTTTACATTGCCAAAACAGAATTTTTTTATCACACTACATTATGGAAAAATATGGACAATAATCATACTAGGGTTGCAAAGGGGCGGAAAATGTATGGTAAATTTTTTAGAAACTTTGTCTGGGGAATTTTGGAAATATTCCAGGAATTTATCAGAATTTACAGGAATTTTGAGGAATTAACTGGAAATGTATAAAACGATCATGTACAAATATAAACATTTTGTTGATCATAGGCTCACATGCATGCAAACTAATATAAATAAATAAATAAATATTGGGGGGGATTTTTCGGGGGGGTAATCTGATGCTTTTTTCAGGATTGATTGAAAAACAAAAACTTAGGAACTTATTCAAAATATAAATATTTTCTAACAATAAAAATATTAACAATTACTTAATTTTACACATCCTTGTTCAATAAAAGTATTAATTTATAATAAATAAAAAAAAGAGTGAGAAAAGATAGTAACTTCGTCCATTTGCTGCAGGGCCTAGTGTGACGGCCCCAGTTACACCGCTCAAAGTATGGCCCTGTTAAACTAGGTAAACTTGAATCCCATAGATCAAATCTTTAGGATAACAAAACTTACATGTAGTCTTTTGGCTCAAATGTGGCTTCAGAGAAAATGGAGGGAAATCCCTGTTAGGTGTGTGGGGGAGGGTCATTTTTAGACTTCCGTTTTATTTTCTCTCACCTAAATGTTTGTTCAGTCAGTGTATTTGTTTTTCAATGCTTATACTGGGCAACTAAAATAGGCTATACAATATTACACACAGCACAATTAAGTTTTAATTTTTTTTAAATATATATTCATGTAATTTACATGAATACTTACCAATCTGTCCATATTATGGAGGAAAGTACAATGCATGTAGGTGGTGTGGCCTCAATAGTCCTGCAGTAAGCAGAGTGCTGTGTGCATGTGATTGAGCAATTAAACTGAAATTGCAAGTTTCCAGTTCTTGCAATTTTACAAATTTCCAGTGTATTCCCATATATTCCTGTTAATTCCCATGGAAAGTTTCCCGGAATTTTGCAACCCTAAATCTTACACACTCAGATTGTGTTGCACTATCCTATTACAAGCAGCAGCAGAAAACATGATAGCAAACCTTGTTTTCAGGGTCATTCTCAACCTCACTGAGATCCTCTCTGCTCCTCAACATGTTGCCTTTTTGAAATCGATTACGAATTTGTGCCAGTTCTGCATCTCGCTCCTATTAATAATAAATAAATGATTAGTTCTGATGTTTCATAGGGAATTCAACAAATATGTCCTTTAAATATTTATGAATACGTGCCATTTTCTGCTTCTGAGCGAGGACGGCTGTAGTGGAGGTGGCCTGGGTGCACCCCAGCCTCTCCTGGAGCAGCCTGGACTTGGGGGTGGCAGAGGGAGTTGCCACAGATGTTTGTCCTCGACCTCCTAATGCGGAGGGAGAGTTCTGGTTGCGCTCCTGGCACCTTTCTCCAAAACGCTCCAAAAATGATTTGACACCTACTAAAGGTCAACATAAGCAAACATAAGCTCACAGGCTTAAACTTCAGTGTAGAAAAGAAACAAAGAGAAACAGCACTGACCAGTAGTTCCAGCTGGTCCTCTGTTCTGTAAGGGTGTGGAGTCCTTGGTAAACCTCTCACGAGTCTGATGTATGACAGAAACATCAGTAGTAGAAGAGGGTTTAGGTGCCAAAACTGGTTTTGTAGGGCTTGAATTAAGTGCTGCTCCAGAACTCAATTTAGATGGGCCCTGGTTCTTCAGGGGGCTCTGAGAGACGTAACCTCTGTGGGGACTGGAGGGAGATGCTGTCAAAGATTTAAGTGGACTGGAGGGATACATCTTTAGTGGGCTTGAAACAGGAGAAGGATCTGCTTGAGCCAGTCTGGGCTGAGGAAACTCTGTCTTCTGAGGACTAGGTGGAACCACTCTAGTTGACTTGACTGGAGAGTAAACTGTTGGCTAGAAGAACAAATTTGTTTTATATATTTTTATACAAGACCCCCCAAAACAAAGACATTCAGTGCACTGTAAATAAAAAGGCTAGAACAGAATCTGTTGTTGGCGTGACCCACCTGCTGACCGCTGGCAACAGACTTTTGTGGAGTTGGTTGGGCAGTCTGAGGTCGTTTCACAGCAGGACTTGGCTTGGTACTGTTACTAGTCACTGTACTGACAGGAGGGCGCACAAAGGCCATGCCAGGCTGTGCATTGTCCCGGCGAGTGGGCGGGTGTCCAAGGTCATCTTCCCAGGAACCGATCGTGGCAGCAAGGTTTGCCAGTTTACCCTTTCTTCCAACGGGGAACTCAGAGCTTGTTGTGGAAGCAGGAGGGAGATCCACTTTGTTGGACTTCAGAGGAGAAACTATGTTCTCTGGGACTGTTTCTGAGGTCCCTGAAAGCACAATTTTGTGTTTAATACATAGTTACATCACTTTTTTTGTCATTCTGAGAGTCCTTTTACATACTATAATCACATATTGTCTAGATTTTTGTCTTCTGGAGGACTTTAAATGTGTACTTGCATTTTATCAAAATGTTAAAAACAGTACAACTTTAATAATTCAAAGAAGCTGTCTACGGGTGTTACATTACTAAGTTGTCTATTTAAAATACATTATCCACTCTCTTTTTAATTAAATAAAAAAAAATTTTATAAAGACATTTCATTTCGTCAGAATATATTAAAACAGCCTATGTGGATTTTGAAATTCTGCCTACCATTAAAGGCTAGTGATACAGCTTTTTTTATGGTTGATGGTGTTAATTTAGAGAGCAGGGTAGTTGATGGCCATTATAGAGCTGATACATTTGATATCACACTATTTAATATTCAATAGCACATTCATAACCACTGCTGCAGTTTGGAGAAATCTGCTTATTTTCTGCAATGTTATATTTAAAAAAAAGTATAGTGTTTTCCTTTGTTAGACGGGCACTTATTAACTCAATATAATGAATGGTCTATAAATCTGTAATTTAGTTCTGTGCATTCAGGATGTGCGAGAGAGCTGCCTACCCTCAGAGTCCCAGTAATGCCTTTGCTCAGCCAGTCTAAGTAGACGAGATCTCATGTTGGAGAGGACTGGGGTTGGTGCATCTTTGGCTCCATCTACAGCAGCGTGCTTCATTATACTATCTGTGCTTTTTGCTGGAGATTGATGTGGGCGCATCATCTTTTCAGTGTCTGGAGGAGGTCGAGTGGGCAGCACTTCTGGTTCTGGTGTACAACGAGCAGACCTTTGCTCCACAGGCATGGGACGAACACTGCTTGGAACCAGGGGGGGCTTCTTGTCCGTCATAGGCTCAGAGGCTGTCATTTGCGGGGCCACTGGTTGTTTGTTTTCTTCTCCAGAAAGGAGAGTATTTTCATCTGAACAGCGACGCTTTGAGGGGGATGGCTTGGAAGAGGGAAGTACTATCCAAAAAAGGGGGAAAACATATTTTTAGGCTATAGAAGGAAAGTAATGAAACATCTAATGTTCATATGTCAAAATAATATTTTGAAAACCAAACCTTTTTCAATGGTCGGCTCACTTTTGACACTGTTTGTGTCTGTAAGTGGCTCTCTTGTCCTTTTAGCCATTGGACGGTTGGCCGCCGTTGGTCTCTCTGCCATCTTCCTCTGCAGATTTTCTCTACGAGCACGTGTGCGCTCTAACAGTTTCTGAGTGAACAAAACAACAAATTAGCTTTGCAAAGTGCTCATTATATTACTACGGCCTATATGACAGTGTTTAGAGAAACAGATCTCTTAAAACACAAGAATATGCAAGTACAACATTTTTTATGTCTGAAGTCTGCATGATATGCATGACAAATGCAAAACTGCATTCAAGTATCAAAATGTCCAAGTTTTAGTTCCTTTTTTTCAAGCACGGGTCCCTTTTATCTGTGCCGATCATCTCTGAGTGCGGCTCATTCTAGCAGAACATCTCACACTCATGATTAACAACCCTGTTACTGAGCAAGACCAAACACATTCCTGCACTGTGGCTGTTGGTTGGCCATCTCCCAGGGAATGAATGGAAATTTCAGTTAGTGAGGATTTCATGTCAATGGAATTTTGTCATGTGACTCTGTGAAGATGAATCCTATTGGCTAGAGTCAAACCAGGCTTCCTGTATTCAACCGGCCACAAGTTATGGGCACAGCCCTGACAGCTATTGTTTTTCCCTCATTCAAAAACATTTGATATTGAAATGGCTGATAATTATGTGTAGCAAGATATTCAATTCTGATATTTTAAGGACTGAATGCAGTGCTTATTCAGAGCCTACTTTGCATTTTAGCAGACGCTTTTTGACACAAAACCTTTTTTTAAAAGCTTTAACATCGGCTCAGTGAATACAGAAACACATATAACGTAACTTACTCAAACAATAAACAAAACAACAAACTCTAACAGAGGTTACCTTAAGTGATTTAAAGTCGAATTTTCGAATTTTTTAAGGCGAATATGACTGGCCTCAAAAACAACACAAATCCCCTCAAAACATCAGCATGACACATGTTTTCAAAATCAGTTTGTTTAAATTATATTGCGAGTAATATCAGCTTTATTATGTGCTAGATTATGTTCATGTTGATAAGCATCAGCTTTACTCAAACGTTACAATATAAATAAAAGCTGCAAATCGACACGTCATAAACTGATAAGTAACTTAGTAGGTTAATAAAATGTTAAGTAAACAAATAAAGACGGAAGACAGCACTTTAATGCTATATAAAGATAACAGTAATTTAACTTGGCACAGGGTGGACTTGTGCTAACGTTAGATTATATCCATACCCTCCTTCACCAACTAACGATTATATGTTGTTATAAAGGGCACTCACCTCCGTGAATGGGTCCATACTAATATACACTATGATAAGCTTGTATTAAAGTACAATCCTCTTTGTTTTTCTTCCTTATTAGCCTGCTGAGGGAGTAAAAGTGTCTCCGCTCCCTCTCTCACACCACACGCTCCTCAGCTGTTTGAAAATTTTGAATTTAGCGCTTGCTCACTTCTCACTGTAGCCAACGGTCGTGGTCACGTCACTGCGCACCATTTGAACCAATGAGAGCTGAGTCCCTTGACTCAGACACGCCCACCCACTCTCTACACACCAACTGTTCGCCAAAAGAAAACGCTCCCATTTAAAATTAGCCAAGTTGCACTTGCTAAATTTCATTATTTGCGTGTTCACTAAATCCAACAGCTCTTAGTATTTACATTTTCAAATTAATTTTTTTTAATTTATTTTGGAATAAGTAATTTCGTTTGTGATGCAGTTTGATGGCATTTAATGTTATTACGTAACCTTTACGTTATTAGCTGCACGCAGTCTGTTTTGGCAACCAGATAATTAACATTTAATGTTCCTAACATTTAAGGTAAAGCAGTTTAATAACTGTATTTTTCATATGGATAAACAAAGACGTCTACGAAGTGATGGAAAAAACTTACATATTTCCAGTTACTATTACACCATCTATTTTCCTGTCTGCCTGTCATCCAATAATTAATCCATGACAATAATTGCAGCCTGCACTGCAAACTCGGCTGAAGATATGCATACATACATATTTTGTTTTTTGTATATATATATATATATATATATATATATATATATATATATATATATATATATACACGTAATATATTCTAATTTATTTAGATACATGTGTAGATATTTTTATTTTTAAGTCAAAGTTGACGAATACAAATAGAGTTAAACGCGATATTAAGTCGGCATTATTCTAACCTGACTAAGGCACGAGCAGATCCAGCAGATGGCACTGCAGATAGAGACAGACCAGCCCAGGCTTGTGCTGTCGGGATGATCGGAATTCCATTTTTGTACAACAATCGCTTGAGAGAGCTAAGCTGTACTGCTGTGGTTTCCTATTAAATTTGATTATGCATTAGAACTCAACACATAAATGATAAACACCGTGTCCTGCATCTGTCAGTAGGTGTAGAGATGGAAAATGAATCGGTCATTTCCATCCTTCCTGTGGATTTCAACCATGTGACTGACTTAAATATTTCAAGAGTTTAGTCATCTTCCATCTGCACTATCACTCTTCACACTAGAAATGCCACATGAGCGGGTTCCTTTATGTATATGAGTCACTGATCAGTCAGGACCTTTCTGTCCAGAACGTCATGGTGTGGAAAAGCCTCATGGAGTCAAATGAGTCATATTTGGTTAGTCTTAAAATGACCACTGAGAGTGGTACATTCTGGGTTTGAACAGACACACAGACATCTTTTTTCCTTTATCTTTTATGGAACAGCAATCACAGATTTGTTGATTTCTCTCTTTCAGCTGCAGGTGACGGTACACATCACTTCAATCAAAATACTTTTCACATTATCCTCCGCCATAATTTCAGATTTTATCTTGAAGTTGGCCAAAAAAATCAGTCATCACGAAGTGACTCATCTGCCAAGCACAGTAAATAGCTAACATATTACAGGAAATAACACACAATGAAAACAGGCCAGAATCAAATTCAATTCATTTATTTGTCTTAAAACCAAGATGAAGTGGGGGTGTTTTCAAAATGGGCACAATGATTAAAAACCAAAAAAAAAAAAAAAAAAAAAATTAAAATAAACCCAGAGCTGACCAGTCTCCTGCCTCTCACTTCCTTCAGTGTCTGTGGGGTGACAGATAAAGTGCACACATTATGTGTGGGTGTCACAGTCTGGCCAACAGTAAAGCTTTTTACTGAGCAGCTATAGAAAGTGAGTACCAAAGACAAGCCATGTATCCTCCTGTATTTGAATTTAGGTGTAGGACGGTCCTAAGGGTGAGGGCTTTTCTAAGCTGGACTGAATATTGCACTCCCCAAAGAAAACGAGAGAAAATAACATGGCTCCATGAAAGAAAGAAAAGTGTTCTAACCCCACCCACACTCCTGACAAGACACACTAATTATAGTAAATAAATACAGCTGACATATTTAAAACTTAAAACTAAACCTAAAGTTTAGTTTTGAACCTAAAAGTCATTTCAAAGGGGGCGATTGCTGCATTGGAGAGGAACTTAAAAAAAAAAAAAAAAAAAAAAAAATATTTTGTGCAAAAATATATGCCTACTTCAGAGTTGTCTCTGTAACAAAATTGGCTATTGTGTGTGGAAATAATAATAATAATAAAAAAAAGGATAAAAGTTACAGATCCAGCAATAAGTCTTAATAAAATTCAGCAATGATAACAAATGTAAATCTTTTCATCATGGTTCAAAGGACTCGTTCGGAAATAACACAAAATAAAAAGTCATCACATTATCAGAAATTTGGGGAATCAGGCGAACCGGTGTAAATTCTTGCCCGTGACCGTTAACGCTGGTTAACCAACCAGGTTGTGGGCTCATCTGTGTGCTTTGACCCCTTCTCTTTGATACTGCTGAAGAATCCATAGATCAGCCTTCATTCATTACATCTCTGTGATCGATTAGCCATGATTCATTTGATAAAATCACCACAATTATAACCCACAGCTCTTGAACTTCCCACTGTTGTTTTGTATGACTGACAGAAAGACGCACTACTGGACACAGCAGTTGTGACCGTTGGCATCCTTGAACCGCAGACGCATCTTGGGTCTGTATTTTTCAAGGTAAAGAAGCTGCTTGGAGTTGAAAGCTCCACGTCTCTTCCTAAAAAAACAAAAACATTATGTCAGGTTAAACCTACTAAAGGCTGGAATTACTTTCGCTCAGATTTATGTGCCACTCTTCAGTCCAGAGGTGTCAATGCAAGCTGCAGAATGTCAGACCGTCTGCCAATTTTGGGTAGTTGGTAAGAAGGGCACAGACTCAGATTTTTTTTTTTTTTTTTTTTTTTTTTTACTTCAGCCTATAATTCCATCCACTCAGAGAATATCAAACTAGTTTAAGATTTCGAGCTGATTGTAGAACACACGGTTTTCATTTGTTATGCATCTTCTAGCAACCTTAAAACAGAAGTTAGAATGTCAAATGTATATCAAGGAGAAACCACTACTTACTGTCTTATAAACTGCACCGCATCTTCATACTTCATTCCACACTCAATTAAGGCTAAAGCCACCAGTACAGGTGCTCTATGAAATTGAGAAGAAAAAAAAATTTCAATACAATGCAAGGTTTCAATTATAGCTTGATGAAAAAAAAAAAAAAAGAAAAATAAAGAAAAAGAACCTTTTTTAAGGTCATGAATTTTTGCACCTGCATCAACAATGATAGAATCAGTGTGTGCCATCTTTGGGAGCTAATAAACAAGTGTGCTTGTGTTCACAGAGTAAACTATATTCTGAGATGCTTGTGTATATAAAAAGGACAAGAGCTGAGAAGGCAGTCTGTAGTTGAGTTCTCTCACACACACACCATCCCTAAAAAACGCTGAACAAACAACAACAAAAACACTTCTGCGCTTGGAGAGCAGCGTGACCACAGGCTTGTTTAAAATGGTGCTGCTGTTTTTCCCTAAATGAACTGGTGTAAACTGAGCTTAGGAAAATGAATGCAAGAGTACAGAGTGCACAGTACTGCAAACAATGTTGGTTACACCATACTAACACCAGCAGGTCACAGACGCTTACCTTCTCAGGTTTAGACTGGTTACTGTTATGTGTGCGAGTGTGTGCCAGTCGGCTCAAACAGGGGTGAGTGAGGCTGAATGGTAATCCTAAAAGTTAGCAAGTGTTTGAGAACACAAGTGGGTCTCATATGCAGGCTACTGGTTACACAACCAATTCATAAAAGTCATGGGCTGCTTGAGCAACTAATCAACTCATCTGTCTTATCTAGAAGGCCAGTATAATCAGGCAGGTGTAGGGTTTACCTGACTGAGTGAACATTTACATAAAACACATTCTTGAGTCAGTCCTACAGTTTAGTTGGTTGTTACCCATTCCTAGGGATGTGCAGAGGGGATCCAGTACACTGTGTGAATGTGCTTAACACTCAAGATTAATGTCTCGTTTGGGCTCAGTATTTTCTATTTTTTTAAAGAAATTAATTAATTAGATCCATTACAATGATCAAAAGTAACAATAAATACAATTATAATGCCACAAAAGAATTCTTTTTTAAATGTGTTCTTTTGCACTGTTCTTCAAAAAATCCTAAATAAAGATTATCAGGTGGCAAAAAATATTAAGCAGAACAACTGTTTTCAACACTGATGTGATGATAATAAGTTATGTGTATTTAGCACCAAATCAGTGTATTAGAATGATTTCTGAAAGGATCACATGACACTGGAATTAATTACATTTCATAAAAAAATCAGATAGAAAACTTTGAATTTCATAATATAACTGCTTTTACTGTATTTCTGATCTCACAAATACAGTGTTGGTAAACCATAAGAGACTTCTTAAGACAATACATATGTCGTATCATGAGAGCTACTGAAGGAGGGACTAACCCTTTTCTCTTTTGTGTTCCAAAAACCTGAAGCAGCACATTGAAAATACAACACTAACCGGCCCAACCCCGCAACACAGTGAACAGCAATGCAGCATCCTGGCTCCTCTCTGAACTTAGTCTTCAGCAGGTTCAACCAATCATCTACAATCTGGGTTGGGGGCGGAGCTCCATCATCAAAGGGCCAGTCCTGCAACCATAAAAAACACACACAAACAGCATTTTAGATTTTGCTTTAACAATATAATGTCTTCTGTACATCTGAGAGCATTCACATTTAGTCATTTTGAAAATGCTTTTATCCAAAGCGACATACAATTAAGGAAAACAAAGTGCTGCTTCTTAAATAGGCAAACAGACCCAGGAAGTGCCATTACTACCACATTTCAGGCATTGTTTAAATAAGTATAAGCTAAAAAGAGAAGGAATAAATAAAGAGAAAGACATTTTTTTATTTTTTTAATGGGCCGGTTATAGGGGTTGGTGGCACACAGGTAGCAAAATGTAAATAAATGGTCAACTGCTTAGCGGTTCAACCAAAATGTTGTCTGCAATACAAATGTGTGGGTAAATTAAGTCAAGTTGGTTGCCTGATTTGTGTGTGCTTGTAGTAAGTCATTTGAGATCAAATGAAGCAAGAAGTTAATAATGAAGTCTGTAGCATAAGGCTTGTCCAGATGAATGCAGAAGTCGCCAAACACTAAAAGTGGACTGCCATCCTCCAGGAATGAGGACAGCAGCCCATCTAGCTCCTCTAGGAAGGCGTCTAGAATTTGCCCAGGAGGGCGGTAAATTACCACAACCTGGAGTTTTATAGGAGCAGTTACAGTAATCGCATGAAATTCAAATGAGTTATAATTGCACTGGGTAGAGTGCTGGAGGGAACATTCGCAAAGTAAAACAGCTGAAGAACTTTCATTAGGCCTTAGGAGCAAGGCATTGTGGGAGAGCAGAATGTTCTCATGAACTGTTTTTGAGCAGAAGGCCACAGAGATCTGGCCCCCTCCCAGCCAAACCACACCACTAGCAAGAAAGGGCTGAGAGAAGAGGACAGAAATATGCAAAGACAAAGCAGGAGATGAGGAACCAAGGAAATTAAGATACAATGTGATGCTGAAAAGAGAAAAGATCAATAAGAAAAGCCATCAGTACAGAGAGGAGCTTGCAGCAAGACGTATCGGGTTTGGCAAAATGACAAGTCTACTATCATACTCAAGGGAGTAAGGTGGTTTTTTGGTAAACCCATTTGCATCGCTAAACACAGCTTAGGGAGCATTAATTATCAATAGTTTCATGTGGTTATCTCAGCCTGCTTTCCATTTCCTCTTTGAATATACCAAGAGCTGAGTGCGTGAGAAGACTGTATGGCTCGGCAATACAGGCAAAAATTCATATCTCAGTATTATTTTTTGGCTGATTTGTGATATACGGTATATATCTCTGTATTTTCGTTTTTGTATATCATCAAGTTTGTACGATCTCAATATTTGAGGCAATACCATTTATATCGATATATTATTGTTCTAAACGTGTCAAGCTTCATATTAAGGCTTTTAAAAACTTGTTAGTTTATAGTTTTGTTTTGGATATTAGATTAAGTGGATCGGCGTATCATATGCTCTGACAGAAAGGCTATATGTGCCGCTGACAGAGACAATAGCTACTCGCGCGGTTTAATGTGTTTGAGATGTGCTGTCTTCCCGAATGCAGAGCTTACATTATACAGGAATAATCTCGATCTAGAAATGTTAGCAAGCCATGGAAATATTTCAAATTTTAAGCCAGAAGGGCATGGGCCTTTTGCTTTGGGATTCCCCGCTAAACTTCACAGACTTCAGTGAATGAGCGCCACTGCAAATGCGCACAAAACAGGCAGAGCTCAATTAAATTGGAGCAAAAATATACATTACGCTGAAATATTTGTAGTTGGACAATAAATGTGACTGTAAAGTGAGTGTAATGTGGTAGAATAATCAAAATAGCCTAACAACCATGTGCTTTTGTTGTCATTTATTTTCACTTTTTAGTTTAGTGAATTTAACTTCTGCTGTAAAAGCCTTATTTTTGTTTTCAGATTGCAATGTTATAATGTTACAATAAAATGTGATTTTAACCCTTTTTTGCACAACGTAAAGGCTTACATATTTACACTTACATAGTTATTTGTTTTTCATAGCCTTTAATATGTATTATGTTGGACAACATTGGGCTGTAATAATTTTTTTTATATATGAACAAAAAAGAAAATACAGCGATAAATACTGTAAATATCGTAAATCGGCCAAAAAATATTATAATGTAAAACCAACTGACACATGTATATATTACGTATTATATTAGCATTAGTTGAGATTTTTTTTTTCCTTGTACTGTACCTGATATGTATCCAAAATAATCAAAATTGAATTTAACAGAATCGTGAAATGTGTCTCAATATATTGGTATTGCGAGTATGAAAGATAAATGGAAACGGACTGTCTATGCAGCTATCTGGGCTGCTGTGCTCCTGCTGTCCCGCGGACAGCTTCAGCTCACAGCAGTCTCTCACTTTCCAAGCTCCTTAAACATGGAATCCCTAGTTAACAATCAAACCTTATTTAGCTATTCCCTGTGTCAATTTTGAGTCAGACGCTTCCAAAGAAAAATGGACAAGGTGCACTTTGTTGAATTTGAATAGCAAGGATGTAAATCTTTACTCAGGTATTAAATTACAGCTGGAGTTAGATGCCCTGGGCCATGTATCACTATCACACAGGGAATGTTGACGGTTACCACACTACCATGACAGCAGTTTAAACTACTCTGTACCTTCTCTTTAAGGAATTAAGGATATTGTTCCCCTAACACCTTTGCTTCCTTATTATTTAAAAATAACCTTCTGTAGGTCATGGAAAATTATCAATTACACAAAAGGGAACAAAAGTAAAATGCTGAAATTTCCTTTTTTAAATTAGAAACTTTGGTTTGCCTACATCTCCATATATAGCTGCTTTTAAAACATTTGTAGCTGTCAATATATCTTCTGTTTACCAACCTAGCATGCAGAGTACAGGTGATTACAGATGGTAAATAAATTATCTGGGAGGTGTTATGGATTTTTTTTTTATTTGCACTGATTGATCTCATTCAAATCTTTATCTTATATATTTTTTACATTTTATATCTTCTGAATTAATCATTAATGAGTAATCAATAAGTATTTCATGATCAAGGTATTGTGTAGTCTAGAGTGGGGCAGTGCAACATGGACAAAAAAAACCTACGGCGATTTCTTTGATCAATTTTGCGATTTCAATTTTGACATACAAAGATATGCTTTAAAGTCATAAATGAATTTGAAACAGGTTTCCAAAAGAAAAACAATTACAGTTTTATCAAAAAGTTATAACATGTCTCTAGAACAGACATGAGGTAAAATAAAAACTAAGTAAAGGTGTGACAAAATGTCTAAACATATGACAAAAAAAAAAAAAAAAAAAATCCAGTGATCAGGGATTTTTTTATTTTGCTTTGGCTATGCATTGGTCATAGGAGCTCATTGTAGCATTACCTCAGGTGTTGAAATGGATCTGTTGCACTAGATTCACACGTACTCCATCTGCAGTGCGAATACAGTATGTGTATGCGTGACAATGATCTGTTTTTTTTCCTGTTTTTTTTTTTTAACCACAAACTCAACATTTATCCATTATTTTGATTTCAAATACAAAGTTTTTCTCTGAAAATGCTTTGTCAGCATTGTGATTCTATATTAAACACAGTACAGTAATACAATCTTTCATAGACATGTTCAAATTCAAACTCAATAAATATAACTTTGTTATCCTACCTCCACGAGTGCCATCTATTATTGCCTTATTTATCTAAAAGTGCACTTTTCCTTGTTTTAAATCTAGCCAAAAACCCATGTGTTGACTTTGAAACAGCAGACATTAATGGACTCCATGCAGAAACAATTGCTGGATGACTGGTACAGATGCATCTCTCCTGGAGCACACTGATGGACAGCAAACAAGTGCAGTGTGAACGCTCTGAACTGTTAACATGTGCACCATATACGTCATAAATAGAACACAGCAGCAGTTTTCTGCCGTTGGATTTAGTGTCGCTCTGTGCTGCATCCAGTGTAGACTGTTTATAATGAGTTCTGCAGTATTTCGTCGTGCCACACCACTCGTGTTCGGTGTAGACACAGTGTAAGGCTGAGGACCCAAGGTATTTTTTTTTTTTTTACCCACGATACATTCTGATTCCGAGTGTACAAGCGATAGACACTCGCAGAGCACTATTTCCCACAATCCTACGTGAAGAACCGGGCAAACTAGAAGCGAGAGCGGGAGAGAGTGAGTTTGAACGAGAGATGCCGTTTACATCTTTATTTCTGTTTTACATTTTTTTCATTCATTATTTATATTAACATATGTTACGTAGGCAATAACTCAGTTTAATATTTTACTAATTTACTGAGATGGCATCATTGTTAACTTACAAAAATGATGATAATTTGGTGGATAATTAAAAAATGTTCGTTAATCACAGTAGGTAGCGTATTGATTTTGCTGTAAAATTAATGATCACCTGAGGGCACTCTATGACCATTACCTGATCTGAGCTCAAAAGTGTCAAGTGTCAAGATACTAAAAATAATAAATGCATAACATTATGAACGTGTTAATGTATGTTTATTTTTGTTCTCAGTATATTAATAGCATTTTATGATTATGAAAATAAAAACATTACAAAACAAATTAATATACCATCGATGAAACCACAAAGCTGACGCAGAGGTATGTATAATCATCAGTCATTTTGAGTATTATTGCTATATTATTTTCTTAAATAAGGTACATGTAATATAAAAGTACATATGGCAATGTTTTTGCAACAGCTCCAGGTCTTACGCGAAGTGTATACGTCACCGTCCGAATCCATTCACTTACGTGTTCACTCCTTTCTGATATAGTCCACTCATCCGCTATACACTATATAGGGTTGTTCAACGAGTGAACGAGTAAGCGAATTCGGACACATATAAAGACAAAACTCTGTCAGAGGCCTATCTTTTTCCAGCAGGCTCAGAACAAGATAATGTTAAATGTAAATAAAGGCTCAACATGCGGAGTACGTTTTTTAGAAAGGCCCCTAAGAATGAGATGTCTTTATTAGACACACACCCGCATACAGCACTTGTTGGTGACATCAGTGGAGTAACTGGGTGAAACGACCTACTTTGGAAAAGAGCATGTTTGAGAATTTGCTTGTTCAGTGCCCCTTTTGAGATCAGGTCACAGAAAAAAAAAAGTCAAATGTGACAAAACAGTCACTAAAATTGCAGCACAGTTACTGCAATCCTCATTATACAATACCACAAGTATTTCTATTTTCATGGGGAAAATTGTAAAAAAATGTAAAAATTTTTTTAGCTTGGCATGCTTTCAAACTGAGGATAGCAAACTGAAAATTAAGAGAATAGAGTAATACACTCCAGTTCAAAATTTTGTGATTTGTAAGATTTTTCTTCACGTCTTTAAAAGAATAATCTTATGTTAATTTATTTGCACAAAAATACACTAAAACTGTGATACTGTGGAATATTTGTCAAAATAACAGTTTTCTATTTGAATCTTTAAAAATGAAAAAAATAAAAAAAAAATAAAATGTAATTTTTTGCCATTACTCGTTTTCCATGTCACATGATACTTCAGAAATCATACTACCATGCTGATTAGCTGTTCAAGAAATATTTATTTTCATTATTAATATTAATGTTGAAAACACTTTGTGCTGACTTTTGTGAAAGCTGTGACACTTTTCTTGCAGGGTTCTTTGATGAATAGAGAGTTCGAAAGAACATTTACTGAAAAAAAATTATTGTAATTTCCTGTCCTCGATTTACTGTCACTTTTTGTCACTTACCGAGCAAAACTTTTGAACTGCAGTGTATATGACCTCAATAGTTACCATTTAAACATAAACATAAAAGGTACAGTAAACAGTAATGAATAGGGCTGAACAGTAACTATTGCTTGGGGCCAGTGTGGGAGTTTTGGACTAGCTGAAGAAACTAAAAAGTTGCCCTTTTGTGCTGGTGAATTACCACTGGGAGTTCCCAAGAGTGTGGCATAGGCATAAATGTGCCTTTTTATCAAGCGAGGACAGCTGATCTTGCAGAAAAGCACTGTCATTCAGTGTTGCAAAATAAGTATATATCTTTCCTTCCTCCCCTAAACACTGTTCTTCAAATCATTAATTAGATTTACTCACCAGGACCTGGATGCCCTCCTTCTCCACTGGTGCCTTGTCATAGGTGGCTTCACATACTCTCACCAATGTGTTCACCTCAAACTTCTTCAGCTCCTAAGGGGGGAGGCAGAACGAAACGTGTGAGTAAGGAAATTTGGGTTTCCCCTTTCATGACAGACTCATTCACAAAAGGCGGATCTAGACGGATCGCTTACCTCAGTGAACTTGTTGAGAGTGGAGTTGGTGGGGTTGTGTGTGATGAGGAATCTCATGCAGTCATAGGAAATCTCAACAGCGGCAGGGCGGTTCATGTTGGCAAGACGTCTTTAAAACAATTACAATGAAGTACTTATAATTCCTGTTCCTTTGTTTCTTTAAAAAAAAAAATCTTTGGCTCAGTTTTCAGCAGTATGAAAAAATAAATACGGACAAAAAATATATATACTGGGTGCAATGGAGGGTGGACACTAGACTACTAGAAGTACAAATAAAAGTCAAAAGGAGGGTGATCTAGTCCACGATGTTTAAAAGATGTATAAAAAAAGGGATGAGTAACTGGAAAAGAAAACTTAAGAAAAAAGGAGACTATCCTTCAGTCATCCAATTCAGACAACTGAGATTACCCCATTCAGGAGAAGAGTTTCTAATTGGCTATAGGGAGAGAAAGCTGTAGGCAGGAAGTCAGGCTGGCGTGTTTGAGGACTACACGGGATCCCAAAAGGGTATAGAAGAGACAGACTGGGCCCAGTGCGCTGGCTGTCAGGGAGGCTTCTGGGTAGCGTAGTCCCGCGGGTGGCTAGCAATTCACTTGTCCACAAAGGTGAGGTGCTGAGCCTGGCAGAACTCTCCACAGACGGTCACAAACGCCATATATGTGTGATCCGAATCAACACAGAAATGCTGGAGAGAGAGAGAGAAAGAAGATACAGTTAGAGCAGAACAAAACATCTTTGAATGAACAGTCATTTAGACATCCTGTAAATCCCTATGAACATCTTAAGAGTAGTACTGCTCAGCTCTGACTGATGATTCACCCTTGCGGCTTTGTAAGCCAGTGACTCGTCCCATTGAGAAAGGCAATTTGAAGAAGGCAGGCAATAACAGCGAGTCTAGGACACCTTGGCACCTACCATCCTGATGTGGCACAAAACACAATGTCTTGAGTCATGCCACTTTTGCCTCTTAAAATTGAGTCTTTTTCAAATCAAACACAGTGCACACTGGAGAAAAACAGAAGGGTAGAGAGAGTGAATGAGAAAGGTTGACATGCAAAAGGACAATACAGGGAGGGCTTGTTTCTGAAAAGTCTAAAGAGTTCGCAAGGATTAAAGTCAGGCAAAGCTTCAAACAGCATCAATGGTTTCACAGTCCCACGCTTCTCTACTCGACTCGCCACCCCCATCTACACTAAAAGGACACCCATCAAAGTAACCAAGTCATCTTGGCTCCCTGTTCTGTAACAGATTGAATAACCACATTAAGAAAAAAAAGGAAAAAAAAACAGGACACACAATGAGAGTCTTTACGATACAAGACTTGGACATGTTGAGACAGACACGATTTAAAAAAAGAAAAGGAACATCAGAAGACTTGGACCGTCAACAAGTTGCAATTCTCAGAAGGAAAGAGGCAGTCTCGAATGCTAGATCCAACAGATGAGGTTAAATAGACGGCAACAAAAAGAGAAGAAAGTGGTCTCTTCAAAAGAGAAAAAGCAGCAAGTCTAGGATGTGATTATCTTATCAAAAGAGGTCCAGAGCTAAAAAGCACACTCAGGACTAGAAGACCACAAGTGCTTTTTTTTTTTAAACATTCCCCAAGGGCCTGATGGTAAACCAATGGTTCAGACAGGATAATTGAGATGCACAAAGGAAGCACAATCACACAAAGGAATAGGACAGTTGGAAAGAGATGCTATTGTGATGCTGAGGTGCAAATGAGATAATGATCCCATTTACAAGCAGATATTAATATCAGTCTTGGTTGATCTGACAATAGCGTTAACGTCTAGTATTAACAAGTGTCTCTAGTGAAGTCTGTGTTACAGACAAAAGCCCTATTTGGACAATTTTATTTTCAATTGGGCAGCTGTAAAAATAAATTCATATGGCACCTCAACAATAAAACTTATGGATTCAGGTGACAATTTTTTCACAGTAGAGAAGCTAGTTCAGTGATCCTACGAACCAGGGAATGCACTGCTCTGTAAATACAATGTCAATGTCTTTTTGTTGCTAACAGCTTCCACTCGCTGTGGTGGAGCAGTTATGAAATATTATTCATGTAAATACTTTACAGCATTTCAATAATAAATATGCATGCAAATTACAGCTAAGAGCAACAGTTACCGTACAGTGTTTAGCAGTGGTCAGAATTCTAACAGTGAATGTTGAATCAATTCCATGATGTAAAAATGTGGATTCGGATGGCAAACAAATTACCATACGACACGACCTTGGTGTTTGCCAAAAAACAGCAGGTAATTCAGATGGGAATTTTTACATTGAGAAAACACAGACAATCTGGATTTGGACGGCAATAAAAATTACTGAATAACCCCTGTAAATGTTGAAAATAGCTTATGCCCCCACAAGAGACAATTCCCATTCAAATTGGCAAGTTTGGGAGTCTTTCAAGTGATTTGAAAAACAAGATTCATAAGAAACAGCTCTCATTGTTTGTGCTTATACAGATGACCTGCTTCCTGATTACATGTTTGATATTCATATATTAAATGACTTGATATGAATTAACAAAAGTGATATTACCAAGGAAAGTATTGCTAGATAAAAATATTACCATGTCAACTTACAGAATTACTGAATTCAGTAAGATATGTAAAACAAAAATGGTTTGGAAATACAGTTTTACAAAGCAGCCCTCCTCTTACATTTTAACACAATAATTTTGTGAAGGTAGAGTACTTTCACATAATTCTCCAGAAATCATTCTCATGTGCTGATTTGGTGCTCAAGAAACATTTCTTATTATCAAATGTAAAAAAAAATGTTGCTGCTCATTTTTTGTGGGAATCTTTTTTTCTTGATTTATTGACAGCATTTATTTAAAAAAAATAAACTAAGTAAAATTACAAATGTCTCTTGTTATTTTTAATCAGATTTACGTAAAGTACTTAAAGCATACACAGGTACAAATGTCAGCACACTTTTTGTTTTAGTGTTGATTTATAGGTGGGAGTTTTGTTAATTAGGAACTGCAGAATGCAATCATTTTTACACGATATACAACTTTTATCACATTCATTTCTCACCACCTCACAATGTGGTTTTAGACACAAAATGTTTTCAACACTGATCGCCAAAAACATGCAAATACCAAGCGTAAGCAATGACCATAAAATCTCTTTAAGAAGCCATGCAGTCAGGGATGCAGCTGTGTGAAATGGCGTTCCTATGAAGGCCCTACTTCCTCCTGCTCTACTTTTACCAGGAACTCATGCAAATCAAGCCACATTTGCAAGCCACTCCTGTAAGAACGGAACAGAAAAAATGAGTGCAAAGTAACAAACAGTCAGACACAAAGAAAAGAAAAAACACCAAATCACCAGGAGCTTTCTGGCATTTAAAGTCACTTGGTAATTGCAAAGTCAGCTCTAACACATTACTGACAATCTTCTCTCACAAGACCCTACTAGCATTTAGAAACATTCAGTTTCTCTTTAACACCGGAGGTGAGCCAGTGTGAAGGCTCTGCTGTGTCACACGTACATGTTGCTCAGTTCCCCTGCCGCATACACAAACTCACACACATCAGCTGCTTTGTGCATGAACGAAAAGAAAACTGGAAGAAAAAGGAAGACTTCTCAGAAATGACAGTTTCATGTTGCCCACTGTTTTGTGAAATACTGTTGCTTGTTATCTAGAGGAGAGGTCACTGGGTACAGAACTTTGTCTCTCTCTCTCCATTTGCTCTCTTTCAAGCCTTCCTCTATCTGAGCACTTTCCCTCGACCCTATGCAGCAGAGAAAGTTTGAAAGGTCATATGGCTGCTCTTGTCGCAATCTAGGATTGTACTGTACATAGTGATAATGAGCGCTCTATCTGAGAACACAGCAACCCAAACAGGTTATAGAAGTACAGACTTTTTTTTATGTAGCGTGACTGAGCATATCCCATACTGTAAGAGCATCTTAATCTATCCATGTTGCATTAATTTTAGGGATTTGGCACTACTACGAAATGAATTTGTAGGAACAGTAGCAGGAAAGTGTGACTCATGTTGTTATATAAACACAACGGTAATAGGGGTGAGTGTGAATATCTATATCTGATGAGGGAGAATATTTACATATAACGTAACCTAACCATTTATGGCTTTGGAAAAAACCCATAAACCCTAAGAGCCTAACCCTAAGAGCCTAACCCTAAGGTTGTGGGCTCGAATCTCGGGCCGGCAATACCACCACTGAGGTGCCCTTGAGCAAGGCACAGAACCCCCAACTGCTCCCCGGGCGCTTCAGCATAAATAGCTGCCCACTGCTCCGGTTGTGTGTTCAGTGTGTATGTGTATTCACTGCTGTGTGTGTGCACTTTGGATGGGTTAAATGCAGAGCACGAATTCTGAGTATGGGTCACCATATTTGGTTGAATGTCACGTCACTTTTTCTGAAGTTTTGCCTTCGTTCTTCATGATAATTCCAATCGAAAACCTGCTGTAGATATGGGCCAAAGGCTCTGTGTATGGATGCACATTGCACAGCATGTCAGAACACAGAAGCAGACCAGGATTAAAGGAACAAACTGACTCATGAGAAATTAAAGTCATTTGACTGAAAAAAAAAAAGCTTTTAGAAAATACAGTGATACCTATGCTACATTCATTTATTTCACGTTCTTCATTTCTACTTCATAAAGCACTCTTTCTTTATTCCCCTAGAGATCAGTATGAGCTACTGACCCAAAGATCAACCTCTATCAGAGTCTGTTGCAATGCTCTTTCCTTCAGAGCTTTCAGAGGATGACTCGGAGAGATCACAGGCCTTGGGCTGAGGGATGGAGGGAGTGATGCAGAGAGAACCAAAGATAAGAGCTGTGCCAGCTCATGCTTTGCTCAAACCTCTGGCTATATCACATACTGGGGTTACATGAACAAGTTACAGCAACTGCACATAGCCTTCAAGTTTATTTAAAATAAGTAAATCTTAGAGATGCACTGATTGACCGGCCAGTGATCTGATTCGTAAAATTTTTCCCATGACTGGCCCGGATCAGTGACAGACTGGTCAGTCTCACATCTTGCCGATTCTGAGCTGATCATTTTATTGCCAGCAGCATAGTCAATGACATCACAGCCATGCACACTCACATGTAAACATGTCATTGAGTTAGAAGGATTCTAATTAGGGATGTGAATTTGTGATCATTTCAATAATATTTTTTTTTCATTAATGAACGATTACTTGATTAATCATTAACCTTAATGCTGCAAAATGTGTCTACTGCAGCAGCACGCAGTGCAAAGTAACCAAAAAAAAAAAACCTCTCCAAAGGGGTTTTAATCTGAATAAAATGCTACTAGCAGGATTGTAAAATGATGTAAAATGCTTTGTGTATGCCCGGTTGAGCCTTGTGAAAACAAACATTTGTTAATAGGAGCAAAGGAAGCAAAGTTTCCTTACTTTAGCAAAGGAAAACCAGTCTAATCTTGGCTTTTATCGAAATCCTCGCTGATCCCTGCTGGTCGCTGAGAAAATACATCAACTTCGCGTTATGGATCGCTGGAACGGCTTTCACTGTGGATGAAGCGGAGTCAGGCCGGGGTTATCACATGTGTCATTCGTCGAATCCGCTGGCCCGCCATTCTCTAACCCACCGGACGTTCCTAACTCAAGCCTGCAGTGTGTGACGCATTTTATGGAGGACTGTTCCCTGAACCTGCAGACTAGCCTACAATGGGTCTGTGATCAAGGTCTGTTCCATAAAGTGAGGCAGTTCGACTTTGCAAGGACAGTCTGCTGCTTCTGACACAAATGCAGACTTGGTTTTATGTTCATACGGCGTGATATGCATTGCAGCACATAAAGACAGTAGAAGTCATTATAATCAGTAATTATGTCGCCACTGGATATAACAAATGCCTCATGTTCAATGGGTTTTGTTGGTTTTGTCTGGTCGTGGCGGGAGACTTCCCACAGTATGTTTAGGGGCGTAACATTTCACTAACATGCTTGAGGTATTAAGCCAAATCACAATGCACTGGATAGCCAATCAGAATACACCTCGCTTTTCAGAATGATGAGCTTTGTAAAAATCTACACTTTTCAGAAAGACAGGGAATAGAGGAGCAACAATAATGTACATTGTGGAAAATAATGTGTTTTTTTACTTTACTTTGGGTTTAAACACATTGCATTACACCAAATAAACAACAATGTTATTTTTAGCAACGCCATATGACTCCTTAAAAATAGAAAAGTTATTTTAAATTGTAATATTTCAAAATAAGTGTTTTTACAGTATGTCTGGTCAAATAAATGCAGCCACACACTTTCTAGACTTCCCGCAATACAAACAGTGTCATGTTTAACTAATCATCTCATCAAGCCACAGTGCTACATTTTTGGCACACACATATGTACTCCACCCTGCTGAGAGCAAACACCCACCACCCATGCATTGAGAATTCACAGAAAAAACTCCGGACAGCACTGAAGCATTTTTTTCCATCCCCAAAAACACTGAATGAATGCACAAGACAAATGTCCCTCAGGTGATAAGGATTCCCTGGACATCTGCCATCGATTGCAACTTCTGTCTACTTGCCACTTCGGGGAACAGCTGCATACAGATCATCTGTGAATCTTGCACGAGAACATGAGTGTGTAAGTGTTACCCCTTGCCACTTTCTACCACAAAATTGCAAAGGCTTCACTTGTCATCTCATTCTCACTAGAACTTCTGCAGCTTCAAAAATGCACCAGTTACACACTCTCTACTCCTTTTGAGGGGTGTAAGAAAATATCGATACACAGGAGCAGCGATGGAAATTAGCACCCGCCACCAGCCAAATGCGGGTGTTTGTGTGTTGTGGCGGGTAAATAAAAATAGCATACCGTTTCACCCGGCCGGTGGACAAAAAAAAAGTACATTTTCATCCCCGGTGTGTGTACAAGACGCAATAAAGTGTAATATCATCCCAAGCAGCTCCGTGGAGAAAGGCGGTGTAAACCGGGCTCTAAACAGCGGCGTTGTTCCCAGTGCAGTGTTTGCAGCTGAAGTTAGTGCTGCCGGCGGAGTGATATATTTGTTGGTTATTTACAGTTCGTTTTATAGCACGCGCTCATGATATACAAGATCGCGTGAAGAGTTGAATTTGTTATCACGCACAAGTTTCCGCATACTGTCACGTCTCTGTCAAGTTAATTTTCCTCCAGCATTCTGCAACATTTTAGATTATATGGACAGTTTTTGTTTACTCTTGTTTTTAACGGCATAATAAGCAAACTAACAAACAGTATTATTGGTCGCGTGTCTATAAATAACTGCTGTCCGGGGGATGCATTTTATTTCCAGTCTTCAAGTACTTTTTCAGAAGTTAGCTCTGTGGCTAGTATGTCAACCCTCTTCATTGCGAGTAAATCACACTCATATGCGACTAAATCTTCCTTCTGGCTACTAAATGATATCTAATATGAGCCAATGGCTAATAAATACTGATTTTACTTGCCAGTGTGTTAGCGACAAATCGCCGTTGCTTTTTCTCACACTCAGAGAAAGAGAGAGAGAGGGAGGATTGATGTGCTACATTTAAACAATATTCTTTGTTGTATTTTCCTGTCAAAATAACAGCGTTCCTATGGAAGACTTCAGCTTGTAAGAACAGCTGGGTTTTCCAGTAGTGGGTGGAGTTAAGGTGCGAACGGCAATCTCATTGACTGGCGCTCACCTATTATCATCCCGGTTTTGATTTTTTCCCAGAAACACTGAATGACCAAAAAAGCACCACCACCAGTCAATGTTAAAATGTTCAGTTAAAACGACTAATAAACATTCAAACATGGTTATCAAATTTACTTCTAATTATTAAAGTTCTATTCTTAAATGATACTTGATTAGTATAAAGCTTGACTGACTGGCGAGTAAACTAAAATAATTACTAGCCAATGGCGATTCAATTGCCAAGGTGTCCGTAGAGGGTTGTAAGTTATGTAGAAACTAGGGCTGCAACTAACGATTATTTTGATAATCGATTAATCTGTCGATTATTTTTACGATTAATCGGTTTATGTACTTATATTTTAGTTTTTTCCATTTTTTCCCCCAAGTAAATTATTAATAAAGGGTCTTTATCATTCAGCATAGATTTTTAAGAGATTTTAACCATTTTGCATGGTCATATCCTCATCAAAAATATACCTGGAGTTGTTTTATTATGTGTTAGTAATCCTTTGTCGAACTCTTCTGCAATCAAAACACTGACCCATACTCTAGCAAAATTCACAAGGAGATTTCAAATATTGTTTTCACCATGGCAGTCCTTAGAGCTCCTAAAGTAGTTTAACATCCCAAACAAAGCTTAAGGAATCTTTGAGAACATATTTTCACGAAGTATAAGGATAAAACAGAATAAAATTGCAGTGCATTGTATTTTATTATTTACTGGGAAAAAGCTTTATAGCTTATGCTGTGAAATTGTAAACAATCCTTCGAAAAAAAGTGCCAATGGCATGAAACCTGAATGGAACTCACAATTTAAAGTAAAATCCATCAGAAGGTTGTCCAGAAAAAAAAAATTGGGACACGCACAAAAAAACCTTCTGTGTGAAAAAGAGCAGTGAATACTTACTGTGCGTTCACACCGCCAGCGTCGAGAGCGTCAAAGTGGCCGGAAGTCATTCATTTTCAATGTGAGCCGGCGTCGAGCAGCGGCGAGGAGCGGCGCGGCGCGACTTGGCCGTTGAGAGCGTCGAGGAGAGTTGAAATCAGGGCAACTTTATGGTAATGATCTATGACGCGGTTGGGCAGCAACCAATCGGAACGTAGAAGTCCACCGCTTGAGAGGATTCCAGAGAACGCAGCTCCGACCATTAGTTCCCAATCACAATGGAGGACAGGTTGATTATTGCTGTTTCGCGTTTGCAATAATCTATGATGTGTCCCTGTTTACGTACAGGGACATAAAAAATAGATTAAAAGTGATACGTGGACCAAGGTGTCTGAGATTGTTCATTTTAAGTAAAGGATCTTAATATTTAGTCCACAACAATATTTAATGAGGTTAACTTATAACTTTACCCTCCTTGTGGTTAGTCTGCACGAGATCAACAAGCTGTTTGCTTTGCGGCCGCTTTAAATTCAAAATAAGCATTCGATCTACGTCAGAGCGTCTGAGCGCTCACGAATCTTTCTGCAGCGTCGTGAGCAGAGCGGCAAGAGCGATTTTTGACGCTCTCGACGCTGGCGGTGTGAACGCACAGTTAGAAAAGAAGTGCATTTTAAATATACTCAAACATTTACCTCTCTCATTCAGTCATAATTAGGCTGCAAGTCTGAATTATGAACTGGTAAACGACAAACTGATCACATAACATGTTTGTAAAGCTTTAAATGTTAACTGTTAAAAAGCAATGTTATCAGCTTTTACGACTAAACATTTGCAAACAACCTTGTACTGGAGAATCTGCACAAATAAAATTCTTAGGGGCCGTTCACATATCGCACCTAAAAACGCGTGGAAAACGCTAGTCGCGCCGCTTTCTCCTTCTTTCCAAAGCGCTCGGGCAGAAGCGCCCCTGAGGCGTCTGCCTTTGCTAAGCAACCATGACGTGCTCTCTCCATGAAGACCCGGAAATTTCAGCAAAGGATAAATGGATGCGGTGTGGACGCGCCTGGAAAAACGGGCGCATCGCACCGCGTGCGTGTCGCGACCGCGTCGCTTCCATTATGAGAGTGCATACTGCGCGCCTACATAGGAAATAACGAACTTGAGCACGCAAAAGACACGATATGTGAACGGCCCCTTAAACAGTTCAGTAGTGCAGAGTTTACAGGTTACTCTTCATTTTGAAGGCTCAAAGTAAAGTACTCCCACTTCCCGCTGAATGCTGCAGAGACGCTGTTCAGGAAGCACGTGACATAAAACGAGGCCAGCTATTGGCTATTCGCTACTTCACCTGCTGTACTGGCTGAGTAAAACCTCCGGTGGCTCATTACTGCCACACTTTGGTCACCGCAGATTTGAAATATGCACGAAATGAGCCGCTTATGGCAAATAAAATTTATTTAGCGACGAATCGATTACTAAATTAGTTGACAACTATTTTAATAATCGATTTTAATCGATTAAATCGATTCGTTGTTTCAGCTCTAGTAGAAACAACATTGTATCACTACACATTTTGACAGCGCTGGCGTGACGAGACGCGTAAAAATTATGTATTAAAAACGCTGTGCGTTTGTTTGTCGATGGTGTAAAAGTTTGCGAGCCGAGATTTCTTTCAGTGATACAGTGTTGAACAGGGGACTTTTCCCAACGTGTTCCCTCAACCACAAAAAAAACAAAACAAAAAAACACTTAAACATACAAATACTGGTGAATCCTTTCCTTTGTAATTAAATACAACATTATTAATGCGTACGAAAAACAGTGCAGTGTTGGGCTATGGAGTTGAGAGAATGAGCTACTTCAGCTAGAGTCGAGTGTACAAAACTGAAATGTGGCGTCATTTGGTCTTTTAACGTTTACTGTGGGACAACGTAACATGTATAATATATAACCAAATAAGAAATGTAGAATGTTTATTAGCAAAACGAATAAGAAAGGAGGCACGGCATACATCTTGTCAAATGTCAAATAAAATAAATAAAATGACACAAAGTTTAAAGTAAAAATCAGCAAACAATGTGGAACGAAATTAACAAATGTTTAAAAAAAATTCCAAAATCTCCTTAGATAAACAGCAGAAGTCAACAGGCTTTTTAAATTTCTAAATATTGCCAAACCGGCGCTTTTGACACGTTTCCAAACCAAATCATCCGCCATCGTCTTATTTGTCGGTCTCACCTCACTCTTCTTGTCCGTCAGCTAGACTCACTCTACTCACTGGATAACACAATGAATTCTGATCTGTGATGCGACTGTCGTTCCGCATGGTGCATTAAACAGATGCATTTAATTTTTAATAGTAGTGTTTTTTTTTCTTGAACTAAATTATTTTTATTACAATAAAAAATCTAAATAACCGTGTTCAGATTTGTTGTCAAGACCAATGCTGTGCTGACTTTGTGGAGGCCATATGTTCAAGCTCAGCGACAATTCAAAATGCAAGAGCAAATGCCTGAATGCTCCATCTAGATAAGGGAAGATAAGTGCAAGTCCATCCTAAGCAGGATGCGATTGATCTGAGGCCATTTAGCAAATACCACAAGCAGTAAACTTAACACCAGCTCCAGAAAGGTTTATATGCAGAATCACGCAGGTTTCCACAGGCCATGTCACAAGCATTCACATCAGAACAGCTGCCAAGATTCTTTAATTATAATGGTATGGAGTGTAAGAGACAAAGCAAGTTAGATCAAGTTGGGCCACCACAAATGTACACATGAAAAACGAGGTACACATTCCTTCACCAATTACTGTATTAAGCAACAACTGCTTCTGAATTAAACTCCCTGAATTGAAACCACCAATGAGTTTCACAGCTTTGTTTGCTGCATACCTGGACATTACAAATGAGAAAGGTGGGACTTTTGACACTCTCGTGAGATCAGAAAAAGAGATTTGGCTGTGCAGATGTAGGTCTATCACTGGCACTGCCATAAAGAGATTCACACTGTTTAACAAGTAGTAAAAATGGAATGTTGTTAGCTGATAACGTACAGGTAGGGCTGAGCGATACATTGAATATTCACAATTTTGTTGGAAATATAAAATTGAGCAACAATGCGAGTATGAAAACCAAAATTGGAAAGAAGTGAGACTGTACCTGGCCGATCATGAGGAAAATCGCCCCGATTCGGATCCCTGGGCGATCAATCGGTGCATCTCTAATATGAATGCAGTCGATTGAAAGAAAGGGATGTGTTTTAAGTGGAATAAATGATTGGAGAAATCAAGTATGCCACCACATCAAAGAACTAAAAAAAAAAGGTTAAAAAAATTAAACATTCACATGCATAATTAAAACAGGTAAAGTACACTTTACAACCAAGCACTACATACAGCCAAAGACCTTGGTTGACGGATTACTTTTTTTTTAACAATACATGGCCCCTCAGGTAAATATATAACTGTGAACTGACAAAAATCACTATGATGTTACACCTAATGTCACCAGAAGGTCAAGAAGTCACGTTACACAGGAAAACCGGACACAGAGAATGAACTTCGCTCCTTCAGCCTGCTACACCAGAGCCACTCAAGTGTGAAGAGCCACTCACCGATGCCATTCTCAGCAAAGCAGAGGAAATATGGGTCCTGCTTCAAGACAGGATAACACAGAGTGAGAATTAATGGCCCATCTCTCCAGGTGTTTTTTTTAAGTTGCTAAGAGGAAAAGTAACTTTCACACAATTAACTTGTCTGAACCACACCATGCAGAAAGTAACAAAGGGCATTAAAAAAAAGCAATGGACCGTAGGGTCATGACGTTGAAGTAGCTATTTAGTGGTTTAAATAGCAACTCTAATTTAGAATACTGCACACCTTATGTCATAAAGGCCAGAAATAAAAATCTGTGTAAAGCTACTTGGTGCCCTATAAATACACCTGAGGTACACACTGAATGCCACACACATTCTTGAGGCCTGTCTGTCTGCATTCCTCACCAGTCTCTCAGAGGAGCGCTGGACAAAGGCTCACTGAATCTGAATTTTGTAGCTGTATATTTACAACAGTCTCAGAACATAAAAAGACATGTCGGTTTATACACAAAATCTTACTTGTGAATTTGCAACTGATGTGTCAACAAGACGGCACCATGCAAATCACACAAATTATACTGTGACATTAGCCAAGTTTCCATCCAGTTTTTGCTGTTTTGTTAATGACAAAGAGAATATGTGTAAAAAAAAAAAAAACTTGAAATTTGCCATCCAACTGGCCTTTTTCCAAAAACGAAATGATACATACGTTTTGGTCAATCGCAAAATAAAGGTTTTGCCTTTGAGCTGTTTCCATACATAATTTTACCTATTATATGGACTAGCAGCCTGTTCTTAATCCATTTGAAACAAAACTTTATTATATAGCCTATAAGTAAATTATAAGCCTTAAAGCCTACATAAAATGTATTTTTATTAAGGAGTTTTTTTTTTTTTTGTACTTTGTTATAGACTATTTAGATACTTGATCATCAAGCAATATTCATAAAGCAGGAGCAGTTTAGGGTTGTAACTGTGTGGATATTTTCTTACTGGTAAATTGATGTGTGACAACACCAGTAATACTGGTATCACCATGGGAGCAGGGTGTTCCCTATTTTCCTCGCTTTACTTCAATTTTTAAATAGCTTTAAAATTGAAAGTGTGCATTTTGCTTTCACTTTCAAATAGCAGCAATTTGGCGTGGCGTAATGCAATTGTTAATTTTTAGTTTGTTTTAATTTTCCCTCTTTTCCCGCATTTTACTTTCACTTTTGAGTTAGCAGTTGAGCGTCAATTTCTTGAATGCGACAACAAAATACAACACCAAACTCACTTTAGTCTATTTATAAAACATATAACTTATTAACAAAAATAAAAATACACCATGTTACAGGGCAGGCTATGCGTAATATAAAATAAATAACTTTTAAATAGCATAAAGTTTAAATAGGTATACAAAACTGGAAAAAGGCTAAGTATAGATGTATAATATGCAACCAAATAAATAAGAAACGTAGAACGTTTATTAGCAAATTAATAAGAAAGTTTGGAGGCACGGCATATTCCTTGATGTCAAATAAAATAAATAAATGACAAAGTTTAAATAAAGTAAAAATCAGCGAACAATGTGGAACCAATTAAATAAGAAACGAATGTTTAAAAAAAACTTCCAAAAT
Source organism: Carassius auratus (assembly GCF_003368295.1). Taxonomy (NCBI): domain Eukaryota; kingdom Metazoa; phylum Chordata; class Actinopteri; order Cypriniformes; family Cyprinidae; genus Carassius; species Carassius auratus. The sequence goes on along the minus strand of NC_039261.1, from coordinate 11,665,611 downwards.
CACCTTTGATAAATGGCAAAAGTAAACAGGCTTTTCAAAATCCAAAATATTGCCAAACAGGCGCTTTTACATTTCATCTAGAAACTAAACCGCCATCGTCTGGTCTGTCTCACCTCACTCTTGTCAGTCAGCTCAACTCATTCTCCTCACTGGATAAATGACATCTGATCTGTGATACGATTATCATTTGGCATGCCGCATTGGGCAGCCACATTCAGTTTTTAATTGTAATGTCTGTTCTTTTAATGAACTAAATGATTTGTATTACTACAAAAATAATTCAACACTGGCCAAGTGACTTGCACAGTGTTGCAGCTTAACACCAATATTAACGTCACCACTGTCTATCATGGCAAGCGATTTAGTTCATTTCATTTATTTTATAAATCCATCTTCCACCTGCATGTCTTCCAGTTCCCAGTAGTCAGAATGAAGTGAGACAAAAGGTCTTACATTTGAAATCTGGATATATTTATCTTACAAAAAGACATGGATTCGCTACAGGGGGCCTTTATTCACCCCCTCGGAGCCATGTGAGTGACATTTTATATTACAGATGTGCACAATTTATTTCATGTCTTCTGAACAGTTGACATCAAACACCAGCTTACCCCACTGAAAGGCTTGGAAGAGCAAGGATCATTTTTAGTATAACTTTGATTAGACTATTCTGAAAGAGCAAAGTCACATACACCTAAGATGCTTCGAGGGTGAGTAGAAGCTGGAAGAATTTTAATTCTCAGGTGAACTAGCCCTTTAATGCAATTTTGAACTACAAAGAAAGTGTTTTAAAAGTCAGCAACAAAACGAACACAGACACTGCTTATAAGGAAATCCTGTCATGTGATACCACATTTATTTGCGTTAAATCCCATTTTCTCATCATAAAGTGTTACCAAAATAATTTTTCAACATCTGAAGTATCGATATAGAATTTATGAGCTAAAGTTCAATGAAAAAGATTGTTTGGACACATGAGAAATTTTATTGAAAAATTGCATTTCCATCAGCTATGTCTGTAAAAATTTTCAAGCACTAAATATTTTTTGGCAAAAAATCCTTGGATGGAAACCTGGCTTGTGATACATTGTGCTGTTTCTGACTGCATCAAATTAGTTTGATAATGATAAGCCATAATATCGTCACAAATCTAATTAGCTTTGAGGTCAGCTCAAGACAGCAGCCGACATTTTTTCTGCTGAAAGCAGGTGGTATGAAAATATGCATCAAAAAGACAGCAGTGTGCAGGAAAGAGAGAAATCTGCTGCCAAAGCCAGGGGTTCAGTGCAGTGCTAATCTCACTCTACAGACAAGGTAATAAGGTACAGCCAGAAGCCATCACCATTCTTGTGTTGTGCTTTGCAAAGTCACAATGTTCCTCAAAAATAGGAAGCCATCTTAAAAGGGAATGAATTCAATAAGGTAGGCTATTTGTTTCATGCACCTGCTGCTTTTGTCTTCCCTGTCATATGTCAAACAATTAGATTAAAAAATGGCAAAGACATAGAAGTGATTCTTTGGAAACAGTAAAAAAATAAAAAAAATAAAATAAAAGGATCACATGCACCTTGCAAGCTACCGGTGGTCAAGTTACAGATGCACTGAAGTAAATTAGGCTAACACAACCACCACTTAAGTGCTTCTGCATCAGCATTGTAATTTGATTTCTTAAAAGTTGTGAGCCAAAACAATGTCTTAACAAACAAAAAAATCCTCTTAGATTAACAAACTTTCAGGGCTTTACAAATGTTTGCTTAAAAGCGAACCATAAAAATGTTCTTAAAGAATGACTTTAAAAAAGGCCTACTCTTTATCAGCTGGTGCAATTCAAGTTGCAACAATGGCTGACGAAACTCATGTGCAAAATAAGGTAAAACCCAAGGACCCCAAAAAACTATCTCACCACCGACCACCATATTAGTGTTTTGAAGAAGCGCTGTGAGAAGACAAGAAGCCGCTCAGTGGAAACTCCGCTAAGAGGGTGGGAACTCCTGTAAATGCCGCCACAAACCGACCCACTTCCTGTCAGCCTGCTGCTTACGCTATTGTGACTGTAAACTTAATAGAATGACTCAAATGACAAGACAGACAGTATATGTTATTCAACAAAGACATCTTGAGGATTGACGGTCTTCTGAAAGGCCACATCATGCAGCGTCTGTGAAAGCCATGCAGAGGGAGCAGATGTCTGTCAGGTCAGGATGAGACTGTGTTGAGCACCGTGCTCATTCATCAAGGGTTAGCAGTGCTCCTGCTGGGCTTGCAATACTGGCTCAAAGGCTACAACAACTCCTTCAATATTTAAGCAGACAGGCTGAAAAGACAGTGGGAGGAATGGGAGTCATGCTGTTGCCAGTTGTGTAGATGTTTAAGGAGATCCTGCTGTGAGGCACAACTCGATCCATGTTTGTTAAAAAGCTGTGAACTACTGCTACCAGTGACATTTAACATGCTGGCCAGTAAGAGTGGCTACTAACAGCTCTGATCAATCAAAATGCCAAACCAGCTATAAATATGGTCTAAACACATCTAATGCTGATCAAAAAGCCATGTTTGTACTTTAGTGTTTTGAAAGGTTATCAGGCGTATCAGGTGACAGATTTTATTAGTTAATAATGAGAAAGCATTCAGCATACTTTTCAAAATACCAAGGCCTCTAGAGCTAAAGCAGTACCATGCTGGAGGTCTACCTATACTGTGGCCATGTTCCCACAGGAGTCCTGTATTTGATCAATAATACAGGTGCATTCACACAAATTTTGGTTATTTACGGGACTGACAGGCATTCTGTATCCAAACTCAAAACTGTATTTTCTGCGAAGCCCTGCCATGTGAACAGAACCATACAGGACAACTAGAACCCATGAGTATAGGCAGGGATGCACACAGAAAATATCAGCTGTTCATAAAAAAAAGATACTAAAGATGGAATTCACACACAGTTCCATTTAAACTCCTTTTCGACTTAATCTGTTCTTGAAAGCAACCAATGTAAAGATGAAACTTCAGATAGTCTTTAGCCTATAGAATGGCTAAAGCAGTACAATAGTCTGATTCATGAACAAACTTTTATGAGCTGCTTTTTAAATTAATAAATAAACAAAACAAAAACATTCACATTCGTTATTGTTCTCAATTAATCTGGCAAATCCTTCACTGAATTAACTCCATAAATCATTGGCGCAGTTACAAAAACGGAGTTAACATCTGACTTATAACAGCAATTTGTGATGAGTATTCCTGCTTCATGAAACTCAAATTGTGTAAATACTGATTAATTGTTAATGGAACAATGTATAGCCTATTACAGATCTGCAAGTTAAAATACTTTAATAAAAACATAAGTGCTATAGAAACATTGTATTGGTAGACAACACAATGAAGATTCAGACCAACCCTCTACATTGCGAGTAATTCACTCACATATGCAACTAAATCTTCACTATGGTGAGTAAATTATGTCTAATATTAGCCACTGGCTAATAAATTCACAGATTTTACTTGCCAGTGTGTGAGTTGGAGGCTCAGTATAAGTTTAGCACAAATATATTTTCACTCACCAAACACACTGACTGAGTGCTTCAGAGTTTCATCTGTCAAGCAATCTGTGCTATTTTTCACCTGTATTTAACGTACCATTAACTCTAGTGTAAAGATGCATGACTCGCCAAAAATAAAAATGGGGTCACTTCAAAATAACCTAGTTGTCAATCAAGCATCTAGCATCAATCTAGCATCAAGAAAATGCACGTAATGGATCTAAATAAAAAAGGAAACTATCCAAGATTTTGTTTACTTAAGTTATTTTGCTCATATTTATCTAAATTTGTCCCAATGTAGCACACAGACATTTGGTCAATCTACCAACATATGTACATTGTATGGTGATAAAATACACTGTAGCATTATCATATTCAGACACCCTATAAATATATTCTCCAATAAATATGCCCACACAAAGGTATTCATTTTATAATTCACTGTAGATAAGGGATAGTCAAAGTGATAAAAAGCAACCTTGTCACAGTTTCAGCACTACAAACAACTGAGCTTCACCCTACAGCAAAACAAAAACCCTGTCAAGTGAAATTGCATCTAATATTATCCAGATACCAAGTTCTAAAACATGTCCTGACTTGTTCCCACCTGGCAATTTTACAACTTCCAGATTGTGTCATGAATGCCTGCATGTCCATCTCAAAGACAAGAAGGCATAATCCACTGACCAACACCTATACAGTTTCCTTGTATTAATTACACAGGAACAGGATGAAAACAGGTGGAGCCAGGTGACTCATTAAACATTATACAGGGCACCTGGATTCCACATTTAGGGTCATGTCATGCCATCAATAAGCATTTCATTCTGGGAACCGGCTGAAATCATATTCCACCCATACATCATCTTACCTGTTCTACAAGTATGACATTTCGATACTGATAATAAATAGTTCACAACGCAGTTTAGGACTAATGCTAGGTCATCAGCTTACAGTTTAACCAAGTGCTGGATACGGGAACGATCACGAGTCGACCCTATTTCAAAGGGAAACCAGAAGTCAGTTTCAGAGTTAAAATGAAGCAAACGTGAATAAGAAGAATCTGATTAACGTTACACGCACGTGAACTGGCATGGCTTGTGTGGCAAATTTTGTGGTACACTGAAAATAAACTCAAATTACTGACTCTAATCTTCCACGTTTTGCATAAGCATTGAAACACTGAAATCAGGAACATTCTGGAGTGTGACGATAAAGTGTTATCTGGCTGGACTTAACGTTACAGTTTTAACATTAGCTCGCTGGCTAACAATTCAATCTCACTCTCTCTGACCCTCGCAGCCGCTCAAATCGTGCAAAATGACCAAGTGACCACTGTGTTTTATGTCCAGACACAGAATTAACCATTTGTCCAAATTTGTAATCACAGTTGTAAACTGTCCGAGTAACTTCTTGACACGGTCTCTGGCCGTTGGTGAAACCGCTAGCAAGCGGCTAGTCAGCGTATTCCAGGAAAGCTGGACAGCCTGACGAGAACCCCAGACCTTTAATTTATCGACAAAAAATATAGAAATAACCGAAAACACTCCCCTTGACCCCGTTAAACAACACGTCTAGCCGTCAAACCGAATAAAACAGGCAAGTATGGAGTTTCCGTTCAAACGTACGCGGGCAAATGGCTGCCACCCTCGCGAGCTCCTTCACCGGCTGAAGCGTGAGCTTTCACAGCTAACGTTACACTAGAAACGGTCAAACAAGCGTCTCAGGTAGTAGTTATTAACGTCCTCCTGGCATATTAGAGGCGGAAGGCGAGTGATAATAGGGGATACTTACAAAGAACAGGCCAACCATTGAAATCCCTTGGCAAACCCCGGAGAAAGTGCACGTAGAACCGCTGTGAGGGTGAAGTCGTGTTTTCTTTCTCTCAGTAAAAACTGAATTGAGATGAAACGGAGTGGGAGGAGTCAAGCAGCGACTGCGTCACCTTTGCGCACGAGCCTGTTGACGTTTTACGAGGACTGTATATTCCAGTACTTTGTGTATTATTTAATTCAAGAAAACAAATGTGACCGACTATCTAGTTTGGAAGTATTAGTTTTGTTTCTGGTTTATATAGTCACAAAATGTAGAGATGAATCATTATAGGTGTGAAATACTTATGAAGCAGTTTAGCCACCTTGATATGATCACTTGTGACCCTGCAAGGAAAACTAAAATGGATGTACACTCCCCCTGGTGTTAGTCACAAATTTCTGTACAAAGCTGAATGTGCTGAAAAATATACTTTTTTATATTCTTCCGCCTAACAAAACCTAGTGTAGTGCATAATTTGTCAGTGCATTATCCACTATAAATTGCCATTTGCACCTAATTTAATAAAATTAGTATAATCTGATCAGATCAGCGTTGGTCTCTACTGGTAATTGGTTGCCTTCTATTGGTGGCTGGTTAAGGTTAAAACCAATAAATCCTGTCCCAAAAATGTCCCAAAACAAACCACAGGAAACCATTTTTAATGGTTTTAATGGTTAAAAGTTGATTGTTTGTAATATGTGTTATTTGTTGTGGAAATCATTAAGTGTTTCTTTAATGGTTTTATTGTTTTTAATATTATTATTATTATTATTTATTTTTTTAGGGATATAAACCTATACCAGTTTGTAGCTGCTATGTGTCACATAAAAAGCACGAGAGCGCCCCACCCCCCTTTAAATGATGCCAGACACTACAATACAAAATTATTGGTCAAATTAAATGAAACACGAGAAAACATTAATTTTAGTTGAATTTGCTAGAGATTACTTCTAGGGACTGCAGGGAAACGTGATATGGTGAAAAATGACTGAAGTTTTACTATGGTCTAGAACTGCATTTGGGGGGTTGGGGGGTGTTAATGTCAAGCCCTGATTCATATATTCACCTTGGTCTATTTAGTTAAAGAGAACAACCAAAGACATCCTTGATTAAGAAAGTCTTTATTGATGTTGCATCAGTACTGTCAAGTACTTGTAGATTTTGTATGAGCTGACAAAAAATTTTCACTGAAAGAATGCATTGTATTTAATAACCAAAATGGATTGCATAAAGTGAATGAAGTTCGACAAAAGTCTTATAGATTGATAGATACATCATAAAAGAAAGTAAGAAAGAAAACCAATGGTAGTGTGTACTACAAACTCCTCGATGCTGTTAAATATACGTTTATTTGTAAGTTCAGGGTTTGGGTAGTTGGACATTCCTTACTGGACTATCACAATTGTATAAATATGCCTTCATTCAATTTATGTGCAAATGTGATTGGTTGTTTCTTTTAATCTGACTGAAAATGAATAAATATCCGTAAATATCGTGAAACTGAATCAAGGCTTTTTTTTTCTTTCTTTCTTTTTTCTAGTTTGTTTTAAATTGACAAAAGAAAACAACATAGTCTAAGCAGTTTCTCGAAAATGCAGTACAACGAATGTTGAAATCTTCAATCCATTGCACATAAACAATATACACTCATCATAGAAAATATTGGTCACAGTGTTAATATACAATAAAAAAAAGGTCAAATACATGCTGAAATAGGAAAGTTCTGGTGCCAAAACATCATTCAAGAGTAAATAATCTGAACAATGTCATGTAACTGTGTATTGAATGCATGGGCAACCTCAGTGAGTGGGTGCATTTAAGAACTGACACTCCTCAGGCTTCATTATTCTACATGTTGGTCAAACAAGCAGAAGTGAAAAAATGTCTTTCAAGAGGGACATCAAGCCTCATTTGCTATTTTTCATTCACTTCAGTAAATGTGCAAGGAACTATTTCTTTGAGGATGTTTACTTTTTAACCTTTTATAAACACCACTGGAGCAGTTCTATTACAGTGCGATTTATCCAAATCATGTAACTTTTTTGTCCAAATGTAAAAGATGACGCATGTTAATGTCAATCATGTCTGTGTAATTACAAGTCTCAGAAGAATGTAAAGAACAATGTCAGTTGTGTCATTGTTAAAGCAGCAATTAGTAAAGCGTCAGAGAATGTAAAACGTTTAGAGTACACAATGCAGTAGTTTGGATTTTGTGTTGGAGTATTATTAATTTATTACATAAAAATCTGAATGATAATATTCTCAATCTACTAGTAGTCCCTTACTGACCAATGCACTCTATCCTAAGATTTTGATGAGAAGCTATACGCTATGTATTAGCTTTGATGTCATAATTTTTTAAGTACACTCTCAGAAGGTACAAAGGTGTCACTTTTTGAAAGTTACTAATATGTACACTTCAGGCACTAATATGTATGTAATATGGAAGAAATAAGGCACAAAGGTGTACCCTTTGAAAGGTTACCACCCTAGTGACAGCTTTTCTAACTTTTTTTCTGAAAGTGTATGAAATTAGTGCCACAGAAATGGCATATTTGTTTTGTTAATGCAGGCACTGTTTTACTGAAGCCTTTAGGAACACTACTGATTTGAACCTGCCATGTTTTGAGCAAAGAACTCAGTAAATCATCAAGTACATTTTTTTCTTAATAACTCTCAAACACAATGCAGTTGTCGCAGAAACAGACAGATTAGCACATAAATTTTGCTTTAACACAGTAAATCAATCAAAAAATACATACCTAATGACTAAAGCAGATAGATATTCACCTGTCTGGCATTAGTAAGAAAAAAATAATAATATGGAACTGAAGATTATTCTTTAAATTACGGATGTATTTAAACATACAAATACAATAACAATGCTGTATAGAATGTCTGCATTCTAAAATGTGAAATGTGGCACAAATCAAGTAGCCTGTGTTATATGAGGGAAAGATATAGGTGAATTCGACTGCAACCAGGGGAACACACAACCCCAGAGTCAACGTGATGGACCTCAATGGGAGTCAAACATATGGCAACGTGTGCAGTCACATGGGTAAATCTTTAAAGGGTTACCTACACATTGCAAAGTACTTAATAGTCTGATTGCGATAGACAGCAACAACTACAACAACATCAATAAAATAACACCAATACATCAACATCAACAAAAATAACATAACAGTTATAATAAAATTATCATATAGGCAGAAAATGACAACACTTGAAAGTAAAACAATGATCAAATCGGGACACAGACACAGCATGAATTCTCCATCCTCTGCTTTGAACTCAGCCTCTGTCGTTCAGCAAGTCTTGTAATCTAGTCGCTGTTATCACAGATGTTACTACAGGGCACTTTAGCAAGTAATTCTCCACTGTGACGAACCGTTATGTGGGGCACAGGAGGAACCCTGAGAAGGACGAATGGATGTATTCAGTGGAGTAGAGCCCGTTTGCTTGGTCAGAGGGCATTTGCACCCAAACCTGGTCATTCTCTTTCAGCTCCAGAACCGCACTACCTGATGCCTGGTCCATATAGCCCTTCTTGTATTCATCATAGGTGTATGTGGCTGGCACATTGTTTTTGTACAGTGCCACCCACAGGCTGGTTCCCTTTACATGTACGTGATACGCAAAATAGTAGACTCCAGGCAGTGGGCTTGTGAAGATGCCCGTGGCAGGGTTGTAAGCATTTTGCCCATTATATAGAGTTCTGTCAAATTTGATCGGCATTCCAGATGGTGGAAATGGTGTCGTCAAAATGGCAGTAAAAGCAGGAGCCACAGAGGCAGAGAGCTCAGCCTGACCAAAAGAAGGTTTCTCACCACTTGGCTTTTGAATGGATTCTCCTGCAATATTTGGTCCTTGAACTGCTAAGTGATTTATATCACCATTTGGAGGGCCAGGAGGCCCAGGAGGTCCAGGTGGACCTGGAGGGCCCTGCATACCATTAAGTCCAGGAGGGCCAGGTTTTCCTGGAGGTCCTTGTGGACCGGACATACCTTTATCTCCAGGCTTTCCAAATCCTTGGGGCCCTGGTGGACCTTGATCGCCTTTTATCCCTGGAACACCCTGAGGTCCCATATGACCAGTAGGACCTGGGAGTCCAGGGATTCCTGAATTGCCACGTGGCCCAGGGGGTCCCGTTAACCCATTTTCACCCTTTGGACCTTGTCCCCCAATCAAACCAGGATTACCTGGCAGTCCAATGTGACCCGGTTCACCTTTAGGTCCAGGTTTGCCTGTGGCTCCATTGAGACCAGGAAGGCCTTTATCCCCTGGCAGGCCAGGCTTTCCTGAGAGCCCACTGGGACCCTGATCTCCTCTAAACCCTGGCAAGCCCGGAGGTCCTTGTGGGCCATTCTCTCCTTTTAGACCAGGCATCCCATGTTTTCCTGGAATACCCATAGGACCTTGTGGACCTGGAAGCCCTGGCTGTCCAGCTGGCCCTGTATCTCCTGGTAGACCATCCATCCCAGGTTCTCCTTTGTCACCAGGGGCTCCTTGTAATCCACCAGGACCTCTATCTCCTTTCTGTCCTAAAAGTCCTGGTTTACCATAGCCTGGGGGGCCAGGAAACCCAGGAGTTCCTCTGGGGCCAACATCACCCTTTGGACCTATTGGGCCTGGGTTACCTGGAACACCATCAAGTCCAGGTTTTCCCACACCAGCTGCCCCCGGCTGACCTTGTAGTCCAGGAGGACCAGCTTGCCCTGGGAAACCTTGAACTCCTGGAAGTCCTTTATCTCCTTTTGGCCCTACTTGTCCAGGCAGCCCATCAATCCCTGGTTTACCCAACCCATTAACACCTGGAGGACCTGGAGGTCCTTGAGGGCCAGTGGGTCCCCTGGGACCTGTTGGACCTGTATTTCCATTGCCATTTTCACCTTTAGGTCCTTGTTCACCAGGAATACCACGTCCACCTTTAGGTCCCGGGTCACCTCTTGACCCTGGTGGGCCTCTAGTCCCAGGTAACCCTGGTTTGCCATTCAACGATAGACCTGCTGGTCCAGGTGGTCCTGGCTGACCTGGAAGTCCACGTAGACCCACTTCTCCACGAGGTCCAACCTCACCATTTAGTCCAGGAGGTCCTTTAGGTCCTATTTTTCCTGGTAACCCTGGTAGTCCTGGTTTTCCAATCCCAGGAAATCCTGGAGGCCCTGAAGGACCTGTTTGACCATTGAGACCAGGTTTTCCTATACCTGGTTTCCCTGGTAATCCAGGAGGCCCAGGTGGTCCCCTTGGTCCTGGCTTCCCTTGAGGACCTGGCTCTCCTTTAACGTCCATCACAGGTGGAAACTCTGCAAAAAAAAAAAAAAAAAGAAAAAGAAAAAATCATATAAACAAAATAACTTCATAACTACATTCATAAAAGAAGATTTTTTCAATGTGAGAATTTAAAGACAAACGTTATTGTCAACGAATCACTGTGCCATAAAAAATAAACCTTGTTTCCATGGGAAAACTAAAGTGCTAGTGAGACTACATTTAGCTTATGCACTGTGTTTTACCCAACATTATGCTCAAGTGTCTACTCAGTGGCAGCTACACAGGTATGCAATGAAGGCATACTGGGGAAAATGAATGTGTTTATGGACAAAACATAAACAAAGGAGAAGGACAGACTTCTCTATAGCATTTGACCTCACTGGAATTTCAGCAAGGAGAAACTGCAGTGATGACATTTGACTGACATGTTTGTAATAGGAACAAAAAACTATGCAAGTGAGGAAAACACCTCAAAGATGCATTCACTTCAGTTCTCACTCAAAGTTTTGAGAGATGAGTTCAGAATTAACATCACATTAAATTTACATTTAGTCATTTAGGAGATGCTTTTATCCAAAGCAACTTACAAATGAGGACAACAAAAGCAATCAAAACTAACAAAAGAGCAACAATATATAAGTGCAAATGACAAGTCTCTGTTTGCCTAACACAGTACACATAGTAAGGTATATATATATATAATACACACACACACACACACACACAAAGAAGAATAGAAAAAATAGAATGATTTTTTAAAGGTAAGATAAGATAAAGTAGAATGAAAATAAAATAGAAAGTGCTAGAGACAGAGGGTCAAATAAGATGGAACAGATGTGTTTTTATTCGTTTCTTGAAAATGGCTAAGGACTCAGAATTGAGTTGTGCATGTCATTCCACCAGGAGGGAACAGTTAATGAAAAAGTCAGTGACAGTGATTTTGTTCCTCTTTGAGATGGCACAATACTACGCATTCAGTTGCAGAACGCCAGTTTCTAGATGGCACATAAGTCTGAAGTAATGAATTTAGGTAAATGGGAGCAGAGCCAGTGGTGGTTTTGTAGGCAAACATTAATGCCTTGAATTTAATGCAAGCAACTACTGGTAGCCAGTGCAAATTGAAGAACAGAGGTGTGACATGCATTCTTATCGGCTCTTTAAAGATTCATCTTGCAGCGGCATTTTAGATTAATTGTAGAGGTTTGATAGAACTGGCTGGAAGACCTGCCAAGAGAGCATTGCAATAATCCAGCCTGGACAGAACAAGAGCTTGAACATGAAGTTGTGCAGCTTGCTCTGAAAGAAATGGCCTGATCTTCCTTCATAATTTAGCCTTTAAAATGGTCCATTTCACTGAATTTATCATGACAGATGTGTCATACTCAAAAGCCAATGTGACATCAACATGAGATACAAATCCTTAGCCAAATCTTCAGCTAAATTGGCCAATGTTAATATGTGCTTTATGCTTTAATCTTCAGAAACCATACCACACATAAACGCAAACTGCTGGGCTTCTAGTATATGTCATTGGGCTTCTAGTATAAGTAATTTATTTTAGGAATATATTTAAAAGTTAAAATAAACACGATCTACCATAGTTATCTCATAGATGTTATGGCTCTTGAGTACATCATGTATATATATATATATATATATATATATATATATATATATATATATATATATATATATATATGTATGTAATCCACTTCTTTGTAAATATTTTTTATATCCTCATCTGTGTAGAAATAGAATAGTATACTACATTTGTGAAGCGCCCTCAAGTGGTAAAATGATTTAATGCATAGGCCTAGTATTCCAAATATGTCTCAACTTGTTAAGAGGAAGAATTTAGATCATTACACTTTACATAAATATATAAATACAAAATGACACAATACAAAATCATGTTCTGTAAATTCCATTTACTTAATTACTCTGATACCATCACTATACCTCCTTAAACTTCATGCTCAAAATTAGACAACTACAGGCAATCTCTTAAAATACATACCGGTATTGGATAAAAGTCAGTGTAATTCATAATTTGTTTTATGGTCAGCTAAAACACACACACACACACACACACACACACACACACACTCAGTACATATTCCTCTCAGTAGTTTCAGAACAAATGTTCATGGGAAGATTTGTTTTAGGCTCGTTGGCTCTTTAGAGAGGTTGGTTATCTATACCCAATAGCAGGTTTTATTTAGTATGTCTTTGTTTCTTTGTTTTTTATGAAAAAAAAAAATGGTGTTATGTTTCAACTGGATTAGCAAAGTATAATATCACAAACACTTCTCCAACAAACTCTGTTTCAGTGCAAGTCTTCCATTGTCCACTAGATGGCAGTAAGCACACAGCATTTCTTTAGAGATGTTCTGAATCTTAATTGAACTTGCAGGTCTCAAATTGTTCAAACTTTAAGTACATTAATTGCAGTTTTAATTAAAAATGAAGGACTCAAAATGTAACACTTCTGTGCGTTCTGTTCTGTGTAATACATAAAACAGTGTTAAAACGGTATTTGCCTGTAATGTTATCAGATCTACAGGCCTACTATCAGTCTCTCCATACTTATAAAATAAACCATGTGTGCAAAATAAAAATTCAGTCATAATTTACTAACCTCTATGTTGCTCAAAACTGTATGACTTTCCTCTTTCTTTGGAACAGTGTTTCAGTGTGGGCAGATGACTGAATTTTCCTCTTTGAAGTGAACTATCCCTAAAAGCTGAACTATCAGCAGCAGGTAACCAATCAAACATGTATCTGACCACTTGCTCTTTTCTCTTTGCTGTGTTTAATCCTTTTCCCTTTACCTGTGAAACAGAGATCTCCTGTCTATCTTAAGCGTATCACAACAGCTTCCGTTTGACATCCTGGGTTTCTCAGCAGCTCAAGACCCTCTTGACCTCTCCTGCTTGTTTCTGACACTGTTTTAACATAACGTACCCATTAATTCCCTTCAAGACTGGACTTTATAGACCTATGATATACTGCTGCTCAGAAGGGAGGTGACTTCACCCCACCCCGTCCCTCTTTTTCCTCTTCTATCTCTTCCCATGACACTCTCACAATGCCTTCTCTTATTGTTCATCTCCAGTGCTTCAGTCTGACAGACTTCTGGCTTAACTCTCCAACTTCTTTCTCTCCCTGAAGAATCTCAGTCATCCAAAAGGATGAATACACTAAACCACTTTGCCACTTTAGTGAAAAAAAAAAGAAAAATTCTGTTTTTAAACTAGGTTGATTCTTACTCACTAACCTTTTGCAATTCAGTTTAACCAGCCAAATTCATTTATTCACGAAATTAGGTGTCTTTATGAGTGAGTAGCTGTTTTTTAAATATTTAAATTTCATAAAATGATTTTGCTCCATGAATGAATCTGTACTTTTGAAGAGTCACTGAAGAATCCTCACTAATGCAGACACTGACAATATGTCCTTAACACACACAGAGTGTGATACAGACAGTAAAAAGTCTCGGTGCTGACTAACCAGAAACAATTCTTATATAAATGGGCATCGGATGTGGAGTAATTGAGTGTATATATATTTTTAGGTATGTTCATTTTGTTACCTCGTACCGTATTCTATAGTCAAAAGTTTGTGGTTAGTAAGATTTTATTTTTAAATAAAATTACTAATTTTGTTCAGCAAGGACACATTTTTTATCAAAAGAAAGTCAATACATGTATAGTGTTACAAAAGATGTCTATTTCAAATAAATGCTGTTCTTTCATTTGATATTTTCTATTTATCAAAGAATTCTGAACATTAATAATAATGGACCCCTTTCAAAGATATTGACATTTTAACTGTCATCTGCATCGTAAATCCAGCAGTTTTTTTATATTTTCATTTTTAAATAACTGTATATACATTTATTACACTTTGCTTTGTATTGTGTTACCTTTGCATTAAATCACAAAAAACTATAAACCACTGTTGTGCATTTTTCTCTCCTACAGCGTCTATGGAAGTAAAGGTAAAATGAAAATTATTTCAACATAGATTTCTCTTCTAACTGCTGTTATCAATCTCTCTCTCTATATATATATTTTTTCCTCTTTTTAAAAGTCATGAAAACATTATCATGGATTTTTTTTCTGTAAAGAAAAAAATATTTTTGTAGGCCTAGCCCCCAATTAACCGCTACAAGAAATTTACCCAACTATAATGACTTCCACTGCTGAGCAATATGGAAGGTGAAAGAGGTACATAGAATTTTTAGGTAAGAAGGTAAGAAGAAAGATTTCTAGAGGATTGAATGACACTGAAGGCTAGAGTTTTGCCTGTTGAAAATGCAGGTTTGCCATCATAGGAATTTGATTTTAAAATACATTTAGTTTATTTTTATTTGATTAGATTTTTGGATGGATGGCAGGATGGATAAGAAAAAAAATAATATAATGATGGATGGATGGATGATTTTGTTAATTGCAAACACTTACCAAGATACTGGCCCTTGCCTTCTCTGAAGGGTGGCCCAACAGGCCCCTTCATCATGGGCTGCACATATTTCATCTGAGGCATGGGGGCGTAACCTCCCCCCAGGACATGATTCCACAGCGTTAGCAGGACACAGAGCACGGTCAGCATTGTCACTGGCTTTCAAACTGCAAAAAGAGAAAGGTCATTGTTTCACTGCTTTTAGAACAATCAACTGGTATTTTAGCTAACAAACATAAAAAAACGAAAAAAACCAATACATTCAAAAGGTCATATTTAATACATTTGGTCTATTTATACTATGTCACAACCCTAATAAGGCTGCTATGATTTGGAAAGAAAAATAAATAAAGCTGCTTATAAAAATTGTGATTTCAAATTTGATAGAAAATTACAAATTTGCTGTGCTTACTTGTATGGCTGCACAATGTGGCCAAAATGAGGTGATTATTTATCAGTATTATTATTATTATTAATTATTATTGTAATATAAAATTTCTAAAAAAACAAAATAAGAAATATTACTATTCATAATATTTTACTGTAAATACAACTTAAGATTTTAGAAAAATAATTATGTAATATTTTTGTTACGTCACAAGTGTACAATTACAATACTAATATTTATGGATGTCTTAATTTAAACTTTTATTTTGATGGAAAATCACCAATAGAAATCGTGCAGCCCAAGAAATATGATCTTCTTGCAGGCATGTTGTTTTCATGTTTTCATCTCCTTTCAAAGACTGAGTTCTTTACTCCATGTTCTTTACTCCCAATTATTTTTGGATTCCCGTTCGGTTTCTCTTCACGTTCCCGTTTATGTTGGCCTTACCAATGTGCTCGGTTGGATTTCAAAGTCCTATGCCAGTCAGCACTACTTCCAATAGGTGTTATACTGAGTGACAGTAGCATACATAAACAGCTGTCCATGTGCTAGCCTGATCAGTGATGCCTGGCACAGGATACAACTCATGAAAGGCCTTCTCGGCTACCATATAGGCTACTAAACACTGAGAAAATAACCCACAACACTGGCCCAAAACTGAAAAAGCAGAAGTAAAGCCCTTCAGGTTAAACTTTAGAAGTGAAATGTTATTTCAGGCCTTGTTTCAGTGCTTCGTGGAAAAATCTATGGGAGTCTATGGGTTCAGTTTTTTGGTGCAGAAAAGCGGCCTTGTCAGACGTTCATGGTTTCACTCGAGGGCCTAAAGAGATGCTTACAACAAGAGCCAAGAGGATCTTCCTACGCGGCTGGCTGTCAGACGGGTCACTGGGTAGAGTTATTGACCCCACACAAGTTATGCCTGGGCGATGAGTTACTGATGCCAAAGCCTAGGTAGGGCTCAGTGCCTCAGCGTTTGTTTAACCAGTCGTTCCCCAAGACAGCTGCAGCTGTTTGCTTTAATTTACTGCAGGAAGGAATGGTAATTTCATCCTCATGTTACTCGCACCAAATATTTAGACAGATTTGATCAGGTGCATGGGAGAGACCAGTGGCTTGGAGACGAGGGGTGCTGATGGCATCAAGTTAGGGTCTAACAGTGGAGATATTGAGGATGGCAGATTACTTCTGTCTAATCCTGCATCCTCTTGAGCGTCTAACATCCACATCAGCAGTTGTCTTGAATGTCTCTTTTCAGACCTGCCTTCATGGATTACACACCAGTTGATCTCAATTGCTGCTTTCTCTTCAATTTTAAATGCTGGCCCATTTTCTTATCTTAATTATCTATGATTATACACTTAGTTGCATTTTATTCTTCACATTTAGCATTTTTTCTGTAAGCCCATCAGAACTGGGCTGACTCCTGAAACATTTTTAAAGCAAACAGTTCAGTCAAAAAGTAACATTCGTCATCATTGACATGGTCATAACAAATAAATAGTGTCATCTGAAATTGTTTCCTCTATGAAATATAAAGATCTTTTAAAATATGTTTTGGTTTTTTATTCTGGACCCCTTTGACTTTGATCGTGTAGACAAAAACATTCTTCACAATATCTTATTTTAAGAAACATGTTATGCGTGCTTTAGCTTCAAGGAATGTTGACTGTCAACCTCAGGAGAGTAAACTAAATTGTTGCATTAACTGTTTTATTATTTTTTGTATCCATAAGCAGTTGTGGTAGTTTTGTATGTCTAAATTTATCTTCTCTAACAATTAAATATATATTCTAATTAAAAAATCAAGCACAAAATACATAATTTTGTGTCCCGCAGAAGAAAACAAGCAGTTTGGAATGAAGTGAGAGTGAGTAAATGATGACACGATTGAATTTTGTGCGGAATACAATTAAACAACATCATTAACATATGTAATAAAATTTATATATTTCAATATGTAAAGATAAATAAATATACATTTAAACAGATTTTCTTTATTTTTCTTAGTTAAAAAAGGTAACCATTTTGTATTTCCAAGAATACTATAAGAATACTTATCAATAAGTATACTGATGTTTAAAAAAAATAAAAATCTAAAGAATGAAATCATATTCTTGATTGTTCTAAAACATCATAATTAACTACTTTCAGATAAGCTCTAACTTTTCATAAGACCCTTGAATGTATTGGGTTGTTTCAAAAAAAAAAAAAAAAAAAAAAAAAAAAAACACTAGCTATAAATAATATATTACTATAGAAGATTTTGTTTTGTGTAACAGAGCAAGTCTCAGAACTCATTTATGACTGTTTGTGGTCTGTTCTAGACTTGACATCACACCTGGATGAGTTATCCTAACTCCTGTGCTCTGCTTGAAGATGGCAGGTAGTTTATTGATTGAATCATCTCCCAGTCCTTTCTTTCTGTACACTGTGTCCTCAAGAGTGCTGAACCTGCGAAGCCTGAGCGATGGAGCTTAAAGTCTGCTGATCTTAAATTCTCTCCAAAAGCACATGGACATCCTATCTGTGGCCTTCACAGTTCACAGGTTTTGGTTTGCCGTTCTCAGTGGACCCGGCCATGCCAAGACACATTCATAACCTACCTCACTTCCTATTTCAATGTGCTGTGACAGCTGAACTCTCTCTCGTAACCACAGGTTTGAACACAGAAACCCACTAGTCAGCCCGACTGCATCTGCAAGCATGAGACCCACAGCTCAGATCAGCTTTCTCCACAGTGCCACAGCTCAGCAAGAACCTCTTTAAATTCTAACCAAAGGTTAATGGTGCCCCTTTCTCAAATATAAACCCTTTTCACAGTTTAAACAGTAAGAGGCTCCTGTAAGGACCATATCAGAGACTTTAATCATTTGAGACACTTTCCATGAGTAGGGTCCGAAACATTTTCAACAGAGTAAACTCAATTTCTGCATTTATTTATATTTTTGTAAGTGTTAGTAGGATGTCTAAATACATTAAAATATGAATTTGTGTAACTTTTGATAGTTTTCCCCCTAGCAATAAACATAACATATATTTCACTATATATGAAAAAAAATATATATAAAATAATTATTTATTTGAAAATATAATACATTTGATGTCATTTACATTTTTGGTCACTACAATTATAATTAAATATCTAAAATAAATGAAGTTTCAATTCGACAATAATGTCAAAGTAATATGAAAATATATTTTAATCATGAGAAATATTACGATTCCCCCCCAGCAATAAACAAACACACGCACACGCACGCACACACACACACACACACACACACACACACACACACACACACACACACACACACACACACACACACACACACACACTCTCTCTCTCATTCTCAAACAAACAAAACAATCAAATTCCTTAAAAAATAATTTAAAAAATGAATTAATAAGGGAAGATCCAAGTTCACTTCACTTCACTCTTTGTCATGACAAGAAATGCCTGTGCTTACTTCAAAGGAAGCCTGCAAAGGCAGCATGCAAATGGTGGAAAGTTAACAACATATAGTATGTGCCTGTGTTGCATCAGTGAAAATCAAAAAAGAAAAGTATGGCACAGCACATGTCCATGTTAAACCACATCTGCAGGGAACCTGGTCCAACTGCAGCTCCTGCACTAGCTGGCCAGAGAGATGAGGAAAAAATGCCAGACATGCTCAGCCTCACTGTGTTTTCCCAATCAGCTAGACTCCAAATGGGGCACTCTGTGCCTGTTTGCTTTGCCTAATTCACTGTGGTTCACTGGCGTTTCCCTCTTTTATCATTTTCGAGTTTAATTTTTATTGTTGTTCTTACTGGAATTTCGGTTCGGGGCTCTGCTGGGCTCCAGCAGGACAATTTTGGGCTTTGCTCCGACCTTGCAGCCTTCCTACGGTGTACAGGGTAGTGTGATGCTTTTTCGCCACCATGAGCTTATAGCGCTGCGGTTACCATCTTATTTTACTGCCGCGTAAGGATGTGCAGTCCCAAAAACCATGAGCGAGCCTGAATAATTAGTCACGTCTGTGTGAGCATCTGTATTTGCACTCGATAAAAAACTTGCTTCCTCCTAGTTCTCACATGCAGCCGTTTCCCACTCCAGGAAAAACACTATCACAAGTCACAGTGAAAACAGAGAGGCCAAGAGTGAGAACGAAAGAGTCAGACAAACATCAAATGGGCAAAAACAGAAAGCGACTGAGAGCATTGCTGGTACAGCCAATTTGGTTAGTTGTTGAATAGTTGGCTGTCGCTGGTGGTTGTACGGGGGCGGGTGGCTGAGGCTCTTTTGGGGGGTTCTGGTATTGTGAAGAGGATAATTTAGACGTTCTTGAACATGTGCCCTGCTCTGAGCAGGCGTCTTAACACTCGAAACGATCAGAATCAGACGTTACCCCTGTTCCACAGGCCGGCACAATCTGTTTATCTAATGTTTTTCTTGAAAAGCTCTGCAGACGCAGTAAAATAGTCTCACGCAATCCGTCTGGCCAAGCGCTCGGCCATGGTCGGCCATGCTCTGTGTTTACAGCGCTCAGCTGAGGTCTAAAACATAGATATGCACATAAGGATGGGCGACTGCCAAACGTCGATAACACAAAAAATAAGGAGCTTCTGAGTAACTAAAGCCAGTCACAACCATTGAATGTAAAACCATCTGAAAGAACAATAAAAATGGAACAATTTGGAAAAAGCTGGTTATGGTTTATCTAAAACAGATTTATAAAGAAGTTGCGCATAAGAATTTACGGTAATAGGATACCAAAATTCAAAACAGAAATTGTTCTAAGAGCAGAAAGGGAAATAAGCAAGTATTCGTCCCAGACATTACAAACTTTATGGCTTTCCTATAATAAATCGGCCTCCAAATCAGAAAATATCAGGGAATAATAATTCACCAAGACCGAAAATGAGCTTTAAAAGCAGATCTGTGTAATTCATGTCTAACCAGAGCTGTGAAACTCAGTCAGAAAGTGGAATGTTCTCATACAGGTCCTTGTATAAAAACATAAAGAACAAATACATAATGCATTACTTTTCACTGTACCACTTACTCTTACTGCACGGTGGCGGAAAATGAGCCAAAACACTGCAGGGGCCAAAACCTACTAGCAGTAATCTCTAAAAACAACATGGCAGCTCAGGTGGCAACCAAGACACCAAAACTGAGGGAGCCACAAGTAAATAGCTCAAAAGAAAGTTCTTCCCACTTTTCATCACCTTAAAACAGATGGATCTTTCCAAGATGGTTGTGAAATGTCCACTTTGGTTCTCCACTTAAACCCACAAACAGTCCAAAGGGCCCAGTGTAAGACCACTCAGGTGTGTAAGTTCATATAATATCGTTGACAGCTTAAAACCAAGAAAAATATTAATGTTAAAATTAATATTACTAACAATTGTCTTCAAATATGAATAAGCTGTAAACCCCCCATAGAAATAGAAATAATGGAAATAATGTATGGATAATTAATTTAAAAGAACATATGTAAATTAAGAAAAGTAAAAGAAAAAAACAATGAGAGACTAAAAACAAGATGAACAGGAATGTTAATGTTACAATAAATATAAATTTAGATAATAATTTTATATTATAGATATTTAATTAATATTAACCAATTAATTTGATTAGGGTTAGGTTTAGGGTTAGTGTTGATTAGGAATATTAATAAAAAAACTTGTTTGCAATAAGAATATGAAAAATATAACTAACAACAAAATGATAAAATAAAATAAATACAGTAAATAGTAAATAAATAGTACAAGTAAATAAATGAAAAAAAAAAAAACCAACCTAGAAATTAAAACATGCTCATTATACAAGGGCTATTCAAATGTGTATAAATTTAACTTTTGTATGAATATAATAATAATAATAATAATAATAATAATAATAATAATAATAATAATAATAATAATAATAATAATAATAATAATAATATAAAAATAACAATACAAATTATTTAACTTCACAATTTAATAAATACAAATGTAAATAAATAATGAAAGTAAATAACATTTAAAAAAAAAATTTAAATTGCATTTGCAAATAATAAGTCCAAAAGGAAATAGTGTTAAGAATTCAGAGGCATGTTAATGTAAATGAAAGTGTGTCTGTGTGTGGCTTGCGAGAGCATGTGTGTGTTTGCACAGTATAGGCACACTTTAATTTGATAGGCACCTTGCTTATGGAGTCAGTGAGAAAGGCGGAAATTGGGTCTGAGAGTTTTATTTCATAAATCAACTTTTCAGCATGAGTTAAATCTCAGGAGGGAGTGAACGGTGCTTAACCTGTAACGGCCTCCCCATCTGCCAATCTTATATCACTCCTTTTTTCCCCCATGTAATCGGCTTCCTTAGTAACTATACAGCACTGCACAAACATTTAAGAATGCGATGCTCATTTTCAACACGCTGCACGCTAACTTTCTCTGATTGCGTGGTGTATTAGTGGCCACCGTGACCTCAGCCCAGTGTGGATATTAAAATGGAGGTTTGGCTAAATTGGCTCTTAGACAGCATTTCTCAGACACATTGACCTACAGAGCAAGTCTCAAAAGCCACTGGGTAATATGCAGCCGTAACCCCGCTGGGACAACATTTAACAGAATCGTTCAATAAATCATCCATTTAAATGCTGTCAGGGTCCCGCTGGGGTGTGACTTAAGCTGTTCACGCTGCCATTTTGTTCCTCACCCTTCACTTTTTTCCGTCAACGGGCCTCCAGCCTGCGCCGAGGGCCCCATAGACGTTATGCAATGGCTCTAAAACTAACACTCCTGTCAAGTTAACTGACAGATAAACAGTGAATTCAAGTGCTGCTCTTCTACTATTTAACATCTTCAAATAGGGTTTGTGGATACTGTGGGAACATGTTTTTCTTAGGTAGCTCAGATGAAGCTCCCTCCAGCTTCCCTCTTTCCATCCCAGAGGAAATGTTCTCTTTGACACAGTAAATAACAGACACCATTCATCGTAGCTGTCTCGATTTCTTGGCTGTGCGGATGATGCACATACCTTTCGCGGTCTTGGGAATACAGCAGCGTGTTTTCTTGTACAGAGACACACATGTAGCATGCACAAGAAGTGAGTGTTTGGTTTACACCAGCTGGACCATTAGCACAGGTGCTCCTTTAGCTTGGGTTATTATGACTTTCTGTTTAGGTTGAAACAGAAATTGGCCATTAGGGTGTCTGGAGTGCCTCGTCTGAGATCATACCGAACATATGTTTTAGTTTCCTCTCTCAGTTCGACCTTTTATTACTCATTCTCTTAAGATTTAAAGCTTTAGCATAATAAACAAGGGACTGCATTGCTAATGCATTAGCTAGCATTGCACAAAGTAACAATTCAGCACACTACTAACATGGAATCTAAATACACAAAAACAAAACTGGAAAGACATTATGTGTAACTAGATAATGTGATAAACATGAAGGCCTATGCATCATGGTACTCTCATGAATGTGCGCCAAAGACTGAAACGGAAGAGAAGTTGTTAAATAAAGTAGTTATTTTTGTTTTCTTTGCACTCAAAGAAAAGTGTTTTGAAGTCATATTATGCAATGAACTGAGCAAAAAATGTCTTTATTATTCATGTGAAAATTTAGCCTTTGATACTCATAATTACAATTTTGTGAAAAGGAATACAACTTCCTGCATCTAGTGTAATTTTGTGGAGGAATAGGTCCCCGTTGGTCATGGTAGACAAGTATTCCTATGTTTTTCTGGTGAGATAACATTCCACTTTTCTCTGTTTTGTTAGATCAGCCCACTGTCTTAAGTATTTTTCATTTTATGCCTTCATAATTTGATTTAGTCCAGCTGAGTTACAACTCCAGGCCTCAGTCAGATATATTGTGATTTGTGAACACAGCCTTAATTCTAACTGGCTCAGCACATCTCTTTAGGGACTTACGGAGGGTTGATGTGTTTAGGTGAGTAACCTCGTTTCTGTCACACAGAAAGCTCATTATATATTTGAAATATTCTGTTTTTGAATCTATCACGATGGAAAACAAAGAAGGGAATCTGATGTTGATTTTGAACACTTTAAGAGACAGAAAAATGATTGTGGAGAAAGAAACCGTAATAAGAATAAAACCCAGTCTCCAACTGAGAGGCACTTTGTTGTCAGGGTTTTGGTAAGGGAGGAACTCAGGTGCAGACAGGATTTACAACACAAACAGGTTTAGTTACAAAAGGGGAAAACAAAACCCACGAGGGGGAAAACAGGACTAAGGCAGATACAACAATAACTAAACAGGACTGATTAATCAAGATAAACAAAGACTCAACACAGGAGAACACTAACTACAAATAACACTCACGGTTATACAGGATACAAATATCTCGATCACAGGTGAGGAACACATATGAGGTACACAAATCACAGGTACAATCACAATGACAATGAACCGACGCAATACAGAGCACACTAGGAGATCTAAATAGGGGTACTAATCAAGACACGACAGGTGTTACAGATAGGACAATCACGACACGACTAGGATAAGGGGGCGGGGCAAGGGAACGAGACAACACAAGCACATGGCCCAAAGACAAGGCCATGCGCTTGTACACAAAACACGGGTCTGTCATGATCCTGCCTCAAGACTAGGAAAAATCAAGGACACGAGGGCAGAATCATGACAGAACCCCTCCCTTAAGGAGCGGCTTCCAGACGCTCCTCAAGGGAACATCAAACACGGGACACGACTGACATGACAGACTGGGACACAGACACAAACCAACAGGACATGACAAATAACAACAAAGGCAAACATGAGTACACAACGGCAGGGTTGGGGTGACAAATCAAAAAAAACAAACAGGGAAGGGGAGGGGGCGGGAGTACAAAGTTCATGGGGGACAGACCAGGGTGGGTGGGAGGGGTAGGGATCTTAGAAGGACAGGACGAAGGCTGACGACGGGGGGTACGGGCAGGTCTGGGTGGTGAGGGGCGGGGAGGGTTCTCGGGATAACTGACAGGAGCAGACACAGGACGCGGGGCAACACTTACGGGACGCGGGGCAACATCAACAGGACGAGGGGCGACTACATCTACAGGACGAGGGGCGACAACATCTACAGGGCACGGGGAGACAACATCTACAGGGCACGGGGAGACAACATCTACAGGGCACGGGGAGACAACATCTACAGGGCACGGGGAGACAACATCTACTGGACACGGGGGGACAACATCTACTGGACACGGGGGGACCACAGGACACGGGGCCACATCAACAGGACACGGGGAGACAACGGCTGGACATTTGGGACTTCTGGGGACAGGGTCAGGGGACAAGACAGGACTGACGGGGATTTCTAAAATTTGGACAAGACGGGACAAATAATCAGAAAATGCTTTAGCAGCTAGGACAATTGGCATCTCCTTATGAGATGAAACCGACTGTACAAGAGTCTTTGCTGCAGAGTCGGCCGCAGCTCTCTCCTCCGCTCTCACGACTGCCGACTTGCATACAGCTTTCTTTCCCGGCTCGGGCACGCTAGCGCTCACCGCTGCTGACTCGGACACGCTCACTGCTGCTGGCTCGGGCACGCTCACCGCTGCTGGCTCGGGCACGCTCACCGCTGCTGGCTCGGGCACGCCAGCGCTCTCCGCTGATGGCACGGGCACACCCACCACTGCTGGTACGGGCACGCCAGTGCTCTCCGCTGCTGGCACGGGCACGCCAGCGCTCTCCGCTGCTGGCACGGGAGGAAACGGGGTCACAGGACCGGCAGGCCCCCTCTTCCTCCTCTTCCTCCTTGGGCGCGGTGCAGAGACCACAGCTGGGTCAGAGGCGGGTTGGGGGAGTTCGGTCTCTGGCAGGGCTGACTCCGACGATTCCGAGGCGGACTCCCACGATAACCGTCTCCCTCGCTTCCCGGGGAGACCGACGGGTGTGGGAGGCACCTCAGGACTCGGTGAGGGATGTGCCTGATCCCCCAGAGTGGCCACGGCCAGGATACGACCCTCTGGAACCGTTGGCAGCTGGGTAGGTGGGGACCTCTGGGGCTCCTCCTCTCGCCCGCTCGCTCCGGAACGACCTCCCCTGGTCCCCCGGAACACCACAAGGCGAGAGCCCTCAAAACAATCTCGCTGGCTGGCTGATGCCATCCAGCATTGCCTCCTGTCTGCTGAGTTCCTTGGTGGTCGGTTCATTCTGTCAGGGTTTTGGTAAGGGAGGAACTCAGGTGCAGACAGGATTTACAACACAAACAGGTTTATTTACAAAAGGGGAAAACAAAACCCACGAGGGGGAAAACAGGACTAAGGCAGATACAACAATAACTAAACAGGACTGATTAATCAAGATAAACAAAGACTCAACACAGGAGAACACTAACTACAAATAACACTCACGGTTATACAGGATACAAATATCTCGATCACAGGTGAGGAACACATATGAGGTACACAAATCACAGGTACAATCACAATGACAATGAACCGACGCAAGACAGAGCACACTAGGAGATCTAAATAGGGGTACTAATCAAGACACGACAGGTGTTACAGATAGGACAATCACGACACGACTAGGATAAGGGGGCGGGGCAAGGGAACGAGACAACACAAGCACATGGCCCAAAGACAAGGCCATGCGCTTGTACACAAAACACGGGTCTGTCATGATCCTGCCTCAAGACTAGGAAAAATCAAGGACACGAGGGCAGAATCATGACACTTTGTTTTGTTAATTGAGAAAAATATCTGATTAAGACAGCTCCAAATACAGTCCAGGTGTTAGCTTAAAAAAATCAGCTTAGCTTACAGAAAAATACTCACATTCTTTCCTATTCCACATGAATATGAAAAACGAGTTATAAAGGCGCTGTAATCAGGACTGATACCCGGAGGGAGAGATTTCTTAGAGCATGAACAAATACTTGATAAATAGAAAGAGGAAATGTAAAATGTGTACAGAAAATAGAAAGGAAATACATGCTTAATTGAGATTAAATCATTTAACATTTGATTAGTATGGTTTGTTTGTCCCTATGATGTCTGTTCTTAAAAAAACCAAATCAAAACATAATAGACTGGTCTGGAAAAAAACTATATATGAAGCTTTAAACTCTTGAGAGCACACACAAATGGTATAGAAATAAATACAAATAATAATATACTAAATCACAATTCTAAAAAAGTAAATAAAAATCGATTTTTAAGTAATAATTGTGTTTGGTTCAGTGACCTGTGCTCTGGCTGTATCCCTACTGAGTGTGTCTGGGTCGGTCTGCCCTCCTCTCTCCTCTCTCCCCAGACACAGACACAATCTGATCCCCACATCCTTCCTCACCTCTGTCAACAGTCTCTGTTTTTCCCTTTACCACTTTTTCTTTCTCACTTTCTATCTCCCTTTCCTCTTCTCTCTCGACATCTCTCTCTTCTTTCCTATTATATGTTTTTTTTTTTAGGTTGAGCTGGCAGTCACTTCTCTCTATTTCATAGTTCTCTTTCCTTTTCTCCGATTTCTCTCTTGCTTCTTCTCTACAAAAATAATTCTTAGTCAGGAATCTTGTCTAATTTTCTGTCACAAATATAATGTTACGAATATTCTGTTACATAATATAATGTTAGCTCCCCTACCCGTTTTTAATCACAAGCCTCAAAAAGAATTCTTAGATTTATGCTTAAAAAGAAACTTAATTAAACAATGCAATCTAAGTAGATAAGGATAGTGCAATCAAATGTTAAAATGTTATCGCCATTTACTCACCCTGATTTCCAATACCAATATTTGAATATTCAATTTAAAGATTCAAGATGAACACAAAATAACCATTTAAGCAGTCCTTACTCATCTCACTTTTAAAAACCTTGACATCCATTCGAGCTCTCTGTGGCATGTCCAAGAGAATTCATGAGAAAAGTAAATGGTAAAATGGTAAAAATACCAGTCTTAATGAATAATTCACCAATCTTGTTACTCAATCCATCTGAAGCTGCTAACAGCTTGGGAAAAGATTTTCAGTGATTTACAATTAAAATTTCAGTCTGTTTCTCCCACAAAGCCAACATATGATCATAGAAGAGCTGAAATATAGTGCACAAATTATGTGGAACACTTTTTTTATTTTTTTAAAAAGGTCCTTTTAAAGTAATTGTAATAGCATGGATGAAAACCACAAGTTTTTTCTTCAAATTGTTCCTTACGTGTTTCAAAGAATTAAAAAAGTCATGTGAGTTGAAATATCAAAACGGTGAGTACATAACTGCATTTTTCTATTAAATGCCTCTCAAACAAATGTATTTTGTATGAAATATATATATATATATATATATTAAAAAAAAATTAGTTCAGAGATCACTTTCGTTGCATAGCACAGTACTTGTGCAAATGCTCTTACTGTAGTTTGCCAAGGCCTGAAGATGCAGAAGGCTCTTTTTTATGTCCCCCTCATTAAACACAGACACGTGCTTGCGGTTCACTCACATTTTCCCTGGGTGGTACAGAAAGAACAGAAGCAGTACTGAGAGAAAAGAATCAATGGATAGACGGAGGACAGAAAAACACCGGAGTGTGTATAGTAGCAGACGGGACAGAGCATTAAAGCGCAGTCATCTGCTGGCTGTGTTTTGTCTCCGCAGTCTGTGCCATATATTCAGTCCGAATGACGAATGGCCCCCTCTACTCCTCCATGTGGGTGGCACTCGTCAGTGGAGCAAGACCTACATGTGTAGGTGAACTCCTTGGATGCATAACATGTACATACTTATGTCTGATGTGGATGTGGGGCCCCGGGATTCTGTCAAGCTAAAATTACACTGGGATTCTTAGAACAAGGCACATTCCGCCTCCTCTCCAGTATGCATTAGGAATGATAAATGAGTACCGTACTTAAATCTTGCCCTTTTCTCAGATCATCCAAATATTTTTCATTCAGCTCATCCAGTCACAAATGACAAGTTTTTCTTGGTATAAGGAGGCCCAATTAGATGTTGGAAACCAGGCCAATGGCTACATGGATTAGAGTTGTTTTAGCTATGCAGGGTCTGAACTTATGGAGTACCAAATAATTGGCTTACATCTGGGAAATCACACTTAATCCAAAGTTTCACTGTTCTCCAGGGCTGGAAAAATTCAGACTTGGTCACAAGTGTGAATCGCTTCCAGAAGGAGAATGAGTGACCTGCAGGATTCATTCTTTTGTGTAATTCTGATCCATTGCTGATGCAGTGTTAAAATGCTTGCTAAACTATCATGACTAGTGACTGAGATGTTGGTGTTGGCCGATTCAGTCTGCTTGCTGCCCACAGCAGAATAGTAAAGTAATTGTTAGCTTTTACACTTCCATCGTCACCCATTGGAGATATCGAATGGTGCAGTGGTAGATTTTGAAGCAAATAGAGACCAATCGGATTCCTCAGAATGAACAGTTCACCCAACAAGTAAAGGTTCCATCATTAATTACTCACCCCCATTTTATTTTTAATCTGTATGACTTATTTTCTTTTGTGGAACTCAATAGGAGATGCTTTCGATCATGTATACACTGTTCTTTTGCATACAATGAAAGTAAATGGACACCAAGAGCTTTTTCCAAAAGAACCATAAACATAATAATGCATCATAAAAGCAGTCCAATACAACTAATACACTATCAATTCTTCTGAAATTACACAATAGATTTGTGTGAGGAACAGACTAAATTATATGTGGTACTGAATGAAAATCTTGCCTGAAAACTATAGGACTTTTCACCTTACACATTGTCTCAAAGCAGCTTTACAGAACATCATGATGTTAATGTTTATAATATTTAAATAGCTTACATTTTGCCACAATTCAAACAATGAAGCAGGCGAGATTGCTAAATAGTATAAAGTTGGATAATATGGTTTACATTTTGCAGCAATGTATATGGCCACCATTTACTTCCATTGTATGGAAAAGAAAAGTTTTGGAGTAACAAAGACAGTTATACAAGTTTTGAAAGACATGAAAACATAAATAATGAAGCGAACTATTCCTTCAATCTCAACTTGCTGTAGGGGAATGAATAACAGTGTCTGCTAAATGGCTACTTACAATCACTGTATCACTTGTGCCTGATGGGTATCCAAGACACATGGAAATCCTCCACTGTATTCTCACAGTCTGGATGGCAGAGAAAAGGATTCAGGCTCTGTGATGAGAGTGAAGGGTGAGAGAGTTTGGGGATTATAATTTAATAAGAGCCAGGAAATCTTTGTCAAACCCTCTCAAGGGGATGAAAAGATGTGGTGTTCTGTGGCAGACAGCAGGATCTCAGACGGTGAGACAGGTCTGCTTCTCTGACACAGGGATGAAAGGCCAGCTATATTAGCATCACAGGTCGCAAACCACAGCCAAAGCCACTGTCTGAGGTGGGGATACACTGTTCTGAAGCCTCTTCCATCATTCCCAGGGAGAAAAACATGGGAAACCGCACATTGCAGGATGTTGACACATCTTACTACTTAACCGATGCTTTCTGGAGTCCAAGAACACATAGAATGATTTTTCAATCTGCTCAAGTGTTTGTCAGTGCGCAACACTGTACAAGAAAAAGGCCTTAGAGAAACATTAAAGCATGAATATATTTTGTTATATATATAATATAAGTGTAATTCACTGTTTTAGAATGGGAGAATGACAAAATAATGAGGATTGACAAAGACAGACATACAGATAAACAGACTGAACCATAGACAATAGAGACAAAAACATAAAAACAAATAAAGAACAACATAAACGACAACGCCGACTTCAAGAGAAGCAGAGCTCTACAGGTTCACATTAATTCTGCTCACAAAAGTTTATAAATTGGTAACTTGACTGACACCTTCCACCCCACCCATCCGACAGAAACTTTATTTATGAAGGATTATTGCACCAGATTGTGAGTGCCTTTTCTCAAAGTGTGTGTGTGTGTGTGTGAGGGGGTGTTGTGGTTTGGGGTGGGACTGTGTGAGTGAGCATTTGGTATCAATTATAGTTTGCTCTCACCTCTGTGCACATATACACTATTGACCAAAAGAGTGATCAAAAGAATCCACCTCGGACATCTATCTTCTGAAGCTTGCTTTTTAGTGTTTCCTGGAGAAAGCTTTAGCCATCCATAAGTGCCAAAACTTGATTTAAACTTGTTTTCACACGTGTGTGTGTGTGTGAGAGAGAGAGTATATGAGCGGTCAAGATTCCATTTTGGGAATGCGATCATTGACACTTTTGTCCGGATCGGGCGGTAAGAGGAAACGTCGAGCCACGGTGTGGGATCAACATCTCATTTCCCTGAGCTTCTGGGATCTGCACTCTCTCCTCCATTTCCTGGAGGTGAGGCTTTCATTCCCCCTCTGCTCTTAAACCTCACCCTTTCACAGGACCTCCAGTTGAGATTAAATAGATGCAATTGAAAAAACTGTGGGTTTGTTACCAGAACAAAAGTCCAACTGCCAGTTGGGCCTGGAAAGTGGAACAAATACAGATCCCGAGAGGCCGGTATCCCTCACCAGACGTTACTGTTCCAGCTCTTTAATTGCTGTTCTGACTTCCATTTAACTTACAAGAACTTAGCGTATCAGTGCCAGGCTTCTTCACAGACTAACTTCTGCAATTTCCTCAACAGGCTTCAGCTATTATCATTTTAGTTGGGACTAGGGATTTCCCTTGACCAGTCCCGTCAAAAGAGATCCCAGATCGCAGTCCACGGAAGATTAGGCACTGTATTGTCCGAGGCGCACGTTGTTTAAGACAACAATTTCAGCACCGGCCTCACCCTGACTCTTAAAGGCCTGTAAAAGCTCTGGGTAAACAGCACAAGGAATGAAATCTTACCACCATCGTACTCAAAAGAAGGACAGACATAGTTTGGGGATTAAGCAAGTGAGAGGAAAAACATAGGATAGTGAGGGGGGCGTGAGAAATGAAGAGGAGGACAATTCAGGGATCACAGAAAGCTCTTTGCCGTTTTGCTTATTTACCGAATATTGGTACGATGACAGACGGAACAGAGTCGCAAAGGGGATATGTAAAATGTGGAAACATCTTTGCTGGAAAAAGGAAGATAGTGGGATCTTAATCCTTAATTGTCCGCTAGGGAGGGAGCAAAAATTGAGGACAATAACTTTGAATGATGGCAGGGTGGTCCAGCCAGCATGTGCAGCCTCTCTGGAAAAGAGTCATAAAATGTAATAAATGTGCTTTCTACAGGGAATGGTGTAGTGTTTGCAGTGCTTTAGGTCTTCACAGTGGGAATCTCTACAGGTGTACTGATGATAAGAATGGCTTGATTTAGAGATCCACCGCATTCAAAGAGGTCTGTATCCTATATGAAATGAAATAAATTAAAATGTGTAAAAATATAAACAACTGTCATCATGGTACAATTTTTCAAGTTGTTGGCTAAATAACATGCAAAAGAAAGAAATACAATACACAACTCAATACAGTATTTTTTTCTAATATTCTTGTAAAAAAAAAATAAAAAGAATTGTGGTCAGTAAGATGTTTCAAACATTAATAGCTTTGTTTAAAACAGACAAATCAATCAAAAGTGACAGTTAAGACACTGCTGTTCTTTTTTTCTTAAGCTTTCCTGAATAAAACATTGATATGTGACACTGACCAAATCAGCATATTACAGTGATTTTTTTTGAAGGATCATGTGACACTGAAGACTGGAATAATGGCTGCTGAAAATTCAGCTTTACCATCACAGGATTCAAATATAAAATATATTAAAAATAATAAATCTATTAAAATATTATTTTAAATTGTAATAATATTTTACAGAAATACTGTTACAATATTTGCTGTATTTTGATTCAATAAATCCAGCCTTGGTGAGCAAGAGAATTCTTTCAAAAACACAAATAATTTTACCAACCCCAAACTGCTTAGTTTTTCCAGACTGGTGTGTCCACTAGGTGGCGATGCTCACAGACAGCCTTTGCTATCAAAATCTAGCTGAATGAGATGAAATACCTTACAAAAACAACGGATGTGCGCTTTGGTGAGTGCATGCAGTACAGTTGCAAGCATCTTCTGACTTCCTTGCACAACTGAAAAGTATAAAGATGTCTTAACTAATTTGTCTGGTAAAACAGAAAGACACATCTCCCTACTGTCCTCTGCAGGTAAAGTGGAGCACCACAAAGTAATTGTTGTGTGTCCGAATGTTTTCAAACTGGTTTTTAGTCAAAACAGTATACTTTAAAGGGCAACAAGCTTTTAATGATATATGCTGTTTCAGTTGTTCTATTTCTCTGAGGAGAAATGGTGAGCATTCACTCTGTCTTCTAATTGGTGACCTTTGTTTTAGGGATTGGATAAGTTCAGTTTAGACTTTGGATCTTGTAATACTGGCAGTGGAGATGTCAGATGGGCCCTTAAAGGGATAGTTCACCCCAAAATGAAAACTGCCCTGTGATTTAGTCACCCTCAATCCATCCTAGGTGTATATGACTTTATCCTTTCAGACGAATACAATTGGAGTTATAATAATAATGTCCTGGCTCTTCCAAGCTTTATAATGGCAGTGAATGGTTGCCAAGATTTCTCTGTCGTGCTCATGTTCACGAGAGAGTAGGACAAAGGCATAGTCAACAACAGTTAGCGGAAGGTAGAGATTATAGTTTATAAAGTTTTAAATATTTATATTTTTTCTTACACAAACACTTATTCACCCCCCGGAACCATATGGAGTACTTTTTATGATGGATGGATGGACTTTATTGGGCTTTAAAATATCAACATACATTCAATGCCATTATCAAGCTTGGAAGAGCCAGGATATTTTTAACTATAACTCTGATTGTATTTGTCTGAAAGAAGAAAGTCATAAAAACCTAGGATTTTGAGTAAATGATGACAGAATAATTTTTTTTTGGTGAACTATGCCTTTAATGCCTCAGGTTTCAACAAAAAAGCTGGATAAGTGGAATAGCAATAACATTCAACTAAGAGCCTCTGAAATCTATTACCGGAGACATAACTGATATTTAATGTTGCATTGGACAGCCTGCATATTTAACTACAAACACAATATTTACCTTTTTTAGACAATTTCTCAGACTGCAAGATAACAGCAGCGCCATTGGCAGCACATTTCTGTGTGGGTTTCTCTCAAGAGCGAGACATAGCGATTAGCCAAGAGCCCCGAACAACCCCCAGATGAATAATCAGACCTTACAGATTTCAGAAGGAAAAACAAACATGACGAGGCAAGAAGTTGTACATTGCCACTGAACCATGAGCAGAGGCCTCATTACTGACAATCAAAGTCTCTATTGGTAAGTACATACAAAATAAGACCTTGTTCCTGCTCTACAGCTGGAGGAAGGAGAGAGGGAGCAGGTTTTTCCCTTCACTATCATGCACTGAACACCAGATGTGCCTAAAGCGTGAATATGAGAAAAGATGGAGGGGAAAGAGGAAGGAGAGGCATAAATCTAAGCCAGGCCTGGAGTCGGACAGGAGGGGTTAACGCAATACTTCCACCCATACTTTCATCCGCATCCTGTCCTCCTATTTTCTCACAACCTTCCCATCTTCGTTTCCTGCCCCTCCTCTGTGGCGAGGTCCACTTCTGCCTCCACCTAATGAGGGAATGAATGACTAAATAAGCCTGGAGACACTTTAACATTGGCGGTGGATCATTTCAGCAGTAACTCATAACAAGGAATTCGTGTCATTCACTGTGGATGAGATATGGAGCGGGAATGTCACAACATGATATGATTCGAGTCACAAGTCTGACATCCTGAGCGTTAAGTGAGTTACGATGTAATACCAGACCATTGTTATTAAAGTGCATAGAGAGGCAAAGCCTGCCAGAGAAGGTGAGAAACGCTCGTTTCTAATTACCACATAACTCATAAATGCTATTTAATTTGAGGAAGGCAGACGTGAAATGATTTTCACATCTGTTCCAGTCGTAAACAGACCGGAATTCAAGCAAATTTACAGCTAATGGGCTGTTTAAAGATCTGGGGCTCTCCCAAACCCCACTGAAAAACCAAACAAAACAACAAAAAAATGGATAGGTGGACTTAACCCAGACAATTACACCTCCAAGAGCTCATTTCCACCTGTTTGACTGCATTTTTGCTATGATGCCAAACCATATAAAAGGGCTTGTGTGTCTTGTGTGGCCCGGCTAGACGTAATGACTGTCTGATTATTCATGCACTAAATATCCAAATGTTGAGGGGAAACAAAGAAGTGCCTGCTGACCGGAGGAGAACGCTTCCAACGAATCAGATCGTATCGTACTAACAAGTACAGGGAGCAAAACTCTGACCGTTGGCTCAATTAGGACCGTAAATGCATCCACATTGATTTGAACAGAAGTCTGGAAGTCTAGCAATGCACCTGGGTTATGTAGACTGCACTCGAGAACTCATTACTTACTAGAGGGTGACAGAAAAATGTGGGCAAACACAGCTTTTTAAGTCATAAAGACATACTGTTTAGACTGTTACAGTGGAGAAGAGAATTAATATAGTGTGGAATGTCATATTTATCAGGTTTCTCTACATGTTGTTTGTGTAAATAGCTATATGGCAATGATGTGAAGAGTGATCTGAGTGACCAAAATCAGCCAGCATTGTGCGGTAAATCATATGGGCAGACCCTCATACCCTTCCCGTAATATGACTCACCTATGTCAGCAACCTGGAGCGAATAGTGCTGGCCTACAAACCTGCTCTTTAATGGCTTTAAATAACACTTTGTGCCATGTTCCACTTCTGCTGACTTCCTGGGTCTCCAGTAAAGGCGACGTTTAGAAAGACTAAGCAGACTGGAGACGCTTCACATGACAGATACCTGGTTTTCCATGGAAATATTGATTGTACTTGGTTATGCTGTAAGTGACTACATTACTACATAACCTTATTGACATTTAAAACATGACGTCTGAATTTGGGGAGCACATTTAATCATTTATAAACATCAAATAGGGGATATTTCTAAATATGACATTTTATTTTGGACAGATGGGGGAGATTTATCGTCTGGCTGCTGTGCTGTAAAATGAATGTGTCTTGCATCAACACATCAAGCGCTTCTATAAATATTCATTGATTTCAATGGGGAATGCAAAAACTCTGAAGCAGAGCCAATTTTTCCTGGGCCGGATTCGGTGGAGACACTGAAAAATAGAATTGTTCCTGATTGGGCACCAGCATCCTGGAAAAGGGGCACATGTGGTCTGTTTTAAATGTGTCCTGTGAGAGTAGCAGTAGCCAGTTATGACTAAAGGTAACCGGACAGAAGACAGGACAGTATGTGTACTGTTTCAACTCAAAAAGCTTGTTGAAGTAGTTCATTTGGCGTCCATTTAGGAGCAAAAAAGCATGTCTGTTTTTAAACAAAGAAACAGAAGGAAGAAAAAGAGAAACCGTGGAGCACAGCTGACAAAGTGCAGGCTCTGTGTGAGAAAAACAAGCCTGTTTTACTGACTGTGGGCAGCAACATGAAAGCCATTTTGTTTGATCTTACAGCTAAATAATACCTCTGACAACTTCTGCCCCCTCTTGCATTTCCAGAATTTCCCTCTTTGATTTGATATGAGGCATTAATATATTTTAATCCAAATTTAATTAACAGATTAAAAACATGCTTATTATAGAAGAGGTGTATTCAAGTTACTGTATGTATGAACTGCTTTTTTAAGTGTATTTAAAA
This sequence comes from Carassius auratus, assembly GCF_003368295.1. Classification (NCBI taxonomy): domain Eukaryota; kingdom Metazoa; phylum Chordata; class Actinopteri; order Cypriniformes; family Cyprinidae; genus Carassius; species Carassius auratus. The sequence goes on along the minus strand of NC_039261.1, from coordinate 11,629,471 downwards.
TAATAATAATAATGGATCCACATAAAGAAAAGCATTATGCCACTGATAAAAGAACTGCAAATGAAATTCCTTTATGATATATACATTACATATGTGGTCTATTTATGCAAGTGTATTTCCCGCCATACTGTATTCTCTGGAAACATCTCTGAGAACTGTGAGTTTTACGAGCTTGTGAAGGTCAGAGGAATGTGACCTATAACATTCTGAGTGCTGGAGAGGAGCTCATTTTTTATACATTATTGGGCCTGTTCTTCACTGTAGATGTATATATCATTCCCCAGCTCTCAGTGAATAAAACACCTGTCAGCATCAGACCATCACAACAGCTCACCACCCACTGGACGCACTTGTTGACATAATCTGACCTGGGAAATGGGACTATACAAAGCACTTATAGAGGTCAGAAGGTCGGCTAGCACTGAGGAGGCTCTCCATAGTAACACTGTTAAAAACAGGATGATTGAGGGCAAGTATTAAGGACCACCACACACATAAATGAGAAATCTTTACATTTTTACAGTTTAATCATTTGTAAACCAATTAAAGGTAGTTCTTTTAAAATAAAATAAAATAAATCAGATAAAGATGTAATGTTTTTTTTTTGTTTAAAAAAATACTGTAAAAAATACAACAATTTGAATACACATCTATTATCAGCCTGCTTTTAATTTTTGAATTTGAATGAATTTAGATGATTTTGGGAGCATAAAGTAAAAATGTCAGGGTCATACAACCCTGAAAATAAAAACCAGGCTGTAAAATGTTGTCTGGTGCAACTCTTTAAAAACGATTTATGATGTCATCAGTGATGAGCATGTTTTACATTTTTGAATTCAAGTTTATTTAAATATTTTTGTGTGAGTGATACAACTGTCAAAAAAAAAAAAAAAAAAAACTTTTACAGTGTCATCTTGTGCAACTCTGTACTTAAAATGTTTGAATTAAAATACATTTTTGAGGGAGAATAAGGAAAACAATGTCAGGGTGACACAGCTGTCTAGAATAAAGTTTAATAAAATAAATCAGTAAAAACTTACAGTGTGAAAATACTTAAGCATTACTAATGCATTACTTTTTTACTTTACAATTTTATTTTATTTATTTAATTTTTTACTTAGAAATTACTTCACATTAGTGTTTATTAGTGCACATTAGTGCACACTCACATGGAAAATATGTTATTACTTTTTACTTCATTTGGGGCATAATTATTTGTCACTGATCCATGATCAGTACTAAAATGGTTTAAAGACATCTGTTCCAAATACTAGGTTCTGCTTGGCTGTTCTCTGACACTAATGGCTTAATGACACCTTTTCTTTAGCACTTGTGGTGTCAGCCACTGTTTTATACCCGGTAAAGTGGTCTGGATTCCTCCTCTCACACAGAACAGCTCCATTTGGTTTTCACTTCATGTAGACAGGAGCTTTAAAATAATGAGGCCATAAACGCACCGCCGTTACTCAATGCCGACACCGCACAGCCAATTAAAAACAAATCAAGCCTTCACTCCTCATGTCAAAAACTGCTCAGTCTTACACAGTTCAGCTCCTCTTAAATTCCCTTGAACAGCCTCCTTCCTCTTCCTTACATCTTCCTCCCTTCAACCGCAGTCTGAGGAGCCTAATAATAATTTGAGCTCCTATCTCTGCAGAGCAACAGTTGATAAGCCAGAAGATAAAATGCCATAGACACGTTTCCACCCAAATAAAAGCTCCAGCCAAAGCAGACCTCTCAGGGGAGGGATGAATGATGGTTGTTGTGCAACTCCGGGTTGAGGCAGACTGCCCTAGAATGTGCAGGCCAGTCACTATTAATGAGATTATTATCAGCCTTATTCACTTCAAAAGACTGTGTATCACTGGTTTAATGGTTTCCGAGGCATGGCCTGTTTTCATCATAGATGACACAATATATTCCAATGTAAGCTAAAGAAAGACCTCTGCGATTGGAACCAAGTAATAGCATGTTCAGGTAGAGACGCAAATCTGGCAAATATCTTGCATAAACTATTTCAAGTCAATGTAAATTGCAACTTTTATGCTTGTTGGACTAGCTATCAGGAATCCAGACTAAACAAATGACTAGGAACATTAAGAAGCCAGTTTAGAGAGTCTTTTCTACCTTTTTTCAACAACAATTCGACCTTATTGTGCCAAACAATGACCAAGAATATCCATCTAAAACACATTATTTTCAGCACTTTTGTAAATGTCAATTGTAAATGTTTCAGAATCTTCTAAATGTTGGACAAACTGATCCAAACATGTTTCTTTAATGCAAATATGTGCAACATACTCACCATGAAAATGGTTTAATATAGATATAAATATTAGGATAAATAGTACACATTCCAGGACTTTTTAAACTGTGAATGACACTTTATGCTGGGAAGTCTGTTGTATTTATTTATTAAGGTGTGAAAATGACCTCTCTTGCAGCTCTCTGATTTGGAGGAGGAGAGACAGACCACATATAGGAGAGTAGAGAGTAGAGTGAAAGAGTTGAGGAGAAAGATGGGATGAGTAATAGGTGACAGGGGGTCAGTTCTGCTAGAACAATTATCTTGTTTTCTGAAACCTGCTATTTAATGGAAATCCTCGGCCCCTGCCAAACTACAAGCCTGCATCTTGGTATGAGCCGTGGTACAGACCTTCTCTCAATCATTCCCTTTCTTGCTTCTCATTTTTGATTGAACACTTTACTCAGATGGTTGCTTTGTAAGGAGTGGCCATTAGTCTCAGAGATGCAACAAAAGAGGAACTCTTTTAAAATTCCTTGCACACATTCCTTCTTTCTCTTTCTCTTTTCATTCATCTGTGGACCAGCACTGGGGTCACCCTCATGCTCACCCTGACAGCAGGTGCCTATAGAGCGAAATACAGTTGATAAAGTCCGTTGTCCTCACCATATCAGGGGCTTTACTTTGTGGCTTTGATTAGTGAGCCATAAATGGTTAGATAAGTTTCTGCTACATTTCAGGACAATTATTCTGGATGACCACTTTTCCAAACTATTCATTTGGATACTTGAATTCTGGGTTTGTAATGCTGAATACTGCACCACTGGGGTCTCTGGCATCTGTTATGAACAGTGGCACATTCCTTTAGAAGCCTGGGTGGGCACTGCTGGAGCTCCATTAAATAGACGACCCATTGTTTATCAGTGCTGCACAACAGCTATAGAAAAGCCCTTGATGTGGACTGAAACATAGAGGTGAAAAAAAAAACACACATAACCTTCCCAAACAGCCTCTGTGAGATTGAATTCAGTCTGCTCTCATTCATCATTCATATTTGTACATAAAACACATTAATGCAAGCATTAATGCAATATGTAGGAATGTCATATATCAAAAATATACCAACACTTAGACGATCATTAAAAGGTTTTGTGCTGATAAGATTTTTTAAAAGCTTTTGTAGGGCACCAAGGCTGCATTTACACCATTTATATTAACAGATTTATTTACTCAGAATGGAAACGATCAATATTTATATACAAATTCTTCTGTATATTAGAATTGTTATTTTTAGAAATCTGTTAAACATCATAAAAGAAGATCTGTCATAGAAGAAAATAAAAGGTGCAGGTTGTGAGAGTAAATCAATGAGAGTAAATGATTGAATTGATGAAGTGACCTGTTCGTTTAAGATCCACATCTGTAGACAAAAACCTGAAATGACTGCAAACGGAGAGAATGTGCGTAAGAACATTTGGCAATGATATGAATGTATGTACTAACAGAGAGCAGAAAAATACAGTGTTATGTACAGTGCAATGCATGTCTCATGGATTCAAATACATGAAACAAAGCAGAAGGTGAGAACGTGCCACCCCATTAAGTCCAAGGATAATTAATTGGCTGAAGTCAACACCACAGCCTGTAAACGAGCTCTTCGTGACACAAAGTAAAGCACATGCAAATTACCCAAACAGCCCTTTCTCTAATCATTCACGAGTTGCTGACCAAGAGCTCTGCTCTTTAGTATGGTTTGGAAAGGAATGTGTTTACTTAGGTTTAGGGAAAGGGGGCTAAAATCAATGGACCACAGCCACAGAGGGGAAAAGCTATGAGAAAACCACTCCTTGCCACTGAATATGGCGCAATCCGTTTTTACACACAGATGGGAGAAGAATTAATGAAATGAAATAGCATCTGACAAATTAGCAGTTTTATAGCAAATTGACCATTTGCTTCAAATGAACATAATGGCAGAAAACAGCCTTTTACACCACAAAGACTTACTTTCAAATGGCACAAGAGTAAAAAGGGTTGTCAGTAGGCAAATGAATTATAAATCTAAGCACAGCCATCTAATATTCTTCTTCCTGTTTTAACAATCTGTGGCCTGAAGATAAAAATATCACACTAAATAACACCATTCCCTGCTTTAAAGCTCATGAAAGATCATATGAACTGAAATGGCTCCAATCACAGAGAGCTTAATGGTTATAAGCAATTTTTTAGTGACTGCTATGTTCAGTCTCTGAAGCAAAGCCAATAGTCAAGTCATGGACGAGGCATTCCAATTCACTCCATGCAACCACCATTTTGTGGCTTCTGTGGGGTGGCAGAGGAATGCCGTTTTAATCCCTGTTGGATTCATGCCCCTTTTTTGGACAAGACAAGGGTTCTTTGGTCCTCTCGTTTGGCTTTGTAGATCTTTTCAGACTGGGCATGTATCCATAGACACCCTGGAGCTCGACAAACCTACTATTGAGACGCAGACTTAGGAGCCTCCATGCTAAGACATAATATATCAAAGTAAAGCAGACTGCTGCATGTGTGCGCTAATCTATGGGGCAGATGTTAGGGTGACACCTCATTGAGGACAATGGCTACAGAACTGCATACCACATAACATTTTGTAGCAAAGCAAGGGATATTCATGGAAAAGTGTTTGATTTCTACTGCATATATTGTGTTTTGGATATTAGAACGGTAGGTGTAAAGTCTTAAAGCATCAGTTTAGAAAAAAAGGAAAGAAAATACAGACAGACAGAAAGTTTTATCTTTATACTGTAGTGAAAGACAAAAGGATCCAATGCAACATCAAATTCCACTGACTTTCATTGTATGGAAAATAAAACACTAAGGCATTCTTCAAATGATATTTTTGTTTTTCTCCACAGAAAGAAAGTAATACTTAAGGCTTAACAGTATGGTTATGCTAGATCAAGCAAAATTGAAGAACAGACTGGCGTGACATTATTTTGAACAAAATCAGGCCAAAATGAAGTTTGTTTGTTTCAGGAGTTCAAAACAGCTTGCCAAAGTAAACTTGCTGGAAAAATGTGCTCCAGCTGGTAAACGCCTATGAACTACCATTGATCTGTGGCGAATACGTAATAGGTAGGTGTGCTCTGGGGCTCTGCCTTCTTTAATGTGGAAATCATCTCCAGTTCATTTCTTGTATTCAGGCCGTCAAGGTCAAGCATGATTAAAAACATGAACATGCTGAAAAGCTGCTTTATAGTAGCATTTGAAGTATTGTATTTCTAATTGAAAGTGGCACTGACATTGTTTTATTTTTAAAGGGATAGTCCACCTGAAAATGCAAATTCTCACTTGGATTTCATCAAAAATATCTTAATTTGTGTTATGAAGGTCTTATTGGTTTGGAACGACATGAGAGTGAGTAATTAAAGGGATAGTTCACTTTGAAACTAAATGTTGGTATGTTTTAGCTGACCTCAAAGGCATCCAAGATGTAGGTGTCTTTGTTATCGCAGTATTTTCAATTTTGATATTTTTAGGTCAAACCATTCTTATCTGTCACTCATATAATGAGGTCTACGGTCACCACCTCAAAAAGCATGCACAGAGAAGTCCAAATTTTAGTTTTTACCTCTTATACACAAACACGCCCAAGTGATCTGAGGGCGCGCGTGCTTCCCTCAGATTGGGAAGATTGCTGCGCAAGCGGCGGAAGTGATCTCTCGCGCATGAACGTCACTCATTGTTTACACAGAGATTTTGGAGGTGTTACCTTTCACTGTGAAAATCTAAACATATTTAGACATACAGGACATCGCAATGGAAGACGATTTCGGTATATATCAACAGACAACGTTGATTATTTTTCACAGCCATATTTATTTTAACCAGAATACTGTTACACAGATCAAGAACTCAAAGCGATGGAGGAAGCATCCGCTGCACCAGCATGTCTTCAAGCCTCAGAGAGACAGAGATCTCTTCAAAATTGGTGGTGTGAGATGCCAACAGAAGTGGAGAGCATATGTTGTCACGAATGGAACATAGCAATGCCACAACTACAAGACAACGACGAGGACATTGACAGTATCGCATCGCACACCTCCCTGACTGAAGTTCCTGAGTTTACTCCGCTGTTGAGCCGCAGCGTTTTGCACGTTGTGTTTATTTCGCCACATATAAACTGGAGGCGACGTCCAATGCCAGAGGGATCTAAAGGCACGCTGTCAATAGAGTGAGTAATCTGTTATATTTGTATTATTATCGCAACGATTATAGGGTGCATTATAAACCAAATAATTACAATTACTGCATTATATTTCAGTGCAGAGTGTTATTGTGTGGTAAACAGTAAACAATGAGTGATGTACATGCGCGAGAGATCACTTCAGGCGCTTGCGCAGACTAAGCCAAAACATGCTCACGCGTCACACAACAGGAAGCACACGCGCCCTCAGATCAGTTGGACGTGGTTGTGTGCAAGAGGTAAAAACTACATAAATACTGTTCGTTTTCTTACACAAACCGCTCGTTTCGTGTCTTAGACCATCAATGTGTACTTACGATGGGAAATTGTTTAATTTGGACTCATCTGTACATGCTCTTTGAGGTGGTGACCATAGGCCTCATTATATGAGTGAAAGACAAGAATGATTTGAACTAAAAATATAAAAATTGAAACTACTGCGGAAACAAAGACACCTTCATCTTGGATGCCTTTGAGGTAAGCTAAAACATACCAAAATTTTATTTCAATGTGAACCATCTTTTTAATGAAAGAATTTTCATTTTTGGGTGAACTAACCCTTTAATGCGTTAAAGCTATCTAGGTTTAGATGTCAGGATGTTTCATAACAGTTTTCTGCTGTTACTTCTTTTTTACCTCTTAGCAAACAGCAAAAAAGAATTTTGGAATGAGTATATCAAGGCCTTAAGGTGGTCCTTTCAGAAAGGATATGATAGACAAAGATGAAGTGTGTTATCAATAGAAAATGAGATACCTGCTAATGTATAAACACTGCAAAATGTAATGAAACCTCAGGAATAGTAGGCTGATTTGTATGGCGTGTGGAGCTAATGGAGCAGATAACTGCCTCTGTCTGTCAAGCAATAGGAATATAATGCAAAAATAATAGTGCTGGAATGTTCGCCTCTACAAGTGTGTGTTGTTACAGGGTTTGGAGGAGACTTTGAGGCCATGAATCAAGCAGATGAACCCCACTTGAAAAACTTGCCTGGTCTAGACAAGACTCCTCCATGCAGTTTTATCGTTTCTGCAAGAAAAAAATAAAATAAAAAATTGGGGAAAAATTATGTTAGTGATACAGCATATAAGTGTTCCCTAAGGGAAAAAAGGCAATAAAGACGGCATTTTTAAGAATGGGGAAAGTATGAACTTTTCACACCCTCCTACGCAGACTAAATCCCTAAATCTAGACAACGACATCCAACGCCTTCGCAAAACCGACAGGAAATAGACACAAAGGACAGACAAGAAAACAAACACAGTCTAACTCTTTCTTTGCTTTTCCAAATTCTTTTTCTCGTGCTGGGTGCCGTTTGCTGAATCGCAGGCTGCCTAATAAGGAGACTGTGGTTTCTGCTGGAATGACTTAACTAGTGCTTAAAATGCTATTTTAATGATTTGTGTGAGAGTCTGTGATGGGAAAGTGAGAGAGAGGCAGACGAGAGATGATTGTACTAGTGTCTGTGGGCATCATGGTTCAGGATCTATTTCCATGCTAAATGCCAAAATCACTCTCATCCCCCATATCTCCCCCAAAGATGAATAATTCACTATAAATGTACTCTAGCAGCCTCATCGAGCTGCTTAGTTCACTAGCGCAGAGTTTTTAAACTTATTAATGCCAAGGACCCCCAATATGATGATCCCGTTATATATAAAAACATATAATGTTTTTATATATAAAGACCCATACACCACGTGAAAAAAATGATATATAGACATGTTTTTTCCAAAATTAAATATCATTGTATGAAATACAATATGTATCATCAAAACTTTTTCTAAGGGAAAATATGTACTTTCTATTGAGTTAAGTTACTTTATGTAAGCTTTTATCTATCCGACATCTGAATATAAAGGAAATAATTTCAATTCATTTAAATTATAAAAATTAATAATGGAAAAAAAGTGTTCCCAAGCAGCTTTTATAAAAACTCGCCATAGATGTAGTTAGTAAGAGGAGACAATAGCATGGAAAAACTCCCTAGAGAGATACAACACAAATAGTTTCACAAATAATTTCTCCTTAAATAAACTAATAAATGATATGCTGTTAAAGTACAGTTTGTATTTTTTCTCATTTTGTAGTTCTCATGGATTCCCTTTAAAGGGCTCTGGCTCCCAATCCCAAATGAAAGGTGGGAATCCACTGACATCCACTTTGTTTTTAAATCAAACCATTCCCAACTTCCTGTGCATGTGATTTACATTTTCCCGAGCCTCATTTTGTCTCTATGACTGTAGTTATATGAGCAGTTTGTAGAAGGGTGACTTAAATTCCAGTATTTTTCAGAAACACATGGCTTTGTTTGGGTTACTGAACTACATCAGTACAGCCCTAAGAGGACACAAGACGGTCATTAAAACCGCAGAAGAACATTTGCAGTCCAGTTGATGATCATTTTTATGCAGCAGTATTTCAGTAGAAGGACAGCAGAGGTACTGTTTTGTCTGATGGGATTCAAAACTATTTAGTCAGCAGTAAGGCACGTAACCAATTTTTGCTTCTTTTTCAGTGAAGAATCTGAAAAAGACGTTTTTGGAAGGGAAAGTGGATTTCATGAAGAGCATTTTGTCCCGGTCAGATCATCTCTATGTCTGCAAACCTCTCACCTGTGGATGATAATATTATAAGCTTATACAACATAAAAAAATAAATAAATTGATAGTGCTTTTCCTTAAGTCACTTTGGCTAAAAGCCTCTTCTAAATGGTAAAAGTAAATACGAGTTATTCAACTTTGGTACATCACTGCGATACTAATAATAAGGCTAAATGAAAACATTCCTCTGTGGGCTCATCTGGATTCTATAAATACCTAATAGAGATATTTATGCAATGACTCTGTGGGACAGTGTGACCAATGCAGCTATTTGCAAACAGAAACATTCCTAATTCAATTACTTTTAAACCCCCACACTCATACGAGCTGCCTAATGCATTGCCCAAGCATACGGTGGCACTCTATTCTGCAGAGCATGATGGGATGCAGGAAGTGTGTTTGGTTGCTTAAGAACTGCCACACAATACCCTCCAGATTTAATATCCTCTTATTGAGTCTCGGCTGAATGTAAACGGATTAGCAGTTGCTACTTGGACTCGATCACGCGGTGCAATTGGAGAACTCAGATTCTGCAGGTTTTGTTTCTCCAGATTCACCTACATTTGGTTAAAGCAGGTGGGTTAGTCCTTCAGGGGTCACAATTTGTATTGTTTCGACTGGGCTATCAGATAAAAAACCCCATAGGGAGTCTTGGCAATGTTATGAGCCTGTGAAGGCCGGATCATGTTCATAGAGACTTCACTCCACTCAAACAAGCTTAATAGTTCGACTCTTTCTAGCTATGCCAGGAAAATAAATCTGTGACAGGGATAACTATGTTTGGACCAAAGGAAATCATGCATTGTCTTTTGAGTTGGGTCATCTTCAAAAAGGACAGGACTGGAAGCGCCTTTGGAAGATCTTTATTTCAGAGCAGGATAACAGGAACAACTCAGACTTTGTCTTGTCATGGCTTGTACTACAGGCTGCTTTGAACTTAAAACGCCCCTGGTTTAATTTCTCATCGATTCAACAAGGTTATGATGATGACATCTGGATGTCAGGATTAGTTTTCCAATGTAATTACCAGGTAAAGAGACACACAATGCACAAAACGAAAAGGACTTATACTTGAACATGATTTAGATAATTCAGAAAGGTGTTTTCTGAACTTTCACTCACTTCATGGCATCATTTAGATTTACGTGTTTGTCAGAGAAGAAAACGGGCATCACAAGCTGAGTGGATAAGCTGAGGATGACCTTCTTCTGAGCAGGCATGAGTTAGCAGCTTTTCCAGACATGTGGCTCAGACAGGAAGTTCAGAAGAAATCCTCTTGTTGTAATTATTTGGAACAGGTGGTCTCTCACTTTACACAAACACTTGAAATGGGAAGAAATATAAGGGATTTATGGAAATCTATCTCTATATCAGAGTAATATAATAATAAAAAAGTAAACTGAGACCTCACCTCCTACCAGTGACTGTATCTGACAGACTTTGTTTTCTCACATTCACAATTTTGGGGCTAGAAAGCTTTGTGATTGTCACATGATCCTTCAGAAGTCATTCTAATATGCCGCTTTTAATGTTGAGAATTTTTTGCTGCTTAATAAATATATATATTTTTGTGTGTGAAGCATGATACATTTTTTTTTTCAGAATTATTCAATGAATAGAAGGAACTGCCACATTACTGTAGTCACATTTTAACAGATTCTGCAAGGGTTTCCCAAACTTTCACATGCCACTGCACCTCACAATAAATAGCCTTTATTTATTTTTATAGAAACAAACTTCTATAGGTATATGTCTCCTATAATCAAGTCAAAATGTCTTGAATCAAATTATGGTCAAACAGGAGCTTCAAAAAGGGATGTCAAAAGGATGTGAATGAGGATGGATCGTCTCTGAGAGAGACAAACCCAAATCCTTTCCTCTCTGCATTTTCAGCAGCTTTAGCCGGGGTAATGGGATACAGTGTACCTTTTACACGAAGGAAAGAAAGTGGGCCTTTGAGATTTAGACAAATAGCACACTGATCTTGATTGCACAACCGGTGCAAGGCACGGGACATTCTGAGACGAGACAAACAAATTGCAGGAAACAAGGGTTGCATGTAGGACGGTCTCCTTAATCAGGAAAAAATCTCCAGCTAGAGGCAAAACTAAAGCGAGCCTGTGCGTTTCTGTAAAAACCTTTTAAAACCTCATGCTGATCAAAGCACTAAAGCCACTCTAGCTAAATTATTGCACAGGCATCAAGCCACTTGAAGATGAATATCACACAGTCTCATAACACATGGGAAAGTTTTTTCCTTATACACTATAAAGGATTAAAAAAAACTGCTCATGGGGCTGGAAGTGCTGGTGAGCCACACTTGGATCAGGTACGACAGTGTCGCTTATTGGCAAGACAGATTTAACAAAAGCTCTGGTTTGCATTAGCAAAGCAGCAAAAAACAAAGGTTTTGATGGATAAATATACACGAAAGGAAAGAGAGAACAAGGACAGAGTGTCTAATCAGTTGTAAGTCTCATTAAGCGCAAAGCAATTAAATGAAGAAACTGAAAATAGCATCAACCTGATTGGAGCAATATCAGTCTTCAAATAAACAGCTCAGAAATTACATTTGGATTAGATTAGATTTTCTGAAACTTTTTAAAGGCATTTTATAGGGTTGGAGGAACATAGTGACCAACTTATTTAGTCAACATGTTCCATCTTTCTTCAGCAAGTGCTAGCATATGTGAAAGGTCAACCGCGCTGCATCAGGAGCCAGTTCTCCATGCTAACATGAATCTCTTCCTTGCTGTGGTTAAGGGAGAACACAAGCGATCTGTTGTGCTTGGGAGTTGGATGGTGCACGGCCCATTTAAGCGCTCTCATCTTTGGCCAGCTTGTCAAGCTCTTCCTTCATTCTGTCACACCAAACTGCCCGGAGATGCAAAGTTTACTGGGCAATGGTAAAGCATGAGGTGGAGGGAAGGGGGAATTTAAAATTATAATTATTAGTGTTTTGGATGCGTATGAAAGTGGGACTTCTGGAACAGAATGTGATAGGATAACATGTAATGAGACTTTACGGCAACCGTTCTATCTATCTATCTATCTATCTATCTATCTATCTATCTATCTATCTATCTATCTATCTATCTATCTATCTATCTATCTATCTATCTATCTATCTATCTATCTATCTATCTATCTATGTCTGTGGATCGGTCTGTCTGTCTGTCTATCTGTCTGTCTGTCTGTCTGTCTGTCGATCGGTCTGTCTGTCTGTCTGTCTGTCGATTGTTCTGTCCATCTGTCTCTCTGTGGATCGGTCTGTCTGTCTGTGGATCAGTCTGTCTGTCTGTCGATCGGTCTGTCTGTCTGTCTGTCGATCGATCTGTCTGTCTGTCTGTCTCTTTATCTCTCTGTCTGTCTGTCTGTCTGTCGATCGGTCTGTCTGTCTGTCTGTCGATCGGTCTGTCTGTCTGTTGATCGATCAGTCAGTCTGTCTGTCTGTCGATCGATCAATCGGTCTGTCTGTCTGTCTGTCGATCGGTCCGTCCATCTGTCTGTCTGTCTGTCTGTCTGTCGATCGATCAATCGGTCTGTCTGTCTGTCTGTCGATCGGTCCGTCCATCTGTCTGTCTGTCTGTCTGTCTGTCGATCGATCAATCGGTCAGTCTGTTTGTCTGTTGATCGGTCTATCTGTTGATCGGTCCGTCCATCTGTCTGTCTGTCTGTCGATCGATCAATCGGTCAGTCTGTTTGTCTGTTGATCGGTCAATCTGTCGTTCGGTCCGTCCATCTGTCTGTCTATCTGTCTGTCGATCGATCAATCGGTCTGTCTTTCTGTCGATTGTTCTGTCCATCTGTCTCTCTGTCTGTCTGTTGTTCGGTCTGTCTGTCTGTCTATCTTTCTGTCTGTCGATCGGTCTGTCTGTCAATGGTCTCTCTGTCTGTTGATCTGTCTGTCTGTCAATGGTCTGTCAGATCTGTCTGTCTGTCGATCGGTTTGTCTGTCTGTCTGTCTGTCGATCGGTCTCTCTGTCTGTTGATCTGTCTGTCTGTCAGATCTGTCTGTTGATCTGTCTGTCTGTCGATCGGTTTGTCTGTCTGTCTGTCTATCTGTTTGTCTGTCGATCGGTCTGTTTGTCTGTCTATCTGTCTGTCTGTCGTTTGGTCTGTTTGTCTGTCCGTCGATCGTTCTGTCTGTCTGTCAATGGTCTCTCTGTCTGTTAATCTGTCTGTCTGTCAATGGTCTGTCAGATCTGTCTGTCTGTCTATTGATCTGTCTGTCGCATTTTTACTGTTTTTTAAAAAAAGGTGGTTAAAATAATATTATTGTAAAGTATTATTACAATTTAATATGGATGTTTTCCATTTTAATATATTTTAAAATGTAATTTATTCCTGTGATGAAAAAGCTGAATTTTCAGCATCATTACTGCAGGCATTAGTGTCACATGATTCTTCAGAAATTATTCTAATATGCTGATTTGCTGCTCATGAAAAATGTCTTATTAGTACAGTTTTTCTCAGTCGCTTTGGTGCATTTCTCACATCACTATTTACATTGCACAACAGTTAATTCAACCTCCACAACATTAAGTAATTTGTGCACATCATAGTAGCAGTTTCTCATTCCTTCAAACAAATTGCAAATGCTTTTGGACATGCATCAATTGCTTTCATACAACTCTCTGCTACTTTATAATATTATCATTTGCTTATGTCATGTCAGTCAAAATTAACTATACTTGCTGAATAGTCATTCCATATAAAACTAATAGTCCTCATTTCATTGGTTGAGTCATTACGTACAAAAATGTTGAACTAGTTGTCAAAATCTATCAAGCAAATTTTACACATTTTTTTAGACACTCTTTACACTCTTTTTTCATAATCCCTGAGAATGAGAGGGGTCTAACTGGAGACCATCTGAGCAAGCATGTTGTTGTTTTGGATAATGTGCATTTTCACCACTCAGATGTTCAGATGTCGTCAGACAGTGGTTTGCAGCACATGATAGGATGCTGGTGGCATATCTCCCTCCCTACTCACCATTCCTAAATCCAATTAGAGGAGTTTTTCTCTTCCTGGAGGTGGAAGGTATATGACCGACATCCACATACCCAAATGGCCCTGCTAGCGGCCATGGATGCAGCTTGTGATGACATCACAGCAGAGTCCTGCAGAGGGTGGATTTGCCACACGAGGAGATACTTTCCTCCCTGCATTGCCAGAGATGATATTTGCTGTGATGTACAGAAGATAAAATGTTGTGGCCAAACAGAGAGGACATCTGGATGTGCATGAATGATTACAGTACTATGTATGTTGTATGTTCAGTTCCAATATGTACTGCAATATTGTTTACAGTTGTGCACAGCTCTACCCAAAGGGAGTTTATGTTTGTTGTATAAGGGTGTATTTTTTCTTTTGCACAATGCTGTGAACAAATTAGAATTGCAAAAAGAATGCAATAAAAATGTGAAACATACATATTCAGTGTCTTGTACTCAGTTACATCACTAAATACAGTAATGTGTAACTTTTTCAAATGGCTGTGCAAATAGTATATAGTGCTGTCTTGAGCATTTTCAGGTAGTGTCACCAAGATCTGACTTTTTTGCATTGGAAAACATTGACAGAGTAAACTGTGATAATGACAAAGCCATTTAACTATCTTGTTCATAAACAATGGTGTCAGGACTTTTCATATTGATGACACAGGCACTTTCATTGACATGAATATTTGCTTTTGAATAATGACCTATCCATTTTGAGCAAGTGACACGCTTTTGCAGGTTATCAACTAGGTTTTGCAGTTTGCACTAATTGTTTTGAGAACGGCATTAACTGTTGTGCAAATGTTAATAGTGATGCGAGAAATGCACCAAAGCTACTGAGAGCAACTGTAAATGTTGAAAACCATTGTACTGTTTATATGTTATTTGTGGAAACTGTGTTCCCCTTTTTTAGGATTGTTTAACAAATAGAAAGTTCAAAAGAATAGCATTCATTTGAAATAGAAATACTTTACTGTCAAATTTTATATTCAACTGCATCCTTGCTGACTAAAAGTATTGATTTATTTCCAAAAACAAAATCAAACAAAAGAAAAAAAAAAAAACATTAAAGGGGGGGTGAAATGCTCGTTTTCACTCAATATCCTGTTAATCTTGAGTACCTATAGAGTAGTACTGCATCCTTCATAACTCCAAAAAGTCTTTAGTTTTATTATTTTTATAAGACTAAGATAGTTTGTCCGGTTTACCTGGAAAAACACGAGCGGCTGGAGGCGTGATGTGTGGGCGGAGCTAAAGAATCACGAGCACGAGTACGCTTTTGCGTTGAGAGCGTTTGGAAGCTGTGACACCGTGAGGAAAAAAACATCATCCAAAACAAACCATGGCTAACAGTCAGATTCAGCGTATATTTATGATCCAAAATCAGATCCCGAGGCTAAAATTGAACAAGAGCAGCAGCAGCAACGACTACAGCAGGACGTCTCTATGTAGTATGTATTGAAACTGTATATATTTGCTTAGCGGTTTTGGAAAATGACTAAGTTCCACTTTATGACGATTTTTTTTTTTTTTTTTTTAAGCTGTACATGTGGAAAGTGCAGTTTGATGCCAACATCGCATGTTGTTTACTTGATGTGCTTACGCGCCGATAGCTAAGTTAACAACACAGAGATATTTGAAGCAGTTTTACTCACCGCCTGCGGTTCCAACACACGATCGTGACCCTTTTTCGTTGGGACTGCATTATCCTTAAGAAATAAACGATACGCAAATCCGGCGTCAAACTGGGCCTTGTTTTTAAAACAAGCATCTTCGAAATGCAGGGAACAAACAAAAACACTTGCACAACTCCGTTGATGCTCTGTAAAAATAAACTCCATCCACTGGTCCCTTAATGCTGTTTTTTTTCTTTTTTGGTAATCTGTGCAGGGTTGTCTTGCCCTGGCAACCAAAAACACACTTCTTTTGTGACAATTCGGTCTCTCGCTCTGATCAGTGAATATCTCTGCTCTGCTCTACGGGAGCGCGCGGTCTTCCGGGAGAAGTGCCCTCAGGACCCATATAAGGAAATTCCGCTCCATCTAACGTCACACAGACCCATACTCAAAAAAAACTTACCGAAACTTGTGACAAACCAGAAGAGGTATTTTTGGAACAAAAATACTCCCTCAAACGTACAACTTAATTTTTGAAACTTTGTCCATGTTTAGCATGGGAATCCAACTCTTTAACAGTGTAAAAAACTCAGTATGCATGAAATAGCATTTCACCCCCCCTTTAAGAAATTATTTTAAAAACCAACCCCAAACTGTTTAATAGTAAACTTTTTATATGCATGTTGTTTCTATCTTTAAGGCCCTGTGCAATGCCTACTGTCCATCTTTGCTTACTGCATAACAAATGAAAACATATTTTTAAGGATTTGTCTATACAGTATGTCTAACATAAGCTTTATAAAATGAACAACCTGCACTGAAAGACACAATCACCATGACAGAACCACAAATCATTTCTAAAATAACAATGATCTGATGGAAGCTGGATGAAGATGAGTATGGGTAATGTTTCTAATGTACTTCTGGAAGAATCTTACTTAAAAGTGCAAGGGTAACAACTGGAACTGTTGTCGGTAGTGTTCTCAATTCCCCTTAGAAGTCGTCGGAGGAAAAACTGGGAACACATGCAAAGAAATATTATCCAAGACTTAAGCTGAAGTAAATAACCTCTGAAGCCTTATTCCCATCTCTGCTGTTGCACACCATCCATCAACCCTTCCCTTAATGTGAGAAAAGAGGGTAAAGAATCTTGGCCTGGGAGGACAAAGACAAAGTTATAACTGGGGTTTTATTTTAAGGATTTGACCCAGAGAGGAACTGGCACTGTTCTGTGTCTTTCCTGTAGTCTTGGAGTCCCTCATCAGTTTGGCTCCCAGATGCTGAACAAGACTAATGAGAAAGCCGGTAAAATCAACCAGCATCCAATTAAAAGAAATCAAGTCCCTCTGAGCCTTAAAGCCCGTCAACAGATGTGCCATTATGATTCAGCTGGGTTAGGTTGTGCAGGTAGAACTAAACCAAACAATCTTATTTCGATATTCTGTCAGTGGCTTGCAATGCAAGATTTAGGAACATCATGCACGAAAATAAAGGTTTTATTCTGCAAAACACAAAGCAAAAATATGCTATTTTGGCTGCTAAATTAAAACATAGAAAACCAAAGAAATATGTTGTATTTGCTTTTTTTGAAGTCCTCTGTGAAGCTTTTGGGATTTTACCTTCCTTCCTTGTGTCCAAATAATATTTTGAGTCACAGAATTGAGTGACCAAAGGCATTTCGGATTTCAGTGTGCCAAACCATGAACCACTGTTTCATCACAAACATCAAATAAACTGCAGTATATGAGTAATAAGTCAATCATATATATATATATATATATATATATATAAACACAAAAAGAGCAAAATCATGCCTCAAAACTTTCTTCTTAAGACTCTTTCGTCAGCTTTTCATTCTAATACTTCTACTAAGGTCCAGAAGAACCATGGCAATCAATAGCTGGCGACGATAACACAATACAAATATATGTTGGATGAAAATAGGTCCGTAAAAGTATACTGTTTCTGTTTACAATGTTGTCTGCAATTGACAGTTGCAACTAATGTTCAGTATTGGTGTGAAAATGTCTTGACTGTCTGACTCTTGGTCCTGTCTGATAAGACAGCGTCAGATTGTGATTGTGGAGATGTTTGCTGGGTCTGAATGACAGAGAGGCTGCTGAAAGAGCTGATACTGTGCAAAAGGAAAAATAATAACAGCTGCTTGCCAAGCTTCCCCATTTCCTTCTATTGCCAACGGAATGGAAAATCTCATCCACGTCCAGTGCATTTTCAAGAGCCAGGGGAAAGAAAATGAGGGAATGCAGTGAAGAGGGGAATGTGAAAATGAAAGACAAGACAGATAGCAACTTTATTGATCCCTGAAGGGAAATTTAGTAAAACTGTGAGATTACTGGGAAGCCAAAAGTATAGCTTAAGTAACAAAGTTTGAGGGGAGAGATGCTGGTTATTGTTTTATTCTTTTCTTTTTCATTGTGGAGAACAAACAAACACAAGGCATTGACTGCAAACAGGTTTAATTATATCTTGTTTTTCAATAAAAATACCTGAATCTTGCTTAATATTGTTTTTACTTGCTAAGTTGTTTTGACTTAAGCATAAATCTATTTAAATATATGTATGTATGTATGTATATATATATATATATATATATATATATATATATATATATATATTCTAAATTACAAGCACACTCAAATAATATCCATTACATATATAATGATATATGTATATACAATACTATATATAATATTCATATAAATTATTTTACTTAAATGTTAAATATTTACTAATTTATTAATATACTTAATACTTTATATATATCTGGCATTAGTTTTCAAGATATTCTTCACAGAATATTCACATAAATAAATGAACTTAGATTAGAAATATTTACTATATATATATATATATATATATATATATATATATATATATATTAGTGTTGTCGAACAATTAATCATGATTAATCACAATTAAATTAAAAGTTTTTATTTACACAATATATCTGTGTGTACTGTGTATATATAAGTATATATTTTGAAAATATTTACATGTATTGTTTGGCAGCTTTAATATATATATATATATATATATATATATATATATATATATATATATATATATATATATATAAATAATAGTTTTTAGAGAGTTTATCCTGATACAAAACACTGATTAAGAAAATTATTTTTTTTCAGTGCATTCACATAGCTGTATGTGATTTATGATATTTTAAATCAGCCCTGAGTCTAAGCCCAATTCTGTGCCGCATTCATCAGACTTAAATTAAATCTGTTAATTTCCGCAAGCATGTGTTCAATTTTGTCCTACTGAGAATAGTAAAACAGACACATCTGTTCAGGGCAGTACACCTTTCCACTCAATCAATTAAACAGTTGACATCTTCACACCCTAGCACCCACAGAATAAACCCGTTGGCCTTCACAGATAACCTCCCCTTTCCTGGATGTATTTGCACCTTTTCCTGTCCAGACCAATTCATGCACAACCCACTGGAACAAAGCCTCATGCAACAGGATGTTTGATTGAGCGACCGGCGGCATTTTTCGCTAAGGTCTGAGATGTTCACACACTCCCTCACAAAGGCACGCACCCTCATCTAATCGGCGAAGCAGGCTAAGCATGTTGCTGATTGCAGAGTCGGCTTATGCCAAAGTGCTGTTTCCGACAGCTTTGAGGGTAATTCCTCATTCTCTGTTTTTCTTTTGTCTGTCATACCTTAAGTGGAGAATGGGCGGAAGGAACGAAGCCTGCAGAGCACCATCAAACAGACTTTGGGGAAAAGCACAGTTCCTCAAAGGAATGCACCGCTTGCCTTGTAGCACCATTGAACAGAACTGGTTTTCCTCTCTCTTGGTGAGCGAAAAACATCTAGAAACAAATGGTAATGGTGAGAGATGGGGGCGTGAGTTCCTGGAACGTAACACAGTCAGGCATATGCTTTTCCTGGAGCATGAGTGGTATTCGCCTTCATTTCCTGTTTAAAGTGAACACCAAATAAAGGAGGTTTGAAGGTTACTATGCGGTTAATGAGAAGAACCTTTCTGCCAACATTATTGGGCTCAAAATAACAGAGTATGATACCATAGTAAGCCAAACAAAGCAGGGAAAATATAGACACATTGATTACACTGTGAAGTTTTAATAATGCATTAGGTATCATGAACTAACATTGTTGTCTGTTGTTCATAATACATTAATGTCAATTTATACAGTGCAAAAAAATCCTATTGATGAGTATTTTTTGCTTTATTTTGCAGTAAAAATAGCTACAAATTCTTTAAAACAAGATCAATTTAGGATTTATTATCAGAGAATGTATCTTTAATAAAAGTGTATTTAGTTTTAGAACACTTACAGATATTTTACACATTTTAAGTATAACAAAGATAAAAAATGTGCCAGTGCAGTATGATAAAATACACCTGTATTCAAGATAAAATGTATAAATTAACAAATTTACAAATTGACTTTATGTTGATCTAAACCTGTATGACTTTCTTCTGTACAATACAAAAGAAACTATTGAGAAACATTTTTGGTAACAAAAAAAAAATTGAAATGTTCTTCAGAAAAAAAACAAAGAAAAAAAATAAAATTAAGCTTGTTTCAAGAATTTTCAGATAATTTGCAACATGAAAAACAAGCCAAATGAGACACTGAAGATATCACTAATAAGAACCTCATTGTGAGATGTTACCAATGGATTTTTAAGGTACAATTTAAGGTGCAATTACAATTTACAAAGAAAGAAACGAGGACTTTGTCATCTAAAAGTTCTCAGATGTACACACAGCAGCAGAGGCACAGACTGTGAGCCTGTGTGTGTTCCTCACATTCCCATGTAGCAGGGTTTGTGGTTGCACAGTAAAGGTCAGAAACTCTGCCCTCTAGTGGCACCATACATACATATATATATATATATATATATATATATATATATATATATATATATATATATATATATATATATTCGCCAGAGAAAGAATACATTTCCTGGTTGGCAAACAAGAATCAGTAGGTTTATGAATAATGTAAAAAGAGAAGAAGGTTCTCCATAATGCCATGACAATCCACATGCTTCATAAGTTTGACACTCAATTCTGTCCTATACACATTTATTCCTTCACCTTGGGTGAGGGTTCGCTGGCCAACATACAAGACATCGCCTCTCATAAACCCGAAGTAAAAGTTCAACCTATTGGTGTGTCCAACATTTCCCATATGCTTCTCAGTCTGCACTGGGCCAGATTCTCTGTCTAGTCTCTCCCACTGATTGAGCATGTGTAATGGATTTCGTATCATTTTCCTCCGTTGCACAGTAAAAAAAATAAAAACTCAAATGGGAATTGAATCTGCAGTAAGCCATTACAAGCTGAATGAAAAGAGACATCTATAATGGTTTGGATAAGCTTTGCTTCTTTTTACTTCTCAGATATGGCTTCTCTAGGGCACACATTTACATCCACCTTGAGATAAAAGAATCTAAAGCACAGGGAAATATGGTATTTATTGTCTGCGTTGGATCTTATAAACAGGATTCGGTGACTGAAAATTGCCCTACAATTAACAAGGCAGATGGTTGGGCATGGACAAAGGCTTACTGACCAGCACAACCAATAAGTGTGCACCGATTATGAATGGTCCATATATAAAAGCCTCCGTCAGGTCAGTTGGATTCATGTAATGTAATAAAGAAAGAAATGCATTTCATCAGGCCCAGTCTGGCAGAGCCAACCGACATCATAAAAAGCAGTCAGCAGAGTTATTGGGCCATCCCAAAGGTGGGTTTCCATGGTTACAGTGTTGCCTCCCATTAAGGCTTCACACTGCCAAAGTATTTGCCTTTGTGTTCTTTGCCCAAGCGGTCAAAAACTGAGTGGTCAGCATGATCCTTTCAGCTCCTCCTGCTGTTAGATACCATAAATACACCATCTGGACCCCCCCCCCAAAAAAAAAAAAATATATACAAATGTAAATATATTTAAATATTTAGAAATAAAATATAACAGGACATGAACTATTGGGAAATAACTGAAATAAAAATGTTGAAAAGTTGAAAATTACTAAATACTAAAACAGGAAATAATCAATTAAAGCTAAACAGAAATGTTTAAAACAAAACTGATAAAAATAAAAAAAATCACATAAAATAACTAAAAAACTTACATTTAAATGAAAATGTAAAATAAAACATAAAAGCTAATTCTAAATATTATTAAATACTACAGTATAATAGTATATAAATAAAGCTAAAATAACAGTAGTCCAATTATGTTTTGGACCCCATTGACTTTCATTGCATGAAAAACAAACAAAACAAACGAAAAACCAGCTGTATTATCCTTCAAAATATTTTATTTTATGTTTTCTGTTTATGTACAGGTTTGGAACAGCATAAAGATGAGTAAATGTTCATGTTCATTTTAGGGTGAACTATCCCTTTAAAATCTTAGAACTGACTAGTCATGATGTCATTTTCCTGCTGCTCCAGGAGAGATTACTAGCATGACATTGACTGCTCAGGTGACTGGCTGAAAAATGTCTACGGCCCCATGTGCAAAATGTCAGATTTCGAAATGAAAAATAAACTGTGAATGCAAAGAAATGGCTTTCAGCAGGTATAACAGATCTCCTTGGCTTTACCTAACAGAAATGTGCATGGGGGGAGAAGGGTCAAAGTATGTGTGAGAAGAAGAGGGGTGTTTGGTGGATTGAAGCCTTTGCTGTAATAGCAGTCAGAAAGGTGGGACGCTGTCTGCTGCATCTCCTGATAACAGGACCAGATGAGAAACATTCATCATAAAATCACATCATACTTCAGAGCTGACTTTACCGTCCTCTGAACTAACCACAGAAGACAGCATCCCATCTAGAAGCATTGGACCATTTCCAGACGGAGGAATCAGAAGGGTGTGAGGATGATGGGCCCCTTATCTGTGGAGTGTCTTGGACACATTTTCTCTAACCTCTATTTTCCACTCAGGGGTTCAGATCACGTCGGAGGCTTGTGTAATGTGGCAGCCCTAGCGGCACCAACACACAGGTTCGCACAGACCTCAACCGCTTCTCCTCCTGAAAGCCATCATGTTGAGACGCCAAATGTTTTTAGAGGAGAGCATGTCGTCTTTTCCAGACTGGGCCCTGCTACTCAGACGAGAAAAAAGTATTATTGAATACTATTCCCCAGTGCTCTCGGTGAAGAATGTATTATGAAAGCACATTCCCTTCTCTCTCACAGTCCTCTCTTGCTCTCGGTCTGAAATTAAGACTGCTGCACAGAGCTCATGCCATGTCCAGTAGTTGATTATGTGTGGAAAAGCTCTTTTAGAACTTATTATGACAAAACATCATGTACAAAACTTGCTGAGGTGAGAAGCTACAGCTGACGAAGATACATCAAATGTTGAAAAAAAATTAAAGTCAACATGAAATGCCTTTTGCGACATAATCGGACATATTTTTTAGATCATTTAAAGAGAAAAATTAAGGATGGCAAGATTTTATCCATTAAAAACCTATTGGCTCCTAATAAACGGCCATTATTATTACTTTTACTAATAATAAATAGGGTCCTATTTGTTTTAACCTCTGAAGTGAACTATACCTGACAGATCAAAATGCAACACTTTCATAATAATTTCATTTTGGTTTCACGTTGACTTCAAAAGAGCCGATTTTACGTGACATTTAACCTCTGAAGTGGACTATGTCTGACAGGTCAAAATGAAATGCTTTCAGAAGCTGAAAAGTGGGCATGGACTTCAGAACACCGTGGGCGGAGCTACATTTAAGTGGGTGACACTGGTGCACAACAGAGTGCAGACCAAACAGTCCCAGGTGTTAGTGAGAGCAAGACTGCAGCAGTTATATAACTCGCTCCCTCTCCAGCTCCAAAACAGCTGTGAGACCTACCACACTACCTGAACCACACATCCTATACAGCCACAAGCACACGCAAACCACAAGCACACAGAAGCAGCATCAGCATTAATGCAATGGTAGCCACATGGCTCTGTTTAGAAAACTGCGCCACATATTTTGCAGAGATTAATGGGGGTAGAGCACTAAAACATTCTGTTAATCTGCATTGTGTGTAGCCGTGCGCTGAGAATTATGTTGGTCTCATGATTGAGATGTGAACCCAACTGTTTTTCCTCTCTCTTTCTCTCTCTCTCTCTTTTTCTCTCTCTCTCCCTGTCTTGCATTTGGATTCAATTGCTGAGAAGCAACAGGATATGAAAAACATTTTCAGAGATGACATATGCCTGGACCCAGAGGGGAAGGAGAATGAAAGATTCAGATATGAACTCACCTCACCCTTCTGCTTCACCTCAACTACTCAGGCAGGTAACTTCTGCAGGTCAGGTGGCTTCTTTTCTGCGTTCCCTTCTTCAGACAGTCATCTCTGGAGAATTTACTTGAGAAGATGTGACGGGACCCCGCAGGCAGGGAAGTCTCGGCAATGTCTTGGCACTTGGTCGCAGTCAAATATTGTTTACAAACTCGCAAGAAAGAACGAACAACTCTAGAGAAAGTTCTGCTTCTCAATGGCAGGTGCCAGTCTGCTTTGTATTCTTTTTTCTGTCTCTGGTGAAAATTAAGTCCATGTGCTTGTTGCAGTAAAGGGGGAAAAAGTCCTTGTGGTGCTGTCTCCAGCCTGGATACAAGTAGATTTCAGACGCACCTTCTGATTCTCTGTTCCCTCGCAGGGTGGAAAGTAGGAGGGAGAGAGAAAGAAAGAGAGAGAGAGAGAGAGAGGGAGAGGGAGAATGTGAGAGGCAGGGTGCTCAACTTCACGAGGCAGTGGCTCTCCTGACTCCAGGCAAGAAGAGGACCTCCTTACAGGGCTTTTAACTGGGGGCAAAGCACCTGGAAGCTCCCAGTCTCTTTTTTTCTTGCAAGTATTTTTTTTCCAAACAGAGAGAGTGGATTGTTTCTCTGGTTCCCTCCATACAAAAGGCAAGTGTCTGTGGCCAGGCAGAATAAGGAGGCAGTATAGAGGATGGGGTGGGGTAGGTGGAGTAAAGGGATGGATTTGCACCCCTCCTCTTTTCCCGGTAACCATTTAAGCCCTTGTTTTCCCACCTCCAACAAAAACATCTGCAAACAAATGCTTGCACTCGTACAAACAGACAAATCTTTCCCAGAAAGCACCTTTTGGAAAATTCAGACTGTGCTGGCGCAGCTCACAGTGCATCGATTTCACCTTGGCGAGAGCATTCTTTCACAAAACGGCTCAAATTTGCTGTCCGAACCGTTCCAGTACAAGATTATAAGCACGTATGCAGCAGCAAGTACAGTGGATGTCTGTTTTTGTGTAATCTTGCCAGAGTCTCAGCCAATTAAACCAATCAGTTTTATGAGATGAGATTAAATTTCTTGGCTGACTGATCGAGACTGCGAACCACTTAGCAACAGTTCTCAAGTGGAACCTTTCCCAGATGAATTGCTGCGATAACATGTACAAATGCTTAATTCAAAATGTGTAAAGCAGCGTTTTGAGGATATACAGTTAATGGGCCATATTAGCCGATACGAATTCTCCAGGAATAAAAATCCCTCGATTATCTTGCATAATTGTGCAAAGAGTGTGTAAGAACAAGCACTGTTACAGAATCTTTTATCTAGACCGAAATTAACCATCATTGTGGTGCTCTGCTCCTCATCTAACACGATTTTTCGATAACAATGAGCTCATTCAGTTCCAATTAGCCACTGTGCAACATATACGATCTGTAGATAATTTGCAATGCTAACTTTATCGTAATATCCAATCATAAATCCCAAGATTAGATTGAGTGCACACTGAAAAATGGAGGATTTGAAGCCTCGTGAAGGGCCTGATATGGCTTTGGATCATGCCAAAGGAGACGGAGCAACAAGTGGGGCATTGTGCTCAGAGGGCGCTACGGCTAAGACTAGCCACTGGATACCTTCCATCCATGCAGCCCCTGACATTGCTGGATATTAGGTGTGTTATCAGATGCAAATCTGAGTTTGGGTGTCTCGTCAGTAATGGAACAGACAATAAAGAAGCACTGGTTAATTACTGATCTGTTTACATGCACTGCGTTCATATGGCAGCCCAATGTTCAAGAAAACAAATTTGTGTTTGTACAATTCATGGGTTGAATCTTGACAAAACATGATGGCAATGAATTAAAATTATAGGATCATTTCAACGCTTTCTCACTGCCAGTACATATTTTAGGTGGTTAATTTGTACGAAGTCATATGACCTCGATTGTATGGTTTTTTTTTGTGATGGTCAAATTTAGCGACAGGGTTATGTGGTCTTTTGTACAAATTCCTACAAATTTGTCACCTGGTAAAATAATTACGATTTTCCACAAATCGCATGAATTCGTACAAATTTAGCCCCCCCCCCTCCTTTTTATGCGATTATATACATTTTATAACATATAGTGCCGTTGCCATGAAAACATCTAAAATCATAAAAAAATTCTACAAATTAGAAGAACAATTTTACACATTTCAACATAATAATAATGGGAATGCTTTTATAAAAACTTTAAACTTCTCAAACATCAACTTTCTTATAAATTCTGCAGAAATTGGCCCCAATTTCTTCCATTGTTTGCACCTCACCATAACCACAACTTTTCTTCTCTCTCTCTCTCTCTTTTTTAAATCATGGCAAAAATGCTGTCAACTCGTACTGAACCCAAATACTCCTTTATGAGTCGATTTAATGCTCTCGTGTGAATTCAGACCTTTACTGGATAAATATAACCTATTGTGTTCTTGAACGATGTTTCTGGCTACCTCTGCGTATGCGTGATAAAAAGGAGTGAGGCGAGACTAAGCTCTTGGTTTTCATGACCAGGTGAACTGTTCCCTATGAGGACAAGCATATTTTTGTAATGACTGCTCTCCTCAGTGGGTTGGGGGCTTTGAAGACCATCATTAGCCACAAACTTTAATAGCAATGGCTTTTCGTGTTCTTTGCTGGTTCGTTTGATCTATCTAAGCAATTTTCTCAATGAGAGTCACTCAAAGATTATCAGATATTGAAATGAGTCTGAATAGTGCTTTGCAAAGGGAAAACAGACATCGGTTTTGCTCCCAAACGTAATAATCTCACTAATCTTAGCTCATGATGATGCCATTAACCGAAGTAAACAGTCAAAGATCCTTCAATGAACCATTTCTGGTCTTGATGTCCACAGAAATGTTTTGCTATGACCTAATAAGAGGACCTATGAAACTAATTAGTGTCACTGTTAAAGGGATAGTTCCCCATTCTGTCATCATGTACTCACCCTGCAAAGTAACACAAAATAATATATGTATATATTTTGAATGCTTCATCTGTTTTTGTTTATACAATAAAAGCATGCCACAGTCTCTTGGCTATTCATACAAAAAGTTAACTATTTATAAAAAGCACAACTATTCATAAAAGATGAATCACTGTGAATCACTTTAAATGGGGCCTCAAAATGCCTTAAATTATATAAAAAAGAAAGAAAGTAAAATAAAAATCAAATATTAATTAAAAGTAATAACATTTCAGTAATATCATTTTAAGTCACTCCTTCAACAAATTTTGGAATCAGTATTCCCACTTGGAAAAAAAAATTCAAAAAATTCTAAATATCCTAATTATAAATGTGAGATTTAAGTCCTGAAAAAGTCATACATTTTATCACTTAATTGACATTTTTATATTGACGATACATTTTTCTAGTTGTCAAGGTCTAAAATATTTTACCAAGCTAATATTGTGTTGAAAACTGCTAAACCTCTGCTTTAACAGAATAACAGATCTGTGAAAGAAAAACCTTTTAAGGAAAAAAGCTTATCCAATTTTGAGGATCCTGAATCAACAACTGCCATAATATGCACTCATTAATCATACGACATCATCAGTGTCAACAAATGTGAAATCGGAAATTCTTACTTGCGTTGAAGAGGCCCTTACAGTCTTCACAGACTTTATGGAGGAACAGATGAGTTTTCCGGGCGTCTTCTTGTGATCGTCATCAAGAGTATCCTGTGTGTGCGGTTTTGAGTTGTAGGCTGCCGTTCACACCCAGGTGTCAGGGTGTTTTTTTTTTACACATCTCAGTGAAGTGATCTGGAGAGCAGGAGAAGGGGCGGCCTGCCACTGGTGCTCATTCACAAACCGACCTCACCACCTCCACCCTGCCTTTACAAGGTGAAATCACCCCATGGAAACTCTCCTGGTAATAAGAGTTTCCCCCTTTCTTTCACCCTGTTATGTTTTGTGAGCGAAGTATATGAAAATAAACAGCCATCTCAAATCTGAATGCCATGGCATTGCATCAGAAAAGCTGTTTTGCTTTACACGTCTGCCAGGGTTTAAAAGTAAGCTGTGACACCTGTGATGGTTGACACCCCACCCAAGGCTCCAGTTTGTTAAATCAGTGCTCATGTGTGGGCCTGTGTGTGATTTACTGAAGGCACCACTGTGTCCTTGTATGTTAATATGTTTTGGGTGGAACCAAGCTCTTTCACAGCCCATTACCTCTCAGCAGAGCTATTAGGAGTGAGGAACCAGAGAGGAAGACAGACACCACCACACCACTAGAGGCGCTAGTCAACCACTGATCTCCAAATGGTTATCAGGGGAATCAAATCCAAGATGGAAAGTTCTTTGTCATTTAAACTGATCTACAACAAGTGTTGTGAGGGCTTTTAAATGTAACAACCAATGAATATTAAAATGTTGGAAAGGATACAACCCACCATCATACCTGTCAACCCTTCTGTTTCTCCCAGGGTTTTCCCATATTTTCCCATTCTATCCCACTATTATCCAGTTTAAATATTTCCCCGTATTTTTAATCTTTCTGAAAAAAAAAAAAAAAAAAAAAAAATCCACTGGGCATATTTTATATGCTTGCTACATTTGTCTCTGGTAAAACTCATTATATGAATAATCACGTCAACGTATTCCAAGGTTGTCCAGTTTCCAGATCTTGTATGAAACACATCCCTCTCACAAAATTGATACATCATAGAAATTTCAACCCATTTGTGACCTCAACTTGGGAACCTATAACCCAGTGGCGCTGTTGATATCTGCACAGTAAGTAGCGCAGGAAGGAAACAAGCATTACTAGCAGAAATTGGAGGAGAAAACGTGTTGCTTTGGCTAAAAGTAAATTGAGATATAGCTTACGCTTCAAAAGGATATGGTTTAATTGAATAAATATGAGCACTGCAAGTTTCAAAGTTAGGTGCTGCTCTACTTTGTTTACTGTGGTTGCCAGAGAAATAGCTGTATCTCTGCCATTCCAAAAGTGCCACCTGCTGGGAGAGAATGAATTTGCATTTGTCAATAAGGCCAAATCTCTCTTCTGCTCTTTCTGCTCTTTTTGTTTAGACCAAAGACAAAAACTACCCTTATTTTTATGCAGAAAACACACAGTTGTAAATGTGAACTGGTGGATCAAAAAGAAGATAATGAATTACAGAAATCTAAAGGTATACCCCACACTAAGATATATTTTTATGTTATCAAATGAATAAATTAATATAATTATTGATACTCCCCCCGTCCCCTTTAAATGTGTTGTCACTATGTCAAGATGGTGATTTTGTGAACAAACACAACATTGAAATTATTATTCACTAGCAAAAAATAAACAAATTGATTCACAGTAAAATATTTTTTGAAAGAAATTAATACTCTTATTCAGCACTGAATCACTAAATTGATCAAAAGTGACAGTAAAGACATTTGACATTACAGCAAAAATTATATTTCAAATAAATGCTGTTCTTCTGAATGCTGTATTCAATTCTTGAAAAAAATCTATAACTGTTTCCACATAAATATTAAACAGCACAACAATTTCTTTACATTGATAATAATACATCTTTTTTTTTCAGCAGCAAATCAACATATTAGAATGATTTCTGAAGAATCATGTGACACTGAAGACTGGAGAAATGACTGACTAAAATTCACTGAAATATATAATATTTAAAAAAAGAAAACAGCTATGTTAAATTATATTAATATTTTATATTATTATTATTATTGTAATTTAACTCATAATCTCTGTTCCTCTCCATAGCTATGTCATGATAAGCCTGTGGCACTTGGCTTAGCTTCAATGTGGCATATTATTCGGGTGATGGAGCCCAACCTTTATCTCCTGTAACCTTAAAGTGGAATGCCTGGCATTTGGTAGCTGGTGGTGCTGGTAGAGGTGGATGAAGGGGGATGGCTGGCCACTGAAACTGAAATAAAGTTCTCCAAGAAATTCCTTTATGTACAGTTAGTGAGACTGCCAAGGCTCAGGCTGGCACAGGAAAAGAGAAGAGTGATGCCTTGCCTGACCCATCTTGTACCTCAGTCATGTTTCCTCAAGGTAATTATTTTACATTGATAAAAGGAGCACTAAAGAGGTTGAGAGATATAGAGGACAGAAGGAACACTGTCTTTTCTTTCTGGGTTAGAAGTGCACGATAGAGATTAGAAGAGCGGGCAGGTAAGCTTCACTTCTGGCTGGATGAGAAAGAGGAAACAAGCACTATGGCTAGATGACAGGATCCATTAGGGAATTCCTAACAAGGGAGGGGAAAAAGGAGGGTGTTTACATCACTACCGATTGCACTAAAAGCCTACTTTCAGCAAGTCTGATATACTAAAAAACAAACAGTTCTTTGTTGCCATCTTTAAAGGCCAGCTATTTAGTAGTTAATCTTAAATGGATAACATTAAAATGAGCATTCAGACAACAAAAGAGACCCTCGGTCATATTTTGGACAGATAAGTTGAATTGAGTTTGTCGGGCCATATGCACTTACTATTTACACTTTTACTGATCAGATAGCTGTTCAAATAGAAAGTCCTTTAGATGCAACAAATACCACATAATATAAATACCAAATCACTTTTGTGCACATTTCTGCTTGAGTTTATTTTTGATCAGAATGACTTGGAAGCCTTGCTTAGTGTATGATGACCAGTTCTTCCTCTGTAAGTATTTACAAAATCGGCAAGTGCATGATCCCTATAGTGTTTAAACATCTGTTCAGATTTTATGCAGTCATGAAGTGTAACAATAACAACAACATAGACATTAAAGTATGTGAAGTTTGAATTTAAATATGAGGGCAACACAATATTATCGTCTGTTTGTATGCAAATTCTGATCTAGACTATTAATCTTAAAGGTATAGTTCATTCAAAGTTAGCACAAGAACAATAACAGTAAACAATAAAATTTTGTTATTTTGTTCATGGTTGAGTGAAAAGTGAATTAATGGAACTCGACTAGACTTCATAATCTTTAAAATAAAAATAATCATAATTGCCTACTACACAGACAACCACTGACAGGCAGAAGCAGACACACATGTACTCAGATGCAGGCACGCACATAAACTGTAAATGTCTGGACGCTGCCGATAAGAGTTGTACTTTCACTGATTGTTATCTCTGAGCATTGAATGTTTCAGCTTCTTTTACCCCTCAAATGTTTATTCACGTGCGACACAGGATGAGAACGGCAGACGTAAGAGATAATTGGGATTGAAAGGGTTCAACAACTGAAAAAAAACATAGTTGTACTTTGTTTTTCTTTCAAAAAATAAAATTCTATTTCCAAACCAGCAGGCGAGAGAGCAATTTCCTCCACGGCGAGGGTAGTGAAATCCAAAAACCCAAACAATCATGTTAGAATAAATAAGGTAAACTCCCTGAGTTAAAAATCCCAGGCATAAGTCCAAATTCCTTACATGGATGGATTTTAAGGGCCACAGCTTTTATTTTACTGCTTACGCTCAAACTTCCAAGTGTGGAAAAGACAGAAGAAAAGCACATTGAAGGCACCAGCACTGTGGTTTGAACTCTGCACACAAGGGGGCAACATTTTTGATGAACATTCAACAAAAATGCAAGCAATCGGACCATTCTGATGCACAGACTAACCTTTCTGACAAGACAACAAAAATGACCAAACATGTGAAAACAAAATGGAAAATTATCTACAGAACAAATCAGTGCGACAAAACTAGCAACAGATGTTAAGAAAAAGCAAGCGCTTACAGTCCATTATCCATGCCATCAATATCCACTGATATGCTTTATTTGACCAGCAAATAAAAGCAAAAGATGCACCCTCATCATACACCCAATGACCCACTGGGACAAACACTGACCTCTGTGAATGTCTATGTCCAAATTTGAATCGTACATGACACTGGATGACTGTACTGTATCATCCTGTAACAATCCATCAATATCCATCCAAGTGCGGTGCTCCGTCTCACCTGATTTCCTGAGAAACATGGCCTGGCCTCAATGACAACAGGAATCCCTCCCTAAACAGCTGCTTCCACTAACGTCATTTTACCAAAACTAAGAGATTTTTTTAATCTTCAGATTGTTTAGGATAGAGAGACTCCAAAATAACTTCTTTGCCATTTATGAAACTGTATCGAAACACAAACTTTAAAATGCTGTAAAAGTTGTGTATAATGCGCCGTGGAAAATTAGAAAGGCAAAAAGAATTGGTTTGAAACACATCCCAGAAAAACTGACTGAATTCTTAACTAACTAAACTTATATTTCAATCAAAAACAGAAGCGATATGAAGACAGAAATGTACGTGAACACTGCTTGAAACAGCATGTCAAAAAATGTTGAATAAGTTCTGCGCTGTCAACATACGTGTAAAGGCTGTGCCAAAAGACTGCGTTTTATGTGGAGAGAATGAGGCTGACACTATAAAGGAACATTTTTGAAAACAGAGATTTGTTCTTCAGAAAAAGGCTGTGCAAAAGAAAAGCACACCAGTCTGCTCGTTTTTGAGAGCTGTGAAAGACGTGCCAGAAAAACAAAGTGCTCCAACACTGTGCAAACACCAAACATAAAAAATGAACTTTAGACCACCCACGGAGGTGGCAAACTTACAAATGAGCCCAAACAGACTTTCTGTGACCAGTAGAAGGCTGAGAAGCTGGGTGAAATATCTGGAAATTTGCTGTGGTTTTCCAAATGAGCACATCATCTGCAGCATACAGCAGTGTTATCCATCTCAATTTGAGGGTTTGAGTTCATGATTGAATTAGGAGGGCCTGACTCATGGTACTTAGCGAATTAGTGCCCACTAGAATCAGAACAATAGCTTTAACCCTTGTTGAATGTGTTTGTATATTATGTGCTACAGAGAAAATAAGATGAACGTGATTTTAGCGCGGCAACAAATTCATGTGCCCATTCATGTGCCTCCATAAGTATTCTGCAATGAAAGGTAGAGATCATTACTGTTAGAAAAATATCAGCATTTGTGTCCACTACTACCTTTTGGGGTGCATTAGCTTGTCATTGGGGGAATAAAGAGACCACTTTATACCTTATCTATCCAAAAAGTAGTAATATGGCCTTTTGCACCGCAGGAACCTTGTCAAATTACCAGAACTAATTGTGGAACTACACACTTTTGGGTGTTTTCAGGAACTAGGTGTGATTTTAATAACAGACTGCCTTTTTCAAGAACCAAATTAGCTAATACTCCAGAGCAGGGTCTAACAAGCGCAACTGGCACTAACCCTGACGTCAGTAGACATTGACTGGCCAGACGCCTTTGAAATTGTGTTGTTCTTGTTTCTTATGGCACAAGACTGTAAAGGAAACTACGCATCAGTTTGCATTATATCTTTTATTGTGGGTATTCTTGTTCAAATAAATACATAAACATTATAAATAAATCAAATCAGTTTTATAGTCTTCATAAATTTCCCTGTTGTGAGCATGATTGAGAGCATCTTTTAACACTGTAAAGCAATTGCATAAAAAAGACCCAGTCTAAATATTTTTATGACTGCCATAGAAAATTTAAATGTACTGTAGTCACAAGTCACATAATTCAACCACGCTTCGTTATGAAATCTGTGACGCACAGAAATCACCAGATTTCTGCTGAATTCTTGTCTAGCCACAAACACAGTCATTTGTAGACCGTGTTTGTTTGTTTCAGGGTGGTTTTCTCTCCTAGTATTTGGCAGTATTGCACTACAGCCACCACAAACGTAACGGGTTACAGGTTTAAAGTTTCTAAACAGTATGAAGAACTTTAACTTTTAAACTGAGAACTATTAATTAATCCTCACCCCTTCTCCATGAGTATTCAGCTAGACAATTAGTTGGCAAATAATCAAAACAGAGCCACTCAAAACCAAAATTAGTTTGGTATCTAACTTTTTGACAATGGGCAGGAAGATTAAAATGGTTACAATTCTGACTGATGGTTTCTAGATATACTTGGCTGTTAACCTGATCTTATTGGTGGCCTGTACCTGATTAACTAGGCAGTATGCAGAACATCTTACATTTTTGGGGCCAGGAACCCAGAAGAATTCTGATCAACTGAAGACTCTACACAAGACTCAAAGATAGATGAGATGTCCCCAATGTTCCTGATGTTCTGGTAAAGAGACAAACATTTTTCTGGATCTTAAGTTTGGTATCAAGAAGATAATGATCTGTTAGTTCATCCAGAAATGAAATTATGTCATTAATTACTCATCCTTATGTCATTCCAAACCATTAAGAACTTTGTATATCTTCGTAACACAAATTGAGGTATTTTTGATGAAATCCAAGAGCTTCTTGACCCTCCATAGACTGCAATAAACATGAAATGTTCCTAGACCCAGAAACGTAGTAAGGACATCAGTAAAATATTCCATGTGACATCAATGGTTCAACAGTAATTTTACAAACCAACAGAATACTTTGTGGAAAGAAAACAAATAATTTACTTTATTCAACAATTTTTCTTCTGCCATTATCGAGAATAGCACGTTGCACGTGCTGCACCTTGTACATGTGTCGTGGTAATTGTTAAAGTCATTATTTTAGTTTTATTTGTGCATAAAAGTATTCTAATAGCTTAGTAAAATTACCGTTGAACCACTGATGTCACATTGACTATTTTAATGATGTCCTTACAACATTTCTGGTCCTGAAAACATTCCAGTTACAGTACTTTGCTTTCTATGGAGGGTCAGAAAGCTCTCGAATTTCATCAAAAATATATTAATTTGTGTTCTGAAGATGAACGAAGATTTTATAGGTTTGGAACGGCATGAGGATAAGCAATTTAAATGTGGGTGAACTAAATGCAGAACTGGTTTACCAATAAGTTCCACTCCCTGAAAGCTGATTAAACTTCACATTTGCATAAGGTCATTTCTGTAGGTGGAGATAGCAATATATGTATACATTATTTCTCAAAGAACTTCATTAAAGCTTGGAAGATGAAGGGCGGGAGACAATGGTCAATATGGTATATTCAAATATTTACAGTGCATGCAAATTGTTATGATGCTCTTTTTTAAACTTGCTCACTACTTGGAACTGACTAACATTGGAAGCGCCAAATCGAAACTGTTGATCATTTAAGAAGTTTACAATATGTGCACTAGAGACTGTGAAGGTTCTCATAGCTCTAAATGAGTAAGAGCAATTACAAACACAGATATCTTCTTCTTCTGAGACCTGAGCATCAAATGAGCCATTGTCTACCAGGACAACATGAGGTTTCACAGAGGCATTTTGATTAAAGGTGGAGCTCGGGTCAGCTGAATAGGCAGCACAATGATGATAAAGCCGACCACTGTAAAAGCACTTTTATATTATTCTGTTTGTTCACTAACAGAGCGTGAATGTTAACTGAGTGGACCTACATGGGCTCTGACTAGCCTGAAAAGGACCTCAGTTAGAAAATTAGATTGGTGAGTTCCCCTTTTGCTCAAATTCAATAATCATTATGAAATGGATGAGCTGAATACCGAGAGAATACTAGGATAAGTCATTTTTATGGGATGTCTTGTTTATCTTGTTTGTCTAGAGCATGTTTTGCAGCTGACCATCTTCTCCTATGCATTATCAGTGTTGTCCAGTGACTGAATGAACAAAATATTCTAACAACTGTCTTTCTATACGGATGGTCAAATAAACTTAAAGGGATAGTTCACTTTTGTGGATCATATTTTTTTTGTTCAATGGAAATAAAAAGTCACCAAACTGTTTGCTCAACAATAACAAAAATATTTTGTCTTCCAGGGAAAAAAGAAGCCTGGAGATAAACTTTGCATGTAGTTATTGACCCTCAATAAGCAGGATTGGGAACCACCATGATAACTAGTTGCAGCTTAATTCCATTATATGAAGGTGGTGGGGGAGACAATGCCAATTTTATGTTATTTAAGCATTTGTCCCTTTGGATTTACTGTATCAACAGAACTGTACACACAAATCACAGAAGATGTACTGCAAGAGACGCAAAGAATGCAAGCTGCTCTCCAAAGCCAATTTATTCAGAGACAAGCAGCTAAAGAAATGCTTTATGCTATAATTAGTGTGACTGGGAGCATCCAAAGATACACATTTTGACACATCATGAATAGCGGTTCACTTTGGTGAATTAGGCTGGATTGCTTTCTTATGAATTGCAAAGTGTACCAAGGTTTATATGAACTGTATCCCTGCCCATGTTTTAAGCAGACTCAGGTTCTGTTTCAGTCTCTATTTCTTTAACGCACACCTGAGTTTGAAACCACTTTGACCCCTGATGAAGGAAACAAATACTGACATCAAATGGTCTCAAAATGCACCCAGTTTTCTACCCAATTTTTATTTTAAGAATAACATTAGGATTTTAAAGCCATTCATTGAATTCATACATCGAATGGTGTACATCAGGAAAAGCTCATGTTAGCTAATGCACTATGTATTGTTAAAACAGTGTTGAACTTCAAAGCAAAGTCAAAAACATTCTGCTGTTTAAAGACTTTTTGCCATTTGTGCTTTCTAATGTGGCAAAATTTCCCTTTTATCACTCATTTTATCCTGTCCAAGGGGTTAGCAGTCCTAAGTCATTCTCTGTATGTAAAAACATTATTAATTCTTTGCCCAGTTGACAGACATTAGCTATTATCATACCTCCAGTGCAAGGCATGCAGTTGAGATACAGAAGATTGTGTTGTCTTTTTGATGTCAAGACCCATAAAAACCAGGAATAGAGATTTAACACAGCCAAATGCCAGCACAAACAAACACTTTGATCTGTATCTATCTGTACTCTGTTCATCTGGCTGAGTCTGTGTAAATAACTTGAAAGAATGACTTTCATAAACCAGTTTGAAAGACATCTAATTGGCTAAACTCATCTGAATGAACTTGAATGCCACTTCTAAGTATGTATGAAAACATTTCATATTCTATTATTTATTCAGTCTATTAAATAAATACAAATATATGGATAACATTTGACCTCAGATAAAATAGTATACCTAACCAGATTCTTGCAAAGCTGGCATTTCTATTTTATTATTATTATTATTATATATATATTTTTTAAACGTACATACAAATAAGACAAAACCTTAATGTTCCACTCATTCTACATGCTTCTTTCCCAGTCATTTTAAAAACTAATCCACGGCCCAACCATTGGACTGCATTCCCCTCCAGACCATTCACATGGAACTGGTTAGAACAACATTCCTTCCATGGAGAAAATATTTGGCACACTTTTAATACAAAATCATAAACGGCAGGTCTTTTCTAATCACATCCTGTGTCATTTTCTCCCTCCTTAATCTCTTCCTAGAGTTTTCTGATTCTGTAAGAAAAACAAGGAAGAGACTACCTTTTTTTTTTCACAGGAAAAAGGACAGATGATTTTGCTTTTCAGCTGACACCAGGAGGATGGGAGAGTTCTAAAGGGTGGAAAATGTTCAAGCCTTGCTTTCTGTATATACAGCTAAAGAGACTGAACGCAGCGTAATTGTCTTGTGTACTTTGGCCTGCTAATGTTCAGATGAAAAATGTTCATGCGCTCATAGCCGCAGCACAGCAATATGTTACATGAGTAAGTTGGCTTTGTGAAAATATACAGGGCTGCTTAAAATTATCCTTCACATTCAGAGGGCATTTCTTTCTCTGCTCACATTTTCTTGTTCTGTTTGACAACCGCAATTACATATTTTCCAGCAATGGGAGCTTCCTAGAAATGCAAGAACTAGGATAGGCCTACCTCGATCTATGTTTTTAATATTGCTGCAACGACTATTCTGTTTTATTTGAAACACATGAACGTGAATGGGGCAATATTTTATTACTTTAGTTCTTGTACCAATCATGGTACTTAGGAAATGTAATGTCCAATGAGTGGTGCCAAAAGGTTAATACTCTAACATGTTTGAAAATAACTATACTAAACCAAAACCTAAACTTAACAAATAGTGTTAAAAAGAGCAAAGCAACCAGTTTTCTTCTACAAATCTTTGAGCTCTTTTACCGTGTCTCATGTTTCATGGGAGTTGCTTTGAAAGTGCAAAACTGTATCAGGTGAGGTACCGAGCAATTTACATAAAGCCATATATACTGTATGGAGCAGATTATGTGATGCAAACAGTAAATGAATTAGCTCACAAATCAGACAAGTTTTCCCCAGCACATAACTGACATCTCATTGTTATTAACTTATCTGTACATTTTAGGAATGTATGTATTGAAATGTATGTATAAAGCCTTCTCCAGACAGTAAGTGAGTCTTTCACTACACTTCACTGAACCAGGGCCACCATGCACATGCATCAAAGAGATGACGACCAATGGAAAGATGCTCTACAGTTTCCATAAACAAGCTTCAGTTAGTTCAAAATATAGAACCAGAGTTCTTACCAAATTTGGAAAATCTCAGCATGTCAAGCCAATTTAATCACATTGCCACCTGTTGGGTTTTAAATCTATTGTAAAACACTATTGCTCAAATATAAAGTAACAAAGACATCTGACAAACATTCAGTTGTCTCAGGATGGACTACCAACGGTTATTATATTTATTTAATGATCATTTTAACACGTTGTTGTAAATATATTATAGCTAGTTCATATCTGACCTTTAAACAGTTTGTTTAAATACATGCAAGCTCCTTTGAAATTCGGTTCCCCACAAGGTTTCTGCCTGATCGTACTAAACCATTTTAGATTTTTCCCTAGTAACTGTTGCCTTTGGCTTGGCTTTATTCTCCTTCAATCTATGTGAAAGCGCTATATAAATAAACTCAATTGAAAAGCACTGGGCAAATGAAAACTGGCAAGAAATGGGGGATAAAAAAATAATACAGAAACTATACAATAACCAAGCTTTATATTAACAGTCCTTGTCTTGGATGACAGACCCATTAGCTGTAATTACTGAAGTAGGCATGCATGTAAGCAGAAGGTTAGCCAACCCTAATCTTCCTCTAAAGCAATTTTTATCCCCTTAAACAAGGACAGAAAGAATGCAACTCATTACAGGATTCTGTGAAATCCTCAGTCCATTCAAAACAGAGCTAACTAATTGTCTCGGTTAAAAATTTTTTGTATCAGAATCAATAATAATCTTAATATTCATCATATCATGTTAATTAAACAATATTTGATGTTAAACATAGGCAATATACAACATTTCCTATAAATAGGTAATGTAATGTCAAGTCATACTGTAATGCTTGAGTTTTTGTATACTAATTTGATACACTTTTGTTAGGAAAACAAACCTTCAATACAGGCGTTCACAAGATGCATGTGCAGAGAAAATCATAAAGATCGTCTTCGAATAGGATTTATTTGCAAATGTACGGCTTCACTTGATCAAAGGTACATACCCACTTCATCTAGTGCTTGTTTTCTGGGGTACGTATCAGTTTGTACTGAAAGAAGCAATTTCAAACAGTCTAGTGAGTGAGTGAACTGCCCAAATGATTAAACTGCATTCATAACTGATTCGTCTCCAGGTCACAGATAGCTACTAAAGACTCATCGAAAATAATCAACTCATTGCCATTTATGAAGCTTCGTATTGGCAATTTATCTCCTGATAATTCAGAGCCAACCAATTAGACCTTTTTACCTACCTATTTGACAGACCCTGCATTACATCTGTAAGGGCTCATCCCTATGCCCTAATCCCTTCGGAGGGTTAACTCCCTGGAGTGAGAGCTTCGAAGGGTTGAAGGGTGTAGGGGACCAAACAACTGTTTCCTGAAATGCCCTTCTGCGTCATCATCCAATGCCCAAACCGAAGTGCCTTCATCATGTAGGGGATCATGGGGGGCCAACCCAGACAGCAATCAATTTCGGCCCAGATCTGGCCCACATTTAGCCCACATGGATTTCACGCGGGCCAGATGTGGGCCAGATCTGGGCTGAAATTGCTTGCTGTCTGGGAAAGTGTCAATCAGTTGAAACCTTCAAAACTGAAGTGGCCAGTTTTGAGCACTTTGGTTTGGAACAACCCTTCAATATGGCAGCCATTATTGTTTTCACTCCGAAGTGCCATTCGGAGGGCAATATATCCCATTTGGAATGCAATGTAATTAATCGACACAACAGTGATTTATTCACAAATCATCACAATCTATGATTTTAATGTTTTGAATCATGACTTTAAGACTGAATCACGGGCCGATTGAGATCCTTTTGCTGAACAGTTTGAATTGCTATTTTGAAAGGAATTAACTAGGTCAGAATAGTGCTTTATGTACAATTTTCAGATTCGCTAGAAATTAAATTAAAACTACAAATTAAAATCAGATGGCTGTTAAAGGGATAGTCCACCAGAAAAAAGATACTGCTGTCATCCTTTACTCACCCTTATTTTGTATCAAACCTGTATGATCTTATTTCTTGTGGAAAGCAAAAGAAGATATTGTAAAGAATGGTGAAAAATTAACCAACCATGGTTACTAATAACTTTTTAAAAATGACAAAAGAAAACACATTTCTCAAAAATATGTTCCACAAAATAAAAAAAAGTCATACAGATCTGGAAAGATGTGGTTAAGTAAATGATGGCAGCATTTTCATTTTAGTGAACTAACCTATCTGTTAGTATAGCTTCATTTGTGTTGCTTGTTTTTATTTTTTGCAAACTGGTTTTACCTTTGAATAAATAAATAAATTGGAATTATTAGTCAGTAAGTGCATTTTTGCTTGGAGCAACACATAAGGTGAGTGAGACCAAAATGATGTGTGATTCCTCATTGTGAAAGCTGTAAATTAAGGAATGTAAGCACACGGAAAATAAGGATAGATGATTTTCCAGAAAGCCTGCAAACATTAGCAGACATTCATGCTGTATATTTCTGTTGCAAAATGAAAATAAGTATAAATGTGGACTCGAGGCCTTTTGGCAGACAAAGCTGTCTGACTTTCTGTCTGCCTATCTTTCAAAACAGTCTAAATATATACAACATTGTCTAATATGGGGTGAAACATGTCCTTGACTTGTTCAGTCATCGGTGTAAACCACATCTCAATTTTGAGAACCAGTGAGTGAATTAAACCACAGATGTAGCTGTTTATATATTATGTAGAAAGTCTTTGTGGTGGCTTGTATCGTGAAACATTTCTTATTCTTTATTATGCATCATTATGTGTAATTGTTCTCTGTTAAACTCACAAAATTAAATGAATAAGCACAAAATGCTTGTACATTACGTCTTTTTATCTTGTATGACAACTCACCTTACATTTTATAGAATATGCCATTTCATATTTTTCCTCACATAGCCAATGCAAGTAGGTATTTCGTTTATGAATACGACAGTGGATCACATTTAAAATCCAAACAAACGAGATGATTACATAAATGTGCTTCCAACAGTAGACCTCAGAATCGACAAGCATGTATAAAAATGAAAATTTGAGTCAGACACAGTTTCCAGCAAAGTCAAACAAATGTTAATGAAACCACAGTAAGAGTTCTTATTATTTGTCTCTGATTTTTAGCTGATAGGAGTCATTTGACATGCTCTCAATCTCCTCGTACAGTTGCTTAGACGCCAGGCTGTGTGTGAATGCTCTGGAGGGGGTGTGAAATCCTGCACTAGGGTCACAGACTCCATTCGTGGCTGTTACGCCCTCTGCAACAATGGCCATATTGATACACCCCTTCAGATTGTACCCACTTCGGTTTGAGTCATCACTATAGGCCTC
The DNA here is from genome assembly GCF_003368295.1 of Carassius auratus. NCBI lineage: Eukaryota > Metazoa > Chordata > Actinopteri > Cypriniformes > Cyprinidae > Carassius > Carassius auratus. The sequence goes on along the minus strand of NC_039261.1, from coordinate 11,587,791 downwards.
TAATGAAACATCCCTTATCCGGTTTTCCTATGGCTTAACCTGAACCCCCACCTGGTTCTTCCTCACCAATTAAAACGTAGAGGGACGCTTGGTATTCACAGCGAGAAATTTAATTAACTTCATTCAAATACAGATCTGAGAGAATAATGTTAGAAACAGGAATGTGTAGTTCGCCTGGGTCAGATTGTGTTTGCATGGGAGCCAAATATCAGGCCGCATTAGAAAGAGAAAAAATGCTTTAATCATAAAATCTTTGCATAACTTGTGAACCACGTTTTCAGTTCTCACTATAATGTAATCTTATTACTAAATTACCAAGATACTCATGGCTAAATGTTTCACATGCAAAGTTAAACACAGCTGATACTAACAGTGATAGACTGTTAGAATAACAGCTGAAAGCCCAGCAGATTAGACCTCTGATAATAAATGGTTTTAGCAACAGAAGGAGGATGCTATTCCAACAGTCCACCACTATTAATTTACAGTAGAATTAAATGGTGAAAATGTATGCTTTTTTTTTAAAACACAAATAATACATCAAGACTTCAATGGTTCAGTTATCCAGAGAAGGAAATTCTCCCAAGCTTTATTTTCTTAGTGAGAGCAGGTGGGTTGAGCTAAATACTTCAGAATCTAACATATCTGTCTCCATTAATGGTTGCAGAATCTTCCATGTCAAAGCATTCTGGGTGGGCCCCGCTTGCTTGGAGAAAAGGTAGTATCTCCACATGCCTCAAACTCTGCTGTTGTGTTTTTCTAAAACGAAACGTTCGTTACTGCAAGGGAGAAAAAAAGAAGAAAGATGGAGCGTGAAACAATAGTGCCTTTGAATTTCTCCTGCTCATTTGAATGTTAATATTGGCAAAAGTCAGGCAGTCAGTGTTTCTATTTGTATTGGAAGTGTACTACTCATGGAAAATTTGTTTGAAATATCCCTAGAAAATTAAACTTCCTTAGAAAATTAAGGAAAATTAATTGAGGGAACAGTTGCCCCAAAATTTAAATGATGTCATTATTTACTCACCTTTATGTTGTTCCAAACCTGTATGATTAGTAATTTATTCTACAATTTTCAAAGAAATCAGCTCTTTAGATGAATGAAAATAAATGAAAACTTTTATGCCATGAAATTACCAAAAAAGCACCATTAAAGTTCATTAAATAAGCAATAATGTCAGATTTGTGAATGATTTGTTCTGTTGAGTCAAATCTTTGAAAATGACTCACAGTTCTATCACGAAATCTCTCATGAAAGGGTTAAGCATGGTAATGTATATGACAATGTTAAAGTCGTTGGTCTTGGCAGAATAGATCTGCTATGCTGCTTCTGCTGTGGCGGAACATGTACTGGGACTTGCTCACTGCCAATCCATGTAAGAAATACTGCTGTAAATATAACATATATGAAATAACCTCCATATACATGAATCACCCAGTAACAGAGCTAAACAGGTGGAGCTGGGGAAGGTGTAGGGTTTTTAAAGCGTTCTGCAACTGCAACAGCAAACACTAGCCAAGCACTTGAATGTTGAGCCGAGAGCTCATTGGCTGCTCATACAGACAGAACCAATCAGCTGCACCATGTGATAATGATGTCGTTATGTCAGAATGAGTTAGACTTATCGGACTGCACCATCTATGGTTTCACGACAGAACTTGGGTTTCACAAAATCGATGTACACTGTAAAAAAAGATTTTTCTAAGTTGTAATGAAAGATCGTCAGAGTAAGTTCTATAAGAGAATAAAATTTTATTGTTCTACTTCAAAATTTCATGTTTAAACCAATGTGTTACTAAGAATTTTTGTAACTATTTAAAAATGTTACTATCAGTTTCTGGGTGAAAATTGTTTTTTTTACACCATTTTTTCCCAGTGTACATTATTAATTCATGAAGCTTAATGATTCCTGACTTCAACCCACTGTGTTCTAGTCATGATTAATAAAGTCATACAGGTTTGGAACAGCATGATGGTGAATAAATGATGACTCATTTTCAGCACAACTATACATTTGAAATATTTATAGTAGAACAGAAGTGATATTTGTGACTTACTGTTTTAAAAGTACCATGAAACTACACTGTCAAAGAAGAATTGTGGTACACATCACCTGTCTGAGACAGCATGGATCTCATAAATGCGTGTAAAGATTTGATCATCGAAGGGACGTACTATATTCAGAGCTGAACTCTTGCTACCCTTGGGCAAAAAGCATATACCTCACTCTACATTTTCTCTTTTTGTATTTGCAAACCATCTCCTCAAAATAACAAAAGCATAGAAGCACATAATCTGTCCTAGCCTCTGTGCATCTGATCATGTTGAGGCCATCTTATCGTATTTAAGATCTACAGAGAGAACAGACAAGCTGGACCTTTCATCCTACACCAAAGTCAACAATATGGGATTCTTGGGAAGCATTGCTGACATTCTTGAAGGCAGGAAAAAAAAAGATGATCCCCCCTTTCCCAAACTTTACAGGGAATGGATAAAAAGGCGCAAGTTCTTGTTTGACAGTATGTTGATGAAATAATAAATTGTAACCACATTGGCCCTTTCTTTCTCTTCTCAGACAAGGGTGGGGGCGGCTGGTGGTTGTGGCGAGAAGTCTACGTTGTAAGTGGGCGTCAGAGAGATTTATGGTCAACTTGGTCGAGGGCCCTCTGCAGACAGGGCACACGTCCATGCGGTTTTTACCACACTGAATACCTCCAGTCAGCTGGAGTCAGATGGAGGGAGGAGGATCAGATAAATCCTTGGCAAATGACTGAGGTTAATTAATAACTCCCCTCAACGAGGTGTTGTTTACAAAGATGGATCCTTTTCTTTTGAAATGGCCACCCGTTCATGTTGCTATGTCCTCTTCTCAATGATGGTTATCAAAAAACAGCAATTTTCATTGTATTTTTTGTTATACATTTTCGATGATGCAGTGATGCATATAATTCAGCTTTGCATCACAAGAATCAACTTCATACAGTAATTATATATATATATATATATATATATATATATAAAATCGTTTTTACTGGTTTACTTTCACTAAATAAATGCACCACCTGTGTGCATAAGAGACTTCTTCAAAAGAAAATGGAAAAAAATATATAAAATAAAAAAAATAGCCAAAAGTGTGCATTACAATGAAGCCCTGCAAATTACATGTGGAAGAAAAATAGATGTTAGAGGCTATAAATTAAGCATCCATTCCCATGACTTATTAATTTCTGGCCATGTTGTAATAATTTGTTCCCTTGTTTTAATTTAGTTATATTGTGGCCGCAATGTCAGTAAAACAAGGGAACAAATTAGTACAATGTGGCTATGATCTGTTGGGTTTTTTTTTCACCCACATGTCATGTGCTGGGCTCAGTGCATTACGACCGTAAAACACATGCAAATACTAAAGTCTATCAGAACCGAATGGATCAACCCAAAAACCTCCACAAGCCAGTGTTCCAGAACACTCGATTCTACACTGTGTCTCAGAGCATGGCAAACACTTTAGGTCTCTGGGGTTACGTTAGCAAAACAAGGAGGGGAACACTGAAATCAACAGAAAGAGACTATGGGAGAAGAAGGGAAAATTTTGGTATCAGGACTGCCAAAAATGAATCACTGAATTTCTTGGCTTGGGCTTTTGTGGTGAGAATGGCAAGAGTTCAAACTCAAATTCAGAGCCCACAATGACTGGCCTTAAAGGTTCTCTCATTAGCGTTCTCTGAACGGGAGCACCAGGGTCGTAGTAATGTTCCAAAGTTGGGTGCATGAGAGGCCCTTAAAACAATATGCTGTTTCATAAACCTGAGTACAGACATGATGGACATGAGGTGCTTCCACCTCAATTTAAAGGCCTGAAAAAAGATGCTGTTAAACTGTTTCCTTATTTGGTTCAGTCCAAGAAAAAAGTTTTGTCAATATTTACAAACTGTGGTTTCCTCTAAATTAACTGTTACATTAAAAAAAAAAATTAGTGAATCAACCTAACATCATTACGTTTTGGAAGAATTTGATGTCCAAAGCAACTTTAATTGCATTCAAGGTTTATTTTGTCAGTTTATTCATTCCCTGGGACTCAAACCCCACGACTTTCATAATGCTAAAATCCTGCTCTACAGTTTGAGCAACAACAACAACAACAAAAAAGTGTTAATGTTTGGATCTTGTAGAAATAACTCCTTAAAGGGGAATTGTGTTGTTTTTGCATCACTTGCAGCACTACGTAAAATTGGCAATCTTTGTTTGAGAGGCCGGACTGGGTTGGACATACTGCTGGGTGGTTTGACCAAAAAAGATTTTGCGGATTTCACGGTTTATCACAATTTGTCCCTGACTGTGCCTTCATATGAATCAGACTTCATGAAAAAAACTAAGAAACATGCTACACCTATGTGAGCAGTTTTTGACGTAAATTAGATTGTATAATTTCAAAATTTTAAGTAAAAACAGGATGGTCTGACCTTAGTGTTGTTAAAAAATGCTAAATAAAACCTATCTGCACGAAACAGAAGCAGCAGACAGACTGAATGAGAATGCAAATTCACTCTCTGACAGCAGGTGGCTCTCATGGAACAGCAGTGATGGAACATTTTCTTTGTAACCAATGTAAACAATGCAGCGCTGCGCTTTTAAATACTTTATTAATATGCATTTTATTCAGGAAGGGTAAATAGAAAATCCCATCTGAACTTTTCTGAAGACAGCCTGTTTCCCTCAGAGATACATTAAACCCCCAATTCAATATTTAAAATTTTGTTCCAATGTGTTGTTTAGGCACTTGTACCGGTATGCTGTCATCATTCCGTGTGTGTAATAGAAACAGGTTTACTGTTTGAACTGGTACAGTATATTGCCCAGCACTAGGTAGACATGATGACACTAGCTGAACCATAGGTGTACAGTACGTTTGGGGCGGGAATTGGGGACTGTGGGAACTGTTTGATGGACTAATGGTTGTGCAAGAAGATTTTTTGGCTATACTTTGTTTTACATGTAAGATAGGATACAGCGTTTGTGGCACAAATTTTATCATCAGCTCAGAACACATATAACAAAGTATACTTTGGGTATAAAAACAGGTAATTGTGACTTTATCATAATTTCAGCATTACATCTCGCAGTTGCAACTTTGTTTCTCATAATTGGAGCAATGCAACTTTCTATCTTGCAATGTGACTTATTTCGTATTTTCAACGTTATTTCACCGATTATTTTAGCATAAATGCAGTCGAAAACAGGCTCCCATAGAGAACAAGATAAAAATCAAGTGAAAATATTACATTAAGAGTCTCCATTTCGGTCTCTGTTGTAAATTGGGTTTTGACAAACCGCGCATAATACATCAGATGAATAAAAACAGTAAGAGAAGGAAAAACTGGCTGTGTGTTCTTGGACACAGGTTTATAGATGAAATTGAGTTGGCTCTAGGAATTCAATGGAAGCTTGAACTGTAGAGGAGGCCATGAAGGAATTAATGTTAAATCAAGAACAAAATAAAGCCTTTGAACAACAGCAAGTAGTTCTGAAAGGATGAAACAGGCTTCCAGCAACAATGTATACTACATTTTCTCTGGTATACCGCAGAAGAACACAGGAGAGGTTAACAGTAACACAATGCTAATGCTAAACAGAGCATTCAGCGCTTAAGGGTAATATATTAACCTCAGTGACATGGGGCACGTGCTTCAGCCTGTCCAAACCCCCAGAGGGATCAACTTTGCTGATTCAAGAGCACCAGACCCCCACTCCTCACACACGCTTCATCAAAGAGGCCTGCCTCTGCTGCTTCTCCCGTCCCCCGATGATACAGAAAGTACATCCCAATAAATCACATTCTCTGATCTCACTGCCAGGAATTCCAGCAAAGATTGCGTTTGCCACACCATTGAGATCCGTGAAATACGGAAACACCGGGCCCGCTCCCCAAGAATCTGGGGAATGCCATTGGAATCCATTCGCCTCTGAAGAGGGTGGAAAATTAAGTTCGAAGATATTTTTAACCATTCAACAATTGAAAATAATCGATCTCTAACCGTGTCCACATGTTTTGGTCTGGTGGGACCTCACACATACACACACATGCATAGACACAGACAAACAGAGGCGTGCTTTGCCAGAGACGCTCACATGTGCGTAGGAGTGAAACATTGGTGAGTTGGTGGGAATTTTTATGAGGACAGTATTCAAATACTTTAAGACTAGTGTTGATTTAAAGGTACAGTATAGTAATTCTGGCATTTACTAAACCTGAGTGACTTTTTTTTCTAGTATGGATAAAAGTATCTGAACATTCTTCAAAATATCTTCTCACACAGGCTTGGAGTTGCATGAGGGTGAGTAAATGATGAGAATTTAAGTCTTTTGGTGAACTATTGCTTTATGCATTACGGAGATGATTGACAGAAAATAGCTCTTTTCAAAAGCCTGTCACATTTTTCTTCTCAGTTTTCTTCGGACTTGTTCCATGTGCATGAAAGGAGGAAGAGCAGGAGATGAGATGAGTTCTCTCCGTAGTCATGAGAAAAACTGAAGAGCTAAATAATTCCAAATGTCTGTTGCTGTGCCCATGTGCTACTGGGATAAGAGCCGGTGCTCTCTGTAATATTAAAAGAGACACTGATGGCACTCAAACAACAGGAATTTGTGAGGTAAAGCGGTGGAAAACAATCAAAATTGCTGATCAAAGGCATGATGAATAACGTTTGGCATCTCAATTTATACTAAAGGGTTTTGGTTTCACACTCAAACCTTTAATGTGGTATGGCCGTGTGTTAGTCTTTTACACCATGGAAGGAATCGCCAGAGAACAAACCACATATGGTGCATGTGAAGGTGAAGAGTATCACATCAGAGAATTTTGTGTGGTGGATGAAATTATCAAGCCACATCAGGTCACAATGTATATCAATACATGTTTTTAGAGCAGAGAACCAAGTTCGGATCCAGCTTTTCATATTCCTTGCCAGGTCTTGGCTCACTGTTTCTTCTCTTCACTCTCATGTTTATGTTAATAAAATGGAAAAAGGTCAAACTTGAAATTGAAACAAGTGTATGACATATTATAGAGTATGCATGATTTTATAATAATGTATACTATTAGACATGGTGTACAGTATAAGTATTTAGAAGAAGAAGAACAGACCGTAAGTCATATGGATAGCTTAATAGGACATGGTGATATGACAAAATATATATTTCAATACTCTTGCTTTCACTTGCAATACATTATTGTTCTGTGAAAGACTGTTTACTTGTAAATGCATTGAAAATCTTCCTGATCATAATGCCCCCAAGAGTCAGAACACGGCATGTAATAAAATATACAATTCAATAAAATAAAATACTCTATGGTAGTTAGACCAATAAAAACCTCTTATTAAACAAGTTTTAGACAACAGCTTGGCTATAATATACTGTAAACACGGAACATTGAGCATGGGACATGACTTTAAGTTCAACCCATTCGCAGTGGAGATAATGTGGAATTCTGAACCCACATTTAAAATTCCTGAATGTTTGAAGGGTTCTGCAAGTGGAAATTAATGTTAAAATAAACAGTATATTACATGTAATTATAATGCATCGTCATGCTTGTCAGCGTGATGCAGAACCAAATCCAGAGCCAGTTTATAATACTGTTTGCTGTTGTGTCAAAACACTGCCAACACTGAAGGACGTTTCATCAAGAAAGTTTCTGGAAGCCATGCAATACTGCACATCCAAACAAACCAGTTGTCATGAATGTCATGAATAGCAATATTAAAAATTAATGTGGTGACAGGGCACAAGGCCTAATAGTTCTACTAAGAGAAAGATTCTTGGCACTCCATTAACCTGAACTCTCAATGACCTTTACCTCTCAAGGATGAGCTCTGGTTTGCTTTTTAAGGAGCAGAATGAGGGTCAAATGAGGCTCCTTTTATTGCTCTAAAGTCTCATAAAACATACCTATCAGTATCACCTATTAAAATACACAAACACCAAGCTAATTCTTGTTTTTACTACACACACTACAGTATGAGGTGATTAAAACTAGCTGGTTTTATTAGATGTTACAAGTTTCAAAATGGTGAAAATGTAAGGAGATATAAGGTGAACTGGGGTAAAATAGTGTGTGACTTTTAACCAATTATGAGTACATTTGTTTCACAAGCAAGTCAAATACCATGTTCAAGTCCTCCTGGGAACTCCATACATTGTAATTCCACAGTGTGTTCAAGTGAATACAATGAATATATAACAATAATATATTTGTATTATATACTGTATATGTCACAGTAAGCTGTTTAGCAGTAATGCAACCTAATGCATAGCAAACACTTCACATTAGGTGTATAATTAATGCCTTTTCAGGATATTTGATCATTTTCAGGCTACCATAGAGAATGATGGGAATGATGAGAACTGTCAGCTAATAAACCAGCTAAATTAGTAATGGTTTCTGGCAAACTTTCACCATTCTTCATCAACAAATCACAAAAATATACTGCTAACTACTGTAGCTAAACAAAAACATCTTCATTTACAATGACTAAATTACTAAACTATCATAGTAATTATTTAATATTAATATTTACATTTATGCATTTCATAGGAATCAAATAGGAATACAATAAAAATTTTCTAATACTATCACTCTTAAAAATAAGTTGTAATTTAAAGGCAATGACGTAATTATAGTTTAGCATGGCTTTCAAACAGTATAATTTAGAACAAAGCAACTTCTAATAAATGATCTTTACTATGTCAAATAATAGCAATAAGGTCTTCTCCTTTATTTCACCCTACCAACCTTAAGATTGGAGCAAGAAGCATAGATAGCACAGTCAATACATCATGAAGGTCTGAGGAGGGGGAGCATGAAAAGAGGTGTTTGCAAAAGGAAATGTGCCAGACTGGGAATCTGGAACCTTATTTTATTGTGCGTATTGACTCTGGGGGTCTCCACACTCGACAATGCCAACTATTATAAACATCTCATAGGCACTCTTAACAGTCGGTGTAGCATAATGTATCCCAACCTGATTTATTTGACTTTTACGTACAGGAGTCCAGACGTGTGTCTTGGTGCCCGCTGCATAAGTGAAGAATGAAAAAGACAGAAGGGGATTAGGTCTCACAAGTCCTAAAAAGGAAACAGACAGACACATTTTTGCAATAGTTTCAAGTCATATAAACTCCAGAGAGAGGGATAAATGTTTTTGAAAATGGGAAAGGGAAAGTATTATGGCATGGTTGAGGTAGTATGGGTTTGGGAATGTTCAGACCTGCTAAAAAATTAAATGCTGAAGGGCAGCTGGTGTTTCAGTATATGATTTTTCCTGAATGCCCTGAATAAACATAAGGTTTCGCTTTGCCTCATCACTTGCATAGGCAAGAGAAGCCCTTCTGAGAAAAATGTACTACCTTTCTTGTAATATTAGGGGATAGATTTCCTCCACACCAGATGTGGTCAGGATGACTTACAGAGACACGTGCACTGAAACATATCTAGATGGGGATTCTTGAACCTGGCTGAATGAAAGCACTTGAGAGCTCAGAGAAACATCACAAAATACAGATTCATTTTCAACACAGGCTCATTGGAAAAATGTGCCTCTACCTACATTTCTGCGAATTTACCAAAGTCTATACCTTTAGAGTATTTACTGCAGTTTGAAATTAACGACTTTTATTCCTTTTCAAAAATGTCTAATTACAGGAGAAGAACTTTGATTTATACAGACTTAGTTTTGCATGGTTACTGTTTATGACCTCAAATCACTGTTACCATATTACATGATTTTCATAAAGTAATACATTTTGATGTTTGCATCACATAACCATCTCCAGTATGTATGGCTTTTCTCATGTAGTAAACTTGCTCGGTACCTCACCTGGTACAATGCTGTACTTGGAGCAGGTCTCATGAAAATGCGTATAAATAGTATTCCAAATAAAAACAGAAAATCATGGTATTGATATGCAAAAAATTCCTTGACGTGGATATGATATGCACATGTTTGCCGTGCATATAATACGCAGTTTTCGTGTGGATATGGTACGCAATTTGTTGTCATGCATATGATGAGCGGTTTCAGCGTACATATGAAATGCACCTGACCCACAACCCTAATCCTACCTATTACGTATCAATTTCTGCGTATAAACAGTACACTAAATTGTAACATAAACTCATGCTATTGGTACACACTTTCATGAGATTGTGTTGGTACTTGTGGTGTGGAGCACTAAAAATTACAGTCCCATGAAACCTGAATAAAAATGCTCAAAGACTTGTGAAAGCAAAATAAAATGGCATAGTTTCCTCAGCAAGTTTTATCACCTCGCGTTTACATTTGTAACCACTCGGTAGGTACTTTAATTTCTAATGCTATGCATATAGTATTCACCTTGTAGTACTACTCATTAGTAAGCTTCCATAATATGCACGACAAAACAAAACTTCTAGCGCCACTCACTGGAAATTTCACTTTGAAAGTGTTGTGAAATGAGTCTAGGTTGTTCACTTTTGGACATACTGGAACTTTTACCTCCCAGGGGCTGATTATCAATTTAAAACTACAGACACTCTTGGAAAGTTTTATTATGCCTTTATCAAGTGTTTTGCTACTTAAAGTGCTTTATTTAGATTTTACTAAATATTGTTCAAATTTTTTTTCATGTAAAATGTATAATGATGATACAGTTATTAATCATTAATTGTTTAAAATGAAAGAGTGAAATAAACCATTTCAATATTTATTGTATGGAAATTATAATATCTTCTTTTTAGCTCTTTATAAATTACAGTTTTTCCACAAATTTATTAAATTATGTGTATTTAGTGTACATGAATAGAGCTAGTTTATTCCAACATTGTCTAAAATGTTCAACCACAGAATGAAAGAAGCACAATGCACTATTCAATATGTGGTTGAAAATACACTCTGGTGGAATTGAAAAAAAAAAAAACCACTCTGCTGTGATGCATGCATATTCACTGTTAGGCACTGTTAATTATCAAACTAAACAAGTGAGAGCAAAAAATCTAGGATAATGAGCTCAGTTTTCTGCTATTCAGGTTTGTTCATTTATTTCCCTGTGGCAGATTTCCTTAACAGAAAAATACCATCTATTCTCATTGCCATGATCAAAAGGAAGAAAAGGATTGTTTTGCCATGGAACTTTACGCGGTCATTGCTGATGGCCAAATTCTGAATGGTTCCCTGCCCATGGCTACAGTCCATTCTGCTTCCTGCCCTATCGATCAACCTCACAAAACAAAACATTTCCTAAGCTGTGAACTTGGACAAGCACCTGTGAACATTCCCGAAAAAAAGCTTTTGATAGGACACAAGTTTGGACTGGGCACATGCTAAATATTTATCTAGCCGCCACTGGGAAGAGAAAAGAGAAGGCCGTCTAAATACTTGCAGAAGTTTAAGACTCAAGGAATAGAGAAGAATGTAAGTTTGTCCTTGGACGACTGAAGGTGAAAATATGTTTCTTATAGAATATATCTCACTCGCCCGAATATTAATGTTTATAAGCCAAAATACCATTTGAGGGAAAGTAGTGTGAAATATATGATAGTTTACCCAAATATGAAAACCCTGTCACCATGTCTTTTGAAATTCATAAGACATTTCTCTTCTTAGGAACAAAAAGAAAGACATTTAGCAGAACATTCAAAGTATCTTTTCTCTTTTTTTTCCCCAAACAGTGAAAGTGAACCATCTGCTGAGTTATCTACTACAATATATAATAAAAAGATATTGTACAACATTGGAAGGCTTGGAATAGAGCACGAATATAATTGTTATACGTCGAATATACTATCAGTTTTAAAACTGGATGTATCCTGGTACCAATATACTTCCTTTTCCTATTGGAAGAGAGCAGCTTGAACATCTTGCTAAATCTGTCTCTGGTGTTCCACAGTAGAAAGAAAGTAATACGGTGTGAGTCTGAGAGAAATGTGCCTGTTACGCTAAATACACAAGAATCCCAAACTTAATTCATGGGCAGTTTAGAGGAGCTGTAAGCCAGCCAGCCATTTTTGGAATGCAGCATGGATATAAGATAGGCCCAGGTTGGAAATTCAAATATCCAAAGGAATGCTAATTACAGTGGAAATCAAACACCATCAATTATAGAGTTTCAGCATTACTGCTGGTCTTTCTCCCCGACTCCCTCAAAAACTGTTCCTCATCTAGCTATCTCTTCCGGCCATTCTTTTATGATAGGAATACTGTAGGCCTGCAGAACAGGATAAAATTCATGTTGTGCTTTGTTCACTTCATCATCATATACTTCATCAACATTTACAAATATTAGCAAAAGTGGGGGAGGAAATGCCTTGGAATGTCCCAGATGATAACCACAGCTCTAGAAATAAAAAAAACTGATTATTATTGATGAAAGGAGACACAATAATTCCTGAACTCAAATGCACTTTGGACACACATTTTTTGAATATTTAAGTCATCTGTTGGGTCTGTTTGAGAATACTGTTCTACCACAGTGTCACAGCAAACCAAACACAGAATCACTGACCTCTGCTGCAGAGAATTCCTACAAGATTTACTCTGCATGGACACCACACAGTCTGGCATGACTCTCTTATATGCAGCTATTTGGCTAACAAATGATTGCTAACAAAATAGTTTATTTTCTCAGGACGTGTCTTTGCGCTTGAAGAACGAGCTCTCAACAGTAAAAGACACTGTGTTTTAACCTAATATGTAGCAGCGTATTTATTATTATAATTTATTTTTATTGATTTCAGTTTCTATTTATGTGCATGTAGAATTCACAATGAAAAAATATTTATTTAAAATCAAGTAGCTTTGATTGCTGTACGTAAAAAGATGATAGAAAATGCAGTCATTATTTAATAGCATTACCTTTTTGTTGCTGTAAACTTGTATGACTTTTTTCCCTATGACACAAAATTGTCAGCAACAGATGTCAAGGTTCAATTTTACAACCATGGTAAACCAGTAATTAAACCCAGGTTACACTTTTATGCTAAACCAAAACAGCACCAGTAGACCATAATGTCATTTAGAATAACATTTATGCCTCTGCAAAAAAAAAAAAAAAAAAAAAAATATATATATATATATATATATATATAAACAAACAATAACATGAAAAATAAAAAAATTAAAAAATGAAATAAAATGTTCAGATAAAATGTTTATAATATGTTAAGAACATTTTTCACTCTATAATGGAAGTCCTGCCTTTCAGTTAAAAGAGCCAATCACCTTTTTGATACAAGCTTTTTGATAAAGCCCCTATTGTTTACTGTAGAACAATTCAAGATGCTCAAGGTGGACTAGCCTGAAAAATATAAATAAATATGATAAAAACAGTATTTCAAAAATGGTTGCATTTTATTTTAAGGTACAATTTGCTATTAACAAACAAGTATGACTTTTGCCTCAATAAAGTCTTAATTTGCTGCTTATTAATAGTTAGTAAGGTAATTGTTATGTTTAGGTATTGGGTAGGATTATGGATTTAGAATATGATCATGCAGAATACTGTATGTGTTATATAAGAACTAATAAACAGCCAATGTGTTAATAATAGGCACGCTAATAAGCAACTATTCAAAAATGAGAATTGGTTCCTTTAATAAAGTGTACTATATTGAAGATTTGAGCTAAAGAAGCAAATTTGATTCAACTGTCAGATACATACAGTATATTATGCAATCTTAAAATGTAATATGAAATCCAATAAACAGATTTTGGGTTTTTTATTCTTTCCCCATTAATGAAGATAAGAGTTGTACTTGTACTGTAACTTTTGCCTATTTTGTTGTTTTATCAAGATGGCCACCAAGTGATTGACTTGCTTTAAAGTAACTAAATCAGATGGAGAAAAAACTATGGAAAATGACTTAAATTCCTTAACATATTTATTAGTTAATTTAAAACTACCCAAATATTTAACTACATTTCATATAATATTAATATATTATCCAAATAATTTTCTGCTTAGTTGACATGGTTGCCCATTAAAGCTATGGAATATTCAGCAGAACAGACACTCTCAACTACCTTTTTCAATTTATGAATCCCTTTTTCAGAAGGGAAGTCAGTGGTTTTTAAAGCAAAATACAGGGAAATAAGCTTAATGGTGTGAGTAGCTGAGAAAAATGTAGGAGTCTGTGATTCTTCTACTGAGTTTGTGTGAACGGTGCGAGTGTGTGTGAGTATGGTGTGCATTTCAGAGTGTGCAGAGTTTATGTCTAGGCCAGTCTGGGATGGGAGAGTACTTTATGAGTCCTCTCTGCCCATCTCTAATCGGTCATCATCTTTGCATGCTAAGTCAACCGTCTGTCTGTGAGAAGACAAATACCACGGGGAAAAGACGCATTAACAGCTGCACTCGAAGCCCTGCCAAGTGTCACTTAGCGTTATTGTCAGAGCCATGCTTTAACACCATACTGCTGACCTCCATTTCCTGTTTCCTGCCCCTAGAGGGCCTAAACACAATCTGAGGAAATCATACTGCCTCGGCCCTGCAGAAGGAAGGTGTTCATTTAAACAAGAGGCCTGGGCACATGTAAATACTTTGTGTTTTGAGGAAAAAGCGCCCTACCGGTGTGTTAAAAAACGAAGCAAATAATGCATCCTACCCATAATGCACATGTGGAAGACAGCAGCACAAGCTGAGAATCATTCATGAGGTTGTATAACTGAGCTCTGATTGATTCTCTTGATTTGTAGCTGATGAAATGACAGCTCACTCCATGAATCTTGCATAAAGTTGTCAAGAAAAGAAGCAAATTAAAGAACTTCAAAGTGAAGCAAAGATCTGCAACTCATATACAACAGAGTGGAAATGATACTATTTGTCTGAATCTAAACAATCCAAAATGAAAATAAATGCTCGTTCATCAGGCTTACGTGACTTTCCTACTTAGAAACAGCATCAGCCGAATGTTATTTAAAAACAGGGCAATATGACAATCATCAGCTCATCAAACCCATCGCCTGTTCTCTTTTTCTTTTTAAAGTCTGTTAAGTATGTTTTTAAGAAACATTCAGCTGGGTTTGGAGCCAGAGGTTTGTGGTCCCGGCTAACAACGCTCTCACATGTCACTCATCTTTTATAGGTGCAGCTGACCTCTAAATAAATCATTGCGCATACATGCGCCGTGAAGCATGGGACTAGTACAGGAAATCAAAGCAAAGGCAATCACTCGATGATGACAGACTCAAAGAGGCCTCAGCCTAAAACATACATTTTTAACGTCTGCTCCCATGGTTACCCTTCAATAAGCTGCCATAAAAACTGAGAATGATCCCTCTGAATAAAATACACAACATCCAAGTGGCCTTTGATTTATATCTCAGACTTGTTAGTTTGATTTGAATCGTTCTTTCTGTTCCATTCCCATGTTCAGGAGTCTGGGTGTCTGTAGCACACATGGTGGTACTGTACATGCATGATGTGAAGTATTTAAATTGGTATGCAGTCTTATTTGAGGTCCCATGTCTGGCAAGTCTGGTTAGCATGGGCCCCTCTTTTAGATGCATTAATATGTGTTATAAATATTGTGCTATGTTCCCCTTGGGTTAGTTTGTTGCCATTGACCTATAATGATCACCGGTATGTATATTTGCTTCCCTCGTAAATCCAAGTACTTTAAAATCTCCTATTTAGCTGGAGTAAAATCCACAGAATATTCCATGCAATATCAATTGCCATTGAAATTATAAAGCAACAATGTTGAAAACTTCTAAGATCGTAAGGGTCGGGTGAGGTCTAAAGTCAGTGTTTTTGAACAAAACTGTTTTTTTTGATAATGTGGAAAAAGTCACCATGATTCCAACACGCCACATTTAAAACCACTTAATCATGCGGACTTCCCTGGAACATTTCTGGGAATCTATATACTGTTCCGGAGGCTGTTTTGTATTTCTGACCAAACAACACACATTTTCAGACTTGCAGTTTGTTTAACTGGGATGTTGTGGCAAATTAGATTAGAGAATCGGAGATAATGATGTCACATAAATCTGGAAATCCACAACACATGCTCGCAATCAAAATGTATATGTTCTACAGAATAAGACTAAATAAATAATTGAATAAATAAATAAACCTTGAGATTTGGGAAAAGCAGTGACCGAAAAAAAGATTCTTAGACCAAATAAATAATGCTTAAAAACTCAAACACTGTTTTAACTTCCATTACTCAACATGAATGCATCTCAACGCAGCTTTTCAGTATCCCCCTTATCTACTAAGGTTCGGCCCAGTAAGATTTTTTATTTTTTATTTTTAAAAGAAATTGACACTTTAATTCAGCAAAGATGCATTCAACTGGTCAAAAGTGGCATTTATAATGTTAGAAAATATGTTGTTTTTTCTAATTTTATTCATCGAAGAGCCCTAAAAAATTATTCCTATTTCAGTTTCCACAAAAATATTAAGCCGCACAACTATTTTCAACAATGATAATATATTTCTTGACCAGACAATAAGCATATTATAATTATTTTTGAAGGATCATGTGACACTGAAGACTGGAGTAATGATTTGCCATCATGGGAATAAATTAATTTGTACAAATATACTCAAATGGAAAGCATTTATTATAAATTGTAAAAGTATTACACAATATCATCAAAATGGTTTAATCAAATAAATGCAGCCAAGATACTTCTTTATAGGAATCTTCTGCTGAGCATTTGAACTGTAGTGTGTGTTCAGTGAGAAGTTAATAATATTCATCAAACATATAAATAAAAACAAGAAATTTGCATAAAACTCCCATTAAGTTAATGCCACTTTCAATTCAGTTTTGTCAAGAAAGGTACTTAAATAAGATTAATGCAACACCACAAAGTCTTGCCAACAGTTGCCTTCAATTTTTTTAAGTTTAGTGAACACCTCATTTTGTATAGTTTGACCTTTGGAGATCCAGAAGAGCATCCCACATTGCCTCATCTCAGTCTTCTTGATCCTCTTTATGACATACTGGGCGTCCACAGAGCACGCCACAGCAGCACTGAACGATCATCTGTGTCTGCTGGCCCATCTTTCAGCCCTGCTAAAAATAAGAGGGAGTTGTCTGCACAGTTGTCTGGCCGGTCTGGCTCAGTTGTATTTGGTTACCTGATAAAATATTAGCTCAAGGAATTGCTGGGGTTCTGATGCAAGGAGGGGTTAACAGCTTTTTTTATGGTAAAGAGATGCACACATTCAATACATCTCATCCGTCTTTCTAGAGATTCTGCTGCAGCAGACATTGAACAGCGTTCAGCTGTTGTCCAGATGTTTAGAAGGAACAAAAAGGGGAAAATGGTTCTACTGGCACGTACCTCACTGATAGCACAGAGTTATATATCAGACTGTCAACTATCGGGCCTCTCATGAAGCAATATATTGGCATAAATTTAGCCTCAATGTTTAAGTTTGGTCTGTAGTGAAAAAAAAAAATGCATCTGGGGCATTGTTGTCAAACTGTAACAAATGTTTTGCGAACTTGTGAATTAAAAATGTTCCTCACAGACCTATTCTGATTTCGGAAGACTTGATATAATAATACTTCATACTTAGGTATTCAAGGCACTTGAAATTATATTACAATAGCAGCAATGTGTTCCAAGACATTATTCAATAGGCCCTGAAAGATTCTTTATAAATAGTTCACTCAAAAATGAATATTAAGTCATCAGTCACTCACCCTCATGTCATTCCAAACCTGTACTACTTTCTTCTGTAGAACATAAATGATTTGTCCATACAGTGGAAGTCAGTAGTCACCAATCGGTTTGGCATTATTAATTTATTTTCCATCAAATAAACTTTCTTCCACATGTAACGTTTTGAAAAATTAATAAACAGACTGAATTTGATCAGATAGCGCTTATAGTTAATTATCCAAAAACCCAGCCTTGCAAGTCTACAAAGTGACTTTTGCTGGCTGAAGTTCCTTCACAATCATTAATTGTCAAATTATAGTAGGTTATTATTTACAATCCCATCGTCTGCAGTTGCCTAGTGGATCATTTCGACAAATGGGATTACCTCTAAACCCCCCAAAACTAGAGGAAACTCTTCTGCGCTCTGATTTCCGACCTTACTGACTTTCATAGCTTCCAGTTGAGAAGGAAACAGACACATAACTCTCAAGTCTAATAAAAAAAAAAAAAAAAAAAAAAATGTAATTTTCTCATGGCCTGATTTGAGTCAGGCACAGCATAGGCTGAGTGAATGAATTCAGAAGGGGATAGTTTTAGCACAGTCGGCCAGACACATGCCTGATCGTGAATAAAAGCATCAATGGGAGTCCACCAATTACAGTCATCAATCCAACACCAGCGACATTGTGTCATCTTACGGTTAATGTTCAAGCTTAACGCTGCCTAAGTAAGCTACCGAATCCATTTTTCCCCATAAATGAATAGTATGTCGGTCATAATTATTATACTCCTTTCCATATACAGAAATACAAATCAAAAGTGAAAAAAAAAGAAAACGTGAAAACAAGGACAGCACTTTTCAGCAGATTAATTTGGCATGTTTTCCAAGTTTGTAATAGGGAAATGGTAATAAATCACCAAAATGGGAGATTAAATAAGAAGAAAACGTCTTTGCTGTTTGTACGAGCACGCACCAACTTGGCCAATGCATCATTACATTACATTATATTCAGTTCTTTCTCACAGAGCAGACATTGTAATGTTATTCATTACATCAGATGTTTATTAAATCCACATGCTTAATGCTGAGGCAACCGTCCTCTGCGAAATCAAAATAATGTTTATAATGAATGTTCAACAATAGCCAAACTATACTCAGAGGCAACTAAGTAATAAATGGACAATATATCAACAATATGCTCTCTCTAGTGGACACATTCACTGACAATTTGATGTATTGAGCTTTAAATCATAGAAGTTTAAACTATGCCTTTATGGCACACTTTAAGTGCATTTTCAGATGGGGAGACCACTGGTATATCTGAATTGATGGCATGAGGTCTAATACTCGCTGTATGTCTAGATGTACATATTAAGATTTACATGAAATACATGCATTACCTTGTGCTAATAAAACAAAGACTGAAAGAATATAACTTTTCCACTGTCTTACTTGTTTTACAGTTCATGCAATGTGTAACGAATTATGAAATAAAGCTAAAACACGTTAAGTATGAAGCTGGCCCCAGAGTATGGTAAAAAATCCACTAGTGCCTTGGTGACTGTATGGCTTGATTTTAATTACAGTGAAGGGAGCTGCTTTTGAAAACAACCCAATATTTTGTTATATGGTCTGTGGTCAAATAGATTTTCCCCCTCATATTCTAATGAGGTTTAAATGAAAAGAGAAGACATTAATGACATTTCCACCCAGCTCTAATTTCAGTTACAGCTTGGCTAAATGTCAGAATCTAAATTTGACAGTAACATATGTTGCTCATATGCTCTCAGGGGTCGCAGTGTGTTGTATGTAGAGAATTGTGACAAGCAAAAAGCAAAGCTAAAAGAAAAAAAAAATCTGTCACTTTCATTGCAAAATTCCAATTCATGAGTGAACTAATAATCTTTTCCTTTTTACTACTTGTTATAGCACAAAACAAACAAATAAATATCAGACCATATGTTGCAAGATACAGATTAACTTAAATATATTGTTTTATGGTGCTAAATTTCCTACAACTTTCCTACCTTATTCTATTTATTCTCAGGACAGATTTGACTTACTTTACCTAACCTATCTCATAAGCATTTGAATTTTCATACTTACAAAACAGGTCACAAAATACTTTTCTGTGGTCTGTTCTGCTCAAGCCTAATAATCCGAGTCTTTTGGCAGACAAGGTTCTTAGTTATAAATTAAATAGTTTTAATGTAAATAAGTTAAATACTTAATTAACAAAACACTAATATAAAAACAGAAATAAAAAACCCGAAAGCATATAATTTGCAAGCTCGGTTGTTCAGAGGCATCGATAGCAAGGCTGCTAGCACCGGAGAGCTGTTAAACAGAACCAGCATCTGATTTCCTAAATGCATTTCAGTCCCTTATAGACAGCAGGTGGATTCCAATGTCTTGTGTCATCATAAGTTCTGGAAATTCCCTAACAAGTTTCATATAAGAAGTTTTCAATTCTTTCTGGGTCTTTCTTCTTTGATACCTCCTTCGCTGCTTCTGCAACACAGCATTATATGGTAATATACAGGTTTCATTTCTAGCTATATTTTTGCTAATATATGCTATGACCATTTTCTCAAATATATATATTATTATCCATAACCTAAAAATTAAGACTGACAAAAAGTGACTACCTATAATTAGCAACGTGCAGAGATTCTGTAGCTAATGAAAGGAGCAGCCTGTCTTACAAGCTGCAGCATTCATGTTTGAGTAAAATCCACCCATTCTCTCTGGAGTGAACATCTGGAAGAGTCTCTCCATGTATGGGTTCCAGCAAGTGTGTCCATTTTTGATTTTCACGTCACACTGAAGATATTTTCATTCATAAGAGCAATACTGTTTACACAGACGCAGCGGTAATTGCATTCATATGCGACTCGAGGGAGACGTGCACTGTGTGTTTCCACATGTTTGACATCTAATACCTCACAGTAATTAATTGGATGATCCCTTTCACAGATCCTGCTTTCAACATCTGAATGCGCAGGCATGCCTGAGAAATTCTTTTTCATTGTATTTTCCCCCAAATTGTTTACATCTGCGAACAGAGGCTTTGTGCAATCCATCCCTTTATCCCCTCATTTTCACAATAATTTGCTTTTAAAGGACATTTTAAATACATCAACTGTTAGTCCATGTGTTTAAGCTTTCAGGTCTTCTCTAAAAGCTAAATAACAGTGTATTTATAAAACGCATCCAGGTCGAAATTGTGGATATCTCAGCAAATACCTGACATGAAATAATTCACTATTTGAATTCCGACTTGAAATTGCACTACAAATATTTGTATAAAAGGCTACAATCACTGTGAATTACCTCTGACATGTTTGCACACTTGTAAAAGTCGGCTTCACAAAGCCAAAAATCAAAACACATTGCATTATTTGTGTGTGTGTGTGTGTGTGTGTGTGTGTGTGTGTATGAGAAAAAGAAATAAAGGGATAGAATGAGCCTATGAATAAAGCAAGTATAATAGGGCAGGATGGGCTGAGGGGCTTTTGTTGGTGGAAGGCATGCAGAAACTATGTGGTTTTCTCAAGGAGAAGTTAGACAGGGCAGGCCACCTCACAGAGAGAAGCTGGAGTCTCCATGGTACCATGTGGAAAAAGGGAGGGAAAAAATCCGGGCCAGAATGAAAAGAGGTAACCCTAGACGCTGAGGTGGCCTGATAGAAGTCAGAGGCCAGGGTATGGCTCCCCCTTTTCCCCATCCACACCCACTTTGTGTTGTGTTGAGTGTAAGGAAGAAACTCTGCTTAGAGTCAAGATAAGCAAATATAATGGTGCCACACATTAGGTTACTGTAAGGAAGGAGAAAGAGAGAGGGAGTAAGCGAGAAAGTGAAAGAGAGAGTGTGTCTTAGCTCTATCAGCAGTCCAATCGGCTCCTCCTTTTCTTGACATTTAAGAATAGGGAGCCATGCGATAAGGAGATCTTTCTCAAGCTGAACTAGTGCCAGAAAGCGGCAGCTGAAACCATACAGTGTCAAGACCTCACCATGCTAAAGAATAGCCCAACAATAAATCACCTCAGACATTTCAATACGGAACCTGCGGCTTTAAAAATCTCATTGTTATTCTGAAATAATAAATATGAATAAATGTACACACACACACACACACACTTCTGAAATAATATTTAAATTATAGTAGATGTGCCAGTATTCGGTAATGCGATATATCAAGGTAATGAATATGCAGAATATTGTTATTGTGGGCACTTCTAAATACCATGAAAAATGATTACAAATGATTCAGAATTTGGAATGCATTTTAAGAATACTATTCCCATCAACTGGTAAAAATGGACAACACTGCTGTATGCTGCTTGAAAGACACATGAGAAGCACATGGAGGAACATGTGAGAGATGCGCTGAATGAAAGCACATTCACTCTCCGACAGCAGGTGGCGCTAAACTGCACAAAATGCAGCTGTTACCCTGGAAACCCCATAAATAAAGCAGCTGCTACTTTCTAAAACATATTTAAATATTTTTAAATTGCCATTTGCCAGATTTGTGCATTCACTGTGATGTTCGTCACAGTGTCAAATACTTATTTTTTTTTTTAAAGACTTTTTTCATTTTAATCTGGACTACAACATGCCCTAGATATTGTTTGAAAGTGTTTTGATTCTTTATTGTTCATTCACACTTTACATTAGGGCTTCATTAGTTAACATTAGTTAATTTAATAGTTAACATATAATGCCAGTGAAAAATTCTTCTAAACATTCATTCACCTTAGGTATTCCAATATTTAATAACACGTTTTTAAAATCTAAAGTTGCAACTGTATTATTTAATGAGCTTACATGAACTAAGACTTGTATTTATTTATTTTTTTTAACAAAGATTAATAACTTCTGTAGCAAATGTAGCCATTGCTCATTGTGAATGTTAATGCATTAACTAAAGTTAACCAATGAGGTCTTATTGTAAAGTGATACCTATGGGTCTTTATAGTTCTTTTGCACTTTAATCGGTGTAAAACTTTTAACTTGATATCTTTTTCTATATTGCATTATTGTATTTAAATGTTCAGTTATTTTTGTAATAAGAAAACAGTTATTTGTTATACTGTATTATGATCACTTTTTTTCCCATCTAAATTTCAATATTCGTATACCGTGATAAAAGCATGAGCAATTAACCACAACAGGAAAATTTGATACAGGCATATCCCTATTATTATATTCATACACAGTAAATATATACATCTACTGTGTATAACTATCAAAATTAAAATAGTTGAAATATATTTAACAAATATGCTGAAATATTACATTATATTATACTTAGATTTAAATTATATGAATCATTATTATTAATATTATAGAAGTATATTTTAGATTAAAATCATTATTAATTGTACTGCAACTAAAACTGTTGTGAAAATGATTATGTATATATGTATATATATGTACAGTATATATGAGCAACAATTTTATAACTATTTATCTCTGAAATATTAAAGTGAAGTCTAGTGAAATCAGTGGCTATAACATCTGACCTTGATGTGTGCTCTCACTGATGAAGTTTCACAGTTTATCTGTATCAAAAAACTTTGTTTTCATACCTGTAAACTGTAAAACTATTTTTCCATATCTGTGTCAGCCAAATGTTAAGAGTGACAAAGACCATAAAGACAAAATAGGTTAAAATAACAGATGTAAATATTAGGATGTATACTGTATCCTGTTGAGAAAATGCATCTCTAAACTAGCATCGTTATCTGAACTGAGGTCAGAGAGTGAGAGGCGACAATGTGCTCCTGGTTCAGGATGAGCTGCTAATATTGACTTTCAGGACAAATGGTCTTGCTGCAAGCTTTCTTTCTCATGATGTAAACATAAACATGGATGCAAAAAGACTACTGCTTTATTTGTTTCTATTAATCTTATATATATATATATATATATATATATATATATAAATTCTTTTTTTTTTTTTTATATAAAAATGGTTTACCCTGTCCAGCATAAAGACATTTTTCAGTGCATTCATCTAACTGAATAAAGCCACAGAGGCATGTCAGGCCACAATTAACACACACCATATACAAGAAAAAAAAGTAATTTTGGCAAGTAAATAAAACAGGCCGGCTGCTCAACTAATCAATGCACAATAATGCACCATGACTGAATCAAATAAAAGAGATTCAAGAGATTTAATACTTAAAGATGTTATAATATGTTTATATGAGTGGCCAAACACTTTTGTTTTCTGAACTTATGGTGATGAAAATTTTTATTAATAATAAAATAAGGATTTGCACAATAAAGTTTCAATTCTGGTAATAATATATTCATGGCCAGTTCATTTTCTCAATTTACCATCACTGTATGCTAGTTTATTTGGACTCTGCATGTATGTGTTCCATCAAATCATCTCTGTCAATAAATTATATGACATCAACTGAACCCATATGTCAAGTCAATATAAAAGGAAAAGAAGAACGACACCAGATTCACAGATGGAATATCTTATATACGGTTAGCTTTACAGTTCCAGACAACCTTGCATTTTGATACATACAACTGCAGCCTGATATTTACAACGTTTGAGCAAAATAAACCCCAGGCCAGTTAGGCCTCTGTTGTAAGTGGATTAAACTTAGGATAAAGGCGTCTGCAAAATGCATGAATTTAATGTAAATGTTAATCACTTCTGACTACTAAAAGCAATGTCTGGCCTACAATAAGACGAAGGAAGCTTCTCTGTCTCACTACATAAAACATTAAGAAAGCCATTTTGGTTAGTAGATGATCCAAAACACTTCATCAGTCAATCAACAGAATCTCTGGCTTGTATTACAAAACAAGATACGAGTTAATCGTTTCCTTATTTACCATCATAAATTTCATCTTTCTTGGGATATATTGGGACCTCATCTTTTTGTTTACCATTTGTGATTCCAATCGTTACCGCAGCAGTATCGTGCCTGGTAGGGCTGTCTGGAGAAAAGCAGTTAAAGTACATTTATCAAAACCTTGTTTCCAACATGGTTATGTAACTTCACACACTCTGCCCAGCATCGGCTCCCTCAGGCCTCCGTAACATGTGCAAGTACACTACACGCAGACATAAAATACTAAAAGGAAACGAATACTAAGTTTCAACCTCATTTATAGTGGAGAAAGATGGTCAGCGCTGCCAATATATTTCCTTTTTCCTTTTTCCCTATTCAGATTGAAATATGCAAGCATAATAGTCAACAAAATGGACGAAAATGGCCTCAGAAAGGTTAATTCACAGCTTTTTTTCAGGGATGGAATCCCTATATTGGCAAGAGATGTTCCAGTGGCCCTGGAATGAGAGAATACATCTACGGCTTTCCTGTGGTTTCTCTTCATCTGCAAGTCATAATTAGACCCTGAAAGAGTCTCGGCTCCTTGCCCTCTCTTTCCACTGCCAAGTAAATGGCAGGGCAACACATTCTCTCTCTTTATTTCGCCATGTCCATCTTGTTCTTACCGGTGTAGTTAATATTTACTGAGCATAGCAGCAGAAGTCACACTCAAAATTTCCAAATGGAAACAAGTGTGGTAAATTATCACAGACATACTGTCTTCGAGCAGTGAAGTCATTCTAACCTAGATCAACCTCGCGTTCAGATTCAAATTTACAATAAATATCACATAATCCATGTGGTTCAGTAATCAAGAACCAGGTCTGGTTGGGTTAAGAAGCATTTCATCGACATAACAGGAAATAAACAACGGGGGAAAAAAAGAAGGAAACATCTTTTCCATGATTGCTTACATGGGGAGAACCAGTATAATATGTTTAAAAACCACGTTTCAGAATTTGACATCTGGGAATAGCACATGAACTCAAAGCAGCGTGTTTCATCAGGACAAAGTGAGGTTCGGAAGTCTTTCTGTTTTCCCTAAAAACTCTTAACAGCGACCATGTGGACGGGCTCCCAGGCGACTCAAGTGTAACATACGCCTGTGTTCCTGCCAAAGACATTGATAACCATTGTTCACCGTTGCTGTTTGACAGCTTTGTTTGCCCTCACTCATCCAAATTAGGATAATAGAAGGCAATTATTGCAGACCAGTGACCGTTAAATGTCTGTCTCTTAGTCCAACGACAATTACCCATCAATTACCACAGGGTGATATTTGCTAAGTATACAAGGTCATGTCACAGTCTGCCACAAGTGAAATTGAGACCTTATCTGTCCACAAACAGGCTCTTTTCAGCTAACACGGCCCGTATAGGACCTCACAATTTTGTAAAACACTGTAATAACACACAGGTCTGCAGTATTAGGGGGTTTTAAAGATACAAAGGTCAATTCAGGCCCCAAAAATAAATTTATTCATCAAAGAAATGAGAGGAAAAGGAAGCTAGCTTACGTCCTTAGTTCAGGAAAGACTTCAGTGAACTCCACCCTTCCTTTCCTGTGTGTCATGGGTTGTTAGTCCAGCTGCCAGTAGCAGCCAAGATCCCTCAAGTGTTCATTTACAGGGGAAAGATGCATCCCACTCCCACTGTCCTTGAAATGGGTGGATTGTCCATATTTTCTAGCATATCTATCTGCATAGGGAAATCTTATACTCCCACACAAAGTTCTAGATCACATGGATTCCTATTGGAATGATTGGAGTTAGCTTGTCAAAATGGCCACTTTTAGGATATGAGCCAAAACGCACCTTTTTTGTGTATGTCCCTTTAAATGCAAATAGTACCCTTTTCAGAATAGGGCAGAGCTTCTTGAAGCTCGTCATACAAACACTTCACTATTATTACAAGCCTGATATCTTTACAGAAAACATACTCAGTCTAAAAGTCAGTCATCTGATTGTACTGTGCATACTAAACGAGCGGTTATGTATTACACATAAAGGAAGCATGGCACAATAAAATAATGACATAGCTGGTCTCATGGTGCCATAGCATGCTATCACAACCCACATGGAAAAAACCTATATAAACATATATGTTTCAATATAGGTTTTTAATATATGTGACATATATAAAATTGGCAACATAAATAAAAGTCCAAAATATAGAAATGTACATTATTTATTTACTCAAGATCAATCAAATAGTACAAAACAAAAAATATTGTACAAGAAAAAAAATAAGACAAAAAAACCTGCTAGGCAACATAAAAGTCCAAAATATAGAAATGTACATTATGTATTTACAAGGACAATCAAATAGTACAAGAAAAAAAAATAAGACAAAAAACTGATAATAAAAATTATCTTTATTATTCTTTGAAGGTCTGTCATGACGCGCCTCATCATCCTCCTTGTCCTCCGCCTCCTCCTCCTCTTCCTCTTCCTTCCTGCACAAATCCAATGACGTTTGATAGGGTGTCACGCTGTCTAGTCTCTGTTTCCCTGGGTGTCCACAAGTGGGCTCACTTCCCCTTAGGCACTTCACCGTAGGCACTAGAATTCCACTAGTCTTGTCCTGTCATCACAGTAATTGCACTCCTGCTAATTGCACCAGGTGCATTCACTTTATTGTCATTAGCCTCCCTATAAATACCAGTCTTTTCCTGTTGTTTGTATAGAGTCCTTACCGTTCGTCATGTCCAGCCTTCTCGTCTTCCGAGATTCATCATTGTCTTCTCGTCCTCCGAGTTCCCGTTCCTTTTCCTTTCCTCTTACCTCTTTTTTTTATTTGTTTGTTTGCTTTGGACTGCTTGTTTGGTTTTGACCTTGGCTTGAATTGACAACGATTTAAATTATCCCTCAATAAAAGAACATCTGCAATTGGATCTACTCTCTCCTGAGAAAAAGTGTCTCACTGGTCACGATCGTCACAGAAGGACTCCATCGTTAAGATCCAGCAGTATGTTCTTTGATGCTTCCTCCCCAGCCACTGAGCGGGATAGAAGAAATGGTTTTGAGGGTACCTGCCTGGTTGTGTTTCGTGGGACCAGGGGAGGTCGCTCAGGAGTGAGTGGTCGAGAGGAGGTCCGGCATCACTCTCCACTATGGACCCCCGTCGACCCAGAGGGATGGGAGCCTCCATCTCACCATTGTGGACTGAGAAGGGAGAGGAGGTGCAAGTCTGCCGAGCCAACGCCGCTGCACAAGATGGCCGCCAGCCCAGCGCCATTGCACAGGATGGCGGTCAACCCAGCACCACGAGGCAAGATGGAAGCCAGCCCAGCACCACAGCACAAGATGGCCGCCAGCCCAGTGCCACTGCACAAGATGGCCGCCAGCCCAGCGCCATGAGGCCAGATGGACGCCAGACCAGCGCCACAGCACAAGATGGCCGTCAGCCCAGCGCCACGTGGCAAGATGGACGCCAGCACAGCGCCACAGCACAAAGTGGTCACCAGCCCAGTGCCACGATGCAAGATGGTCGCCAGCCTAGCGCCAATGCCCAAGATGGCCGCTGAAACATTTTTGGATTATTTCTCCATGCTATCCAAAATCCTCCAGAGTCGAGTCAGGTTCCCGTGGACCCTCCAGAGTCAAGTCAGATTCCTGTTGACCTTCCAGAGTCGAGTCAGGTGCCCATTGACTTTCCAGAGTCGAGTCAGGTGCTCGTGGACCCTCCAGAGTCGAGTCAGGTGCTAATGGACCTTCCAGAGTCAGGGTTAGTCACCGTCGACCTTCCAGAGTCAGGGTTAGTCACCGTCGACCTTCCAGAGTCAGGGCTAGTTCCTGTTGGCCTTCCAGAGTCGAGTCAGGTGCCTGTTGACTTTCCAGAGTTGAGTCAGGTTCCGGTTGACCCTCCAGAGTCTAGTCAGGTGCTCGAGGACCCTCCAGAGTCGAGTCAGGTGCTTGTGGACCCTCCAGAGTCAGGGTTAGTCACCGTCGACCTTCCATAGTCAGGGTTAGTCACCATCGACCTTACAGAGTCAGGGCTAGTCACCGTTGACCTTCCAGAGTCAGGACAAGTCATCGTTGACCTTCCAGAGTCAGGACTAGTCACCATTGACCCTCCAGAGTCAAGTCAAGTCACAGGTGATCTTCAAGGACAGAGTCAAGTCACTGGTGATCTTCAAGGACTGAGTCAAGTCACTGGAGATCTTCAAGGACAGAGTGAAGTCACCGGGTTCTTCATGGGAGAATTCAAGTCACCAGTGAACTTCATGAACAAGGGCAAGTCACCATTGATCTTCATGAACAAATACAAGTCACCAATGATCTTCATGAACAACTGCAAGTCACCAATGATCTTCATGAACAAAAACAAGTCACCAATAGTCTTCATGAGCAGAGTCAAGTCAGCATTAATCTTCTGGAATCTAGTATAAAGACCATGGGATTACCAGAGTTTCGCCTCTGCTCTGTGGAACTACCAGAGCCTCCCCACATATCTGCTGATCTACCAGAGTCTCTCCTCGCCTCTGCAGAACTTCCATAGTCTGGTCACGTCTCAGTCAAACTCTCTGAGCACCCAACTGATCCTGTTGTGGCCACGGAGGCTACCCTTATCTTGTTCATGTTCTCTCTTTCAGACTTGCCCAATCAGACTTGTCCTCCTGTTCATTCGACCACATGGATGTGGTGGTCTTCTGCTCCGCCCTGGGGGGCGTCTGTTTTGACCGCAAGGATGTGGTGGTCTTCTGCTCCGCCCTGGGCATCACGCTATTTCCTTCCTGGACTTGTGTTTTTGTGTTTTTTTTCTTCTGTCTGTTTTCCACCTTTGGACCTGGCCCTCCGTCCCTCCCCCTGATCCTCCGCCGGTCCACCTCCCTCCTGGGTTTCTTGTCTGTGTCTTTCTTTCTGTTTCCCTCTAAGGACCTGGCCCTCCGTCCCTCCCCCTGATCCTCCGCCGGTCCACCTCCCTCCTGGACTCCTTGTTTTGTGTTGTACTTCTCTTGTCTCTGTTGCCCCATTTTACCTGGTCGTCTTGTCTCTGTTTCCCCATTTTACCTGGTCGTCTTGTCTCTGTTTCCCCATGCATTCACTTTATTGTCATTAGCCTCCCTATAAATACCAGTCTTTTCCTGTTGTTTGTATGGAGTCCTTACCATTCGTGTGTCCAGCCTTCTCATTTTAAGAGATTCATCATTGTCTTCTCGTCCTCCGAGTTCCCGTTCCTTTTCCTTTCCTGTTCCCTCTTTTGTTTATTTGTTTGTTTGTTTTGGACTGCTTGTTTGGTTTTGACCTTGGCTTGCATTGACAACGATTTGGATTATCCCTCAATAAAAGAACATCTGCAATTGGATCTACTCTCTCCCGTGTCTCACTGGTCTAGATCGTCACATAGGGTGTCAGAGATTTCTGGTCATCTTGTCTCTGTTTCCCCATTTTACCTGGTCCTCTTGTCTTTATTTTCCCCATTTTACCTTGCCCTTCGTCCTTCCCCCTGGTCCTCCGCCGCTCCACCTCCCTCCTGGTATCTTTGTGTCTTTGGTCTTCCCTTGGGTTCGGGTGGAGCATCTGGCAGCTGCTCCGTGGAGGAGGGGGTAACTAGTGGGCTCACTTCCTCTTAGGCACTTCACTGTAGGCACTAGAATTCCACTAGTCTTGTCCTGTCATCACAGTAATTGCACTCCTGCTAATTGCACCAGGTGCATTCACTTTATTGTCATTAGCCTCCCTATAAATACCAGTCTTTTCCTGTTGTTTGTATAGAGTCCTTACTATTCGTGTGTCCAGCCTTCTCGTCTTCTGAGATTCATCATTGTGTTCTCGTCCTCAGAGTTCCCGTTCCTTTTCCTTTCCTATTACCTATTTGTTTATTTGTTTTGGACTGCTTGTTTGGTTTTGACCTTGGCTTGTGTTGACGATTTGGATTATCCCTCAATAAAAGAACATCTGCAATTGGATCTACTCTCTCTTGTGTCTCACTGGTCGCGTTCATCATCATAGGGTGTCCGAGATTTTTATTTTTTAATTTTTTTTTTTCGGAGCACAAATTTTTTAGCGGATGGGCATTTTCGTCCACACGGATCTGGCGTTTTGGAAGAGTGAAACCGATGTTTTGAAACTGGGTTCCAGAGTGGATATATTCGAAAACGCCGCCTTTGCATTTCGTCTGGATGGTGATTCCGAACATTTTATGAAAATATAACGTCATCAGCCCACGTCTCGCCCCTAGTCAAACACCACTACATCACGTTACAGCAACAAAAACATGAACAAACACTGAACGCTAACATTAACATGGATTAATAAATGTATTGTTCCATGTTCGTTTGCTTACCATGCGCAAGGTTTTTCAGCAAATCCATGTCTTCTTCTCCGTTTGAAGTGTATCTCTGTGGCAGAATTACAGCGCCACATGCTGGTCTGGCATGTATACTACATTGGTTTCGTGTGGATGCGGATATTTTTTTGAGACGAGGGAAAAAAAGATCGGGGGTCCGTCTCCGTGTGGACAGGGCCGAAGAAGTAACGGGTACTGACGGTTATGGATAGATATGTCGCAGAGTAAAGAGTAGAATATTTGCCTCTCAAATGTACTTGAGTAAAGTCATGAGTACTCCCCAAAAATGATACTCGAGTAAAGTACAGATCCCTCAAAATTGTACTTAAGTACTGTACTCAAGTAAATGTACTTCGTTACTGTCTGGCTCTGTTTATCATGTTAATATATTGCCATAGTTAAATTCCATAACATGCCAATTACATGTGATACCAATTTCACTTGTTCGCACATAAATAAGTTCTTGCATAATTTTTTTTCGTTAATTCTTAGTTTTTGCCTTGATAATAGAAAATATGAGGTAGGCAGAATGTATGACAGTCAAAAATTAGATGTGAGCTACAAAATGACCAAATCCTGCCATTAGCTATATAAAAGACATATCTTGTATGCATAGAGCTTATATGTGGATATGAAGAAGCAATACAGGAGACCTATATTTCCTGTATATGCACATATAAGCACCTCAATTTTGCCTATATGTGACATACTGTATATACGCATTGTGAGCACAGTGCTGCTTTGTGTACAGCTGCTACAGGGGAAACAGCTATCTTGCTGCTTCAAAAGCAGCACCTGGTGGCAAAGAATGAATTTGCATTTTCATTCAGACCAACTCAAAAATTGATTGATGGTTTTATAAAGCAAACACTCAGAGCCGTAAATATGAACCGGTATATACATCCCACGGGGGAAGCTATGCCACACATAGAGTGTAAGTCTCTGGGAAACACTAGCAGTCTTCATTAAAATGATGGGGACACAACACAAGGTCGGGGTTCTGATAAATTCTCATCGTCACAGTTGTAAACACGATGGCTTTCTTCTTCCATGATGGGGGTTTGGCATCACAGCCTCTTTGTTTCCAGGCAGAACATTAAAGAACATGACAAGCGCGTCTCCCGGAAATCCTGTATACTTCAACCAATCAGAGGACAACTTTGAAACTCCTTAAGTGTTTCCAGCTAAGTGAGCCGTATGCATCAGATGTTCAGCCATCGGTCCGTGGGCATGAATTTATGATTTATCAGTATTATACAAAAAATTTTGTGGGTGGATTTTTAACATTATAGCCTGGTTGCTTTCACACACTGCGGCAACACAACTTTGTTCAGACACCTTATAAAAGTGATTTTTGTATAACAGGTCCCCATTAAGTGTTGCAGTTCCAACACAAACCCTCATTTCATGTTAAAAAATACTGTCAGGATTTCCTAAAGACACAGAGGGAAATTGGCACTGAAAAGGCGTGAACAGTGATTTTTGCCACTCACTTTACTGAATGTGCATTTGTAGGAGTTTCCATTTAAATCAGTAAATTTATGGGAGGAGAGTATTTAAATGAATCACCCAAAGCAATTTACAAAGATATGCACTCATCAATTCACTGGTATTTTCGCCATTATTTAACGCCAAAAAAAAAGAGCATGTCTTAAAGCAGGCGGTAATTTGAGCTGCTCTTGGTAGATTGCAGTGGCTATCGGCGGCAGTGGCTCAGTGGTTCATGTAGGTTGTCTACAAACTGGAAGGTTGGTGGTTTGATCCCCGGCTCCACCTGACCAAGTGTCGAGGTGTCCTTGAGCAAGACACCTATCCCCAGCTGCTCCCGACGAGCTGGATGGCGCCTTGAATGGCAGACACCGCAGTCGGTGGGTGAATGTGAGGCAAATTGTAAAGCGCTTTGGATGGCCATGTGGTCTGTTGAAAGCGCTATATAAATGCAGTCCATTTATTATAGATATTAGATGTTGTGTCTGCATTGTTTATTGTGTGCATTGTAAGTAAATCACCTGCACAATATCCTCCTCCCATTGTACTTTTTATGGAATTGTGCCCTAACTCTATTTTGCCTTTATCAGTTAATCTGGCCCTAAATTCCATGTGAAATTAAGAACTGAGAGTAAAGCATGGTAATACCTCAACATACTGTACATCTCTTCAGCATTAAAATAATCAATCAGAGACATATACCTTACTATTGCCAACTGTTAATTAAAAGTTCAAAACATTGTTAATAAATAACTTTTTCTTCGCCAACACGAACAGCAGCAGCAGAACTGGTTGCAGGAGCTATGAGTGGAAGATTCAGTGATACACTCATATTTACTTGTTTTGTTCTTGAATGAATCACTGTTTTTGAATGAATCAGTTGAATGAGTGGGTCACTGTCTCGCTCATAAACAAGGTCATTTGTTGCCATCTATTCACTGAAAATCCCCACTGACAGTCTGTCTGGGACACATTTATCATTTTCTTTTGTAGAAACTTAATTTTTTGTAAAGTTTCTTTGCAATGATTTGTATCATAAAAAGCATAAACTTGAATTCAATTGAATGAAAGCCAAATGTTTTGTAATTAAAAACCTGCCTTTGGCATACAATTATGGTCATAATGGATTTCTTAATAAGTTACACTTTCAGTTAAATGAGGTTCTTTATAGCCAAACCTTTAGGTTTAAACTTATACCTATAAGTGAATGAAATCTTTCCAGACAATTCAGGAAATGAATTCCTACTGTATGAAAGGTGATCTGGGGATAATGCCAGAATAAGCTCTCAGGGGCATCCAATCCCAGACTGTATTTCTAATGGGAAAACTGTGCAGGTTGGTCTGTTTCAAAAATGAAATGGGCTTCCTTTACCCTGTCTCAGTGATAGAGGGGATGGAATATCAGCAAATGGATAATACTTTACAACGGTTTCTTCATGAACTCTTCCATGAATGAACTAACAGCTTTGTGTACAAGAGACTCATTTGAAACTAAAACAAACCTATAACATAAATAACAGGTGTGAAGCCCCATTAAATTGTTTTCAAATTGATTTATACCATACACACATATACAAAGCTAGAAAACTGTATGTAAACAGAATAAAAAAACAAAATCAAGAAGTAATAGGCTACATTTGTAAAATGAAAAAAAAAAAAAACATTTTTCTACCCACCTGTTTCTACTTATCTTTTAGTGTATAATAATAAAATTTTTACAGCTTTTATTTGTCATTTCCATTGATATAAATGACCCCCGTAGCATCAGAAATCCATAACATTTAACTAGAGTCTGAATTACTCATTTCAACATATTTCCAAATATAGAACATATTTTAAGCAGGTGTAGCACATCTTGTTTTGTAGGGTAAGGATCTGGTCAGTTTTCTCAAAGCAAGTACAGAATCTCTTGATTCCCTCAACATTCACATCTCCTCTCAGACTCAACATGAAGTATCTGCTCATGCACCCTGAATGAACTTCTGGACAGCCTTGTTTTTGTACTGTTTGTTCTTAACTTGTTGGATGGCTCATTTCACCTTTTTGTTGAACAGTTTTGTTTCCGCTACAGATTCTGTTTAGCTACAGACACTCTTTACTTTTCACTGAGGATCCCTCTGGGCTGTTTTGGGTTTGTTGTTGGGAAAATGGCAATCTGTTTTGTGGATGTTATTGAGTCAACAGAATGTTATGTTATCGGTGATGGTGGGAACCTGCTCATCCAGGCTGGAGCTTGTCTTTATAAACTGCTCCCAGGTGGTACAGTCAAATCAATGTTTGCCATCTGCTTACATTTACCACTTTTACCCTAAAACACTAACATTTATACATCAACAGGGAATATTAAACCTATGAGATGAACCCTGGATGGTTCGTTCAGGGTGATGGATTTATGTCTTGCTCCTTCTTGGTGTAAAAAAATAATTTGGCATGTATTGCTTTGCTAAATGATTACCACAGGAGGCTACATGTGTTCTGTTCATGGTCAAACTCAAGTACAAAACAGCTTAACAGGGAGAAAATACATACACACACTGACTGCAACTTGAGTATGTTGACAGATGAACATGACCAGAGGGAAATAAAAGTGTATTTTAAATCCAATGATCTTACAGCTATTTTTTGAAAGATACAATTTCGCTTACTACCTCTCTAGTAGAGAAAATGCTATTTCAATTTCAGATTTTACTGATTAGTGTTTAATAACTAACCCTAAAAAAAAAAAAAAAAAAAAAAAAAAAAAAAAAAAACACGATATAAACTAAAAAATAAAATTTAGTCTTGTCAAAAAGAAATGGCTTTGAAGAAATTGTTCAAAACAGGTTTCTGAACATTGAAAAGAAGTTCAGAAAAATCTAAATGTGCAAAACATGGTTCAAATGTGCTTCTGTTAGAATTAGGGCAGAACAACATGAAATTCCGTTTATCACCACAAAAGGTAGGTACAATTGCCAAATAGATAGTTGATCACCTGAAAACATTCAGAGAGAACGTGAAGCTGGGGAGCACATAAATTTACTCTTACTTTGAGTTATGGAGCCTCTGGTGACTAATAACTAAAATGTTAGGCTCAGCAATCACAAAGAGCATGTGATTCATGCAGTATGTGATGGGAGCCCTAAAAAGGATATAAAGTGTTTATTTATGTTATAAATCATGACATGTTTATTTTCTCTCAAGTATAAGGAAGAAAGAGATGAAATAGTCTCATATACAGTTCGAAATTACATATTTAGCTTGTTAGCGCCTTGTTTGACAGATATTTAAGTCTTCTTCCATCGTTCAACTTCAGGGTTGGAACTGAACCCTGCAGGAAGGTAGACCTCCAGGACCAGGGGTGGGCACCCGTGCTTAACATGCACCCAAAACAAAATACATTTATTTTTATTCACTTAGCTGACGCTTTTATCCAAAGAGTCTTACAATTGCTATATATGTGTCAAAGGCCACACGCCTCTGGAGCAACTAGAGGTTAAGTGTCTTGCTCAGGGACACATTGGTGTCTCACAGTGGATTCAAACCCAGGTCTCTCCGACCAATGGCATGCGTCTTATCCACTGCACCATCACCAGCCCCAATATAAAATTGGAAATGTATTTTAGAGCATAAAATAGAGTCAGGAGGGTTTCTTATTTATTTTTCTGTAGAATTAGAAACACATTGTTCATTTGTATGAAAAATATTACACACAGAGTAGTGTATCAAAGATCTGGAACCAAATATCTGGCACCATTACAATACAGCTGAGAAAACTTAATTTGAACAATTTGTCTGAAAGCTATCAGGCAGCAAGTATGTGATTAGGGAGCAAGTATAACTGTACACATGTTCGTAAACACAGAACCAGCACACTTTGCTATTGACATGCTCTGCTGAACTGCATTTTGTATAGCCGTTTCTGTCTAAGGTGTGGGAAGACTAATGAAGCCCAAGAAAACATTTCCAGAATCCTGGTATTAGGTATAAAGTGTTATAAAAACAATACAAGCTGTCAACACTTCATTATCACCAGGGTCAAAATAAGAAGTTTCAGTCTTGCACATTCGGGGTTTAACCACCAGTGTGAAAGGGCCTTGAAGTATTCACCATGCCAGGCCTAACATGTGTCGAGTTCCACCCACAAGATGGAAGTTTTGGGTTTTCCATTTTCCTCCTCTTTGCACATAACGCCAATGGCTATTTGTACACTTCATCTTTGAACTGAAAGACGCATTAATCCAAATTTCACTCTGCATTCAGGTGCAGATTTTAGCCAATAATCATATTTTAAAAGCTTTGTTTTTCTTTGCTGCATTGGAATAAAAATTGTACCTGGTTCTTTAGATGACAGCTTAAGCAACAAGCAGAAGCATCTGCCAACTGGTTGCATTGACTGATTGAACAAGCCTTATTATAAGCTATAAAAATAATAAACATTAAAGACAAGATTGTGCGGTATAGTGATAGTAATTCATTTCTGTAGTTATATTTGTAATTACACTGTTGACCCATTCATTACAGTACTTATTTTTGATGTTAAGTACGTAGTAGTTAAGGCCACTTAATACAATGTAACTTGCTGTTCAGTAAATGAGTCATATTTTGATTCAGCCTCTCTGACAGATTTGGCAAATTCATTCAGTGAAGGATTAATCAGATTCAGCCTGGCTCTTTTCTAATGATCTGTTTAAAGAATCAGTTGAACTGAATAATTTGCTATGAATAAGACTACACATCCCACTGTAAGTTTGGGCCTGAATGTTAACCTATCATTTATCATGCTCAGGAACTAAAAATTGCAAGATTTTGAAAAACATTTTCCAATGTAAGTTACATTGTTAAGATATTACATATAATACAACTATAGCACTATTCGGACGGGACTAGTTTTCTAAACTACATTTGAGTTTCGATTCTTAGCACCTGACTTCTGTGATTTTCATGTACCAATTCGGACGGGACTAACATCTCCGTGTTTATTACAGAGGAGGGTCTGATTTGTGCATCTGGGCGTCACATAGATCACACGCTCTGTATGCGTGCATTGCATTCATTCAGAATGATTGCCTTAGTATTATTACACAATAAATACTAAATGGCTAGTATAGCAAAACCATGTTAATGTGTGGTTCCTTTTAGTTTAGACTTTAGTTTCAGTCTACTTGATTTTATTAGTTGTATTATTTTTTTATTATTATTTATTTGCCGCTAAGCTAATATATCAAACATCTGCGCGGTAAGAGCATCTACGGTAATTCACGTTGGCCAAAATACACAAGAAAACGCGTTGTGAAATAAAATATCACCGGCGATCACAGACATTCGCATTCGGACGGGATTAGTTTTCTCAGAGGATCACTGAGTTTGCTGAAAAACAGTAGGTTATTTGCTCTGGAATTATCACAGAGGTTGTGTGAGAAAAACACAGACGTGGCAGATTCGGATGGGATTAAAATCACCAAGTACGTCTGTGAAACGCAGATTTCTCTAACGACCCCCTGTAAAACTAGTCCCGTCCGAATAGGGCTTATGTTGTGAATGTGTCTAATCAGACATGGGGAAGACTGCTGATCTGACAGTTGTCCAGAAGACAATCATTGACACCCTTCACAAGGAGTCAAAGGTTATATTCGCATTTGCAGTCTACATGCCAACTTGAACCCATGGAATACTGAAAACGTTGCAGGAAATGCTGCTGGGATCTATGATGTTATGATATGCCCACCAACGATCTTCACATATCTGGCAAGGCATCATTCTCACACTTACGTCCCCCTTATTTCTACTCAAAAACCACAGCTTGAAATCCACTGCGTTACATCACCTAATTGACATTCATGAGCCAATGTGTTTATAAGGTTACTTAAGGGTTATGGTTATAAGTTGCCGTCTCCAAATTTTGGTTTCCTCTCACAATATGAGCACTGTAGTTGAATATGAAAATAAATTTAATGGCTCTGCTATTCAGAGACATGCAGAAAGCACAGTTTCTAAGCCATTTATGTGGTTGTATTGATGTGTGCACAAGAGTGAGTGTTATATCTATAGAAGGTGGTGAACTTCATAGCACATGTACCTTTTTTCAGTTAGAAATAGGATTGGCCCAAGAGTCATGAGATTCAAATCTGCCCCAGACATAACACCTGGCTTTCAGATTTAGCTCGGAGAGGTTCTTCAGAATACGTGCCAGTGACACCTGCCTCTTGTCATATTATTGCACCGAAGGTCAGCACGTCTGTTCTCTGCACTGTCATCGCCCACACAAATACGTCTACTTGCAATTATGCAGCAATAGCACACTCATATGGTTCTATTAAACAACAGTAATACTCGATGGATCTGAACTCTTGAGAACTCTTCTAGCTTTTAAGCACAGCTGTTGAATCGCTTTGTTCATGGCCAGTTTATATAATCAGATGCTAATCAATGTTTCTTGGTGGCCCAAGAAGCATTTGCTCCTGGAGGGCTTTCGGTATGGGCCAAAAAGCGATCTTTCAGACAATGCAGCACTCCATGACATCCTTCTTTGCGGGCAAGTTTATTGCCATACATGCCAAAAGAATTAGCACCGCTTATACAAAGGGTTCATCCACTCGTGATATGAACCATTAAACTTAATGAGGCAAAACATTTATTTCAATAAACACATCTATACGGTGTGTTTTTAGCAAATAAAGAAAGAAACAAAGATCAAACCACCATGAATCCAAACATCTCATTATATGGCATCATTTCTATACACTCCAGAAATCTCTCTTTCCAAGAGAAACATTCAAAGGGTGCCTACATTTGTGTAAAGAGCGTACCCATTAAAAACACAGTCTCTCGTAAGAATTGTACTTTTCTTCTCAGTTCGCTGGGCACACATGGCGCAATGTGTACACAAGTTACAGTGGAACGTTTTGACTGTTTCCAAAGTGACTCATTCATGTGGGTCTGCTTGAGCATTCCATCTCCTCATGACAGAAACCACTCTGGTCTCCACAGCCCATGCTCTGTTCCAGAACATTCTCTCTTTCGGATCGAGTCGGGACACACAAAAAAAAAATCACGAGCAAATTAGAGTCGAGCGAGAGAGGAAAAACAGGGAGCTAAATGGCACTTCCTGCAATTTTAAGATTTGGGCAATTTGACTCTGTCGGGTGGTTTGTAATCGTTTTCAACATGTATAAAAATTTGTGAAATGCAGAAAAGGCTCTGTCTGTTCGGAAGGGAAATAAATAAATGAAAAAGCTTTATTGTGATTCTTCAAGTGAGCATACCGAAGTATGACCAGACCTCCACTGTGGAGTGTATGTGCATTTATTGCAGTGAAAGACTGAACTGTTTTAACCTCATTCGCTTTAAAAATTGGTTAAAAGGGTGGCTCTGGTCCTGGACCTGGTTTATTACACAATAAAGAACTCAAAACATTCTTGACTGCTTGATTGGAACGGCAGCTTTGACGTATTCATGTCAAGCGGACTAGTAATGACATCACCAGTGGGCCATGTTCAGGTGATGGACGGCGGTGTCATGCTTTGTTTGGTTTTCCAAAAGAAGCCATATTAATTAAAACAGAGACTTTGAGAAAAACATGTCAGGAGGGCAATCATGTATTCAAGAAATGTCATTCGTTAGAAAACTGGTTAGTTTGGAAACGTGCTCGGTTTGATTTTAAAGGACTGTCCAGTCTGCAATGTCAACATACAAATGAACAGCATGCATTTTCATACATTAATGCAGCTTTGTGCAGACCTGAGTGAGTTAAGTGTATCCTGTCACTTGACAGCAAAAATAAGTATAACTACATTACACCGTTGTGCCAGTTACCAAATGTTTATGTTTATCTAAAGACAATTTGAGGTTTTATTCCTAAAATGTTCTTGTGTATAGAACTACTTCGTCACCTTTAGTCTAGAAACAGCTAAAAACTAAACATGGCACAGTGATATGCAACTTTAATTCGGTCAGCAAACATGGAACTACTTAGTAGTCATACATATCTTAATTTAAGAACATTTCACAACCAATCTTGTTGTATAAACAAAGAGAGGTCCCAAATGCACAGATGTTCTAACTGAGTAACTGCAGGTGTAGTGGATCACATTAACTACGAACATGGTCCACTAATGTTTGATAACTAGAATGCTACCACATATATGTACAGCTGTACCATGTTAACCTTAAAATGTTTCCCTTGAAAAGAGTGTTTATGCTATGTTTCTTTAAAATAAATGTTACTGTTTTGGCTGATAAGCATTGGTGTTTTTTAATATGTTGCCCTGTATGGCTTTTTAAATACCCAAATCTGTCAGTGCCTGAATATGGAAATTTGTTTTCTCTAATGAGAAAAGATCCACTTTTAATTGTTCGCATAAATTCTACTTGGTTTGATATTTTGTTATATAACGTTAAATTATACTATACAAGTACACAACAACATATGACCTTAAGTAAACAATGGCATATTACTGAAATTAAACAATTAAATGAATTATTTTATTAATTCCCATCAATCCTATCAAAATAATGAAACTCACTGTGATATGAACTATTAGTCTGGGGATACAATGGAAAAAGAGGACCTTTCAAGTACCATTTAAGACATTGGCAACAGGTCCAGAGTTTGCTGTGTGAGGATTTATGCTCTCTATTTGTCCCAGATGTGTTTGATTCGGATCAGCATATACCAGTAGTCATGGGAAAGTGGAAGTAGCACATTTTACATGTTATAAATATGGTGACCTATCCAAGTTAATCCTGTAAATAGTGGGGCCTAAAAATGAAAATCTGAGTTCCACAGAAGATTTTATCAATTAAATAAATAAGAAACAAACAAATGTTTGAGGACTAATAGGAAAAGTAT
Source organism: Carassius auratus (assembly GCF_003368295.1). Classification (NCBI taxonomy): domain Eukaryota; kingdom Metazoa; phylum Chordata; class Actinopteri; order Cypriniformes; family Cyprinidae; genus Carassius; species Carassius auratus. The sequence continues at coordinate 11,546,664 of NC_039261.1, read as the reverse complement.
TTGACATATGGCGTTCCTCAAGGATCTAATTACATCTTTTCTTGACATCTGAGAATTACCTCAGACAAGAGGGTTTGTTGCATTTCCATCTTGTATCCTTTGATTTACTGTCTCGTGACCTTTACTGGAAACAGTGTGCATGCTGCTGTTCCTGCGAGCCAGGGAAGATCATCCATTCGTGTGTCATCTCCTTTGTGCTCCAGAACAGCTGTGGGAGACTTGGACACCATGCGATGGGCTATGATGGCTCTCCAGCATTGGGTCGGTTCTCCGCACTCCAGGGCATGTTGATATTCCCACAAGGTGTGTTTTTGAAACGCACTCGGTCTTGCCCTGCACCGTTTCCCTCCTCTGACCTCCCATCATCTCGCTGCCAATCCTTTTGTCCTGGCAAGGCTTGAAAGTAGGGGATACAGTGGAAGAATCAGAGAAAGAAAGTGAGAAGAAAAGAAAGACGGAAGAATGGATGAGGGGGATTCAGTAATGGTGAGCCAGCAGCAGGCTGTCCACAGGATTTTATTGTTTCAGCGTGCCATTCAGCATTTGTTTCTGATATAGTTGCACATGGTTGCATTTAGAGGGTTTAAATGAGATTGGTGTGTACCGTCTCGTTTCCAGCATACGTAACGTTTGCTACTTGTATGCTAGAACTGTCCTAATAAAATAATAAAAGGGACAGTCACCCCAAAATAAAAAGTCTGTCATGAGTTACTACTCACAGTCATGCTGTTCCAAGCCCGTAAGGCTTGCTTTCTTCTGTGGAACATTTTTAATGTTCACTCTGCACTATTCCATGTAATGAAAGTGGACTGGCAACAAGTACAGGCATCTCAATAAATTAGAATGTCGTGGAAAGGTTCATTTATTTCAGTAATTAAACTCAAATTGTGAAACTTGTGTAATAAATATAATGCACGACTGAAGTAGTTTAAGTCTTTGGTTCTTTTAATTGTGATGATTTTGGCTCACATTTAACAAAAAAACCATCAATCAAAACCCATCTCAACATATTAGAAAATGGTGACATGCCAATCAGCTAATCAACTCTAAACACCTGCAAAGGTTTCCTGAGCCTTCAAAATGGTCTCTCAGTTTGGATCACTAGGCTACACAATCATGGGGAAGACTGCTGAACTGACAGTTGTCCAGAAGACAATCATTGACACCCTTCACAAGGAGGGTAAGCCACAAACATTCATTGCCAAAGAAGCTGGCTGTTCACAGAGTGCTGTATCCAAGCATTTTAACAGAAGGTTGAGTGGAACAAAAAAGTTTGGAAGAAAAAGATGCACGCACAGATGTGTCAAGGAATTTGCTGAACCACAGACAACGCAAGAGGCGTCTTACCTGGGCTAAGGAGAAGAACTGGATTGTTGCCTAATGGTCCAAAGTCCTCTTTTCAGATGAGAGCAAGTTTTGTATTTCGTTTGGAAACCAAGGTGTGGAGGAAGGGTGGAGAAGCTCATAGCCCAAGTTGCTTGGAGTCCAGTGTTAAGTTTACACAATCTGTGATGATTTGGGGTTCAATGTCATCTGCTGGGGTTGGTCCATTGTGTTTTTTGAAAACCAAAGTCACTGCACTCATTTACCAAGAAATTTTGGAGCACTTCATGCTTCCTTCTGCTGACCAGCTTTTTGTATATGCACTACATGCCATTGTAAGACCTCCACAGTATGAAAAAAAATTAAGATATTTACAGAAAATCTTGCTTGTCAGTCTTGGTCACCATTCAATTTCATTGTATGCAAAAGAGCAACTTAGACATCCTGCTAGACATCTAATCTAGTATTTGCATTCAAATAATTATACAGGTTTCAAAACACATGAAAGTAAAAAAAATATTTTTTAAATCTATTTTCTAAATGCATGTTATATATATTAAGAACAATTCATAAATAAAACATTTTTTTTGACTTTGTGATGTTTAATCAGAAAATCGAAATTGCAATATTCTGTGAAAATGACTGATCTCTGGTGAAAACTTCTCCAATTATTTAGACTGCTCAAACCAATCCCCTCCACAATCGACTGAACACTCACATTAATTTTTGAAGTGCAACAACCACATCTAAAAATCCAATCAAAAATCCATCCATATAACAGAACTTACACAAAATGCAAGACGTTTCAAGTGTCAATTCTTTAATTTGCTACCACTGACCTATCTTTAGGAATGCAACAAAAATAGCTTGTAAAAATCAATTAATTATGGTAGAAAAGGGCTTCTTGGAATTCTTTTGTGCCTTCTCCATGAAGAATTTCAGTACTGGCCTAATATGGTGGTCACAGCGATATGAGCGTACAGATGAGAGAAAAAACTAAACAAAAAACAAAAACCCCTTCAAGTATAGGAAAGATGATGAGAAGGTCATCTCATCTGGAGTCCATTCTTCTTCTCGGTGACCGTGATGGTTAATAAACACTGACACATCACTTTGTTTCGGATGCTTGGCCAAGGAGATATCCTGGATTGCTAAGATGGAAGAAAGAAGGAGCAAGAGAAATTCCTGAGAGCATATGGAATAGTGATACAAGTTTTCACGCAATACACAATCCCAGTTGTATATCCACATGATACAGGGGTCTAATTCAGCCAAATGATTTACATCAAATGTCTGCGTGAAACCATTTCCTTTTCTCTCGCTTTCCAATATACACATTGTACAGAATACATACATTGTATGCATAATCTAGTGAGAGGGGACGAGGGATTCGGCCTGACAGGGCTCCGCATACATTTTCCACTGTTTTTCTCGTAAATGTCCCTGAATCAAGAGCGAGTGGATAAGGAACATATTCCACAAAATAATTTCCCAGCCCCAGAGATTAAAAAACAAGCAGTTGGTGGACTCCATGAGCAATCAAATACCAAATTAAAGAGAAACACAGAAAAATCCATGAGAATGGAAAGAGAAAAAAAGGTCACCCACCACAATGCTCACAGCTACCTCTAGTGGCACAAAGAAACAAACCAATACACTTACACAATGAATGCATTATTCAACACATCAGTGTGAATCAAATCACATGAAAACTGCATCTGAATGGGCTAAAGTTTATAAACCCGAACCCATACACTAGCTTATTGGAAGCAGTAGTAGAAGCAGTAAATGTCTTTCCATTTGTGATTGACGAGGTGTGGAATTCTGGAAAAAGAAGCCCAGATCATGACGTAAAGCGATTAACAGGTGTCAGGAATGAACTTTGAGCTGCTCCGGAGAAATGAATGGCTTTCAGCGAACGGCCTTCCCCTTCCCACTGGTCAGCGTGACCGTGAACCCCTCGGCTACACCACTAAAACGCACTGGCTCCCAAAACAGCCCTGTCCTGCACACGCACCAGTGACCCTCCAGGCCCTGATTGCTTCCACGTTGCTTGAGTAAACATCTGAGACGAATTAGGCCCTTGTTATTGTTGTTTAACTCTAACCACATCGTGCTGCCGCGCTGTAGGAATAACAGTCCCACGACGCAATGGCCAATACAAGACAAGTTGAAGACGGCGATGGGGGCTGCCGTGACACTTCATTACATACGTGTGGAGGGATCTGCCCCAGGCTTGGCACACACAGGTCCCATTATTTACATACCTTGTCCCCCCCTACACTCCCCTTAACACCACTGGCTCTCTACTAAACATGTGTGTCTCAAAAGACTGCGTCTCTGTTCTTGGCAAACATGGGGCCCTTTCTTCAAATGTTAGTTTTAGATTAGCCATCTAAAAGTTGTTTTTGATACAAGTGTTATGGACATTAAAACAGCAGTGTGATACGGTCCACTCAAATGAGCGCTTTATTGCAACTGAGTAAATATTAGTTTGTGTCAAAGGCCTATTGAGTAGAAGAACGCTAAATGAAGGGACTGGCCACAGTTGTTGGTAGTTAATGGTTTATTCAATCTAATTAAGATACTTGACTATATAAATTAGACATTCTGTGCCATATTTATGAGTTAAATGCAAAAAGAATAACAGAAAATATACTGGAGACAAACTGACTAGGGCTGTGCAAAAAATCGAATGCGATTTTCATGCGCATCACATCAGTAAAGATACTCCTGTAATTAGAAGTATATCTCCAGCATGTGCGTTCAGATCAGGTTTGCCAGGTATTCACAACAAATTCTGCCCAGTTGCTTCTCAAAACTACTCCAAAACTAGTCCAATCACGCTTCCAGAAGGTTCCCCGATAAAAAAAAAATTGCGTCCCAGGGTTAAAATATACGTTTTTTAGCAGGGTTGCCTTGGTAAAATTCGCATTTTAGGGGCTAAATAATATATTACGTTATTTGTATTGGGGTCGCTTTGACCCGCGGACATGAAAAACAACCACAGACAATCTACACAAAATCGATGTTAAAATCGCAGTCGTTTCTTTGTCGATTTTGTGTTAGTTGTCGGTAGACTACGGCTCTGTGTAGTAACTGCTGCTCCACCTGAACCAGTGTTGCCAAGTCTGCGATTGTTTTTTCCAAGTCCGCGGTTTGAAGCAACCCCAATACCAATAACGTGATATTTAGCCCCTAAAATGTGAATTTTACCAGGGAAACCCTTTCAAAAAATGTATATTTTAACCCGGGGAAGCAATTTTTATCAGGGAACCTCCCGGAAACGCGATTGGACTAGTTTTGGACTAGTTTTAAGAAGCAACTGGGCAGGATTTGTTGTGAAAACCCGGCAACCCTGATCTGAACGCATGTGCTGGAGATATACTTCTAATTAAAGGAGTATCTTTACTGATGAGATGCACATGAAAAATCGCATTCTATTTTTTGCACGGCCCTAAAACTGACATACAAATAGAAACTTAAGAAGGTATTTGTAAGAGATAAAAAACATGGACCAGGTGAAAGAACATGCCATCCTTGGTGACACATCAAGAGATGTCTTCTTGACAGTGAATTCGCATTGCAATACTTGCAATAGTTTTTGGTTTCTAATCAAACATAAAAAAAAGTCTCTTGAATCAAAAGATTCTCAGTCTCATTCATCTCCAGCTGGCAGGTTCTCCTCGATCCTTTTGATGAACTTCATGCGAATTTCTGTCACATTGTCACCTCTTAGTGTGTCCTGAGCGAATCGCACATCCACTGCCATCTGAACCTGCAGAAGTAGAAAAATAACTTCAGTTTGAACAGTGATTGAGGGTTAGCAGAAGATCATCGATTCATCTCACGCAGACATGCTCTTCACCATTTCAAGGGCTCCTCTCAGCACTCCACAGAGCAGGTTGGAGTAAACTAGATTACTGTGGTTGTCAGGAAGCTCTACAAAGTCCACCAAGGGGTTGCTCTCGAGGATAAGAGAGAACTCATCTCCAGCAGGACTCCAGTTGGTCACGCTGGGGGTGATACCCAAGTACATCTTGAAGGCTACCTGTTAATGTGAAGACAAAAAGGCTCTCGAGTCTTCATGTTAACTCGCTTGGCTACATCTATGATGTCAGGGCCACATTAAGTGAATTTGCAGAGCTGCTACATTCTTTTTAGGTGCTGTATTCACAACTTTGACACTGAAGTGACTTGTTTTTTTGCCCAACTGCACAGTGCGGGTTTGAAAAGACATTTTGAGGACAGGCCATAAGAAGACCAAAAAATGGATTATTTTTTATTTAACAGTATAGCAAAATGTGATAATTTTTGCTGGAGATTCAAGTAACTTAAAAAACATTTAACTACTAACAATTTTAGATAATCCATTAAATGCTTTCTTTTTATTTTAGAAACCTGGCTAGAATTAAGACTACATTTTATATTATTATTATTACTTTTTATAATGTATATATATATATATATATATATATATATATATATATATATATATATATTACACAAATATAAAAATAACCCCAAAACGATAAAATGATAAATGCACATTAACGAAAACATGAACTAAAATTAAAATGATTAAAATTAAAGTAAAAAAAGTAAAAATATACAAATAAAAGCAATTTTAATTACTATAACTATAATATATAATAACTGTAATAGTCTGTAAATAATACGACACACACACACACACACACACACACACACACATATAAACACTTAATAAAAAATAAAAACATCTTGGAGCAATAAAGCAATAGCTTTTAGTTTTTAAGGTAAAAATAAATTGAATGAATATTATAATGAAAACAATTATTGACTTATATTGAACAGAATTTAAGTACTGTGAATCTCTTACATCCTCAGAATATTAGTGCAAAAACCGCTACACAACAAGTAACTCCACAATAAAAAATGGTTTTCATCCTCATTCCAAAATGGATGTGCTCTGTTTGAAGCCGTAAAATAGCCAAAATACACACACCTGTGAGCGTACAATTTTGTATTAACACTCCCAGTCACTACATTGCTCAGCAACCATAAACAATTAAACAAAATCCTACACATTATAACCCTCAGTGACTTAATAAAAAATGTTTTAACACCCAGAGATTTAGGATTCTGATCAAGGTCCCAGCAAACTGATGCATTCTGGATTAACATTCGACAACGTGGCACACGTGGAGGAAAGTGAGGAGAGAAAGACAGAGAAAACAGAAGAAAGGAGAACAGACAGACAGACAGACAGAGACCAAGCAAGCATGGACAGGTGACGGACAGAGGGAAGAACGCTCTGTCAATCCTGTCAGTGTGAAGTTGAACCCTATACGCTTAGGGTGAGGTGCATTGTTTCGTAAAAAAAACAGAGTCCGTGTCTCTCGCAGACCAAAGAAAACACGCCGAGAGGAACACGAGTGTCTCGGTTCACTCCAACGCCACACAAACGGCCCGCCAATTGGCTTTGCGATAGCATAGCGTGGATGTTTCTCAAACTGTGACTGTGAAAAATTTAAAACGGTAGAAAGTTGTGATGAAAGCTAAGAAAATATGTGGGCTACTGCAGGTTGAAGTTCAAATTCCAGTCACTTGCTTGCGCATTAACATGCCTGCCTGCTTCCTGCTTCTCTCTTTCTCTCTCTCTCGCTTGGCCTAAGGGAGGGCTCAGCATGCGCTCTGATTGGCTCCAAGTACTCACGTTACCTTTGCAATGACATCGGCCGTTTCTCGGAAATCGTGACACCTCCCCACGCTGGACCGAGCCAAGAAGTCCTCAATCAGACGCACTCCGATATTGTATCCCCTTGAAAGGATGGAAGAAGAGAAGGGAAACTGTGAAACTGTCATTGTCAGAGCAACTTCGCTTTCAATCGCCCTCATTTCACCCACCGACGCAACCCTAAGAACTATAATCTCTTTTTACTTTGAAGGTCTTACCAAAGCCCTTTAGCTTCAAGCACTCGAAAGGAGAGACACAAACTTATTGGATGGAGAGAAAGTCAAATCTCGCTTTTGCTTATATTATATTTAATGCTTTAAAGAAGCAAGAGGGAAAAAAAGATTGTATTTCAGACATGTTGCCAAACACAATATCAGTGGGACTACTGGATTAGTTCAAGGCACGGTTTAAATGAAAAGACCACCCAGCCAAAGAACACACGCTGCCCACTGATTCTCTAAATCACAACTGCTGGACTCCAAGCATCTCAGGGCTTTCCACGCATCCTCACTGCTTTCCCACAATCTTTAAAACAGAGCTTCCTGACTGGTTTTGAGTCAGGGCTCAGATTTTTCATTGAACATCAAGTGGCGACCCGACACAGTACCAAACTATTACTACAAATAAAAGCAACAAACATGTACTTGCTCAAAACATAAAAATTAGTTAATACAATTATTTGAACAGGCCCAATAATATGCAAAATTATGACTGGAAATGAGATACGCACAGCCTTTAGTGCAGGAAAACATTCATACATTTCAATAAGTGCATTTAAATGTACTGAGTGAGATCTCAGTGCGATTAACACCAAAGAAAATAAGTGAAAACACATTGTAGTGTGGGTTATTGCTTTTTTTTTTTTTTTTTTTTTTTTAACCCTGCGTAGTTTACGTCAAGGTTTTGAACTTCTACCAAGCGACAGATGAAGATTTTGATTGGACATGGAGGGCATTTCTCTTTCCTTTGAAAAATTGATAAGACTATTTATTTGAACTATATACTGGTTTAAGGTCTGCTGTTTTTTTAATTGTCTAGTCACCAAAGGTCCTAAAAAAAGTACCACGGTTTGCGCAAAAATATTACAACTGTTTAAAACATTGATTACATTATGATTTCTTTCCTTGAGCATCAAATCAGCATATTAGAATGATTTCTGAAGCATCATGTAACACTGAAGACTGGAGTAATGATGCTGAAAATTTAATTTTAACTTAATAAAATACATTTCAAAATATATTGCAATTGAAAACATGTATGTATTCAGAATATTGCTTTTTTCTATCTTTATTTTGACTGAATAAATGCAGCCTTACTTAAAAAAACATAACAATAGTCAACATGTTTTAAATACATTTTATTTTTGATTTTTCCTGCCTCGCAACCCACCAGCTGAAAGAATCAGTGCTGTACAACATGAGATGTGAACTAGCAAACAGAAAAAAAAATAGACCATCAACACTCTCATCCATCTCATTCATCTGGATCCACTCAAGCAGTGGAATTGAATCTGAGAAGTACAGCCAAGTGGGGAACACAATCAGGCATCTGAAAAACCAGGGGTGTAACCTAAAGCTAGGCGATTCATTTAACAGGGTGGGGAGAAAGACAGCTCTCGAAAAACCTAGAGTGGCACATTTTATACACTTCATACCACCCAACCCAACTTCAGCAGACTGGATGGCACAATCACCACACCTAATATAACAGCCTACACCCAGCGCATACACCGACTATACAACACCCACACTAAACCCTCTCTGTTACAACAAAAAAAGAAAGAAAAAAGGTGACCAGTTCCAGCGCCTAATCCTTACACTTTCATAGACTGCTTTAATCTACAATCTTAGAAAAGAGGGAAAACGTAATTTGTTAACTGTTTAATGTGACCCGATTGGACGGATAGGTGAGAAACGGAGGAAGACAGACTCACATTTTATCCAGTTGTTTGTTGACTTCTTCATCATTTTCATAGTCCTTACACAACTGAGTGACCAAGGCTCCATAAGTGAGAGTGAACAATTCTGAATTCTGTTCAAGGGAAAGACAAGACAGCTCAAAATTACCCAGCACCATGTTCACAATATTCACTGTGTTTACTGGTTAACCACTGTTAACAATTTAATAAAAAATATTACAATTGCTTTTCTTAGATCAGAAAATGGGAATTTCATAACAACAGAAAACTATCCAAAGGTCTTAGATTTCTAGTGGAATGCTTCTATTATGCATATGGTAAATTAATACACCTGCTTTTTTTTCAAAATTTATTATAAGCATATAAATTGGAGTGAAACATTAACATTGGAGATACTTTTAATAGCCCCCTTTTTCTTTAATGACAGAAGCACATGGTCTGCTTGAACTTACAACCTAAAGATTGTGCTCTTCTGCATGATTTCAGAGGATCCAAATAGCAAATCAAGCTTCAAAATGAGTACACTGGGTCACAATTAAAAAAAAAAAAGTTAATATATAACTATATATATATATATATATACTATATATATAAATTGTCTTTAGTAATATTCAGGAGTGAATGGATGCGGGCACACAGTGGTCTTGAGCGCCCTCTCACGGCACAACGTGAAGTTATTAAAAACATTAATTATTACATGTCAAACTGTAAACAAAACGTAATTTCTAGTGATGCTTGCATTGACACATCTGGATAAACTTTCTCTGCTTTCACTACTGTACTGTTTGTTCCGTGTGGAGAGTGGATCAATACTTATTATAACCTACTGCCCAGTGCAGTAATACTTATACTAAAATAAAAAGTATCACACACAATGCATAATGCTATGAAAGCATCATTCTAACCAATGGGCCTATATCATTATAATTCCCTCAAACGATTATGTATATATATAAAAAAAAAAGCATTTCACAAGATTTTTTATTCAAAAGCCAGCCACGATTGACTGACTGACTGAAAGTCTCATGTCTTAGCACAAAAAAAAAAAAAAAAAAAAAAAAAAACTAGTGGAAGATACGAATGCACGTTTAGGTAACATGTATACTACGCTTTATTTATATGTATGCAAAATACAAACACTGCTCAAACAAACTTATTTTCCGATTATTATAATAGCATGTTTAGCTAGCTGCATGCATTTAGCTCAGATCTGCAGAAACACAAGACAAACTCACCATCTTCTTGCTGTCTGTGGCTCTGTTCGACTGCCTAGACATGTTGTCTTATATTACAGGTGTGTACAGATCAGTCACAGGTAATATTTTATTAATCTGCTCAATGCAATGAGAGTCCCGTGATGTTGTTCCTGTCACTATAATAGATTTACTTCCTGAATCGCAGCGGACTCACCGGAAGTGTTTTCTTCTATGGATTGTGGGTATTATAGTCAATCTGTAGTTCTGACTAGATAAAAGTTTCTCGTGTAACCTAATGGAGTTTACTGAATCATTGACCATGTGTTTATATGACATTTAATCACCACCAGTCCACAACATTAGTAGTGTGGAGCTCGGAGTTGTAATATGGCATTGTAGTATGGAAAGTCAATTTATCATTTCAAAATTAGGATGCCTTTTTTGCATGTTCCAACCTCAAGTTTAGATCAAAGCAAAACATAACATTGTGGAAAACATCATAGTTGTACTTGTGTTATATTCAGATCCATATTTGTTGTTCATGTCAATTATAAATAAGATCCATAATAAGCAAAAGGTCAGTGTTGCAAATTAAACACTGAGATGTTGATCAGGAGATTCCATTCTGTTTTCCTGGACATGTCTCTTCTCACAAGCTAAAATAATTTAAACTCAAACGAACAAATTTTATATCTATTTATTGATTTATTTATTTAGTCAGGGTCTCTAGGAGTTGGCATCTCAATTGCATTTCAGGTAAAGAATGTTGACAAGAGAACTGGTGCAGTGCATTCTGAGATGTTCACATGTTAGGCGCCATTTACACAAAACGCTACGAAAAACACCCTTACATCGAAAAATCTATGAAAGCACAGGGGAATGCAAAAGTATGAGATGCAAAGCGGTGGAAAAAACGCAATGTATGCACTTTTAAATGTTTAACTTTTAACCGGTTCGGTGCATGGCAAACTTTTAACTTGAGTGTTGCATTTTTGGACAATAGTGTAAGGTGAGATTCTGCAAAAGATGCACGTCTGTCTAACACGTCTGTCATATTAACAGAAAAACTATGGAAAAACATGTTTTTAAACATGAGCTTGAGCAATGTGTTTTTGGAACATGGTGTAATGTGCAAGACTGTAGTACAAAAGATGCAAGACTCAAGTGCAACAGTCAAACACATCCACCATATTAATAGAAAACAATGGAAAAGCACTTTTTGTAAAAGTCAAACTTTTTAAAACTTGAGTGCTGTTTTTAGAACACTGTAGAATCCATTTCATATATGGAAGACCTTAGAGATGAGGAAAAACATTGTTGGGTTTAGTTCTACCTCCGGTAGGGGTATCTAAAAAATTCAGGGTCATTGTCACTAGCCTACTGTGTGTGTTTCAACTTGTGTGTCTCATTTTAGAATGTCATGTACGAGATGTGAGTACAAAGGTCAAACACATGTGTCTAGGGCATGTTAAAAGAAAAACAGTGGGAAAGCATGTTTTATAGAGGGTCAAACTTCTTTATAGTTAAGCGCCACAATTTTAGAGCATATTTAGAAAGTCATCAATGAAAGTGCAGAAAATGGAATGCAAAAATGCAAGATGCTGGGCATAAAAAAAATCATTTCTTTTTTTTTTTTAGGTTGAACTTTTAACCTGAGTGCCATGTTTTTGTGTCATGACACTGCAAAAGCTAGGAGACACAAGTGCAACGGTCAAACATGTTTGTCTAGCACACGTTGGCATAGAAAAACAATGACTAAGGATGTTGTTTTTTTCCTAGTTCAAACTTCTTTTAACTTGAGCATCATGTTATAACACCATTAAGACACAAGCACAAACATATTTTTCTGTGAATGTGCGAGATTTCCAATTTATTAGCCACTGTAGGGAAATTGCAGTGTTGGGTGTAATGCATTAGGCTAATGTAATTTAGGTAATCAGATTACTTTTTTTTAAGTAACTAGTAAAGTAAAACATTACTTTTTAATTTAGAAGGAAATATCTGATTTACCTTTTCAAATAGTAATGCCAGTTCCCTATCTGTCGGTCACTACGAGTTATGTCGACCGACAAATGGGGTCTCACTTGGGAGGCCAATCATCTCTGATTTTAAGAGAAAACGCCAATGAAATTGGCAAGTGGATTAACACACCTGAGCCACTCCCCGTGCCAGCGGGTATAAATAGGGCGACAGGTGCATCCACTCATTAGATTTTTGCTTCGGAGCCGAGTGGTTGTATGAAAGCTGTTATACTCCACAAAGCCATTCATCTGCTGTGTCGGGAAGCTGTTCTGGTTGGCGGTACGGCGCAAACAGCGGTGTCCCTTTCAGCGATTCCCCTGGGCGCTTCAACTAAGAGAGCAGATTTCCTAAAAGAGCAAATCGCGGACGATTCGCGTCTTTTTCAAGACGCTGTTTTGTCCGCGTCCTTCTGGATGCGGTCGTTTCCTGTTCTCTGACAACGGCCACGTTCGCTCTCTTCCGTGTCTGGGCATTCAGCACGCTGAAGGCGCGTTCGTGGATGGTTCGTGCACGCACTGCGTGTGTGACCATGGCAACGCTGTGATCGCGTCTCCCGTTTCTTAAAGGGAAGGGAGCAGACCCCTCTGTCACTTCCCGTTCTGGTTTCTCTGTCTCGAGCAGAGGACCGCCGGCTAGTGCTCTGGGAGATTTGAAGGTGACAGTGAGAGCTTCTCCGCCGGGCCACGCCCCACGGACCTCTTACCCCTTCCGCAGTGTTTGTCCTGTGCAGCTGCTGGGTGATTTTGCTGGGCTGTCTTATGGCAGTCCCAACGGGTCATTCAGTTTGCCTCCGGAGATCAGATGTCGATTGCAGCATCGGGGATGGGCTGTTGACCTCTGTGGATGAAGATTCGGCGGGGCTGCCCCCCTCGGGTGTTGTCGCCACTGCCGAATTGGACCCAGAGTTGACAGCCGTGCTTGCCCGGGCAGCTGTGAGCATCAGGATGGAGGTGAATGCACCGCCCAGCTCTGAGTGCTCATGGCTGTTTGATTGGTTCTCGGTGTGGAGCGCGACTCACAACCGCGTTTTACTCTGGTTCCTTTCTTCCCGGATGTGCATGGGGAAGTGATGTAGTCGTGGATGGCCCCTTTTACGGCCGGAAGCAGCTCATTTCGTTCCTCCGTCCTCACTACCCTCGATGGCGAGGCAGCTAGGGGTGTGTTGACATTCCCCAGTAGGAGAGTGCGATTGCGGTGCACTTGTGTCCGCAAAACGCCGCCACTGGGAGGGATAGTCCGCGCCCCTCACCCAAGGCCTGTAAGCTGTCGGCCGCGCTCGCTACCAAGGCTTACAGTGCTGCGGGCCAAGCTGTCTCTGCTTTGCATGCCATGGCTATCCTGCAAACCCAACAAGCCAAGGCTTTAACAATGCACGAGGGTAGAACCAACCCGAGGTTGATGCAGGAGCTGCGCATGGCGACTGACCTCCCCCTTCTGGGTGACGGAAGTCACAACGCAGTCCCTCGGGTAGGCGATGTCCACTCTGATGGTCCAGTAGTGCCGTTTCAGGTTCAGCCTGGTCTGTATGAGAGACATTGACAAAGTGCATTTTCTCGATGCTCCCATGTCCCAGGCTGTCCTGTGTGGCGACGCTGTCAGGGGCTGTGCCCAGTAGTTCCTGACAGAACAACAGCAGACTGAGGCCATACAGCACATCTTGCCACGACGTGATCCTCCGATTGCCACCATTCCGTCGCAGGCAGTGCCTCAGCCTGCTCGTCGCCGAGGGCGCCCCCCTGCGTCCTCCACACCAGCTCCGCCCCGTGCTGAGAGTTCTTCGAGGCCGGCGCGTCGAGCCCCGCGCAGGAGAGCGGCGCCCCCCGTGTCACTCCCGGCTGCAAGTCCTCGAGGAAGTCGACTAAGCGGCCCTGACACGGGCAACTCGGAGATGCGGAGAACTGCTCTTCAGGAGATGGCGGAGAGAGAGCCACTCCCTCCCCCGGAGGAGGGCCGGGTGGAGAATCTTCTGGTTCTGTTCCGCCGCTGGTCGAACGGCCAGTGGCACCCACATTTTCATTGGAAGAGCAATTTCTCCTTCCTCCGAGTTGCAAGGCTCGTGGGCTGACAATGAGCGACGCACAGCTTCCTCATTCTCACCCACGACGCCCCCTTTCGCCAGCGGCCAAGAGGTCGCGGTTCGGAGACGCAACGCCTCTCCACGCGTCTCTGGCCAGTTCGCTGCACCACTGCGGGTATGTCGACTGTCCCTTTGGTGCCACTTGTACGGTATCTGGAGCGTGGCTTGCGCTGCCCAACCCGTCACGCTGGCTCATCCGGACGGTTCGACTCGGCTATGCGATTCAGTTCGCCCGGCGACCCCCCAAGTTCAATGGCATGCTCGAGACTTCGGTGGCAGTCAAGGACGCCCCTGTCTTGCGCGAGGAGATTGCTGTCCTCCTGGCGAAGGATGCAATCGAGCCGGTCCCTCCAGCCGAGATGAGGACGGGGCTTTACAGCCCTTACTTCATCGTGCCCAAGAAAAGCGGTGGCCTTCGACCTATCCTGGTTCTGCGAGTCTTGAATCGGGCCCTACACAAGCTCCTGTTCAGGATGTTGACGCAGAAACGCATTATCAAATGCGTCCAGCCCCAGGACTGGTTTGCAGCGATCGACCTGAAAGACGCGTACTTTCATGTCTCTATCCTCCCTCGTCACAGACCGTTCCTGCGCTTTGCTTTCGAGGGTCAGGCATGGCAGTACAAGGTCCTCCCCTTCGGGCTCTCCCTGTCCCCCCGTGTCTTCACGAAGGTCGCGGAGGGCGCCCTTGCCCCACTTTGGGAAGTGGGCATCAGGATCCTCAACTATCTCGACGACTGGCTCATTATGGCCCGGTCCCGAGAAGAGTTGTGCGATCACAGGGACTTCGTGCTTCGGCACCTCAGTCAGTTGGGGCTTCAGGTCAACCGGGAGAAGAGCAAGCTCTCCCCTGTGCAGAGAATCTCTTATCTCGGTATGGAGTTAGACTCGGTGAGTATGATGGCACGTCTCACCAGCGAGCATGCCCACTCAGTGCTGAACTGCCTGAGTTCCTTCAGAGGCAGGACAGTGGTACCGCTGAAACACTTTCAGAGGCTCCTGGGGCATATGGCATCCGCAGCCGCAGTCACGCCGCTCGGGTTGCTTCATATGAGACCACTTCAGCACTAGTTACACTCCCGAGTCCCGAGATGGGCATGGCGCCGCGGTACACATCGTGTCACCATCACACTGATGTGTCGCCGCCTATTCAGTCCTTGGTCGGACCTTGCTTTCTACGGGCCGGCGTGCCCTTAGAACAAGTGTCCCGGCACGTTGTTGTCACAACAGATGCCTCCAACTCGGGCTGGGGCGCGACATGCAACGGGCAGGCAGCTTCAGGGTCCTGGACAGGACCTCGACTGCTGTGGCACATCAACTGCCTGGAGTTGCTGGCAGTGCATCTAGCTTTGCGACGGTTTCGTCCGCTAGTGCTGGACAAGCACGTGTTGGTCCGCACGGACAACACTGCGGCTGTTTCGTACATCAAACCGTCAACGTTGCATGTCTCAACTCGCCCGTCATCTCCTCCTCTGGAGTCAGACGTGGCTCAAGTCGCTGCGTGCTGTCCACATCCCGGGGGAGCTCAATCGTGCAGCCGACGTGCTCTCACGACAGCCCACTTTCCCCGGGGAATGGCGACTCCATCCCCAGACGGTCCAGCTGATCTGGAGTCGATTCGGGGAAGCCCAGGTAGACCTGTTTGCTTCCCACGAGTCCTCCCACTGCCAGCTGTACTATTCCCTGTCCCAGGCCCCCCGGGCACAGATGCACTGGCACACAGCTGGCCTCGGGCTTTACGCAAGTATGCGTTTCCCCCAGTGAGCCTGCTCGCACAGACACTGTGCAAGGTCAGGGAGGACGAGGAACAGGTCCTGTTGGTTGCGCCTTACTGGCCCACCCGGACCTGGTTTTCGGAACTCATGCTCCTCGTGACAGCCCCTCCCTGGCGCATCCCCCTGAGGAGAGACCTTCTCTCTCAGGGGCTTGGCACCATTTGGCACCCGCACCCAGATCTCTGGAACCTCCATGTGTGGCTTCTAGACGGGACGCGGCAGACCTAGTGATCTGCCCCCAGCGGTGGTAGACACTATCACTCAGGCTAGAGCCCCTTCTACGAGGCAGGCCTATGCTCTGAAGTGGAGTCTGTTCACGAATTGGTGTTCTTCTCACCGGGAAGACCCCCGGAGATGCCCGGTCAGAGTCGTGCTTTCTTTCCTGCAAGGTAGGCTGGAGCGTGGGCTGTCACCCTCCACCCTGAAGGTGATTGCAGCCCATCACGATGCAGTGGACGGCCGGTCCCTGGGGAGGCATGACCTGATCGTAACCCTCGTTCCCTGATGGAGGGAACGGAGACGTTATGTCCCCATGCCACAACCTTGAACCATTCGCTGTTGCCGGGACACGTTCTCGGCTCCTCAGCGTAAAACCTAATGAGTGGATGCACCTGTCGCCCTATTTATACCCGCTGGCACGGGGAGTGGCTCAGGTGTGTTAATCCACTTGCCAATTTCATTGGCGTTTTCTCTTAAAATCAGAGATGATTGGCCTCCCAAGTGAGACCCCATTTGTCGGTCGACATAACGTCTCCGTTCCCTCCATCAGGGAACGAGGGTTACGTACGTAACCGAGACGTTACTTTGTTCCCATGTCTTGACTGACAGCTCTCGTGTTGCCATGAGAAATCGGGAGTAAGTGCAGAGGTGTTATGTGTGCTCTGTGAATCTTGATGCTTAGTTCTAGACTAAATATGAACATGTATTTACTCATCTTACCTGCACAAAAACAGATTTAGTGTCCCTCAAAATTAATAAAAAACAGTCAAATCCAAAACCAGAATAGTATACACCCCTGTAACAATTATGTTAAATAAGACAAATGTAATTTATGTATTTTATCCCATTTTAATAAACCATGTATTTACTGCTGACCTTTGACAATCCAATTAAACCTTAGTAAGCAAAAATAACACATTTGTGTTTCATTTTTGTTTATTGCTGAATAATGGTGGACTTTCTTCTCCAGTGTCACATTCTTCATGTAATTAGTTTGAGCTGCGCCCTCTACTTCACAGACATGAATTTACATTTCCTTCAGCCTGAGCATTGCTCATTTCATCTTTGTTCTGAAAGGGCTTTTCATATATAAAATAATAAATAAAAAATACAAGCAAGCCCTGCCCAGATTTTAAAAGTATTTTAAAAAGTAGACCCTAACTCAAAAGTAACGCATTACATTACATAACATAATGAGTTACTTTTTTTTAGGGAGTAACGCAATATTACAATGTATTATTTTAAAAGTAACTTTCTCAATGAGCACAGGTAGGCCTAGACTCGAGACTCCGTCAACGCTGCGCAAGTGAAGGTGAATAAATCACCTGAGAGCGCAAATGAAGCCATTAGCGTTCAAAATACATATAAGCAAGCGTAGGAATGACCTCATGCATTTTATAAATATAGATCTGCTACTGTTATAAATATTAGAGAATGTTTTGTAATATAAAGCACTCTTAATTTTTTTTTTTATTATGGCAGATAATGTTTTTGACAAATTCACGACATTTAACGTTTAGCCTAGTTAACATGATAAGATACTGTAAAGTTATTGAGTCAAGTTTAACACAGTTTTATGTTAATTATTGCCATTTTAAGTAACCATCTATGACTGAACCAAGCAGAGTCATTTTCAGAAGTGGTCTGGACTTTACAGTCAGACTCGGTCCGGTTGAACAGGAATCGGTCCAGTGCTTTACAGCCGCATCACAAACACAGAGCATACTGCGGGCCACACTCGGCCCGGATAACACTCGCCGATGCCCTCAGCAGCCGAGCTTGGGCCAATTACTACTGTACATGCTATCTGGGTTAGCTCTAACCCTAATCAAACACACCTGAGTTTGCTAATCAGTGTCTTCAGGATCATTAGAAAATCACAGGCAGGTTACTTTAATCAGGGCTGGAGCCAAACTCTGCACCGCTTTGGCCCTCCAGGGCAATATTTGAATAACCCTGCTATGAGATAAGAAATCATAACTGAAATCAATAATATTTTGATAAATAACCGTGGAGTAATGTACAGCGGCCTGCTCACAAATGTAACAAAATAAATTTATTTTAGGAATCCTGATCACACTTGTCGAAGTTAAGCCTATTTTATGATAATGCTTAGGCTAGGTCACTTTACATAATCTCTCATATAAGAAACATTTTTTCTTCACTAGAATGTTGACCAGTCCTTAACATCTTACTCATCACAAATTGAAAACGGTCAATCTAAACCACTCTATATTTGCCAACTGCCATTCCAATATTTTCTTGATTTAAAACAACAGTCCAAACTGCTCTATTTGTCCTTACAGACGCGGTTCTGTGGCATTTCTTTGTTCTTCCACTAGATGGCTGTGCAACTACATGTACGTTTACAGGTGATATAGTGTGGCGTGACCATGAATCCTTGATACAAATACAGACCGTCTTAGAATCTGATCTCTGAGTACATTAGAGCTATCATAAACTTGCTTAGTGGTATTCATATCCTGCAGGAAAAAAAATGTGTGATATTTCCTTAAAAAGATTATTCGCAGAGCTCCAAAAATTGATATTTTGACAACAACACTTAATGTCACGCTGTGCTGAGTCAGTTGATCTCACTTGAGGAGAAAAATTCAGTTTCTGCCTGTTCAATAGCAGCTGTCTCACTTTCTCTCCCGATGTTTTCTTTCTCACGCTGTACAGACTGGAAATGATGGATAAACTCCTCAGAACAGACTTGGAATAACTTAATGCACTCAGAGCAAATACCAGCGAAACCTCAAAGTAAATAGGCTACCAGCAAACCCAGTAGTTTGTGCACCCACTCGTGAGATCATAAGCAGCAGACGTCATATCACAATATATAAATATTCTGTAGCTATTTGGCATGTCATTGCCGAATACCAAGGGAATTTCGTGCAGGTTTGGAAAAGGCTGGCTTAGACTTAAAGTGGTACTTTATTTGGGATTCTTTCTCTTTTTAAATCTTAAGTGACAACATTATGGTATACACAGTCAAATTATTAGTCTGTGTGGAATTATTTGTGATTTCTAAAGGCCTTTAGGAATCATTTCTCAGAGTAGTGATTAGTTATTCTACCATAATGTTGCTTGGTCCACCCATCACAGCGTGCATCTACTGTATATGTCAGTGATCTCTGGCTGAACTTCATGGAATGTTGCCTAGCAAAGAAGTAACACAGAAACAGTACAATCTGGCCGTTGGGAAAGGTATTATCCTCATTTCACAGGATATATTCTCACAACAATCTCTAAAACTGCAGCTTTGAAGGAAAGCAGTTGTTAGAGGTTTGATCTGGAGGAGTTATGGGGCAGCCAGTGGCAGTCTGAAAATCAATGATGTGCCTCTCAGGCTTTATTTTAAGCTAATACGTGATAATAATTTCAAAATGCAGAAATGCACTTGTATTTCTTATTTTTTTTAAAGTATCATTTCATTTCATACAGCTTACTAAAGAGAAAAAAAAGTTCTGTTGCCGTTTTGCATGGAGAGATAATACAATTTCAGGCATAATATCGTAAGGAAAGGGTTTGAGATTATGTTCGTATCACTCTTGCCACAGATATTTAATCTGCAGCAAATTCAAAATATCTTTGAGTCATCTGTTCCACTTTTAGCAAAGATTGAAGTATAAACCCTGGGTTGCATTGCAAAAACTTTCTTCTTCACACTACATTATAAGAGGACTAAAAAACACACACAAAGGCTGCTTTAGAAGGCCTTGATGTACTTTTTTTTAGCTTATAACGGGACACTGGATAATGTTAGTTGCTCTGTCCTCATCTATTACATTAGCTACAGTGAGGGTGAGCCAGGATAGCCCTCTCTCCCGTGTTATCATTTGGCATCCTTTTGGCAGTGTTATAAATCCAGTCTCTTAAGTGCAAAGATCAGCAGAAAACCGAAAAGGTTCTCACCCAATGAAGGAGGCTTGTGCCTTGTCAGATTGAATCTAAAGTATGCAAAAGTACAAGGTGTAAAATTTAGATTGAATTTATGCTTTTTGGCATGAATGCATCTTGCAATGCTTCCAGAGCTTCATTTCTTAGATTCAAACCAATATAGGAGAGCACTGTCATCGACTTTATTCTATTCAAGCTTATTTTAAATTATGCTTTTTTTTAATGTTGCTTATAGCCACCTTTTTTTTAAAGCTGGGATGAGATGAAAATTCACCTTATGTATTTTCAAAATGGATGTTTATCTGTGCATGTTTTTTTTCTTCTTTTTTTTCTTTCTTCTACCTAATACTCAAAATGTCATATCTTGGTCTTCTGGTAGACATCTCAAATCATTTAAAGAGTTAGTTCACCCAAACTCACGAATGCTTGGCAGAGGCTGATATGGAAGAGAAGAATTGTTGAATAAAGTCCTAGTCTTTGTTTTCTTTGCACACAAAAAGTATTCTCAAATTATTTGAATCCCTCCTTACAATCAACTGCATGCTTGTGTTCAGATCTTCCTCCATCCAGTCAACAATCAATGAATGAACGAAGTCCTGCCCTACATTCTTTTGCATTGTGTATATCAGAATACAGATGAAAGACTACTTTGGTTTCATGACAACTTTAAAGACTGTACGTTTTCCAGAAAACATCTGCAATTGGTTAGTCTCGCCTCAAACTCTTGCCACTGGTTGAGCTAACGTTCCTGTGACAAGCTGGTAGGGATGCTCAAAGAAACCGAACAATGTTGGATAGCACAATGTTGACACTTCTTAGCGGAAATATTCTTTTGTGTTTTCACTAAATAAAGCTGAGCTAGACTAAAAAAAAAAATGCTATATCAAAAATGTGTTACTTAAAGAGGACAATTCTGTCATCATTTACTCAACCTCACCGGCATTCCAAAAATGGTCCGATATATTCTGCGGATAAAGTAGGATATTTTGAAGAATGTTTTTCAGAATATCTCCTTCTGTGTTCTACAAAAGTCATATAAATAGGAAATTATTAAATGTATTTTTTTTTTTTTTTGAGTGAACTATCACTTTAAACTATATCAGAGCTCTTATGCTAGAGTTTCAAAGGGCTCATATAATAACTCTAATCACACAGCAGCATCTTTGGTCCAGGAACAGCGCCTTTCCTGAAAATGAGACCATCTGTTTGGGAGAGGACTGTGATGTCTGTATTACGCTGGCTGATTTTAGAGTAACAGAGAGAGTGCTGAAAAGGGAATATCACACTATGAAATCGCAGCCTCCAGCAGGGGAGGGTGACCAGTGCCATGAGGAAATTAGAAAGCACAGAAGGAGGGAGAGAGTAAAAGAAAGCAAAGGATGGGGTAGACACCACAGCTAAGGCTCCATGGCAACCAGTGTTTTGAGTAGGAGGACTAAACACCATGCAGACCTTAGTCAGGCTTCCTATCAAAGAGTGCTTGCCAGGGAAAGCTCTGATGGTGAATCAATAAACCTATCTCAAATGCTGTCTGTAGATATATATTTTATTTAAATTGGGCGGTGTTAAGAAGGCAGAAGCAGTACAAAGTAAATGTCATATAAAGTGGTAGAACATACAAGAGAATTGTAATATTATATTTTATAGTATATTATATATATATATATATATATATATATATATATATATATATTATATTTTACAGTTAAACTACAGTTTACACTATATTGACTTTTTGTAAAATAAATTTTTTAGACAATGGTTTTCATAAACTATACAGCATACACTACCATTCAAAAGCGTAAAAACAATAAAGATATTGTGAAATTGTATTGCAATTTAAAATAACTTTTTTCTATTTTAATATATTTTAATCTGTAGTTTATTGCTGTGATGGTAACGATTAATTTTCTGCAGTCATACCTCCAGTCTTTAGTGTCATATGATACTTTAGAAATCATTCTAATATGATAATTTGCTGCTAAAGAATTCTTAATGTTATCCATGTTAAAAACAAATCTAATATTTTTGAGTTTCTTGATGCATTATTTTATTTCATTATCTTATTAAGGAATCCTTCAGCATTTATTTGAATTATAGAAATCTTTCTTTACAGGTTATAAGACTTTACTGTCACTTTTGATCAATTAAATGCATCCATTTTTAAGTGTATAAATAAGTCTTACTGACCCCAAATGTTTGCACAGTGGTATATGCATGAATATACTTTTTAATGTGAGTAAATTGCAACATGAATAAAATATAACAATGGCTGTTAATATATTTTATTTACAAGAAACGATATTTGTCAGAATGACAAATGTACATTCATTATAAAATCAACAATCCTATAAAGTGTACACATTGGGGATGTTATAAATGTTACAAACTAGCCGTTAAATCAAAGTAAATATAAGATTCCAAACCATCTGCTGCTGCTTCAGTAATGTGATCTGATCGTAGGCAGTTCTAAATGGCAAAGGATTACAATGCTGTGCTTCAACTTCCTAACTTAGTTCGTTTCGGACCAGCGCCCAGAGCTGACCGGCTGAAAATTTACGGTGAGAAATCTCAGAATAAATACTATGTATCCAGCGGGATGTTTGAAGAGATGGTTTGGCCTTGTTTGGACAACTGGATAAGCGATAAAGTGCTTTGACCGCAGCCCACATGGTCTCTGAACCGTGGGAGTTCCAGAACCACGTGTTCTTAAAGAGCAGTTTAATATATACATTTGATAATCTTCATAGGTTAACTAACTGAGCTTAGATGCATTCTGCTGTAATAAATCTCTGTGTCATTTACTAATTGCATTTTTACTCATGCGCAGAAAAAAATTCAGCTGGGTCCACAACAGGAATTTGTTCTGCAGGGAGGATGTGCCTGTTACGGAAGCCTGTTTCCACCATAGAAACATAATAATAATAATAATAATAATAATAATAATAATATAATTTTGACTTCTTACCTCATTTTTTACTCTCTCTTTTTTGTAACAATTTTCAGTTTATATCTCTTAATTTAGACTTTTTCTTGCAATTCTAAGATGTAAACTTGCAATTCTGAGTAAAAAAAAAAAAAAAAAAAATTGAATGTTGATGAGTTTCTGTGTTTATAAAAATTCTGTCTTCTTTTGTTCCTTTTCTTTTTGTTTTTCTTATTCTTACTGCAGAAACACGCTTTTTTAACCTTAGCTAGTGTTTAGTGTAATACACAACTTCCATATGAGGGAAATAATTTTGTTCTGTAAAGATGCACACTTTTACTCTTTTATACGGACATAGATTACATGTGATTTGATATTTTTGTGCATATTTTGTGATTTGTTGAACCATTTAGTTAATACATTTCTCATTTATATTATATAATTTAATTTGAGTGTATTTTAATTTGTATGTAGCCTTTATTTTGTATACACATTTATTTAGATATTTATTCCCAAATTTATTTGCAAATGCACTGATGAACTGATTTCTTCATGAAAATGTTCAAACACAAATTTATATAGACACAGTGAATGAGACTTAACGAGTGGTGCAGAATTTGTTCAGGGCACTGAGATGTTTACTTGGAGATTGTTGAACACTTTATGATACTGCTCAGTGTGTATCGCTATCTGTGACAGCACCCCACCGCTAAATATATTATCAGCCTGCCTCAATTCCTCCCATGTCTCCAAAACATGATTATCCCCTTTGATTTGTCTAGAGCTATTAGATACATCACACACCTACCACTTCTCTACAAGTGCTTGTCATGTGTTTGATGAGAACTTTAGGATATGGATGGATTTAAACAATGTTTGCAAATAGAGATCGATCTTGTAAATACTTTCTTCAGTGTTTTTCCGAGAATTTACAGGAAGCTGAATGTGCACATTAAACTAATCTAACACTTTGCCTTGGTTATACAATGTAATGGGCTTCAAAATGAATAGTTCCGGCCACCATTTTGTCATTGTGAAGTGAGGAATTTACATCTACTTTTCATGCACTGCTCGGACGTCAATGTGAACGCACTCATGCACACAAATTGACTTTCACATACAGCTTGAATGTAAATGAGGGGCTTTTCACGTGTTTTCACATCTGCTGAGTGGGATGTTTTCTGTGCAGAACTCACTCGGAAGCACAGTGCATCCATGAAACAACATCTGCATCCATTCAAGTGGGCATTCTCTGAAATGTCTAATTTTCTTTCTTGCTCTGCATTGATGTTGCAGTTAAGTATTTGTGAGCTGCAAAGAATGCAGACACAACAGAGAAAAATATACAAAAATACTATCATTTTCTTAAAATATTTATGGGGTTCTGTTGTGATGGATACAACTTGGTGTAGAAAATAGATTAGTAGAATTGGGTTACATAGCAATTGCACCTATAACTTCTTATTTGGTGATGAATGCTTCAGCATAGACCTTTAAGTTATTTACAAGGTTTTATTGGCTGTATTTGTTAAAAGTGACATTAGAAGTTCAGTTCTCCCATGCCAACCATCTGAGGCAGTAAGGGAAATACTTTGTTCCCTGTATTAAGTCCTGTCATGTTCATGAGTGAGTAGTATGCATTTAGAAGAAAAATGTTGAGTGTTCGGTGACCCCTGAACTCGAAATATGTTTATTAAAACCACAAAGACCCTAATGAATGCCACAGGGACCAGACTGAAAGATGAAGGCAGAGGAAACAATTGGTTAAGTCACTTCTGAGCTGTGTCATTAGCCTCATTATGTAAGGGCATATATAATATTTGACTGAAAACCCCTGCATTCTCCTTTTCTGAAAATGAATGTGTGACGTCTCTTTTGAAAACAAGAGATCATGCTGCTTCTTGTACTTTCTTAAGTGAAAATCCCAGCTGAAATTGTTATATTATGCATGTACTGTACCTTGAAGCTAAGCATTAACTAAGCCTTTTCAATGTAAAGGGTTTAATAATTGAATCTGTGTACTTTCATTACTTACAGTGTTTTTCTAAAATAGAAGAGCGTTATATTTATAAGGCAGTCCATTTTTCACCGTAGTAAATCAATAACATTTCCAGTTTTGGAGACTACATGATTCACTTGATGAAAACCAACAAATAATTTCACAGATATCAACAGCACATCGATTAAATCAGCTGTTGCAATAAACAGACTCGTTTCATGCACATTCAGATCACGGCTTTGTGTTCTTCTGTAAATGCCTGCAGACCAGTTTAATGCCCAACCATAAAACATGCCCTCAGATTGGGCTTTAAGGTGTGTGATTTATAGTGCTGTACAAGCAAATGATAATGAACAGCCCTCGAATGAGTTTCTCTATTATTGGCAACCATTGTACAGAAGCTTAACCCAAAGATTTCTTTTGTTTCCTGAACTCTAGTCCAAACCATTAAAACAGCAGGACATGTTTCTCGGGATGTGATAACACCCACATATTACAATTAGAGAGATCTGCTCCTCTTTCATCATCATAAATCTGTCTAAATGATTTCTTGCTCATTTTCTCTCCGCCTCTCTCTCTCTCTCGTGATGAAATCATCTTGTGAGGTTCCACATCCTATTTGAGGAATGGACTGTTTGCTCCGAATGGTACATTAAAACGATAATTCACTGGGAACACGATGTTCCCCGAATTCACGCTAGAATTTTTTCTCTGTCAGAGTTTTGTGATGTATGCTGCTAATATCTTAATCTTTAAAACTCTGAGATATTTTGTTTATTTTCAAGTCACTTGTACACATAATTGTCTACTTAATCAATGACTTGCATTGAAAACAGACATGAGTGTTGATGACAGACATTCAGTTAAATATCCAAGATATATAGTCTCCAGTTTTCTTCCCTAGTAGGTCTGATCATACACTGAAAAATCCGTTTTAGTATTTTAATAAATGTAAATGTATGCATTTAGCAGATGCTTTTATCCAAGGCGACTTACAGTGCATTCAGGCTATCAATTTCTACCAAACATGTGTTCCCAGGGAATTGAACCCCCAACCTTGCGCTTCATAGTGCATCATAGTGCAGTGCTCTACCAATTGAGCTACAGGAACATAATTAGATAAACATATTTATTTTAAGATAATTGCAGTTATGACTATAGGATATGAGATGTTGTAACCTTGTTTTTGCTACAAGGGGTTGTGTATTAACATTGACAGTTTCTTTTATAAACCAACTGTGACTGGACTGTATTGTGTGTGTGTGTGTGTGTGTGTATATATATATATATTTAAAGTAGTGCTGTAAAATGATTAATTGCGATTAATCACATCCAAAATAAAAGTTTTTATGTATATACTATATGTACTGTATGTGCACTGTGTTTATTTATTATTATTTATCTATCTATCTATCTATCTATCTATCTATCTATCTATCTATCTATCTTATATCTCTCTCTCTCTCTCTCTCTCTATATATATATATATACATATATATATATATATATATATATATATATATATATATATATATATATATATATATATATATATATGTGTGTGTGTGTGTGTGTGTGTGTGTGTATACAGTATTTTACAGTAATCCACAATTAATCCACATGTCTCCAGTTCATCAATCAATGTCTTGTAAGGTGAAAAGCTGCATGTTGTTAATAATAATAATAATAATCATCAACATCATCATCATCATCATCATTATCATTAAAGGGATAGTTCTTCCAAAAATAAATATTTGATGTTTATCTGCTTACCCCTGGGGCATCCAAGCTCGTCATGATACTTTGATGTGTAAAGACAATATCTGAACTGTTAGAACCCTCTGAGCGCATCCTGTTGTGCACATTCTCAGCAGCAGGTGCATGAGGCATCTTCTTCTTCTTCTTGCTTTACGGTGGATTACAGGCTTATAAGTGCATTACTGCCACCTAGCTCTCAAATGAACCATTGAAACTCTATCTACAATCTCAATTAGGAGTGTCAGTGGTCCACATAAGTATGCAATCCACCATAAAGCAACAATAAGAAGATGCCTCAAGTGCAAAAGGTATTTTCTTCCGTACCTGAGAACATGGACAACAGGACGTGCTCAGGAGAGTTCTTACAGTTCAGATATTGCGTGAATCAGTGGTAAAAAACAATATAAATACTGTTCTGTTTATTGCACAGACCAATTGTTTTGTGTCTTTACACATCAGTGTATCGTCACGAGCCACAGGGTTTAATTTGGTTTTGTTTGTATGTTTTTTTATTGCATGTTTTAGTCATGATTCCCATCCACTTACATTATAAGAGTGATAGACTGCAACGGTTTGAGCTAATAATCTTGGTTTGTGATCTACCGAAGAAACAAAGTCACCTACATCTTGGATGCCCTGGGGGTAAGCAGATAAACATCAAATTTCCATTTTTTGGTGAACTATCACTTTAAGACTATTTTAACTTCAACTCATATTTTTTGATGGATTCAAAGTGAGTAAATGTTCAGCAAATTTTTGGATGATCTTTTCCTTTAAGGAAAAGGACACATTTGTTTGCATTGTGTATTATGTGATTTCACTACAATGCAATAGAGAATATTTGTGTTGTAGCCTACTTCACATTTTAAAAGGTGGTTGAGTTAAAAAACAGAGACTGAAGTACTATTAAATAGAGTTTAGAATTGACTATGATTTATTGTACATTTTCAGGTTGGCAGTCACAGTACCTTGTAAAAGTCGGAAATAATAAAAGTAAAATCTCTCTTGAAGCTGCTTTGTGCAGTATATATAATATATACAGTAAAGAAAAAAATTATTTATTTATAAAACAGATGGAGCATTATTTTTATCAGTACACAGATACTTTGTTATTTTCTGTAAATTAAAAGTTGCATAAATCTTAAATTTCATTGCATCTTCTTCTGTCATTTGTGCACAGGAAGCAATGTAATTAATCTAATAAACAGATATACACACCTGCTGTCGATGTGGCATTAAATCTCTGCCATGGCATATACTGTATGTTACTTCAGATACAGCTTCTGTGTTGTTTTTAGAGAGTGAAGGCACTTTTGCCGCTGTCTGTGCTTAATAACACATTCCCAGCAGCCTGTACAGGCCGGAAAAGTGAAAACAGCTATGTGGGAACAGAGGCACCATGAAACAAACCCCTGCAGAATGCAAGGCAACACTTGTTCAGGAAGATACAGTTGACACCATTAGAGGAAACTAAAAACACTTGTTAACATCAGAGTAAAAAAAAAAACCTTGACTGGGAGCTTAGCATTCTTTTCCCTCGGACCTGTAGAGTTACTTGGCTGTGATCTCCATGCTGCTTGATGTTGCATAGCTTTCTATAAAGGAAAAGAGCATGTTAGTGTTTATTTTTTTAGTTGAATTCACATGTGTATTGCACAAGGGTGTTGTGTGTTTAGTCATTCGAGAACCTTGATACTGCTAGTTGTGTAGCTAGTAATTTGATACTGTGCATCATTTGTACTGGACTATTCCTGGAATTTGTGTTTAGAGCTGGTTTGTTTCGTTTAATTGTTTCTGAAAAAAAAAATTATAATAATCTTTTACTACTCCCATTTTGTCACTGGAAAGCTTATTTCCCCCTTCCTACAAAAACTTCATTGTCTAAAAGCTATTCTGCTAACTGGGTATTGTGAAAAAAAGTTAATCTGTGTGATGCAATTGATTACAATTTATGGAGGAGTTACTTGCGCAAGATATACAGTTATGCACAGGGCAATTGAAGTTGTTTTTATTACTTGATGTATTGGTTTTTCCTTACAATCGCTTAGCCAGTCCAACTCATTATATTAAAGTGGAATGGAAAGGACAAAGTCTGTTATACAAGGTGAAAGATGGGAATGAATACAATACAAAGCCACAGTTCCCCCAGAGTATTCCAGACAATGTTGGCAAGAAAATCATCCTTAATGATTTGACCAATCAATACAAGGCTTTTGAGAGACAAATAACCAAATTTGATCAGCAAATGCTGAAGAAAGGATTGGCATGACATTAATTTTTCTCAATGGAATCGGATGTTTGTAGTTTACAAATCATGTCTTCTTGTGATTGATGGGAGAGCAGAGGAAAAGACTCACTCTAAAGAGACCTGTCAGGAGTCTCATAAGAAGACCAGTTGCAAACATTTCAGCACCTCTTGAGTTGGACATTTGGGTCAGAAGGAAATCCCCCTGCTGTGTTGGACGCTTCTGTCCATGTCAGGTGTTACAAACTACAACCAGCCGCTTTGCTTGTAGCCAGGAAGAAAACTACTGATGGGGGGTCAAAGTGCAAAAACAAAAGGAACATAATAAGGAAGGCATGTAAAAATGCATATAATTTCGAAATTATACAAAAAATACATTCTATATCTACACTGTAAAAATAAAAATAAAAAAATCAGTAAAAAAATGGACAGTGCACTGGCAGAAAATTACCGGGACATTTTACATTTACGGACACTTCTTTCAGCATTAAAATGTAAAATTTCTTCCGTACCATAAACAGAAAATCCGTTATGCAGAGATTTAAAATTTTATAACATAGGCCAATATTTTGTAGCAAAAAAATCCAGCACAATATGTACAAATTGAACATGGTTTATTTTTACCTCATGTGAACATTCTTAAAAAAGCGTTTAGTAGCTTTTATTTGCCTTAAACAGGTGAAGACAAAAATATTATGACATCAATTAATTTAACAATGTGAAAAGCACCACTGAAAATGTTTGTATTATAAAACACTTTTAAGTTCTAAACAGCAGGTGTGTTACCCTTGAAGAATTTCGTGACGTCAGATCTTCCCCTGGTTGTGTAATCTCTTTTAAATAAAAAGTCGTAACGTTAATGGTGTATTCTTTTCTTGAGAATTACTCTGCCATCTCCTGTTGAAGACATAAAGCGCTCTAAACACAGTTGTACCGCCATTCAGATTTAACGTTATCACAGCTGCTCAATATCACCTCACAAACGTCAATATCCCTGATGCTTTACGACACGCTCATTAACAAACACGTTACACCGCATCAACAACAATAAAAGTTAATACACCTTTATTTATAAAACTGAAAGTGAGCACTGTAACACGTACCTCCACGTCGAGTAGCGTTAAGATGTGACAGTATGCTGAAAATGTTGAATACGACAGCTCTGACATTAATTTGCCAAACAAGCCAAGCAGCAACTAAGTTAACGATACAGTTTGTTACATTCAACAAAAAATAATTTACAAAGCAAGTGTAAGAACCATTCTCAAAATCCTAAATCCGACTTTAAAATGAGATTTTGACCGAGACCATCTCTGTGAATAATGGCGCCAGAAGAAAATAAGATATTATTTGTAACATTTTTTTACATGTCTTTGCTGTCACTTTTGATCAATTTAATGCATCCTTACTAGTGCATTTTTCTTTATTTGTTTATTTATTTATTTTTGGTAGTGTTAAGCAAACAAACAAACAGCATACTGACATACGATACACTCACATTATATTATTTATGAATTGTTATTTTGGTTGAATTTTGCAATAATCTTAAATAGAATAAAAGTCACAGTCATTTACTGTAAATGTTTTTTAAATGTGTGAATGTGTAGATATAGACCTGATCACAGCATCATGCCCTGGTTTCACATGTATGCCATCCCCTACAGGCATACACACATCAAAATAAAATGGACCTTTTGAACACACTCCAGGACATTTTGTAGGGAGGGGAAAGTCTCTACGACTTCCTGATTCACACAAAGCATAAAGAGAAAGACAGCTGGCTCTAATATGCTCTCTAACCATAAAATGCTGCGTATTACCCAACCACCATTGAACCAGCCATTCGTACAACATGTGAACCACATTAAAGTTCATTATGCCTTAAACCTGACACACATGTCCAGGGCCACTGCAGGACCTCAGCAGGAGAAGCATCCATGCTAGATTAACGTGCTAGACGACTTAACATGACATGAAGTTTGATCATGTTTAACTGCTTAGCTCCTTCAGTTACGACTGCATAATCTAATCCAATAACAATTATTTACACAGAGATTAGTGACATTAGCATTGAGGACTCCTTTTGACTCCTCGAACAGCCTGAATTAGGAATAACAGATAATTTAGGCTAAATTGTTAGTATTGAGATCTTCTAGCCAGACAGATTAGCATGCAAACACTAAAACATTACGACTGCATTTCGCTTATTGCTTTAATTGCTTAGAAACCACTTTAAGATTGTTTGTGGGGGCAGTGTTTTTTACAAGCGGCTTGCTGTGACTAATGAGAACTTTTAGGAGTTGAAAATGGAGCAAACGGCGATATTTTTACAGCACGGGGATCAGAGCAGTTGTTGGTCGTAATATAAAAATGAAAAACAGATAGGCTTACACCATCCTGACAGGAGTATTGAATAAAAGAGTGTATGATATATGTGGCCTTGGTAAAACCCCTGAAATATACTTTCAACAAAAACAGAAACATTGAGTGTCAAAAGAGAGAGAAGATCATCATAAATGCCTGGAAAATCTGGATCCCCTCTTGGTAATGTCCTGCTTTACTGGCACTATTAAACCTGTCTGTTCGCTATTACATGATCTAAGCTTCCAGGTAAAGGTCCATTTATTGTATTTTTAAATGTTGTTCTGAAGGGTTCACATGAGTTTAGAGGGCATTCACGTTATCTTGCAATAATTTAAGAAAATGCATTTTTTTTTGGAGAAGAATCAAAGTTCTCCGCAGGACTCTATATATGGCACGATTTTTAGATCTTGTAATAAAACTGTCATTTTCACAATTCACAATCCCAAGACAAGACAAAGGATCATAGTGGTTTTTCCTGCCAAGACCTGTCAAAGGTGAAATTACCCTGGCTCTGGAAATCAGAGCCTTCATGTAAGTGTTGTCCTGTCCCCATGGAAATAAAGTCTTGTTTGTGTAGAAACATTAGTGGGGTCAGGGGTTAAAGGCGTTGAATGACATCACCATTGCTATAGTTTAGGAATATGTTTTACATGTATTGTTCCTGTAAATTAAAAACTGATGCTAAACATGCACTTCTGTCATGACATCAGGCAATACTGTGAACTTAAAGCTTTTTAATAATTTCAGTTCATTTTGCAGCCCTGATAGCAGTGCAATAAATGTTTGCAATACCATCATTCACATGACTGGCCTTCATAGGAATAGTTCATCATTTAAAAACCACCATGTCTTTAAAAACTTTGTTAGGTTACACTTTATTTAAAATTTCTCTTGTTACAGTGTAATTAAACAATTAAGTACTGAATAATATTAATTAATAACTTGTACTTATGATAGGGTTTGGTTTAGGGTTAGTTGTATGTAATTATGCATAATTTCCTGTTATTGCTATATATTGATGCTATAAAATGAATAGCGGCCATGTCTATCAAGCAAGAATTTCAGAATAACGACTTGTATTTTAATTTTCTTCCCCAAAGAAAGCTATAAAAAAAATATTGATGCTTTATTGTGTTTTTTTTGTTTTTTGTACTTTTTGAAGCTTGGGGATCTCTGGGCACCATCTACTTTCATTTTGTTCCTCCCAAGTGTTTTTTTTTTTTTTTTTTTTATCCTTTTGTGTTTCACAGAAGAAAGAAAGACATGCAGGTTTTGGAATGCTGAGCAGATTTTATACAACAATAGGGATAGCGGCCAATAATGATTTTTTCTTGTTTAAGGGACTGTTTTCTGTCTTCTTTACGTGCTGTGAGAGCTGGTTTGGTTTGCTGTTTGTAGAGTGACAAATCCACCAAAATAGACATTATATGGCTATTGATATTGCCCTGAAGGCTTGTTTCTTTTCTCCATGCTGAAATAAGACTCTCCTGCCTTTTGACAGGCCCAAGAAAGAAGCCAAACTCTTTCTGCCCTGACAGAGATGCCGGTTCATGTCACTTCGCAGAAGGACTGGTTTGTCTGATTTAGAACCTTTGGGGAGGTTAGTAAAATACCAGCCCTTTGACGTAGAGCAAACCCAGTGCTCTGACTGGACTGGTTCTCTAAGTTCTTGCAAATTTCTTCTGTCCCTGCTCATCAAGACATTCTGCTCTGATGCTTTCGATGGACATAAACGGGGCGTTTAAAACATGATAGTTTTGACTAATAGAGCTAAAAGTTGTTTATACTGCACCTTAATCAATTAAAATCAATTCAGAATTTAAGTACTTCAATTGTGAGTGTGATTGTGTGTCTGTGCGCAATGTATAAGTGAAGTGACATGGTACTGAAGGTGGACAGAGAGCTGTTCATGCACTCCCCCCACCCACAATTCCGTCCGGCCCGAGACTAGAACTCACAACCCTTCGATTAGGAGTCCTACCCTCTAACCATTAGGCCACGACTTCCCTTGTATATACATGTTTATACATTGCACACACACACACACACACACACACACACACACACACACACACACACACACACACACACACACACACACACACACACACACACACACATATATATACATACACACACACATGCTTATTAACATATTTTAATACTTATAATTATTTATAATTCAGTACTAATTTCCATGTATTTTTCCATAAAAATCACTCTGTATTAAAGTATTACATTACAATTATTACAATTATTATTTATAGTGAAAAACATTTTCAATAATAATAATAAAACATACTCTCAGTTTGATCAGCAATAAGTAATTTTCCTTCTATCTGAGCCATTCAAGATTGATATAATGACAGTGTTAAGCTTTATAATATCTAGTTCAGTGCTGTTGTCTGCCACAATAATGTCATATGCTTGACTGCTTTAATTTTGGGGTCCATGATTAATTTAACAATTTATTTATTTATTTTTTATAATGTTTTTTTTTTAATGGAATATCAAGTGAACTGTAGTCTTTTTTCTGTCTTTTTTGTTTTTTATATCAATTGTGTGTGTTCATGTTGTGATAATCACCTCATTTTTACTCGAGCAACATATCAGCACATGGTTCTCAGTGTGAAAGTGAGTTTGGCAATGATGAAACAAGATTATTTTCACCAGTCAGAGTAGGAAAATTAGTGGTTTGTTCTGTTTCGATGAACTATTGAACCTAAACAAACCATATCATATTCTGAAGCCTCTCCGCGCACATCTGCACAATTGATCATAGCTTTTAGCTTTCGCCGTGACCTCAACTACCCCCTCACACCGCTATGCATACTTTGATCAGTTTCTATGATGGACACTGCGACAATAAAGGCATTCAGAGAGTTGCAAAACATCGCCCACACACTCTCTAGAACACCCTGATCCATGAGGCATCACATCATTACCAGCAGACTGTTCTTATTTAGCTGCTGCGCTAAAGAATTTAGCAAGACAGATGAACCTGGTTCTGTCAGAACAGACATAAAGAAAGATAAGAAGAGGGAGGGAGAGGAGGAGACGAACTCCTGTCAAAGAAAAGACATGTATAGACAATTAATTTTTCTCTGTGTTGGCAACTTAATACCATTATATACCCTCAGGATTTTTATAGCTACTAACTTTCCATTAAGCGTAAACCATTTCTGAATTATAGCATGTAAAAGTGTTAAAGGAAACAGTTTAAGTGAATGAGATTGACTCTGTTTGATTTTATCTTGCGTCTGGCAAAAGCAAATGAAAGAAGGAGGAAGATTTAAGCTCTCAGATCTTCCTGAGACTATTCATACCAGTTTCTGGCACGCAGTCTAAAGGCCAGGCTGTATTAGTCAGTGGGAACCAGTAATGGAAGGATGACTTTAATAGTACACACAAATCTACATTGTAAACTATGAGAAAAATGGCCAGGGGTTAAATTGGGTCAGAGCGATCTAGAATGCTATTCCACCAGGCAAGACTCAAACAACTTGCAGACTCTTTGTCGATCAATTCATATGTAGTGCAGATGTGGTTTGATGCAATTCTTTCAGCTTTATTTAGCAAGCTTCATTATATTAAATATTAACCTTCCTATAATGAGTGGCAGTCCCAATCTGAGAAAAATATAACTTTTACAGATAAAAGGAAAGAACTTCCCATTTAAGGTGATAAATTGTAAGCGCAATAATGTAAAATCTGTTTTTGCAAATAAAAACTAAGATTTACCTTATAATTTACAGTAATAACCAGTAGAAGGGAATTCCCAGAATTTCCTAGATGGCGCATCACATGTGATTTATACTAGAAATAAACATTTTTGTTTCTTCTCTTTTTAGTATCTGTAATTTACATTATGGGTGTCTTTTGCTTACATTTAGTTCATGTTTATTGAATTATTATAGTTTCATACAGGTATATGTAAACCTGATTGTGTTTTTATTTTGTGTGCTTCATCTGTTTAATGGATGATCTCTGACTGATCACGTGACTCTGTTTTATTTACTCATGCATTTTTGTGGTGGTTATCAACACATTTTTAAGGAAATTCTTTTAGATCCACTGTATTTTTACCAAATTATTTAATGCATGATCACCATCAGATTATAGCCTCCAAACTTCAAAAATCCCAGTTTAACCCCCACTAACATCACACATCCCCGTATCCAGCTTCTTTTCCCATGTAGCTGTGCAGGTGTGGACCCATAAGCCATTGCTCTGAGGGAGAGATGGCAGGGGGTTAATGAAAAGAGAATGTTATCTGTTTGGGTATTTCGTGGTGGTTGCTGTGGGCATTTTTGCAGCTTCCATTCGAAAATGTTGAGAAAGGGAAGGGGGAGTATGTAAGAGACGGAGAGAGAGGAAGAATGAAGGAGGGGGTTGAGTGATTATGTGTCAAAAGAAGGGATTTTAGATTCAGTCTTTAAAAAGCTCTGGCACTGAGTTCAGAAGTTCCCAGACTCAAAACTTCCAAACCTGGACAGTCACAACGAGTGAGTGAGTGAGGACGGTGCAAACCCAGAGCGGGAAACTGAGAAAGAGGGTAAATAAACAGAGAGGATGTTTCTAGTTCTGAGCTGTGCTGAGCGCAAAGTAAGCAAGGAATAGGAAACAATCTCCCCCTCCAGGCTGTCATCTGGACAGTGCTGCTTTTAAATCTACTGCATTTTTTGGCAAACTGCACTACAAGTATGCTGTTGTAGAATAAGATCTCCCTGGAACAACTCATCAAGCAAAGAAAAAGGAAAAAAGAAAGAAGCAAGTAGAACTTGAACTCCGAACTTCATAAAAGTGCAAATCCGAGCGAAGCGCTCTCATCCGACCTGCTTCTAGAGGAGTGCCCACGCGATTCCATCCTTCCCTGGATTATAAGTTTCCTACCGTCAGCATTTTTCTGGGATGGGCTGGCTGCTGTGTCTGTGTTACCTGGCAGCAGCAGTGGCTGTGGCTATTGGCTCGGAAAGACGACAGCACCAGGTGCAGCATGGCCCCTGCCGCTACACTTTTATCCTTCCAGAGGTGGAGCAGTGCCGGCCTGCAGGGGACTTCCAGGTGACTAACTCCCTCCAGCGGGACTCGCCCTCGGCCCCGGAGTCGCCCAACGCTGAACCCACCTGGCAGGAAAGGAAACTGGAGACCCTAGAAAGTGCCACAGAGAACAATACACAGTGGCTGCAGAAGGTATTGTGAATTAGCTTCATAAATCTAAACCTAATTCTGTCTGTTTCACTCTCAAACCTTCATTTGCTTCAGTGGTTCTCAGATTATGTTGAATATTTGTCCTGGTCATGTACAGCTAGAAAAAAAAATTAGCTAAATACTTAACTGATAGATCAGGGTTTCCCAAATGGAGGTTTGTGAAAGGAATTCTGGTGTTCATGGGTTGTTAAAAAATAATTAATTAAATCAAAAATAAAATGTTATAAATGCAACATAATTTTTTCACCATGGTGCTGCAACCCTGTATTAAAAACAAACAAAAAAAAAGCTTACTGATAATAAATAAATAAATAAAGATTTTACCTGTTTACTTGCATGCCATGTGTTCATTAACTGACATCAGAGAACCGTGAATATGCAAATGTGTCATTAAATGATTGAAATACTACTTTTAAATGTCAGGGGGATTTCAAGGAAATATTTTACATCTAAGGGTTTCGGCTTGGTTTGGGAACCTTTGTGCTAAATGATAACTAACAAGATAAGTTACCAAGAGGCTTATCAACTTTTAAAGCAATTAGAAATCATTTTAGTTGACGTCAAAGGCTGCGATCGTCAAAGGATGCAATCAAACGTTATGGTATTATGCTGCAAAATTTGGTATGTGTAAGCAGATCACATGGTTTGTGTTCCAAAACTGCTTTGTTTTAGTGACCTGGGAAACTGAAGTGCAGAATTTGACATATTTCAATTAAAACAAGAACAAAATTCTTCTTGGTAGAAGGTTGAAAGGTTGTGTGATGTCCTCGAACACCATGAATAAAGTTGTGAAAGGAAATACAACCCTGACTAACATGGTTTGTGTTGACCACAATGTATTCGTCTAGTGAATTATAGGCAGCCAAGCGTGAAATTGTTGAAATTTAGACATTTAGAAACCAAACTGTAAATATTTGAGCTGTTTAGACTACGTCATGGATAATTTGTGAATTCTTGGAAATATAAATTTTTAGTGTTTGAATGTAAGGGGATTTTGTTTACTTTCGTACAATAAATAATTTTGATGCTTTTTTGGGCCGCCAATTGATGTCTAATGTGAATTCTGGATTCTGAAGCCAAACCACTTGTGAACAAGTTCATGTGCATTATTTATTTATCCTTGTGCACTATAGATGTGTCCCAATCTGCATTAAACATTATCCTCACATGGTTATTGAATTTGGAAGGAAAGAGAAAGAGAGAGGTAAATCTTGAACATGTTTAAGCAAGATTTCCTGAATGTGTAGATCTTTTTAAGCTGGCGGACAGTCTGTCAGTATCAGTTTTAAAACATGGATTTGGCCTCCATTAAGAGCCAGATCCATTTCTCTCGATCATATTTTTAGAGCATAAAACAGCAGCATTGATTCTGCAGTGTAATAAGAATAGTCTATATATATTTCCACCTAATGTAAACCCTTAAAAATAACTTTTGCTTATGTAATCGAATGAAATCAGGTTGATACTACAATTACAATTACAATTGCAGGTCATTTTATCCCATGCTTGAATAAAAATATTCCTGTCATATCATATAATACATTGACTTTGATAAGTCTATTTAACTTCTCTGCATTTTTTTTTTTTTTTTAGGTTTCCTGATAAACATTGTTACAGTGTGCTTCTGGCTAACATAATTCAAGCTTATCTCAGAAAACATTCTGTTTGACAGGGATATTGCTGTTTATGAAGATACCAACAGTTAAAACCTGCAGATTATTGTTCGGAAATTTGAGATAATGTTGTTTTTGCAGTGAAGGTCTTTTCATACAGTATTTCAAATCAATTGTGCGTTTGTAGTCAGTTTATCTCTGTGCCCTTTGCACTAGATTTCAAAGAGAAGGTCATTACTTGTCACATCACCACTTGCAGATTCTGCTATTTAGGTACTCTAAAACACTCAGTACTTCTAATATATGCCTGTTCTGTGCTAAGCAAACAACAACATGGTTTATATGTTACATGTCCCAGCTTTGGCCTACTCTGTTTGTCACCCAGCCTATGGGCCATTTGGAAAGTCTGTCTCGTTATTCAGCCCTCCTATCGGTTTGCTCCATAAATATGGAGACGAAGTGGGCTTAGTATAATACGTGCATAACAGAAATGTTCCTGCATGCCAAAGGATTACAAAAAGGGTCAAAAACACACATGAGTTGGCTCACTTTTCATTTTACAGGCCATACATCTGGCATAAGGTGCATTTAACTGACAGTAGAAGGTATAGGGGGAAAAAAGTGAAGTGGCTACTATATCTTAGAAACAGCGGTCTAGACAGACCCTCTTGACATGCCTATATGCACGCTTTCACCAGCGGGCCAAATGTTGTATAAATTATTATTTTACTCCCTATCCGGTCATTGAGTGCAGTGTGCGGTAGGAGCAGCAGCTTCCTGAGCACTGGCGAGTGTTGACCTCTGGCCCGCTGCTGAGTGGATTGAACTGGGTTTTCAACACCACAGATGATCTGCTTTGCATATGTATTACTAGACTTTCTGGCCAGAGGCCACACATGAGACGGTGTATCCGTTTCACACACACACACACACATGCACGCACGCACGGACGCATGCACACACACACACACACACACACACACACACACACACACACACACACACACACACACACACATGATAATCTGACCCCTAGGGTCTTCAAGACCCATACCCCCCAAAGAAAACATGAGCTATTCCTGGATGTTCTTCAATGAATTTCCAATGAGGGGACAAGCATGCCGAAATACATGTCGAAGTTCCTGATTTCCGTTGAATCACATTCATCCTGTGGGTGGTCAGTAGGAGGTGTTTATGATTTTTATAGATTAAATGTATTTAACCAAATTTTAGGTCTTCATCAAAGCTGCTTGCAACTGATCTTTCCTGGACTTTTTGCTATTCATATTAGACTTATATGACAGATGTAGTCTGGTTCTTTAAGCCAACATGCTAAAAGAATGAGGTTACATTTTTGCCAGTGTTAGAGAAGCTATTTTTAAACTTTAGCTTTCAAAGGTAATTTAAAATGGTAAAACTACAGTCAGTGCATTCCAGTGGATTTTAGGAAAATTTTATGAGAAAAAGTACTTCATTTAAGTTCTTTAATCTGTTAACTGTCACTCACGTTTTTGAAGATAGACTTGAATGTGCATGATACAAACCTAAATTTTTATATTTCATGACTGAAAACATTTTGTTTCATGATTTTGATGTACCATTTACATGGTAATGCAATGTCTGATTTTAAAATGGGTTTTAAAGGATGAATTTTGAGATTTTATGTTTTCAAGTGATATATAACTTCTGATGATTTCTAAAATGTGATGGAGAAAAAGGCAACGAGGAAATCTTTTTTTTAAACAAAGGTCAAAGCTCCTTTTGTAATGTAGATTTCTGAGGGTGCACTCTTGTCATAAATTCATCTATTACTTTTCCTACATAATTTTTAACAAAAAATATTGGTAAAATATATATTTGGGAGTCTTAGACCTTTCCAACGGTATATAGTTTGTCAATGTTAGATTAGATTTGATTGTAATATAGTATAGTCAACGTAGGCGTCCCGTATACGGGACGGGGTGACATTTAACAGGTTAAGAGGGCATTTAAGATCTGAATTAGGATCACAGTTGAAATAAATCTGCAAGATATATAACTGAATAGAAAACAATGATGAACACCAGCATTTACTGCTTCAGAAAGGTAGACACTTAAATTAAAAAAGGGTTGGGTCTTTCTGAAAAAGGTATAAAAATATAAATAATGCATTGTATATCTTATAGATCCATTTTGAATGTTGATGTGTGTGTGTGTGTGTGTATTCCACGCACAATCAGATGGCACACATTTCATGAATGGTTTGAGTATAAAAAGTGATTCATACATGGGTGTAAAACTAAACAAACCTATTATGAACAGCAATTAACACAAATCCTTGCACGGAAATGTTTATTTTCAATCACTATTCAGAAAAGAGAGAAAAGCAAACAAGACAAAACACAACAAGCTCATTGTGTCATAGTACTGGCACAACAAAACCAAAAAGCCTTTATATATTTTTTGTTTTTGAGGTGAATAAATCACCATTCTTCCAGGCAAGAACACGTCTTGATGTGAAATTTACACAGGCAGTTGCAGTTTCTTGGCTTCCCAACATCTTAACACTGTGTTCTAATCCAAAATAATCTTCTACGACAGATCTGCTGCTTGCTTATGCAGCCTTTGTCTCTCAGTTTAAAGCAGCCAAGATGCACTGACATGTCCTGCTAAAAAAAGATAGGAAAAACAAAATGAGTGAGAGACAGACAGACGAGACAGAGAACCATAGGAAAAAGTGAATTAAAGGAATAGTTCAACCCAAAATCTGTTCCAATGAAGAAATAAACTCATCTACATCTTGGATGGCCTGAGGGTGAGTGGTGAGTTTTTCTTTTTAGGGGGACATTAGTTTTAAGGAATTACTTCAAACCCAAAATTAAAGGTTTTTATTTTCCAAACATGAATGCAATTTTTTCTATAATATGGTAATTCCATGGCTTTAAAGCTTCTTAAAAGCATTATAAAAGTAGTCCTACTAATTTGTATACTAAATATGGCACCATTAGTGCAGGTTAGATGTCAGTAACAGCAAACATCATTGATTCACGTTTCAAAACCAAATGTCATAATGCCAAATCTACTTTTGTAGTTTGTTTCTGGATCTTGACAGTGGGTGATAATGTACTGTATGTAAAATATATATGTGAATGTTCTCTACCAAATCTTTTTGTGCGTACCATGGGGAGAAAAAGAACATACAGTTTTTAAACATCAGGGGGGTGAGTATAATGTAAAAAAAAGTTCAGTCTTGCACAATAAAATAATTCTTGCTCAATTGTCCTTGAGAAGACGCATTTATTGTTTTCAGTAAAGCTCTACAGACAGCCTGGAGTGTTCATGTTTGGCCCCATTCAATAATAAATCTAATTTTCCAGGAAATGGGAAAATACAAATGGACTTGGCCACTTTTTAATTCAGTTGCAATTTTATGACTCGTTATTTAACTCAATTAAAACCCTTTGAATGTTCATTACTGAAAGTGGCGGAACAGCAATATTAAAGATGGTTTAATCAATGCTTCTTTAGTTTGCTGAGAAGCTCACCTACTTAAAGACTGGCAAAAAAAAATCCTTAAAGAAAAACGTTGAAATTATATGGTATGGTGAAGATATGACAGGATTTCTCTTCTCTTCTGTTATTTTATGAAAGGGCCACATCAATCTGACATCTGTTTATAACTCTCAGATGCTTGGTGCCTCGATTTTATAGTTTGCATAAATGGTCAAGATCTTTAATTATTTATTTTTGCCTTCCCTCATATAACATCCAATGAGGAATTAAACTGAGTGAACAAAACATTAAGGGTCAAGATCTTGAATTATTTATTTTTGCCTTCCCTCATATAACATCCAATGAGGAATTAAACTGAGTGAACAAAACATTGTTTACTCAAGGGCACTCACACCAGTGTTACAGTAGTGGTACAGTAGTTGTGACTAAAAGATGCAATGTATAGTGAATATGGAGCAAACAGTGTCATGGCCTCTCTGTAAGATGCTGTTTAGTTGCGGACAGTGGCACTGAAGATGGATGAGGGTGTATTTGTATTGCCTCATTAGAATTGTACAGTGTTCCCTGATGTCCATTTGTCCGAAGGGAGTCAAGCATTGTCAGTAAGATTAATTGTAGAGTGCTTGTTTTAGCGTTGATATCCGACCATGCATTTCATATTGATTGTTTTGTGTTGTTTTGGCCTGGTGCCAGTAACCACAGACAGATTTGTATTTTGGTTTTGTTTGTTTTGTGTGTTACCCCTCTTGGCATCTATTAATATTGATCAGTATATATATGGAAAAGTTCATTTATTTCAGTAATTCAACTCAAATTGTGAAACTTGTGTATTAAATAAATTCAGTGCACACAGTCTCTTGTTTTTCATCTTCCCCTTGACAAAACCCCATAGATTCACCATGGAGTTCAGGTCTGGTGAGTTTGCTGGCCAGTCAAGCACATCAGCACAATAGTCATTTAACCAACTTCTGGTGCATCTGGCAATGTGGGCTGGTGCCACATCCTGCTGGAAAATGAAATCAGCATCTTCAAAAAGTTGGTCAGCAGAATGAAACATGATGTGCTCCAACATGTCTTGGTAAACGGGTGCAGTGACTTTGGTTTTCAAAAAACACAATGGACCAACACCAGCAGATGACATTGCACCCCAAATCATCACAGACTGTGGAAACTTAACACTGGACTTCAAGCAACTTGGGCTATGAGCTTCTCCACCCTTCCTCCAGACTCTAGGACCTTTGTTTCCAAA
This sequence comes from Carassius auratus, assembly GCF_003368295.1. Classification (NCBI taxonomy): domain Eukaryota; kingdom Metazoa; phylum Chordata; class Actinopteri; order Cypriniformes; family Cyprinidae; genus Carassius; species Carassius auratus. Next base: position 11,503,656 of record NC_039261.1, on the reverse strand, counting down.
TGAAATACAAAACTTGCTCTCATCTGAAAAGAGGACTTTGGACCACTTGGTAACAGTACCCCAGCCTCAGTCCATTCCTTGTGAAGTTCACTAAAATAATTTTCCTTCCACTCAACTTTCTGTTAACATGCTTGGATACAGCACTCTGTGAACAGCCAGCTTCTTGGCAATGAATGTTTGTGTTTTACCCTCCTTGTCAATGATTGTCTTCTGGACAAAAGTCAGATCAGCAGTCTTTCCCATGATTGTGTAGCCTAGTGAACCAAATTGAGACACCATTTTGAAGGCTCAGGAAAACTTTGAAGGTGTATTGAGTTGATTAGCTGATTGGCATGTCACGATGTTCTGATTTGTTGAGATAGTTAATTGATGGGTTTTTGTTAAATGTGAGCCAAAATCATCACAATTAAAAGATCCAAAGACTTAAACTATGTGCAGACTGTGTGCAGTGAATTTATTTAATACAAGAGTTTCACAATTTGAGTTGAATTAATGAAATAAATGAACTTTTCCACAACATTCTAATTTATTGAAATGCACCTGTAAATACATACACACACACACACACAAACACACACACACACACACACACACACACACACACACACACACACACACACACACGTATATATATATATACATACACATTAGGGCTGGTAATTTTAATCTAATTAATTACTGTAAATGATGTGCGATTGATTAATCACACATCACATTTTGAAAAATGACTCCCAAAAGATAATTTAAAGTCATTGTTGTGTAAAGAATCAAATCGGCATTACAAAAAGAAGATTGAGCAAGAAATATTTTGTTTGATAAAATGTGTTACATACAGTATAGCCAGTTCTTTTGAACCATGTGAGTTAAATGATGACAGAATTGAATTATAAACTCAGTTTATAAACATACCAGTGTACGTGTGGACATGGCCTAAAATAATGTGGTTAATCAAAGATCATGTTTTAACAGGAGGGGCATTTTAAAACTGCATTTTGTATTTACTTGCATTATCTTTGTGTAATATTAAAATTAGTTTGATGATCTGAATCTTTTAAGTGTGACAAATATGCAATATATGCAAAAAACAAACAAATGAAAAAAAAAAAAACATTAATTGGGCCTTTTCACGGCACTGTATATATATATATATATATATATATATATATATATATATATATATATATATATATGTACATAAACAATAGGCTTTTAAGTTAGCGTGCGTTAATACTGCCTATGCAAGCTTACGTTCTCTTGTGAAGTTCTCTTGTGGAGATGTTGGTGTACAGTATGTTTGTTGATGTGTCTTGTGCCATATTTACAGCTGGAGAGCTATATACAGGAGAACGTGAGATCAGAGATGGAGCGGAATGTCATTCACACTCAGACAGCCACCATGCTGGAGATCGGAACCAATCTTCTAAGCCAATCAGCAGAAAACACACGCAAACTCACAGATGTGGAGACACAGGTAAGGCTGATCAAATGGGATTGTCCGAACTGTCCAAAATTCTCTATTATAATGAGAAAACTGCCCAATAATTTGCATTGGTGGCTTCAATTGAATTAAATTGTTGGAGCTCAATGTCTGGGAATTGGTAATTTTGTGCAGTAAGTGAGTTCACAAAATTAGGCCTCAGTGCATCACATTTGACACTTAAAGCACTGCTGCCCATTTTGGATAGTGTGTGTGTGTGTTTGTTTTTTTACTCATCTGAATTCATGGCCAATAGAAGCAAGGTTAAGTGGCCATGCAGAGTAGTGTTGGAAAAGAATCAGAGAGACAGTGAATACAGTCCAACTAAAACAGCAATAGTGTTTATCCTCTCAAAGAATGATTGTTTCACACTGCTATGTTTTACCTTAATTTTTTTTTACCATCAGCAGTACATTAAACTTCATAGTGCAGCCAGAAAAAATATTGAGTGTGTTTGCTGTGTTTGAGCTGCTTGAAAAAACAAACAAACATGTAGCTGTTTGAAGGAACAGGCATGATGGGATAATCACCGCTGATCTACGTGTGACTTTTGGAGTGTTTGGATCACTTGATTATGGCTTCACAAACTTAAAGAAACAATTCATCCAGAATTGAACCAACTCTCATGTCGCTCCAAATCCATAACTTTCTTTTTTCTGTGGTGCACAAAAGGATAGATTTTAAGTCTTTTTATGCAGCTATGAAGAGGATCTGTCCAATTTGTGATCATTCTTTCGAGCTGAATCGTTTCAGTGAATCAAAAGATTTAGTCACAGTGGTTTACAGCTTATTTAAGAGGAAGATTGCGAGTGAATGCATAAATGTTTCAATGTTCCTAACACAAAACTATCATATAATATAATGCATGAGTTTAAAATACTTTTTGTTAAATACAATTTTTAAGGTGCATTTGCATCCTCTTTGAAGCTTGAATGCTTCAGTCCGCATATATTGTAATTGAATGGAAAAGTGTGACCAGCACAGTCTATGGATTATTCCTTCTTGTGTTCTTTGGAAGAAAGAAAGCAATTCGGATTTGGAACAACATAAAAGTAATGACAGAATTTACATTTTTGGGTGAACTATTACTTTAACCCTGATGAAAGCTTATTAACACACTGTATTTGTTTCCAGAATTGCTACTTCAAACATTGTTCAAAGATAAAGCTGGCAAACTTAATGTTGCAGGGAAACATCTGGTACTACCTTCAACATTTAACTACAGCGTTTTCTTGGGGAAAAAAATGAAATCCTGTACATTTGCATTCAAGCAGAGATGAAAAACCATAGTTGGACAAGAAAAGCGCCATCATTCTCCCATGTCTTTGAATATTTTAAAGGTAATCTCTCTTTCTGGTTGTCTGTCATGTGGGCCTGTTTGCAGGTGCTGAACCAAACCAGTCGTCTGGAGATCCAGCTGCTGGAATACTCTCTGAGCACCAACCGACTGGAGAAGCAGCTCATAGAGCAAACCCAGGAGGTCTCCCGCCTCAATGACAAAAACAGGTGAGTGATCTGTAAATGTGCAGCGTCTCAGTCACACATTCCTGTACATGAACTCTGTCTCTAAAATTGTTACAATGTGTATTTTTGACACAGGAAGGCAAACAGCACAAAAAGATGCAAAAAAAAAAAAACAGTGATATTAAACAGTACCTCAGAAGTTGTTCATACATACAAGTTTGTTCAAAAAGATGAATATGTGTCTGTCCATGAACTACACATCACACAATAATAGTATTAATTAGAGCATGTCTCCTCTTTTCAGCTTTCTTTTTATGTAGTTTTTTTTTATTTATTTTTTTTATACAAAATAAAATCCACTGGACCTCATGTCCTCCTGTACTTAACTCTAATATTAAACATAGATTCCACGCACATTCATGGAGCTGATCAAATATAGTAAACAGAAACTAAAACATGCTTGCTTGATGTGCAAGAATAAAATGAAATTTGTTCTTGTGCATCAAGCAAGTGCATTTGAGCATCTGTTTACAATATCTGATATTCTTTATGTATGCACTACTTTGACCAATGTATATATACAATTAAAAGATGTTATCTTAGTAGAATGGACTTTCAGTGGAGGGACAGGAATCTCTTTTAAGGTTTCTTTTAAAATATCTTCATCTGTGTTTTGAAGATGAATAAAAGTGAGTAAAGATTAAAGAGCACTGTCACCATTTACATATCCTCATGTAATTCCAAACCTGTGTGTATTTCTTTCTTGTGTGTAGCACAAAAGAAGAATGTTGGTAAGCAAGAAGTTTCAGTTCCCATTGACTTCCATTGTATTTTTTGTCAATACAGGGAAAGTCAATGGGAAACAAAATGTTTGGTTACCAACATTCCTCAAAATATCTCATTTTTTTTGTGCTACAGAAGAGAGACAATTATACAGGTTATGAAACAATATGAGGATGAGTAAACGATGAGAGAATTTAAATTTTTGGCTGAACCAATCCCTTTAATATCAGCTGCAAACAAGACCAAAATCATCTCATCTTCTTGTTTATTCCAGGTGTTTATTATCCTATATACTGAAAATGAGTTAGAAAACAAGCATCACCTGTTTCACATCTCTTTTATGACTTTATAATTACATTCAAATAAACAATGATGCTGCAGAGAACCAAGTACCTTTGACACAAAAAACAGCACTCTGTTACAGTAAATTGGCTGTCAAGAGCCAGTAATAAAGGAAACACATTTTCATCTTTCCCTGGTGGTCTTAGTATGGCTCAGTAATTATGCATCTTTCTGCTAACCAAAATTAAAATATGCAAGGTTTTTTGTGGAAACTTTCTGTCTGGATATGGGACAGTAAGATAATCTATTCAGGAGTGAAATATTGTTAGATATTAGTTTGAGACAAGCTGCTTTACAATAAAGCTGCAGCTTAACAACAGCAATGCTTCATGTCCACAAATAAACTTAAAAGATAGATAACTTAAAAACAATTTTGTGTATTTTCAGACAACATGACAAGGTATACTCAAGTGCAGAGCTCCTTGAAGGGATGCATGCTGGAAGAACAGAAAGAGCAAGCAAACAGAGATTTAGGGAATGTTTCTTTCGACTAGCTGAAAGTCGCTTATTCAATCTGTGTGGGTGGATCGTTTCAATAACAAAACTGCTGCAAAGTCATTAGTCGGACTCATAAAGATCAGGCCTGTGGGATTTATTGTCTTTATTTGGAGCATGGTACGGTGCCAGCTCACACAGCCTGTCAGAGTGTTGATTTTGATTTTGATAGAGAAGCCCAGGCAACAACACCATCTGTGAATGGCAGCGAGTCCAGGTGTTTACAGGTCTACTAGCCTCTTGAGCTCACAGAGGTGTGCTATGTGGAATCTGAGAGGCTTGTTCAAGGGTGTCGTCTGTGCTGAGAGCAGCATGAACCAACAAACAGCTATTCACACACAGAGTGAAGTATTTAAAATTAGGATTTGATATGACACTTAATATAGTAAGACAGAACAATTGTGTCTAAAGGTGCGATTTATGTGCTTCCCGTCAGCATACTGTAGCAATACAAATGGTAAAACATAATAATTCCTTTATAAATAAATTTGCTAATAAAAAGTCTTTCAACATTTACTGATAATCAAGAATATCACTCAGGGAACATATTAAAAATTAGCCATAGTAATTTAATTTAACTCCGCTCAAATGAAAGAAATGAACAAAGTGATTTTTATTTTTTTTGTCGTTCCAAACATGTGAAAAAATGTAAGCCTGGATGCACTGTAAGTCGATTTGGATAAAAGCGTCTGCTAAATGCATACATTTATTTAAAATGTATGCATTATGCATTAAAATGTATGCATTAAAATGTATGCAAACAGTGAAAAATCTCAGTGCTGTTGGACTGTTATATCAGAAAATATATAAATAATTTTCTAAAATTGTTGTGCTTGTAATATCCAAATAGCAAGACCATATATGAACCAGCCCGTTTCTTCTCAGCTATCTGGAACAGCGTTTTGCTGCCATGGAGGCCAAGCACAGCAGGGAGCTACAGGCCATCCAGCAGGAGAAACAGCAGCTGTTGGAGCTTCTGGACAGACAGAATCACCTGGTCAGCCTGCTGGAGGGAGAACTGGCCAGCTCCACTCTTAACAGCACACTGCTCCAACAACAGCAGGCCACACTGACTGACACAGTGCAGCAGCTACTGGCTATGGTCACTCACTGTAATGGTTAGTGCCAAATTCACATTATCAAAGGCTAAGCTGCATACGACCAGCTCAGTGGGAATAAAAGAGTCTCTCTAAACTGGACAACTGCTTAAATTCCCAGAAGTGGTCTGTCTAACAATTTTCCAAGAAGATTGCAGTGTAAATCAAAATTGATTCAATCAATCAAAATAGGACTGGGGTATACTTGTATTTATTTTTCTCAAACCTAATAATACCTTGTGTGTTTCCAGATATTTCCCCTCCAGTTGAAAAGGAGATGTTAAAGTTCAGAGACTGTGCTGAGATATTAAAATCTGGAGTTACAGAAAGTGGGATATACAGCATTCATCTTCCTAACTCCACCCAGAAAACTAAGGTTTTTTTTTTTTCACTTTTATGGAATTCCATGTAACATTTTTGTGTAGGGACCAATTTTCACTAATAACTAGTTGCTTATAAGCATGCCTATTCTTAACATATTGGCTGTGTATTAGTACTTATGCACACATTCATAATTACCATATTCTATATTCCTAATCCTACCAAATGCCTAAATTTAGTATCTTAGTAACTATTAATAAGCAGCAAATTAGAAGTTTACTGCGGCAAATGTCGTTGTTAATGGTTTGTTAGCGATAATTGGATCTTAAAATAAAGTGTGACAGAATTCTATATAAATATAATAAATAAATAAAAAATACATATTGCATACAAAACAAAACCAGTTTGTAAAGTATGAATCTTGGCATGTATCTTGATTACTGAAGAAACTGAGCTCTCCTGACATTTGTTTTTGAGTACTAAATTATAACCTGGAAGGACAACATTTTTTAATGTACTGCAATTTTAGTATGTCTTTGAAAAAAGGCTAAGATGAAAATGTCATGTGGAAAAGAAAACCAAATCAAGAAGTCAGAAACATTTCCTTCAGGCCAATTCTCAGTCCATCTAACTCAGAATATGCACCCATATTTATTTCAAAATCTTGCCCCACTGAACCACAAGAAAACTCCTAAAGGTTTGTGTTTTGCCTTTGACTTCCAGAGTCATATCTAATTACTGGCAGGCTCTTGGGGTGATGAACATTTTAAAAATGTGGCCCAAATTGTTTTGTTATTCATTGTTTTCCTGTGCACTCGTTCGTCTTTCCTTCCATTTCCTGTGGGCATAGGAGCCAGGTGTTTGGCAAAGATTCGGGTTCTTCCTGCCAACACAGGGTTTAATACAGAAAGTGAGAGCGAGCTGGTATTTGTAGTATCACCAACATTTCATTCTGTGCTACCCCTCAGAGAAACACACTGGGTGGCTCTCTTCATTTAGAGTTCAAATTGCTCTTTTTTATATTTTGAATGATATTGATCAGTGCTGATTGAAATTGATTGATAAATGGTTCCTTTGGAAAGTCTTGATCAGTCATGCTCATTTATTAAAAAAACTTCTGTGAAAGTTTCAATTTTTTATTTTTTTTTGCTGCCAGAGACAAGCTAAGAAAAGTCTCCCTTACATCTGTTATGCAAATAGAAGGATAAGTTGTGCCGAATAAGAATGAAATCAATTCATACTCCCCAAAAGCAAACTCTCTACAGATGTCATTAATGCAAGTGCTTTGTCTTTAAACCCTGATTAGCCGTTTAAAGTTTCACGATGGACAGTTTCATGTGTTGCTAAATGAGCTGGTCCTGCCAAGGGATGGAAATGTGCACTATCCCACTTTTTGTTTTTGCCAAGTAGATCTTATTGCTTTTAGCCTTCTTACGCTTAATTCTTCTCAAAAACAGCTGGGAAAATTGGAGAAAAATCATTCAGAGGATATTTACTTGGAATGTTTTCACTTGACACCCACAGGCTAGAACTATTTAATATTTCAGAATAAAATCCTTTACGGGATTGGTTTTAATTAGTTTTGATGGATCCGGATGATGGAATTCAATGAATTGGCCTTTCATTATTTTATTTTGCCGCTCATAGCTCATACTAATTTGCTGTTTTTGAAACAAAACAGTAAATTATTCAGTTGTTTTGTGCTCAATACCAAATCAATGGTTAGTAAAAGATTCAGTGGAATCGCAATGAAGAAATTAGTGTAAGTTTGAGTGTTTAAACTGCACCGAGACAAGTGTGCTCATGTCCCAAAAATGTCCGCAGGAGACTTTGTTTGTACTGTATGGTTAAAATTGGTACACTTCATCATTGGCAAGTTTACTGCAAAGTGGTTAACCAAAGTTAAAAGCTAAATACAAACCCAGCAGAGTACTCATATAGCCTAAAGACCTACCATCTCACTGTGGACGGGAACAGAATGTCCTGCCTCGGAGGTCCAAATGTTGTGGTCTGTGAAGCAGTCTCATCCCCATGCACATTTAAAAGGATTGTGGGCCTTAGTTTTTGTTGATTTCATGATGACTCTTAAAGTTCATATTCTACAATTTCAGTTATCAGTTTATTTTGTAAGTGTAACCCACAGATATAAGAAAGGTCCTTATTCAAAACATCATGAGTTGAGATTAGTGCTTTGTGGCATATCCTGGGAAATTACAGTAGTTCGAGTGGTCAAATGTCAAAAAAGGCACTTATTTTCTGAATAGTGTGAGAATATTTACCAAATTTAGAATATAATATCAATGTAATGATGAAATCATGGACAATTAATTTGCACCTGTAAAGAGTCTCACAGCATTTTTTTTCTCAAATAGTTTTGTCACAAATATTATCTGAAAAGAAATGGAATGTTTAATTTAGTTTCCTAGGTAGCTCATACAAGTGTTATCGCTCAGTCTCTGTCGGTGTAAAATGTATACAAAGCATATTGGCAAGATATATTTCTATTGCATGTATGTGTTTTTTCTTAATGGTTGTTTCTAACCAGGTATACTGTGACATGAAAACTAAAGGGGGAGGCTGGACTGTCTTTCAGCATCGCTATGATGGATCCGTCAATTTTAACCTTGGCTGGAATGATTACAAACTGGTAGGAAGCATTTCGCACATTTAATCCATTTAACTGTATACGTATGCTATAGCTTTGGGAGCAAGTGTTGTAACTTTCCACAGTTTGGCTTAAAATTCAATCTTCGATCTCTGATTGTTTATTTTATCACAGACATCTACATTAAGCAGGTCTACATTTATCTAATATCTTGAGAAAGATTGGAATAAAGAAAACCCATCTGGTAAATTCCACAATATCAGTCATGTTTTGAAAAAATGCACATATTGTCATGCATCATAACTGACAAGGTGAACATTGTACCAAGTACGCTGAATTAATTAGATTTTGTGCCACCATTAAAGATTGCTTAACTTTTTTTTTTTTTTTTTTTTTTTTTGATTTTGCTTTGGACAATGAAGTATGATCACTCCTTTAATGAAGACATACTTTATCATTTACATGTGGGTCCGTCTATCCTTCATTGAGATTTCTGATTTATATCCACTTCAGCTACCATTAATCTGAGGCGCCTAACATTTAAAACACATATTTAACCTGCACTGATGGAGAAAGTCTAACTCATGCGTGATGTGTCTTATGTGTATAGGCATAGAATACTGATGTGTTGGTGACCCCATTGACCTTTCTTCAAGAAAGGGATTTCTGATTGGCTCTCTCTGCATTCCCATGTCTCCCTATGTTGTTACACCTGCATCCCCTCCCTATCTGGGAGGATAAGTATATATTAATTCGGTCACAGGGTCATTTGAAAAGGAAAGATAAGAAAAGACATTAGAATTTAAGTAGGATGTCATCATTCACGCACTACGTCCATTTTTTAAAACAAGTTATAGAATAAAAGGAGAGCACACAATGCTATAACGCTTGCTTAAAATCAGTGTTTTCTACCTGTGAAATTAACAACTCCCTGGAGAGCTGATATGTTTGGAAACCATAGAGTTTTAAATGCAAAAACAGTGGTAATACATCTCACCTGGGTCACTTCAACAGACAAATTGCTATAGCTGCTCTGGGAGTGCGTCAGAACCGCATACGTTTTGCTTTCTCTTTTCCCTGTTGTTTTCCAAGAAAAATGTTTTTACAAGTGAATGATAAATATTTGGTCCCAGATGGAGCGTGGGAGTGGGGAGCCCCTGTAGATTGTTGATAACGTGTGCATTGAAGCATTTGAATGCCCAACTGCACTACCACATCTCACAGTGTTCAAATGTGCCGTCTCATTTGCTGGGCCAAACAGATGGAAATGCAGCATTTTCCTGTGGTCATGGGAGGTCCTGTGAAATGTTTACTAGTATGTGACAAGGAACTCCAGGATTGTTCTTCTGACGCGTCTTTCTGCTATCAGTGTAAATAATTATGCAATACTTATAAAATAATCATTGTAGACATAGTTATTCATAATTGTCTGTTTTACAGAATACAAAAATACTGGTAATTTACACCTCATGCTCTTAGTTTTAGTTTAAAATAACACATTACATCCTGTGTGGTAGTCACATACAGTCTAGCCGCAAAAATTTGAATATTTCATCCCACTCAAAGCTTATAGCTGGAGCTGAAATATTTGGCATTTACAAATAATATGAATTACATACCTCCTGTACAATGTAGATTACAATTTTCATAGTAAAAAAAATAATCAATAGATATGTGAGTACATTTTAAAGGAAAATCTAATTTAATTCTTTGTACTTAAACATTTTGTCAGCAGTCTGAGTGAAAATAGGTTCTAAGTAAACTGTACACCACTCTTCACGGGAAAGGAATGACTTCAGGTTGTTTGTCGGAGATTGTTAAAATGACATGTATGTCAAGCAGATAAAGCAATATTTTTGATTTTACTTCACATTTTGTATGACGTAGGGATTTGGAGATCCATCGGGAGAACACTGGTTAGGAAATGATGCCATCTACCTGCTTACAACATCAAAAGACTACACTCTCCGGGTCCACCTCAAAGACGCAGAGGGACAGGAGGCTTATTCTCAATACGACCATTTCTACATTGATGGAGAGGATAAGAAATACAGGTACCAAAAGGTTCCTTGTTCTCTTGATTCTAGATGTTGTGATGCATACAGATGGGCATAACCTTGCTTATAAAAGAGATGCTCATGACAATTTATATAATTAAGTTATGTGCAAATAATATAATGTTTTATTTTTACTTTGATAAATAGTCTCAGTGATGTATTGAGCTGGTCTAGGCTTGTTTTTTCTATTACCAAAAAACTACTTAATCTTATAAACTAGCTTCAATAGCACATTGAGTGGCTGTTTTTACACAGTTATTTGAGGGTGAAATATTTTTTTCCAACCAACTTGAGCTCGGATATGATTGGTATATTGGCAGTGTTTTTGCCTTAACTATGAGGGGTTCCCTAATATAACCTTTCACTTGAGTAAACCAAAATCAGCAACAGAAAAACATTTGGTTGCATTTTGTTCTGTGATTTAACTGGAACGGATAACAAGCAGTGGAAAGTGAAAGGGAGGTTGCAGAGCAGTGTGTGGTAGAGGACATTCCAGCCAAAAGCTTTCCTCCACTGATGGCAACTGCAACAATCACTCAACACAACATTAAAAATGATTACTTCCAGCACAAGACTCATTATAATACCCTCTCACAAATTGAAAACTCCTACTCAGCATTTGAAGATGCTTCCTAGTATTAGCATCCCTGATCTATTTCATCAAGTGCTGGGGATAAAATCACCCATGACGAACACATCCTACCAGTCTCCATCATAAAGAACCCCTATATGGATACAAGTGACTTAGGAAAAACAAATTAGCAGAAGATAAAATCTCTAGTATTTTGGGTTTTTCATCAGAGCCGTGTTTTATTCTATGTATTAGTCAAAGCCAGACTGAACTGAGCTGGTGGGAGTAATGCTGTATATGTTTATACATTGTGTGTCATTTAAGTAGAATATGTTCAGTATCTAATTGTTCTTGTTCATAATCTGTTTAAGACTTGATTTGCATTCAGATTTGCAAAGTGAATCATATTTTCAGCATATTATTGACACATTAAATGTTTTCTCTTTGTCATTTTTCCTGGGATAAGAGACACTTGTGGGATTATGTCCACAAGTAAAAATGATGAGCTAAATTTACGGTAAACCAGTATTGCTCCCAGCATCATTATTGCTTCTGGTCTGCTGATCCCAGGAGCAGATCTGCCTACAAAAGAGGAACAGGGCAAACAATTTCCAGCATGAGGCTTTGCCAGAAAACTGCCGAGTTAAACAAATCTCACACCTCTCTTAAGGGATGCAATTAAACATGCAGCATTGCTTGTGGGCATACTTATACAGTGAATGAACCAGAACCAGAAATATTAAATTTAACTCAAAATAAATGATTTGGAATACAGCTATAGAATGATAGAGTGTTGTAGCAGTGGTATCAGAAGGAAACGCTGAATTGTGTTTGTGTGTGTGTGTAAACAGGTAAAGAAATTGCTGAACAAACACTTGCCAAATCCCACCATGTTTGTTTTCTAGTTTACCTCATATGGTAAGTGTGCATTTTATTAGCGTGCTGAGAATCCTGGCATGGTCTCGAGGGTGTTGAGCCGGTTTGGGATTAACCAGCCAAGCAACCTATGGTGCAAAAATGTTTTGATGCCAAAACAATCTCCTGCAGTTCCTAGCTGTGTGGTCCTTATTCTGACACAGTGTGTTCGCAATTCTTCCTGATGAGACAAAATCAACAATGGATTGTGGATAATGGAGGGCGAATATCTTTGGAATACACATTAATGAGTCTTAGAGCGAAATAAGAAAGAGGAAAAGATAAATCACTTAGGAATATCTTATATAGGTCCAATTACTGGGGTTAACAGTGGATGTAATAGATGTAGATGTTTTCATCTGATTATTTAAAAATATAATAAAAAAAACCAAAAACATTATACGTGATCCTTTGTGTATAGTATTTAAGTTAACTAATCTAAAACAGGGTATGTGTTGGGGCTGATTAATACAACAAGTGGCAAAAAAGAGAAGGCGGTAGTAGCAAAGTTTTCTGGCACAGCTGTAGACATAGATTACCATACACTTTATAGAGGTAGATTTAAGACTAAGACTACATGATAGGAATGTTTATGCAAATATTTACTGTAAAAGTATTGATTTTCAAGGGGTTACATCCCCAAGGGGACCTTGAAGGTGCTATAGGGGTCTGGGAAAACTTTTTTGTGATGCAACAACAACAATAATAAATCAGAAATGATTACAGTTTCATTCTACACTTGTCATTGGTTGGAGATCAGTCAAATTATTTTATGTTAATTAGACAAAAAAAACACACTGTCAATTTAAAAATCCAGATCATATTTTAAACAGTTAACATTTTTAACCCATAATATTTATAAATATGCATGAAAATAGTGCTCAAGATTTGGGGTGGTAGTATTATTATTATTTTTTTTAAAGAAGCATATTTATTTATTTGAATATTATTATTCTTATTATTATTTTTTAAATCAGATTTATTCCTGTGATGGCAAAGCTGAATTTTCAGCAGCCATTACTTCAGCTTTCAGTGTCAAATGATCTTTCAGAAATCTTTCTAAAACACTGACTTGCTGCCCAAGAAACATTTATTATTATGATCGATCTATTGTTTGATGAATTGAAAGTTCAAAAGATTAACATTATGAATATCTTTACTTTCATTTACATTTAACGGATCCGTGCTTAATAAAAGTATTTCAAGTATATCATCAAATAAAATCATACTAACCCCAAACCTTTTAAGGGTAGCATATATATTTGCCTTTATATTTATATACGGGGGTCCCTCACAAGGGGAACACCATATTTGGGAGTCTGCAGTATCAAAAAACATTAAAAACCATGTTTTGTGTATTATTTATTCTCTATCCATCCACGTGTTTCTTTTTCTCTTTAGTCTCCATGCAAGTGGTTTCAGTGGTACAGCTGGACGCACCAGTAGTCTTACCCACTCAGGAACTCTGTTCAGCACTAAGGATCAGGACAATGACCAGTGCAGCTGCAAGTGTGCTCAGATGGCCACAGGAGGTATCATATTTACATTCTTTCTAACAGTGTATGTAATTATTAAATTGCATATACAGAATTTTTGTTTTCCAACATCACCCAAGTCAATGGGATTTCAATGGCAACTGAAAAAGTAGTGATAGTGTATGTTAATTAAAACAGCAGTTCACATTTACTTGACTTAAATAATGATGTTGATCGAAACAAAATATGGCACTGTATCAAAAGGGGTATAAACTATTTTTTTTTCATATCGATATGATTAGTCAGGTAATGTAGGTTTGCTGTTGGTTCAATACAGTAGGCAGTGCCTTATACTTTAATAGCATCATTTTTCCAAAGCCTGCATTCCACCCTGATAGAACCACAAAACAATCCTCACTTTACTGTGCTGCACAAACTCTGAAGTTTGGGTTGATGTGATCAGGGACCTTGTTAAAAACAAACTTTGGACACTCTTTACTAAAGTAAGGAAGAGCCACAGATCAGATTTGCTGGAACCAAGCTCTGTCCTTACCTCAAACAGTTAAACGTAACTCACAAAATATCCATGAATCCATCCCTTGTGTGCTGCTTACAATAAATCAAAACAAATGTGAAGCTTGTCTGCTATTTTATCTCAATGCCAAGTCAGTGTGATGCACCTCTGCAGAGTATTGTGGCAGATTACCTCTGACAGAGCCTGCATTTACAAAGCCAATATTCAGTGTTGTTATTATTAAAGGAATAGTTCACCCAAAATTTTACATTTGTTGAGAATGTACTCACCCTCAGGCAATCCAAGATGTACAGTAGATCAGTTTTTCTTTAGGAGAGGTTCTGCATTACATCACTTGCTTGCTAATGGATTCTCTGCAGTGAATGAGTGCCGTCAGAATGAGACTCTAAACAAATGATAAAAAAAAAAAAAAAAAATCATGACAATAATGGAGACTGGAGAAATGTTGATTACTTTGATGTTTTTATCAGCAATTTGAACTGCCATTCTGATGGCACCAATTCACTCAGAGGACCCTTTGGTGAGAAAGTGATGTTAAATTTCATTACATTTTCAGCAAATTTTCATTTTTGGATGGACTATTACTTTTAATTGAAATAAAAGCTTATGTTATAATAATAGATAATAATATGTGAAACTACAAATATTAATAAAAGTGAAAAATAAATTAAGCTTTGAAACACAGACACATATAATATGCCCATAACAAAATTCACTCAAACTAAAGCTTTTATTTTATTTCGTAAGATGAAGGAAAATCTGATTGATATGACCTCTTAAATATTAATGAAGGACATTTAAACCAATCCAAAAATAATTAAAATTACCTGCCTTTTGTCCCTGTAGGGTGGTGGTTTGAAGCTTGTGGTCCTTCCAATCTCAATGGGATATACTATTCTGGAAGCTCCAATGTGATACGGTATAACAGTATAAAGTGGTACTACTGGAAAGGGCCGAGCTGGATGGCGACCATGACCACTATGATGATACGGCCTGTGGACTTCTAAAAGCAGGAAGAGACTCTCACAAATGGGTCATTTGACTTTACTGACAGCCAAATCATCCAAACAAGCTGGTGACATCAATGAAAATTATGGCCAACTTGAGCACTGGACAGCTTATGCCCATGCCATTTTAGCCATTCAATCTGTCTCCATTCTGTTTGTTTAGTCTGGCGAAACAGACACAAATTGCACCATAAATGTTTTATCTCCCTGTATAGCAAACTCTTCCAATGAAAAATGCAATGAACTGAAATGGCTGATCAGTGCTCACATTTGTAGTTGGTGTTTGAGCCCAATGTCTGTCTGGTAAAACACTAACCTATCTTCCTCCTCTATCCAGTGGAACGACGGCTCTCCTGAGATTTCTTCTCCCATTCTAGTGCTTTTAAAGGGTTTAAGAGAGAATACCTTTATAAAAGCGCTCAAGACTCTGAAACAGGTGTATGTTTTATAAGCATACCTTTCATTATAAATATATATTTGTCATAAAACAACAGACATTAATCCAGACTTTCCTACAGAATTCTGTTCCAACCTTTCATACAATAAAGGCCTTTGGGAATATTCCTTCATTACAAACTTATATTTTTCATGATATGTAAATGTGTAATTTGTTAAATGCATGTTTAGCAAAAAGATTGTTTAATCAAGCAGAAAAAAAAAAATGTGATACTGACGTGACTCAAATGATAACTTGTGAGTATGTGAGAAGTATTGATTCAGTAATTCATTTCAACTGAATGAAGTGAAGGATTCATCATCTGATTCAAACCGGTAAGTCATCAAACTATTCTTCAAACTACTGTACTCATTCATTTGGGAATCAGATTTGGATTTATTTATGGGTTCATTTAACTAAAAATAATCAGTTTATAAGAGTTCTTTATTCGTGAATCAGGCTACACTGGTTGTGGTGTTTTTTGATTGTCATTCTGGTCATGGATTTTGATTTCCAAACAAGAACCGATTCTCAACAGCCATTCATTTTGGCAATCACACTATACTGTTCACACTATGTTTTTAAATCATTCAAAAGAACCAGTTTATAAGAATCATTCATTGGGAATCAAACTAGATTAAAAGCATTGTTGTTTCAGATTCACACACACACACACAAAAAGAGTTTCAGAAGAGTAATTCATTCGGAAATCAAATGACATGTCACACGAAGTGTTCTAAAAAGGCGGATCTAAAATAGATCCACCCTTTGAGGAGTCATATATTAGTAAAGAACTACACTGGACATGCTGTATGTTTTATTTTTTTCATACTGTACATCCTCTGACAACAGTTCAACAGATAGACATTTCTTGGCATTATTTTACAGTATGCTTCTCTATACTGGATTTGTTACAGACTGCAAACGCGCTTATTTTGCTGTGGCGCTGGAGATTCAGCAGTAGCGAGAGCTCTGCTGGAACGTGGTGCAGGAAAAAGCCTCAAATCCACTATGAGGTAATTACTGTGGTGTTGTCTACGCTTGCACTCTGCCATTTTCATAATTGCAAAAGCAGCAGGTTTGGTTTAAAGCGGCTGTGGAAGACTGACCATCCATGCAGCGTGTTAAAAGAGTCTATATTAGCCACGCTTTTATGCCAATCGCTTGATGAATCATTCAATAAAGGCTGTTCCTATAAAACACTTCTCAGAGGCTGGCTCTCTTGGCCTGCTGACCTGTGTTCACACTCAGCACTTAGCCATGCTACTACTCTCATGATTTAATGCTCTGGTCTACAACCCCAGAGAAGCCTTACCTGCCGTGCTCTTTCGCATGAGATTCTGCATTGATTTGCCAGCCATTTGCCAGAAATATACTGCAAGGCTTGTATGGAAGAAGACTTTCCCCATGTGCAATAACAGCTAGCACAACTGTATTATGGGTCCAGCAGCAGCAGCTGTGATAGATTACTGCTGGTGAAATGAGGGTTAAGCTTGGGGGGGTTCCATCATATTTGAGTTTAAAGAGAGATCTGGACAGCTGGCTCCTCTCGGTTTAGAGCAGGTATGATCCTGGGCTTGGAGCATGTATTATTTGTTGACGCCTTCATAATACTGACTTGGTTCAGTGTGCAAATGAGATGCCCTACACTGACAAGGGGTTCCGCACCAGTAGAGCCTTTGAGCGCCTCCAAGAATTTATCATCTCCTTGAGCAAGAGAACAGAGAAGAAAGCAAGCTCAGTAGGGAGGGAGTGCATGGTTTCCACACATAAATCTCTGTCCAGCCTCAGTTCCACATGGTAGACCGGATGTGAAGACAGGTGAAGTCAGGGATGTGTCATAATGAATCTAGGGGACGGTGTGATACTGATGGCTCAGCAGAGCAGACACTACTGACCTCGAATGAAAACGGTTTTTGTATTCTCTCTCAGTTTGTTTGTTTACATGTAGCATGTTTAATCATGTTTGCAGACAAAATGTTTCTTGTTGCCAGTAGGGGGCACTGGAGACACAGAAACAGCCAACCATGTTTCTAAAACCAAATAGAAGCTGTTTATTTGGATTACAGAACTGATAGGGAGTTTGTCTCCTCTTTGCTCTGCCTTTTCTCTCTTATTATTCTGTTTTTGTTGCAACTTCTTATGCATGTTAGTCATAACTATTACGAGGTTACTCTTTTGTGCCTTTGTCTCAAACGGATGGTCGAATGGAGGGCTGGAAAAAAGGGGCGTTTGATGGTGGAATCGTGTGATACTTGCTCATAAAGCATCAGGAATCTGTTAATGATATGTGCACTAACAAGTGAAAGTCAAAAAAGGTTGGAAGACCATCAGAATGGGCTCGTTAATGCTGCTGAAACACAGAGAACATATTGTTGCAAATGCTTCTGCGAACCTAGTCATCTGTCAGTGTCGGCTGGGTAATGATCTAACCTATTAGCACTTCAAAGTCTAGGGTCTTTCCTTCTCTGTCTCTGTGGTGGGGGTGTCTTCTTATGCTGCATATGCAGCATTATTTCAGTTGTTTTTCATCTCTTAGACTCTTAGATTCTGATGTTAATTTGTTTAGCTATTCAGTGCAACACCTAACGAACTGAAAGTTATATTTTGGTAATTAATCCACTCCATTTGTTCAACCTTGATTCCATTTCATTTTACTTGAATTCATTATTTCCAACAGCATATTTACATATAAAAGAGAAACGACTTGCACTCTGCTGTTGTCATTCCATAAGGAGGGGTCCTTCTCAAGAGGATGCAAGTGGAGCAATAATGCCTACACCTAGTGTTCGAATTATGAGGAGGGCTAGGAGGGGGAAAAGAAACCAACAATACAGTCTGTTCATGATGCGCTCTGCTATATTGACAAGATGATCTGGTGTTGCGCGTGAAATAGCAATCTAGATGTGTTTATGTGGAGCAGACATCATCAGGGATCTGTTTACAGATGAATTACACTACTGTTCAAAAGATTGGGGTTAATAAGCTTAATGCTTAAAAAAGAAAAAAATATATATTTTGCTCACAAAGGCATACAAATACAGCAATATTGTGGCATATTATGACAATTTAAGATAACTGTTTAATATTTTAATATATTTTATAATGTAATTTATTCTTGTAGTAGCAATGCTGAATTTTCTCAGTAGTGCAATGTGCACAATTTCGGTGCCACTTGGAGCTTTTTACCGGACGCCCCCCCCCCCCCCCACCAATTTTAGGGATCTGTCTGGATGAAAAAAGACAAATGCAAATTTCACCTTATTTTAATAACTCTTATCTTCATTTAATGCTCATTTAAGGGGGGATACTGAGTTGCATACTGAGTTTTTTACACTGTTAAAGAGTTGGATTCCCATGCTAAACATGGACAAAGTTAAAAAAATTAAGTTGTACGTTTGAAGGAGTATTTCTGTTCCAAAAATACTCCTTCCGGTTTGTCACAAGCTTCGGAAAGTTTTTTTTGAGTATGGCTCTGTGTGACGTTAGATGGAGCGGAATTTCCTTATATGGGTGCTAAGGGCACGTTTGCCGGAAGAGCGCGCGTATAGCACAGCACTGAGAGTACAGACATTCACTGATCAGAGCGAGAGCGTCGCGAAATGTCACAAAAGGAGTGTGTTTTTGGTTGCCAGGGCAAGACAACCCTGCACAGATTACCAAAGAAAAAACAGAATTAAGGGACCAGTGGATGGAGTTTATTTTTACAGAGCATCAACGGAGTTGTGCAAGTGTTTGTGTTTGTTCCCTACATTTCGAAGATGCTTGTTTTACAAACAAAGCCCAGTTTGACGATGGATTTGCATATCGTTTATTTCTTAAGGATGATGCAATCCCAACGAAAAAGGGTCACGATCGTGTGTTGGAACCGCAGGCGGTGAGTAAAACTGCTTCAAATATCTCTGCCTCCTTGTTAGTGCGTCCCCTCCCATGCCGGAGACCCGGGTTCGAGCCCCGCTCAGAGCGAGTCGTTGCTGCTGCTGCTCTCGTTCAGTTTCAGCCTCGGGATCTGATTCTGGATCATAAATAAATGGCTGAATCTGACTGTTAGCCATGGTTTGTTTTGGATGATGATTTTTTCCTCAAGGTAAAGTCACAGCTTCCAAACGCTCTCAATGCAAAAGCCTACTGGCGCTCGTGATTCTTTAGCTCCGCCCACACGTCAAGCCTCCAGTCGGTCGTGTTTTTCCGGGGAAAATCGGTACAGACTATCTTTCTCTTATGAATATAATAAAACTAAAGACTTTTTGGAGTTATGAAGGATGCAGTACTACTTTATAGGTACTCAAGATTAACAGGATATTGAGTGAAAACAAGCATTTACCCCCCCCCCCTTTAAAGGCAACCTTTCAAAAGACTAATAGTTTAATAACAAATCTTATTTCCATTTTTCATATTGAATGGGAGCTAAATACACTTTTTATTTTTTAGTGTTTTATTTTTAATTTATTCTGGCAAAATAGTATAAAATAATATATAATAGAGTAAAATTAGAACAGAATAGAACTTTTTTTTTTTTTTTTTTTTTTTTTACATTTACACATTACCATAATGTATGATATTTTTATGTGCAAAAAAATCAGCTAAAAGTCATCAAATTCGCAACCCCACCTCAAAAAACCCAACATGCTTAGCTTATGATCCTAGCAGTAGAACATATGCAAGTATTTTGTAAATATGATATCTTAGGTAAATATCTAAAAAGGCAACTTCAACGTAAAATATTTAATAACCTACTTTATTGAAGCTTTAGGAAAATTAGAACCTTCTTCTTCCACCTCAAAGAGAATTTAGGGAAAAGCGTGAAAAATCACAACAGAATCTACTAAGGCAAAGCACAGTCTTGACCCAGGGCACAAAATATATAAATATATAAATATTTGATTCAGATGGGAAATGCAGGCCATGAGTTAATACGCTTAATTATTTATTTAGCTTATTTAAAAAAAAAAAAAAAAAAAAAAAACTCCCCTCTTCCAATAGCATATGTATTACGAGCGAACGTGAAGAGCAAATAAAATTGTTGGTATGACCCCTGGCTACTTGTTGACTGCTCCATCCTGTGTGTGAAGGGGAAGCAGGAAGACGGAGAGAAACTGACTCAAGGAAGAGGAGGAAACTGTGTTATGGAATAAAAGTTATTTTTTGTCTGTCGTGCTTGGCTGTCTCCATTGCAGTGTGCTGAGAGAGGAGAAAAAGAATGCAATGAAGTAGCTCTGTCGACTGAATGGGTACATAGAGCCTTGGGCTTGTCAACTTCAAATTCACTACACCACCAACCGTCAATCAAAATGTCAGGAAAAAGGGAACATTGCGTTTAAATTCAAGGTTTTGTTGAGAAATAAGACACTTCGCAAGAAGCTTATAGAGCGATGGGAATATAACGGGGTCCTGCATACCATGCTAATTGAAATGCACAGTACAGTAAGTCCTACAGCAGATGTTGTGCTCACAATGCTTCATATCAGAACTTGCCATTTATAATTTCAGTGCAGAACACCAAAATTTATTTAGAAATGCATTTTAATAACCTTTGTTTCCTTAAGCACTGCAAATGGCCCCGTCCGTATCCACTCTCCCCATGACTCACATCATGAATTTATCCAGAAGGCTCAATTAGAGCTAATTGCTGCTTTGACATTTATATGTTTTAATTTCCCAATGCATTTCAAGAGGGAAAAAGTTGGACATCTACAAACTATAAAAGTATTTCTTATATCTGGTCTTATCTGATGGTGAAAAGATGATGATCCCTAGTTAAGCATCAACCATAAACTCAAACCATAACCATAACCATCATCCATAAACTCAAAAATGTGCAATTATATGAAGGAACCTAAAAGTTCAAAATAGTTGGATGCATGGATATATAATTTCGAAAACTTCTGAAAACTTCTTGATTCTAAGTTCCACTTCCGAATCGCTATTGCTATTGCGCTATTTCTCAGCCGACACTCTCCAGCTTGTTTCTAAAAACAGAAACGATGGTGAGAAACTAGCTCACAAACTTGAACATTCTTGTTTGACAGATCTTTCTGCACCACATACATTTTTGTTAGGTTTCAATGTACCATTGTCCCCATTAATAAGAATATTTTAAGCTGAAAATATTGGATGCAAGATGAACATATAAGGAATTAGGGTTTCAGTTCCAGAGGGCCAAGGAAAAATAGTGCCCTTTATACATTTTTCATCTTCATTAAAGAATTCCATCAAGGACCTGACAGTTGTCCAGAAGACAATCATTGACACCCTTCACAACGAGGGTAAGCCACAAACATTAATTGCCAAAGAAGCTGGTTGTTCAAAGAGTGCTGTATCCAAGCATGTTAACAGAAAGTTGAGTGGAAGGAAAAAGTTTTGAAGAAAAAGATGCACAACCAACTGAAATCGATTCAAGAATTTGAGTGAACTTCACAAGGAATGGACAGAGGCTGGGATCAAGGCATACAGACGTGTCAAGGAATTTGGCTACAGTTGTATACAGTCGTATTCCTCTTGTTAAGCCACTCCTGTGCCACAGACAACATCAGAGGCATCTTACCTGGGCTAAGGAGAAGAATAACTGGACTGTTGTCCAGTGGTCCAAAGTCTTGTTTTGGATTTAATTTGGAAACCAAGGTCCTAGAGTCTGGAGGAAGGGTGGAGAAGCTCATAGCCAAAGTTGCTTGAAGTCCAGTGTTAAGTTTCCACAGTCTGTGATGATTTAGGGTGCAATGTCATCTGCTGGTGTTGGTCCATTGTGTTTTTTGAAAACCAAAGTCAATGCACCCATTTACCAAGAAATCTTGGAGCACTTAATGCTTTCTTCTGATGACCAGCTTTTTGAAGATGCTGATTTCATTCTCCAGCAGGATTTGGCACCTGCCCACACTGCCAAAAGCAGCAAAAGTTGGTTAAATGACCATGGTGTCTGTGTGCTTGCCTGGCCAGCAAACTCACCAGACAAACTATTGTCAAGAGGAAGATGAAAAACAAGAGACCATAACATGCAGATGAGCTGAAGCTCACAGTCAACGAAACCTGGACTTCCATACCACCTCAGCATTGCCACAAACTGATCACCTCCATGCCCTGCCAAATTGAAGCAGTAATTAAAGCAAAAGGAGCCCTTACCAAGTATTGAGTACACGTACCATAAATGAGCATACTTTCCTTAAGACCAACAATTCACTAAAATAGTTTTTTTAATTGGTCTTATGAAGTAATGGTGGGTTTTTGTTAAATGTAAGCCAAAATCATCACAATTAAAAGAACCAAATACTTAAACTAATTCAGTCTGTGTGCAGTGAATTTATTTAATACACGAGTTTCACAATTTGAGTTGAATTACTGAAATAAATGAACCTTTACAAGACATTCTAATTTATTGAGATGCAAATAAAATAAAATAATACAATTAATGTGTTCTACATAAAGTAAAAAGTAGTATTTTAAATACAGCCTTACACTGAATACTGCCACAAATATTCCATTATGCTGCTTTGAAAAGCTTATAGAAAAAAAATGCATGTAACTTAATTGGAAATGTTATGTATGTTGTGCAAAGGCTGGAAAATGAGTTACATTAGCATTTAAAAAACATCCAACATTTCACTTATTTCACCTCTGCACTAATGCTATCTGATGTGTGCATTACTGTCATAACAGTACTGAGGGGCTGAGCCATGGCCAATGATTAGCAGTGAGCTCACGCTGCACTAACATGCACAGTTGCCTTAGACCAGAGAGAGGTAATGAGCTTTAGCTACACTGGCCATCTTGTCCATCATTACTAATCATTACAGAGAACATCCTATATTTAGAGACTCATGGTCTGTTTATCATTAGCTAGATGCATGTGAAGGTGAGCTTGTTTGCGTATAATGAATAAACACATTTATTTATGTATTTATGAACTGTACTATCAATGACTGTCAGTGTGGGCAGGGCTCAATGTCTCCCTGTTTGTTTGCAGAGTAAAATGTCTCTTTGGGACAGCTGTTGAAGGGTCACCGGAAGAGAAGGTGGGTTTTAAGTGACACCTCTCAGACTCTTAATGTTGATAGAGGTCAGTGCTAGGAGATGGCCAATGGCTGAGGAAGCTGAGCTGAAGATGAACTCGAGCAGGCAGACTGATGATTCATTCAAAAACCTTTAGGCCTGACATTTAAAAAGTTGGGCAGATATCCGATGTGCAAACACATCAATACAGCAATAGACTATGATAAGTCCACTGGACACCGCTGCCTCTTCTTTGCCCCCCTTGTAGTGCTCTCATGCTGCTGCATGTGTTTCCTGACTGATGCAACCCTTCGGGGCTCAAGCGGCGATTTCAGTGACCTTGAGTGTTTAATGAGGAGAAATATCATTCTATTTCAGGCTTCTATTTCAAGTTTTGCCATGGGTTTTAAAATTCTCTCAAATTGACCGAAACAATTGTTGTCAAATGAAAAAGGCACAGTGTCCTCAAGGTCCCATGCTGTTTTGCTTTATTGACCTTTGTATAACATTGGTGCTTAAACACTGTAAAAATGCTCGAAATCAATGCTGTAAGTGGGCAATTTAGCAGTACAGCACTTCTACAGGTATATTCATTCTCTTTTCTATATTCTTTTCTCAGAGTCAAAACGTCAGTGTCTGGATTAGTAATGAGACTATATAAACCATACTATCTGGTGTTGGTGCCAATTTGGCCCCTGTGCCCTGTAGTAAATAAATGTATCATGTACCAGCAATATCTCCAAGTATTTGAAAAAAACCCACTGTGACAATGATTTGCAAATGCTAGACTGTGCACAAGAGAGTACCAGCATTTTTCACATCACATGCTTCTATAAGTGTACATCTGTTTGCATTTGACACCTATAAAAGGTGCACATGCAATGAGCATGTGCTGCTGAGTGTATGGTTTGCTTGTGGAAACAGAAAAGGGAAAATTTCAGACATTATTAGGAATTTGTTGGAGGAAAACAAAAGTCTCTCTGTGAAATGTAAATGTCCCCTAAAGTAACTTTCTGTCACTGTAAATTAACACTGATGTACAATTTATCAGAGCATAGATCTGTCGCAGGTAACTGACACCTGGCTGCACATACAGAACATGAAACATAAGCATTTTGGATACATGCATATAAACTGAAGTATTAGGATGTTACCTATTAGATGTCAAATAGACGTTTATTAGCTGTCTTTAAGATGCTTATGATTTAGAATGTATGTAAAACTGACATCTTAAAGACATCTGTCAGATGTTCGTATCCACAGCAGTTGTTTTTCACCATGTCCCACAGAAAAAACTGCTTCTCACATGTTGCTCATACTTTCATTTGCAACTCAGAGTCAATGAGTCAGTGTCTGGGTTATTAGTAATGCCACTTTATAAGACTCACTACCAAGGAAGGGCATAACATTGAACTCTCATCTCATCAATTTGGTCTGGTCTACCCTACCGCCAGACCATCTCTCCTATCACCGAAGAGTACTTCCATTATCACAGATGCATGCAAACACAATAGTTTTATTGGTAAATGGTTGAAATGTAGAAAATTATAATGTGACAATGATTTACATATTCTGATCACTTTATTTCTTTCATAGTAGCAACAATTTCTCTTTCCAAATAAATTAGCTCTGAAATTGCAACACCCAACATAATTACTTGCATTTTATGCATCTTATGCACTTTATTCCTATTTAATTTATGGTATTCATTTAGTAGCTTTTGATTACTCTTGTCTATCTTTTGTCAATAAAATCTATTTTATTACACTTGTGTCTACCTTGTGTTGATGATACAGAAAGAGGTTCTGTAAGTTAGAGATCCCACCAATGTTTCTTGTGTGATGTACTCATATCCACACGTTAAGTGACACGTGATCCAAATAACAAAGTGTCATTGGCGAGTACCCATCAGTACACTATTTCACCTCTCTAGGCGAAAACAAAAATCACTACAAATATAAACATACACTCATTCACATCCTTCTCTTCAGTCTCTGGGGCAGAAGTCTCCAAACTCATCCTTTCTAATCATCCTACTACCTGTCCGCTTGATCCTTTTCTATCTAATCTCCTTCAAGCCATTTCTCCTGCAGTTGTACCTCACTCACTACTTAACAAACCCACCTTTATCTCTTTTAGAGAACTACAGACTGGCTTACCTTCTTCCTTTTATTACAAAAAAACACTTGAATGACCTGTGTTCAACCAAGTCTCTGCATTCCGCACAGAACAACTTCTTTGACAGCAACCAGTCTGGTTTCAGAAGTGGACATTCAACCGAGACCTTGTTGCTCTCACTTGTTGAAGCCCTAAGACTGGCAAGAGTGGATTCCAAATCTTCAGTACTTATCTTGTTGGATCTGTTTGCTGCTTTTGACATGGTTAACCACCAGATCTTCCTATTGGCATAGGACATTCTGCAAGTGAATGTCACTTTATTGTGCCATCCCAAAAAGTTTAGTTTAAAAGTTTAAAAAAAAGTTTTTTAAATTTGTACTTTATAATAATAATAATAATAATAATAATAAACTTGCTATGTGTACTGCATTAAGCTAACTGAGACTTGTTATAGCACTTGCATATCATTGTATCATTGCCCTTTTGTTGATTTTGATTGCTTCCATTGTCCTCAATTGTAAGTCGCTTTGGATAAAAACGTCTGCTAAATGTTATTGTAAATGGTACTTGATCTTTGCATATTTTTCTTTTTATTTATACGAAACAACTTTTGGAGAAAGCTAAAATTTGTTTAACCAGTTTATCAAAATATTTGAGTGATTTGGTATATTTTATCAGTTAATGTTTGTGTTAATCTGCTTTTATACTGTCAATTTATTTTCAATATGTAAAATAAAAAAATAAAAAATATTGCGTCCAAAGAGGGTCTAAAAATTGCAGAGACAAATACAGGTGATAAATTACCATTACATGTGTACATTTCTTATTCCAGTCTATGTCCCATATGCTCACCAAATAAATTTTACATCAGCTCCATCAGGACCCATTCTCATCAAATTCCCTTCTCTTAACACCACTTTGCCTCAAGCATGTGAGTCTCAGGCTTTTTTCACCTGTTTACCAGATGATTCAGGACAAGAACATGCCGGCTTTGCTGTTTTATTCATGTTTCGTTGCTTCAGATTTAACAGCGAATGAACAGATTCAGAACGCTGTTTGCCTGCCACCGATGTATTGCCAGCGTTTGTGGAAAATCACTCTGAA
Source organism: Carassius auratus (assembly GCF_003368295.1). Lineage (NCBI taxonomy): Eukaryota > Metazoa > Chordata > Actinopteri > Cypriniformes > Cyprinidae > Carassius > Carassius auratus. The sequence goes on along the minus strand of NC_039261.1, from coordinate 11,476,871 downwards.
ACAGGAAGTAGAATTAGGTCTAGTAATAACAATTGATGAGCTTGTTTGTAGCATGGAGATTAAAGCTTCTTTTGAAGGGGAAATGAACATTTACAGTTAAATAAGCAAAAGACTAATCTAATATAACTAAATAGTTTATTTTGTTATTAAAATAGAAAGAACAACATTTATTTTAAATAAAAATAATAATAAAAAGTGTAAAAGTCTTTATTGTCATTTAATTAGTTTAATGTCTCCTTGCTGAATAAAAGTATAACTTCTGAACAGTAGTATAAATAAATAAAATTATAGGTTAAACCTGGGTTAAGTGAATATGTCAATGCATTGAATACTGGCACTTAACATACAAAAAAAAAATAAAAAAATAAAATCATTATATAATATTTTACACTTCTATATACAAGACAAAATTAAATTAATATTTATATAAATGCACTTGAATGTATTATACACAGATGTCCTATTTCTATTATGTTTGTTTACAGAAGTAGCCTATGACATCATACTCCTCTAATATGCAGGACTCATGTGGCGTGTGTGTGGGATAATGTTGCAGGGTGTTCCACATTCAAATGAACACTTTTTGTCAAGTGAAGTGAACTTCACCAGATACACTATGATCAGGGAGTAAAGAGCAGTAAACACTAGGGACCCTGTGAATAAGAACACAGTATAATATACCAAAATTCAGTAATGGAGGCTTCATAACGAGTCACTGGTTTGACTCTTTGAATAAAAAAATGAAAAAAACAAAAATATTCTTTAATCGGCTTAAAGCACTACATTTGTGGATCTTAAATCTTATTAACTGATATTATGCATTACATTTCAAGAAATCATTTGCAATACACAGTAGTTTTGTGGAACATTTTTTGTGCATTGTTTTTGGGGCTTTAAGCGTATATTGCTTTTGAAACAGTGAAAAACTTTGTGAAGCAATTGGTTCAGTTGATTTAAAGTTTCAAAAAGCTTTTCTTCACCCGTCGCTTTAACCATATACCAATAACTACTAAAGTGGACAAGCACACAAAACAGTAATCATATTACTAGCAAATCAATATCTTTTTTACATTGGTTTCCTGCTAAATATCGAATAGTGCATTGCATACTTAGTAAAAATCCACCGCAATCTGTACTGAATGCTTGAAAGTACCTCTAAACTGCAGAAATAAGCCTCACGCACCAGTTGTCATGGCATATTTGATGGCTGGATGAAATTAATTCAAGCCCATTGATTTCTTTCCCCTTCTCATGACATTTTCTGCTCCCTTGCTGTACACACATGCAGCTCATTCCCGGCACTGTTCCTCAGCCATTTTCTGCTCCTTCACTTGACCCTCTAATATATCCCTTCTCAATTCATCCCAATCCTTCAAGTGGAACAAGCACGGCGAGAGGAGAAGGTGCTGATAAACCTGGCAAAAACACCATTAGCTCTCAGAGTCAGTTTCCTAGAGTGACCTGGAGATGTGAGGTTCAAAGGGTCTATTTACTGAACTGGTGAAAGAGCACTGATGCATTTTAACTTTGTGTGCTGGTGCACTCATTGGTTTTTGTTTTTAATGCCTGAATAAAAAGTTCATAGCCCATCACACTTGCCCTTTCAACGGGGACACACCAAAGATACCAAAGAGTGAGATTTGATTTGATTTTAAACCTCTTTTATTGTTGGTTTCTATGCAGAGCATTGTATTTCCCACAGATGTGTCTGAGCTCATTTGCAAGTCATGCTGAATTTTGGTATTCTTCTCTAAAGGACTGGTCTTCTCAATAGGCTGCAAATACCAGGGTGTAATACTATATGTTATTTTAAGCTTTATATTACTTTTTCAAATCAACAGTCCACAGAAGAATGATTTCCTCACTCTAACTATATCACCATTTATCTAAAACCAGCGGAGCCTGTTTAAACATATATTGTTTGTAGTACAGCAACTAACACAAGGACCAATTCCTCTTCATTCTTATTTAAAGATTGCCTAACATGATGAAGAATATGTTTGTGTTACAACAGCTATAAATGGGACATTTTTCACGAGGGCTAGAAAAAAGTGCTTCTTTTCTGTCATGTGAAACTCCAGAATTCCTCAGCAGATGGTCTGGAGAAATACATTTTGGCAGGCAATATGAAACATTATGAACAACTTAGTTTTGTAAAAGGAAGCCAGAAACATTCCACTCGGCCAATCAGGTTGTAATTGATGACCCGACTTAATAGAGTGTGTTTATAATAAGAAAGATAAATCATTGAGTAAAAAGCCTAAGCAGACAACTGTTGAGCTTTCAACTCTGTTTAGCCACAATATCATAAATCTTCATTATTATTATATAATTAAATATTTGTTTTAAACTTTTTATATATTTTTATTATTATTAGATACAATGTTTTATTAATATCTATTTCTGTTTTTTATTCAATTATTTTATGATTTTACTTAATGGATTTATTTATTTAATGGATTTCTTATAGTACTGTTCAGCAAGGATGCATTACATTTATCAAGAGTGACCGTAAATAAATAAAAAAGGTTTTGATTTCAAATGCTGTTCTTTTACATTTTTTATTAATCAAATCTTGAAAATTGTTTTCAGTGGTGCTAAAAAAATTAAACATTTTTTTTAATGAGATATATTAAATACAATATATTAAAATAGTTCTTTCAATTGTTATAATATTTTGCAATTTTATTATTATTTGTATTATTATTCTTTTTTACATTTATTTATTTATTTTGCTGCATTTTTCTGAAGAAACGTATCGAAGTGGAACAGTTATGTGTACCTCACTCCTACCGCAGTTTGTATAGGATCCATTATGGACAACAAGTCAGATCAGTTTACCATTTCTATTCAAGTATCGAAAACGAAATGTTTTTATTCATATTTACATTCCTCCTTAGAAAAATGTGGCAGCTCAACGGTTCAAGTTCTGCATAAACTGTAAAGAAGATCTGATATATAATAAGATATGCATGCTCGGTAATCCAAGTCAAATGAAAAAGCTACAAGCAGTAAATCTGAAATTAAAAACATCTACTAGATTTGAAAATAGAAGAGGTCAACTATTTCAGCCTTAGCTGTCATCTCGCTAAGACTTTGCAGCCATGTAAGCTCTTGACTTAAGGGCCAGATGCCATAATGTCCTCCACATGACTGCCTCTTTCTTCATGGTGGAAGGGCAAAAGAAGTAACTGTGTGTAAAGGCCTCTGGCACACATCACCTGCTCTGAAAGTCCAAAGCTTCCAAGAGAGACTGAGAAACAGGAGGAAGATGATGAAGAAGGGGTGAAGCAAATGAAACAGAATTAGTGTTAATACAGCAGGTGGGCGGCACATCTGCTCTGCAGGGTCCTTTAGCAACGCTTAAGGCCTCTCATGGGCTTAGGGGACATCAGGAAGAATGAAGAGAAAACTTATTCACGGTCAGAAGAGTCTTAACTCCAGAGCTCAGCTTAGAAGAGGCAAATGAGAGGAACTGTATTTGACCCAAGCTAATTTTAGGTGAGGAGTAGCATGATAAAATATGCCTATGAGCATTTTTAATTTGCACCAGCACAGCAGCTGTGCAGAGAGAGGGAGTAAATGACACTCCTCTAGAATTCACTGAGCCGTTTCAAATTTGCAAAACTTCTCATTCAAGAGTCCCAGTATAAATGAACCTTTTGAGTGTGTTCCACAGTGCATGATATTCAAAGTTCATTAGTGAGTTTACAGCAAAGTTAGACTTTGTTTTACACTTTTTATACTACTGTACAATAAAAACAAAAGTATTAATATTATTCTTTTTTTTCTTTCTTTTTTGATTTACAAATAGTGTCTATTGACAATTATGTTTAGGTATTATATATTTTCAATTAGCTTTTAATTTTATATTTTCAGTTACTTTTAAATATTTGTTATATATTTTTTTGTAATTTTGGTATGAGCTTTTGCAACATTTCTAAATGACAATGACAATCCTGTCATCATTTACACACATTCTTTTCGCACCAACCCTCTCTGACTTTCTTTCTTCACTGGAACGCAAAATAATATATTTTCTCAGTTTTTATGTCCCTCTAATAGAAGCCAGTGCAAACCAGAATGTGATTTGGTTTAATTATAATAAACATTGTTAGCTTTTTTTCAGTCTCAAAATATTTTAATAACTTCTCAAGTACCAAATAAAAGTAAAATCTGATTTTGGTGACTAAATAAAACTAAAAATAAAATAAAAGACTTACTCACCAGTAACGTTATTAGGAAATGCAACACAATATATGGTTTCAATTGAACAGTAAACTGATAAATTACATACGTGCACTAAAGAAAAAGTGTGGAAAATAACCCTCATATATCTTTCTGGGATGCCTTGAAAATGTTTATTTTTCTGCCATACTGAAGTGTCAACACAATGGATTTGTGACAGATTCAGTTTCTGCTTTTTATTTTTTAGAAAAGATAGTTATAGAAAAATAGTTAAGTAATTTAATTATCCTGGTTACAATATATATATATATATATATATATATATATATATATATATATATATATATATATATATATATATATATATATATTTTAAGTTTTAAAATACAGTTTCACAGTAGAAATGTTTATCATGCCATAAAAAGTAAATGTTGTTCTCAGTCTGCATGTGTAGCTGTGAAGATGTGAACCCTAAGGACTTAAAGAAGTCAAGGCTCTCACAATTTGTGTATGCTTTGGGAGTGAAAACTGCAATTTAAATATCTTTGGACTTCGGGGTGTTTAAATACGCCACAGAAACATACCTCAGGGTCTGTTTGTCACCGAGCCCTTATCTATGTCCATGACAGTCAAATTCAGCGATTAAGAGGTAAAAGTGATTGTTTTTCACTCAAACACTCATCCAAGTGTATCTGTTCTACTGTTTAGCAAAGTGTGTTTGACTCTTAGCTGAAGAGCATTGAAGGAATTTTTAGATGAATAGCAGCCAAAGAGAAAATACTAATTTGCAGCCACATTATGCGGCACAGTTTGTTGCTGTGTTCCAAACAAGCCACAATGTCAAAATGAATTCTTATGAACTTAGGTGGGTAGTTTACTACAGCATGACTTGGAGGATTTCTCCTGGACAAAGCAGTGTGAGTTAAGAAGAAGAATAACGGCATCTCTTATACGTGTAGTAGTAAAATGCCCACTGGGAGCTGACCTTCAAATTACCACTAAATGTCCATCACTGCAGGCCAACAAGGGTCAGTACTGTGCTCCAACTGAGCCCTAGTTTTTAAAGTCACAGTAATTAGAGGCTTGATGAGTCTGTTCTTCAGGAAAAAAAAAAAAAAAAAAAAAAAAAACAAGGACTATAATCAGCTTCTTTTTAACAAAGCTTATATCTTGCAAAATGCAGTGTTATTTTTTGTTTTGTTTTACACAAATAAAACTGACAGAGTCAAAGATGAAACTCTCTCCATTTTTGATTTCATGGATAAAAACCTAAGATATTGTTACCCATGTTAATATTAACATTTGAAGTTAATGTCTTTGTAAAGTATTTGTTATGCTCTTATCCACTAATAATGCTTTTATCATCAACTATTAAACAGTTCAGCATCATTATCGTGGCTCATGAGTTTCCAGAAACCCTGGATTCAAATCCTCAAAATTCATTCAGTGGCATTGCATACTAAATATTTTTTCTTTCTTTCTTTCTTTTTTTTTTTTTTTGTACAAGATAAATATTACTGTTTCTGCCAAAACAGTATTGCATCTGGTCAGTGTTGAAAAGTTATACTTTTTATTTTACACAAAATAAAAGTTATTAGGTCATGTTTTCTCACTTTTTTCAAAACCCAGATAAACGCCAGTCTCCCTTTTTTTGCAGAATGCGATATATCTGGTCAACCAATCATAGAGCACCATTCCATGGACTCTAGACAGTAATGGAAGCGTGCGGAATACACCCGGCATCCTAATTTTCCTCATCTACTTTGTACTTTGTGATCAACAAACAAGGGCTGCATGATAAATCGCATGTGATTGTCATGTGCATCTCATCAGTAAAGCCGGTTCTGTGATTAATAATACAGGTAAATCTCCATCACGTGCTTTCAAATGGAAATTATTCAGATGCATTTAATACACGGAGCCGTAGATCACCGACAAGCTATGTTATAACGCGTTCATTAGATAAATCACATTTGATTATGAACATGAACAACATCACATTAACACTGCGTAACTTGTCAGTGTTATTGTTTTTATTAACACCATTCATGTTTTTGTAATACAGTACATAGCACTAGTCAACTAAATTAATGTAACATGGCAAAGATTAATGCACTTTTGGAAGTTGAATGTAATGGAAATGTAATTTTGGAATTTCTGTGGTTTAATGTGATGTTGTTCATGTTCTTGTTCATGATGAAATTTTATTTTATTGCTGTAATTAATTTATAGCATTAATGAGATGACCCACTGAGTTCATTTTGGAAGCGATGACTGATCAATATATTTTTAGTCCAGTGCTTGTATATAAGATTAGTATTGACCAAGTTCAGAGGCTGTCATATGTGGATTTTATGTTAACATTTTTTATGTTATTATAAACTAAACATGCTATGTGAAAGTTTGAAACAGAAAATAGTGGTTTTTATCTAGCCACTTTCTTGGTAAAGAAAACACATGGGTTTATTTCATTTTGGAATCAAACTCTTCATATATATATATATATATATATATATATATGAAGATATATATATATATATATATTTGCCGTGTGGGTTAAACCCTTTTGAACAAAGTCCGATTCATACAGATAGGAAGATATACAGAGAACTGATTATTATTATATAATGATAGACATAAGAGTTCACCAGCAGGGTGCAACCCATTCATTTATTAATTCATTCACTGTGACGGTAATTGTGATTTCAGCAGAGCTCATTAGCTGGAGATGAGAATAGCCAGCCATAGCAGCAATATGTTCAAGGATATTAGTTATGCCCCCCTGAAATGCATTGCGCTCTTCTAAAACAGTAGGGGAGACCTCTTAAGAATATGCACTTCTACTGAGATTATCTCAAGAGACCATCACATCTCCATTTCCCAAAACGGAAAGGGACAAGTTTGCAGGTGTACATACAGTATATATGAATTCAAGATGATGCTGGTTATGAACTTCATTTTCACGTCACCTTGTGATGTTTCACGAGTTCACCCTTACATCTAATCTGAAGGCAAATAGTAGGCATATTTTGGCGTGCTGTCCTGGGGGAGGGGTCCGGGCCCGGAGCATAGCCCGAACCCAAATAACTCCCCCTATCCCAATTTGGGATAAATAGATTAGAAGTGAGGAGTTGGGGTGGAGGAGGGTTGCCGAAAAACTGTCGTGGGACAGGAGGTAGGAAGACTGGATATATATACGCGTGCGTGCTATAAGATGATTAGCTAAACGAGATGCACCTGTACCAAATTGGATGATTATCTGATCGTGCTTCTCCCGAACTTTGTTAATAAAACCACATTTCACGAGTTCACCCTTACATCTAATCTGAAGGCAAATAGTAGGCATATTTTGGCGTGCTGTCCTGGGGGAGGGGTCCGGGCCCGGAGCATAGCCCGAACCCAAATAACTCCCCAAAAGAAGCTTAAAGCCATAGGACAGCAGCCAGAGAGATAAAATTTAGTTGCCCCCCAAAATATGCGTGTTGGGAAGAAAATGCAGAGCGACCTGGAGAGCCCGTGCAGTGTTCGACGAGAGCTGCGGCTCGCAACGTCTTACCAGCGAGCCCTCCATGCCGCTTATGGGAGGAGCACAATGCCAGATATCAAGAAATGAGGGACTCTTGCTGCCTCCGAAGGGAGCTGCGGCTCTGCTGCACCGGAAGGGAGAGTCCCTCTTGCGGCTGAGTACGAGGCGCGGTTTGTTGCATCTGATGGAGGGCTCTCACTGCGACTGAAGGGAGCCAGCGACTGTATCCCATCGGGAGGGAGATCCCTGGCCGCCATAGAGTATGCAACATAACTCGGACGGGGGGTTCACACTGCGACCGAAGGGAGCCGTGGGTCTGCTGCACCAGAAGGGAGAGCCCCGTCAGATGCTAAATAGGCAATGAGATTTGAGCCGCGGTTTGGCGCGTCGGATGAAGGGCTCCTAATGCAACCGAAGGGAGCCAGCGGCTGTACCCCATCGGGAGGGAGATCCCTAGCCATCGTGGAGCATGCAACATAACTCAGATGGGGGGTTCACACTGCGACCGAAGGGAGCTGTGGGTCTGCTGCACCGGAAGAGGAGCCCTAGTCCGATGCTGAGAAGGCAAAGAGACGCGACTGTTGGAGGGACTCCCGCTGCATCCGAAGGGAGCTGCGGCTCTGCTGCACCGGAAGGGGGAGTCCCCCATTGCGGGTTTATGGAGGCACGGTTTTTTGCCTCTGAGGGTTCTCCCAGCCTCCGTAGGGGGTTCGCAACTCTGCAGCAGGAGTGCTGCCCCGGAGGGGAGAGCCCTGATTGACGCTAACTAGAATACGACTGTTGGAGGGACTTTTGCTGCGTCCGAAGGGAGCTGCGGCTCTGCTGCACCGGAAAGGCGAGTCCCCCTTGCGATGCGAGGCATGGCTTGATGCGTCTGATGGAGGGCTCTCACTGCGACCGAAGGGAGCCAGCAGCTCTATTCCCCCGGGAGGGAGAACCCTATCCGCCCTTGAGCATGCAACATAACTCAGACGGGGGGTTCACCCTGCGACCGAAGGGAGCCGTGGGTCTGCTGCACCGGAAGGGAGAGCCCCATCAGATGCAGAATAGGCAAGAAGATTCGAGGAACGGTTTGATGCATCGGATGGAGGGCTCCTGCTGCGACCGAAGGGAGCCAGCGGCTGTGTTCCCCCGGGAGGGAGATCCCGGTCCGCCCTTGAGCATGCAACATAACTCAGACGGGGGGGTTCACCCTGCGACCGAAGGGAGCCGTGGGTCTGCTGCACCGGTAGGGGAGCCCCGTCCGATACGGAGTAGGCAAGAAAACGCGACTGATGGAGGGACTCTCGCTGCGTCCGAAGGGAGCTGCGGCTCTGCTGCACCGGAAGGGAGAGTCCCCCTTGCGACTGTATAAGCGGCTTAATTTGATGCATCGGATGGAGGGCTGTCACAACGACCGGAGGGGGCCTGTGGCTCTGCTGCACCGGGAGGGATACCCCCATCTGCCGCTGAGCGCGCAGCGCAACTCAATGACAGATGAAAGGCTCACACTGCGACCGAAGGGAGCCACTGCCCAGCTGCACCGGAAGGGAGAGCCCTGTCCGATGCTGAAATAGGCAAGGAGATTGTAACGATGGCTGGAGGGCCCTTACTTTGGCCAAAGAAACGATAACTGAGAGGCTTCTATTATTCAAGTACACAACATGATTTAAGGAGGAATATATAAATTTTTTTTTTTTTTTTTTTTTTAAATGTCTGATGAACAACAACCGAGGGCATCTATCGGATTATGTGAGAGGCCCCTTTTGAGCGGCTTAAGATTAGGGCTGAAACGATTCCTCGAGTAACGCGATTACAAAAAATGATGTAGGCAAATTCCTCTGCTTCGAAGCCTCTTTTAATTTATTCTAAATCTCACGTCGGGTTCTTTCGCAATGAATTTTTTTTTTTTTTTTTTTTTTTGAATGAATTAATCAAAATAGGTAATTGCACTTACATCCGATTCACGAATTAATATCTCTAAATATTAAGACGGAACAGTGTTTAAATGTAAATCCTGCATGTTCTGTGTGTCTCTGTTAATGAATGGAGCAGGAGCGCGACTTCCTTTTTCACACACACACTGAAGCGCGCATTACTCTCGCGGTAATTTCTGCGTCTGCTGTCTCACTAAATGAGGACTTGAACACATGAACAACATCTCCAGAACTGCTCTGACAGTCAGTTCATGAGCATTTGACTTTAAGTAAAACTAGCGTCACATCACATACACAGAACTGAAAAGGTACGTCAACCCGACTAAATAAAGGTCCGGGGTCCTGACATTTTATCCTACCCATCAGATTTACTGTGCATGCGCACATCAGTATAATTAAGCAACAACACATTTTGTTACTCGATTAATTTTTTTTTTTTTTTTTTTTTTTTTTTTTTTTTTTTTTTTAAACCAGAGTCGTTGATGAAATGAGGGTCCATCGTGAATTTAGATTGGGCGTTCCGGAGTTAGACAAAAGCGAGCCTGATGAGGTTGAATTGGAGAATGGACATAAAATATATATTTTTATTTATTTATTTATTTATTTATTTATTTATTTATTTATTTATTTATTTATTTTTGAGGCTCTTGCGGCAGCGAGAATTGCGGCAGTAGGGAAGGATGGAAAGGGCTCCTGCGGGAGCAGACACTGCTATGGCAGTGGTGAAATATAGGTAGAGGCTCCTGCAGGAGCAGACACTGCTGCGGCAGTGGTGAAATATAGGTAGAGGCTCCTGCGGGAGCAGACACTGCTGCGGCAGTGGTGAAATATAGGTAGAGGCTCCTGCGGGAGCAGACACTGCTGCGGCAGTGGTGAAATATAGGTAGAGGCTCCTGCGGGAGCAGACACTGCTGCGGCAGTGGTGAAATATAGGTAGAGGCTCCTGCGGAAGCGGAGACTGCTGCGGCAGTGAGGAAAAAACAGAAAAGGCTCCTGCAGGAGCGGACAATACTGCGGCGATGGGGAGATATAGAGAAGGCTCCTGCGGGAGCGGACAATGCTGCGGCGGTGGGGAGATACAGAGAAAGCTCCTGCGGAAGGATGGCTGAAGTGAGGATTGACCATTACAGATAGATAGGGCATGTTAGGAGAGTTAGCTATGGTAGATTAGGAGTTTTAGTGAAAGGGGATGAGCTGGCGTTAGAGGGGTTGGCTGAAGAGGGTTCGAGATAGATATATAAATAAATAAAATAATCGGCCTGACCAATAATAGGTCTTGGTACCCTCTGCCTTCTGGCAAATCTGGAGCTGGAGGCCACTGAACAGAAAAATGGTTAGTAGCATGAGGGAGCGGAAGAGTTGAGGGCGCGTTTACGAATGGAGGCGGCCTCACGTTTGCTTCAGCTGCTGTAGCTGTGGGTCGTGGGAAGGGGCTGGGGTGTGTGATGTCTTGAAGAACCTGTGTAGCCTGCACTGCTAGCAGAAGTAACAGGATGAAAATACTGAGATGTGCAGGCCCGTGTTGCAAGTAAAAGTAGCTTCATGCTTGCTTTGGCTGCTCTAGTTGTTGGCTGATTTGACAATTGCTCAAACCTTGTCTGAATTAATACAGTCCTGTTGGAAAAGCATCTTTTCCTCTTGTTTTGGCCTTCGGGCCCTTTTAAACAGCCTCCGGAGCAGATAAATTTGGGATGCTGTTTTCCTGTTGTAGTATGGACTGTGAAAATAGAGGCTTTGAAACAATGTAGCATGTTTAGTTTTATAAACCATTGTACCAATAGACATGTCTATAGCAGTAACGTTAATTGCAGTAATTCAAATTCAAGCCGTTTCTAAAGACATTTACTTTGCATGCTTTTCATATAACAGTCCTAAAAAGACGACAGAAAATTTACTCACACTTGTTGTTCTGCAGCCAAACACGAGGCAGTAGCGTGAAAAATTCTGAATAATCATGCCAGTAAATGGTGAAATATGTCCCTAAATAATTGATCCTGCCGGAATAATTGCATGAAACTTATGTCTGTATCATCTCAGTGAGGTTTAAACATGCACAGTAAAGCAAATGTAATGTCTTTAGACATTTCGGTGTGGATGACAACTCTGCAAAAAGCCTTTGCTTCGTGGTTAAAAAGTGGCATCGTCATCGGACAGAGTTAAGTCATAACGCCGTTTAACAAATTTTTGCGTCTTCATAAGCGCATTCTATATATAACGTCTATTTAAATTGTTCAGATGAGCAAATCACGAGGTTTTCTTGCATGATTAGCATTTTAATTGTTTGGTCAGACGGTTCATATATTGATCTATATATTCACGTTCATAAATCGGGGATTAAACGTGGAATTTATCTTTTGTATGCTAAATATGTAAACAATATGTGCACAGTACCTATAACTGCGCTTTACATTTTGCAAGATTGACATGCTAAATGGCTAACTGACCCGGTTTACTCTCATCTTAACAAAATTGATAAGAGTTCCTTGCGTTTACGAACGACATGTATCTGTTTAATCAACTCGACATGTATACCGGTTTAGTCCTTTCGTTCACGAATGAGAGCTCTCGATCTCTGAGACTCATATGAAACTCGCTCATTGTGGATGACAACTCTGAAAAATTCTTCATGAATGAGTGTAAACGGAGAACGATTCGTTCGCCTAGAAGATTCATTCGAAAAAACGATTCTTTCACGAACGACATGCCACTACAACAACGCACGGTCTTCGCCGCTAGTGGAGGCAGCATCGAACTGCGACACGGCAGAAAAAGCGAGAGAGGTTTACTGCGGGGAGAACTGGAGCACGGCTGCGATCCAGCATTATAATAGAGCCCGGTCCTGGCGAGAAAATCGTGTTGCCGAGTGAGGCGAGCTCAAGGATTTGCACGAGCTTTTGGCCACAACGTGTGGCTTGGCGAGAAGAGCAGCTGACCGATGACGCTTGTTGGTGTTCGGCGGATAGATATCTTCGTCGGAAGGAAGATTGGGCCTGTGATAAGATGACGGACAGCGCGAACCGAATGCTGACAGAGCGAACCGAATGCTGACAGAGCGAACCGAATGCTGACAGAGCGAACCGAATGCTGACAGACGGTCTATGCCGAAAAACTGTCGTGGGACAGGAGGTAGGAAGACTGGATATATATACGCGTGCGTGCTATAAGATGATTAGCTAAACGAGATGCACCTGTACCAAATTGGATGATTATCTGATCGTGCTTCTCCCGAACTTTGTTAATAAAACCACATTTGGCTGCTGAACTGTGATTCAACCAGCACAGATGCAGACGATTCCTTCAGCAGACTGTGAGGCCTTAGGGAACTCGTGCTGGATGAAAATTTCATATTCTTTTCACATAGACACACGTCTTGTTCTGCCAAACCCACAAAGTAAATGCTTGTTGCCTGTGAAAACATGGAAATGCAGATAGAAAAACCAGGTTACACCATATTAGAGAAGGCTCCATTTTCCCAAATTTCTAATCAAAAGTTTTAAGTTATCAGCTTAGAGACTCACCCAGAAATTCACCCACATGTTCATGTTCAATAAAATAATACTGCTGCATGTGAATTTTACAGTTACTCTGTAATTAATCAAATAACCTGACCAACAAAATATTTAATACAAATTTGTGATTAAATTACTGTAGCTTTCTAAACTTAACAAATATCTAATGTTTATGTTTTCTGTGTCTGTGATATTGTGGTGATTACATTAGTGCAAATAATAAAAAATATATATATAATTAAAAATACATTCTGTCATTATGCTTCTAACCTCACGTCACTTCAACTTTTCTGTTGCAAGTTCAGTTGTATCTAGCAGATGCTTTTACCTGAACCAGCTTACAGATCAATATCCTCCCATTCTAAACCTTTTAAAGTACATGGCACCCTTCATTTTAATATGACAAACAAAGATAAATGTGTTATCTATCTGTGGGAACTAATGCTACACTCAAAATGCATCTGTCAGTACCAAGAGCCTTTATTAAATGGCAACAGTGAACACATTCATACACATCTTTGCTCAGATGCATAATGAATCTCTCCATGACTCCCTTCCCTGACAGAATAAAATAAAATGAACTGCATATGATGTATTTGAATCGGAAGGCCATTTAGCTATTTTCTTTCTGAAATTTAGAGATCTCGTATGATTTTATGTTCCTATTACACTTGCACATTGAGATTGCTGCGCATGACAATCTTGGCATCTGAGGAGATGCAGGATATGAAGTTAATAAAAATGTCAAGAGGGATGAGAATATTGATTTCCTAATCTTCACTCCAAAACGGGGACAGATTCACACTCCCATCAAGCAGCTTATTGGCTGACACGATTGGCGAGCAGTCGTGGTGTGATTGCTGCCACCGTCTCTGAAACGAAAAACAGACTGAAAACTTCAAGTGTCAGTATTAAAGTTTAAATATAGGTCTCTGATCTGCATATTCCTTTTTCACTGCAAACTGTATGAGAAGGGAGGTTTGAGACGCTGAAACGTCACTTGAAAAGACTACTCTCCGGACCCTGGCTTCTGAAACACGATTCCATGGAAATTAATATCAATAAGATATACCAGTGAAGATGTCTTGAAAATGGCAAAATCAGCGGCGTTAAACAATGTCTCTCCACATAGAATGACGCATTTCACACAAGTCAGAAAACAGTGAAGGTTTCATTCAGTCAGTGACAATGGCAATATACTGGGAATTTCATATCTAGCAGATTTTTGTGTGCATGTTCATTCCAAAGCATCTCTACCCCCACAAAATGCAAATCACCCTTACATATTGCATGAAAGGTTGCATTAACTGAAGTGTTTTCATTAACAATTAAAAAAAAAAAAAAAAAAACTAACAAATGGACAATTTAAAATGTTTTTTTTTTTTTTTTTTTTCATAATTTTCTGTGTTTACCTTCTTCATAAAACTTCTTAGTAATGAATGCAAATAGGGATTAGAAGTGAAGAAAAAAATAGAGAATTGTTTTCAGGGGAAGAAATGAAAAATGTGTGATCCCAAGTATAATTCAGTACAGTACAATTATTAAACAAATAATCAGACATTATTTTAGAACTTATTATTTATTATTTTTTCAGTATATGTTTTAAAAGTGAATTACTCTTATGATGGCAAAGCTGTCTTCAGTGTCACATGATCATTCAGAAATCATTCTATTCTAATATGCTTATTTGCGGCACAAGGAACATTGCTAAATAAAGTATTTTTCTTTCTTTCTTTCAAATAAAACAACAGCAAAAAAAATAAATAAAAAAAATAACTTAAGACTCACTTTTTGAACAGTACTGTAAAGTAAAGTGCTACATTCCAGGTCCCAGTATTCCATATCGGTTTGGTTCCACCTCAACCTTAATATTCATTGAACCTGTTGTGGTCTAAGAACATGGGAGGGATTCTCTTGCATCCATCTCACTGACCTTCACAAACAGCTCTGCCCTAGTCCTTACGTCAAACCACTTGAACCGCAATTTCGGTGTTCAGATGATAAACCTTCTGTGAAACTTCAGGAGGGTCATGGCAGCATCAAACATCAGACTCATTGATGAAAGGCCTAGGTCTCTTTGACAACTTATTTTCATTGGTATATCCGTCACCCATGTTGATTCCATTAGCTGTTGCTGACAGAGAGCCTGAGCAGCTGGAAATATATCAGTCTGGTGTCAGGCAATGCAGAGTGACTGAACCTTTAAAGCATCACTTTCTTCTTTAAGAGGCCCCGGAGGTATGCTCCACTCGGAGAAATATACAAGTGAGTGATGATGGTTTCAGTGCCAATGTGAAAGAGAGGATTAAACACTGCCCCTTATCTGCTCCTGAAAGGGGGGCGTCAAGGTAACATTAATTATGAAATGGTTGTTGTGTTACCAACCATGAGCTTCATCCAAAGCTATGTCACTTCTACTCTGTGGCCTTCTTTACAAAAGGTTTGGGGTCAAAAGTTCATTCATTCATTTCCAAATAAATTAATCTTAATAAAGATGTAAGGATGCATTAAATTTATTAAAATAGAAAGAAATAATAAGAAATGTTTCTTGAGCACCAAATCCAAATATTACTATGATTACCAAAGCATCATGTGACACTGAAGACTGATTGTCATCACAGGAATAAATGACATATTAAACTGTATTAAAATAGAAAGCAGTTACTTTAAAGTGTAAGACTATTTTACAGTATTAATGTTTTTACAATATTTTTGAGCAAATAATTGCAGTCTTGGTGAGCATACAGTAGGAGACTACTTTCATTAGAGACTTCTGACCCCAGACGCTTGAGTTGTCCTAAATCTCTCACATTTCAAAGCTACATTTGTTTATAATAATAATCAAACATTTAAACATCTATGATAATAGAGCTGACTTAAAAACATAATGTTAAATGCAAAGCATTTCAGTCTTAAAACCTTCTCCAGTGCTAGTAAACACTTGTAATTTGTTACATTAAGGAATATGAAAAAGAAGCAAAAATATAATTAACAGTCTGGATTAATGAGTTGTATTAAAAATTACCTTTTCATTTCAAAATAAGAATAAAGTCAGTAATCATGTATGTCAGAAAAGAAAATTGCAGACTGGACTGAGAGGTTACCGATGTGCAGTCTGGGTAACACATCCTCTTAGAGGAGAACAAGGATAAAAGAGTTTAAAGTCAAAAGAGTGCTTTGCCAAAAGAAGGGCAAGGGTACGCTCAGAGAGGTTAAACCCTGGACTGAGGTACTGGGTCCTTGAGGAAATTAACAGACTGAGACTTTATAGGAGGTAGTGGGAAGTGTTTGATTGGTGGGAGCCATGGAGCTTTGGTGGAAGATATGGTAGACTTGCTTTGTGGATGGAAAATCATTCACACAGATCCTAACTTTATACAGTATGAATGTCAGAAATGAACCAGAGCAACCCTACGTGAATTGCCCTCAGGTAGTCTGGATGGAAAAGTCTGTTGAGTTGGTCAAGAAATCAGAAGCTTTAGTGAGACATTGTTAGGAAGCAACAAACTAATCTAAACTATTCTTCAGTAAAAGGAGTAGCTGTTTTTGTAATAGTGTAACTTTTACAGTAAGCTACTTTGTTCATGCTATACTGTAATATGATGAAACCTCTCTCTCTCATATATAAAAACATGAGAAGGTTTGAATTTAATCAGTTCATCATTTCATACAGTCCTCTTTCTCAGAGTTATTCTTAAACCAGGACTTGGCCTTAGTTAAATTAAGGTATTTAAGCAACTTTTTATAAAAATCCCCTTAGAAAAAAGATGTTACAGGTGTTTACCTTGTGACAGAACAATGGCACTGAAATATTTTAAGATATGTCAGAGCAAGATATTTAGCCTTGAAGGGATAGTTCACTCAAAAATTTTAATTTGATGTTTTTTTTTTTGCTTACCCCCAGGGCATCCAAGATGTAGGTGACTTTGTTTTTTCAGTAGAATACAAACAAAGATTTTTAGCTCAAACCGTTGCAGTCTTATAATGGAGGTTAATTGGAATCAAGGCTAAAGCATACAAAAAAAACAAAAGAAAAAAACAATTAAGCCCTGGGGCTTGTGACGATACACTGATGTGCAAAGACACAAAATGATCATTCTGTGCAAGAAACAGAACAGTATTTATTTAGTTTTTTACCTCTGATTCACGCAATGTCCCAACTGTCCTTAACACATCCTCCTAAGCGTGTTCTCAAGCAGGCACATGAGGTGTCTTCTTCTTTTTGCTTTACAGTGGATTGCAGATATGTAAGTGTATTACCACTACCTATCTCTCAAGAGGACCATTGACACTCCTAATTAAGATTGTAGATAGAGTGTCAATGGTCCATTCGAGAGATAGGTAGCGGTCCACTGTAAAGCAAGAAGAAGAAGAAGAAGAAGAAGAAGAAGAAGAAGAAGACACCTCACCGCCTGCTGCTGAGAACGCGCTCAGGAGGCTCAGGATAAACTATAATTAAAATACAGTACTTTTGTTACTTGAAATTATGAGTATTGTAGATTAAGGATCCTAAACACTGTAATGGTAACATAGTTTTGACAGATAAAAGTTAAAAAGTAAAATTATGTTTAAACTAGCACACTTTTAGAAAGAAAAAAAAAAGAAGAAAAAAGATCTTGCCTTGATGATGATCTCCCACTCATGGTGGTGCCCCACTCTGTCTTCTCTTGAGCCTTGGGTTTAGTGTTGGCTGAGCTCCCTCAATCTTATAATTATTTAACAACTTCACATGCTTTGACCTGCATTTTACTGTCAGATGCTGGTTTTGTTGCCTGTGACCTAAAATATCAATTCAACAGTGCAGGTAAACCTTGTTTAATTGTCAGAGTGACACTCAAAACAATTTGTATACATTTAGTAGGTCTGCGCAAATGGCATGTGTAAACAAGTGCTGGCTTTCATTATTACTGAGCCTGCAAAGATCAGAGCCTTTAAAGGGATGAAATCATTCCCTTCATGATCTAGTGGGTGCAGCATCAGAGATGTACTGCACACGTCTGTAGAGTAAAATCATAATGGAAAGCAAAGGCTATATATCGTAATATTGAATCAACATATGAATTTTCCTCTGAGATTATGTTAAACTAAAAATGGTCTTTGCAAGCGTACATTCTCCCACTTTGTCTGCTAATCTTAGGATCCACAATAATCCTGCTATTCAGAGACAAATGGGTTCAGATACTGAGGTTTGTGAAATGAATAACAACAACCAGCCATTGAGAATTATATATATATATATATATATATATATATATATATATATATATATATATATATATATATATATATATATATATATATATATATATTTCAGAAAAATATGTTATTTTTTATATATTAAATATATTTATACAATAAATTATATGACTATAAATATAGAAGATAATACATGTAAATATTTATAAAATATCTAAAATGTGTTTTTGACAGCACTAATATATATACAGTGGAAAAGTTCATTTATTTCAGTAATTCAACTAAAATTGTGAAACTTGTGTATTAAATAAATCCAGTGCACACAGACTGAAGTAGTTTAAGTCTTTGGTTCTTTTAACTGTGATGATTTTTGCTCACATTTAAAATAAATCCACCACTTCACTATCTCAACAGATTAGAATACTTCATAAGACATTCTGGAAAGTATGTTAATATACTTTACAGATTCTCTCTGGGGTTCAGGTCTGGTGAGTTTGCTGGCCAGTCAAGCACACTAACAATATTGGTCATTAAACCAACTTTTGGTGCTTTTTGCCAATGTGGGCAGGTGCCAAATCCTGCTGGAGAATGAAATCAAAAAGCTGGATGGCAGAATGAAACATGAAGGTCTCCAAAATTTATTGGTAAACAGGTGAAGTGAATTTTGTTTTTCAAAAAACACAATGGACCAACTCCAGCAGATGACACTGCACCCCAAATCATCACAGACTGTGGAAACTTAACACTGGACTTCAAGCAACTTGGGCTATGAGCTTTTCCACCCTTCCTCCAGACTCTAGGACCTTGGTTCCAAATGAAATACAAAACTTGCTCCCATCTGAAAAGAGGACTTTGGACCACTGGGCAACAGTCCAGTTCATCTTCTCCTTAGCCCAGGTAAGGTGCTTCTGACAATGTCTGTGGCACAGGAGTGGCTTAACAAGAGGAATACGACAACTGTAGCCAAATACTGTACCTTGACACGTCTGTATGCCTTGACCCCAGCCTCAGTCCATTTCTTTGTGAAGTTCACTCAAATTCTTGAGTCGATTTTGCTTGACAATCCTCATAAGGCTGCGGTTCTCATGGTTGGTTGTTCATCTTTTTCTTCCACACTTTTTCCTTCCAATAAACTTTCCGTTAACATGCTTCGATACAGCACTCTGTGAACAGCCAGTTTCTTTGGCAATGAATGTTTGGTTTACCTTGTGAAGAGTGTCAATGGTTGTCTCCTGGACAACTGTCAGTTCAGCAGTCTTCCCCATGATTGTGTAGCCTAGTGAACCAAACTGAGAGACCATTCTGAAGGCTCAGGAAACCTTTGCAGGTGTTTAGAGTTGATTAGCTGATTGGCATGTCACCATATTACAATTTGTTGAGATTGTGTATTGGTGGGTTTTTGTTAAATGTGAGCCAAAATCACCACAATTAAAATAACCGAAGACTTAAACTACTTCAGTCTGTGTGCATTGAATTTTTTTAATACACAAGTTTCAAAATTTATATATATATATATATATATATATATATACAGTGGTTTTTATTGTAGCCTTCTTTTTCTGTGTAAATACGCTTTACTCTGTACAGATCTATTTGCATTAGTTCTGCACACAGTTCTTTGAGATTAGTAAGAAACTCAGAGAAGCACTAAGTAGGTCAAGGATTGCATTCACTGTACTGTCTGCTGCAAGACTGCTTCGTCCAACCATCAGGGGTCACTGTAGATCCATAGATATACAGGTGCAATCCACCCTATTGTTCTCTATACATTACAAGCGCTGCTGTAAAACCACCAGGTGTTCAAAAAGCATTCTTGACAAGATTAAAACTTCACACAAATAAACAATCTACATTTATTATGGCTGATGGGTCATGTGTGTCTTTCTAGTTTTTGAGGCGGTGGAGACAGAGAGAAGTTCAGTCAGAAAAAGCATCTTGTGTTCTTGTAGATGCAATCTTCTGGCAAAACCGGAGAAACAACCTTTTGTTCTCCGGTCTGCTGTAGAACATTTCACCTAGAACTAGAAAGTGATAGTCGGCAATAGTGGGTACATGCTGCGTAAGGAATTGCTGATATACACTTGCCTGTATGGCTGCTCCTCAGGCAAGAGAACAATAGACTACTGGAGTTGTAGGATTAGTTGCATTTTTTTTTTTTTTTGCAGTCAACAGGAACACCAATGCCCAAAAGTAGAGGGTTTTAAATAATGTAAGAATTTAGAGCCAGTTTGAGGGTAACTCGGTGCATCTGGATTGCATGTGCTGGAATCTCGCCTTCTTCTGTCAGAGGTTCATCACAACATCCTGGGAATTTGTACATTTTGATTTGTTGGGAAATGTTTGATTTTTTAGAAGAAGAGGAAGAAGACAACTAATGAGAATCATACAAATTCATCCTATTCGCCAAAACATAAAATCAAGAGTTGACATGAGAGTATGGTCACATAGCCTAGCTTTTAAGAAAGAAAAAAGGGTGACAGAGAGACTGAAAAAAAAGTGTCCATACAGTTTCAGAGAGAAAAGTAATAAACTACAGAAGGACGCTGTGTGTAAAAGCTCAGTTTGATCCATTAAACAGGTTCAGTTAATTAAACCATAAGAAAGAACTGGTTTGTGCAAATGTATCGCCATAAATTTTATAATGTGCACATTTTCTCATTCCTGTTTATCAAAACGTCATATGATTTTGAACAAGGTGATGATATTCATTCATTTATTTCTGGATACTGTAAGAGCAATTTCTTTGTAGCCTAATTCAAATCTGGGCCTAATTATAACTGAAAACAACAAAACAACGTTCTCGGCCACAGCCAAGAGATTCCACAGTCACTGTAAGTTTATGTGCATGTGCACCTGTGCAGAAATTTAGCATGGTAAACATTTACTCAAGCATATGTTTTTGCATATAACCTAATTATTATCAAGGAATACCTTAAATGACCTGTTATTTTATGTTCCATTAAAATCAACTGACAATCAGAAAACACTTTACGGATGAGTGTTCTTTTGTTCCTTTGGAAGTGCCAGTAGTTCCTGCCCTAATATCTTGGCCCTCTTCTGCAATTCACGTCAGGAAACCTTCTGTCTTGATGTGCTGGTGACAGGTGGCGTGTTCCAGAGGTTGGCTTGACGTCTGTCCAGCCTTAGGCGGCTTTTAGCTTTGCCTCAGTGACTGAGGACAGCAGAGAGAAGGTGATCTGACTGACTGCTGACCTTCTCAAGCACTTTCAGCTGCAACTTCAAGCAGCCATATTATATCAGAAAACAAGTCCATCAGCTGTCCCATTAACATGTCAAAACAAACAAATAATTAGAAAAGAACACAAGCCAAACACAATCTGGTTTCAAAGAGCTCTCTGAGAAATCAGTATGCATTTTCTCTGTTCAGTTTTCTTTAGGCTGTATTTCTCATCAGTGGTTATGATTACATACACATGAGCCCAAAATACTTATTTTATTAGACGTAGAATAGAATAATTTATTAGAATAACATATATTTTTATTTATTTTACTAACATACTTTAATACAAATATTCTATGATTCTAGGATATCTGTAAGCACATTTCCGTAAAAAAGCAAAAATACATATGCTTAAAAAAAGTACAAGATATATTTTGTCTGTATAAGGTACAGTGGGGCTCGAAAGTTTGGGCACCCCTTGCAGAATCTGTGAAAATATGAGTAATTTTCAAAAAATAAGAGAGATCATACTAAATGCATGTTATATTTTATTTAGTACTGTCCTGAGTAAGATATTGTGCATAAAAGATATTAACATTTATTCCACAAGACAAAAAAAATGCTGAAATTATTAAAATAACCCCACTCAAAAGTTTGGGAACCCTTGGTTCTTAATACTGTGTTCTGTTACCTGATGATCCTCGGCTGTCTTTCTGTTTTGTGATGGTTGTGCATGAGTCCCTTGTTTGTTCTGAACAGTTAAACTGAGCAGCGTTCTTCAGAAAAATCTTTAAGGTCCTGCAGATTCTTCAGTTTTCCAGTATCTTTGCATATTTGAACCCTTTCCAGCAGTGACTTTATGATTTTGAGATACACCTTATCACACTGAGGACATTTGAGGGACTCAAACACAACTATTTAAAAAGATTCAAACATTCACTGATGCTCCAGAAGGAAACAAGATGCATTAAGAGCTCGATGAAGATGGCCAAATTTGTCTTATTTTGTTGAAATATAATTTGTTTCCATTTAGTTCTGCCCTTCGTGAGCAACAGAAGATACTTGTATGTTTCCCGGTACACAAATTAAGTACAATTTACCTTAATCTTCAAATTCCAAAAGTTTTCACCCCCCAGCTCTTAATGCATCTTGTAAACACATTTGAACGGTAGTGTACCAAACTAAAACTGATGTCCAAAGTTTTCTAATAGTGTTACGTTGTCACAACAGAGTTATTTCTACTTGACATTAATTTACAACATTTAGGGATAAGTTGTACATTTTTAAACAGCTTTAATTAAAAAGTCAAAGTCTGAGATGAATAGAGCTAAATTCAACCATTCCCTGTCTCCAATATTTTAGCAAAAAAAAAAAAAAAAAAAATGGTCTGGCACAATTGGGTTTCGTCCCATAGGACAACCCTAATCAGCCATCAGAACTTGGCATTGGCAGCCATCCAAATTTAGCCCCGTCAGCCACCTAAACTTAATCCTGTCAACCATCCAAACGTAGTCTTCTTACAAGTAGCTTTCTTAACAATATATGACATGCCAGAAACCTCTGAGCCACCGTGGCTGTGAGAGTATTGGGTGAATGAGTCATCAGCCAGTTTGGTCTGTTGTGGAAACTACTGGAGCATCACCGTGTCCATTTTATAGCACCCACTCACTGCAAACCTCTTAAATATAAGAGGAACCATTATGAATGTGCAATTGTTCAGATGCCCTCTTGAGACATTAATTTTTACACTTTTATCATGTTTTAAGGATGCTGAACTTTTTAGTTCACCATCTAAATCATTTAAGACGGTAAAATATTCAAAATGGTCTTCTTGTCTTTAAAAAAAAAGAATGAAAAGATGAATGTTACAGAGAAAAGCGACTGCCGAAGGGATTTGGTAATCCAGATGTCTTACTGTGACACCTTTACAGGGTTGTGGCGAGACTGAAAGAGAGAGGCAAACCGAGAGAGTCTGTTGTCTCTTGATGATTTTTAATTATCAGCCTTTCATTTATTTGGCCGGCATCCGTTTAATGCTTTGAGGAATTGCGTGCCCTCAATCAACCTCCCCTTCTGCAGGGACCTATGTTAAGCATTCTCAGTCACATGTAATTGACTTTTCATGTTTGAGAGCCAATAAAGTTTATGACTATTAAACAAAACATCAAGTGAGCTGTCTTTTACCAACTATTAACGAGGGAAGCCACATTGTAAAATGATAATTAATTGCTTACTCTGGGACGCCTAATTACCAATTGTTGGCAATATTAGCTTATTAGCAGCACAGTTTGACAGCTTTGAATGCATGTCACTTGCAATGGAGAACTGTATTGGAATAGCTGACATAATTAAGTTTAATCTGGCTGTCAGACTCCTCTCTTCACTACTAATGATGTGCTTGATGCTTGACATGTGATATTAAGAAAACCCAGCAGTTTATTTATAGAACAGGTGCTGATACAAATTGGGCAGTCCCAATTTTGAGAGTTTGAAGTTCAAGAGTTTGGGATCAGTGAGATTTATTTAATTTTAAATACTTTTAATACTTTTATTTAGCAAGGTTGTAATTGAATTGATCAAATTTGACAGTACAAAGGCATTTATAAATGTTACAAAATATTTTTATTTATGAAAAAAAAAAAAATCTGTTTTCAACATTTGATACAACTACTACTACTACTAATGCATGTTTCTAAAGTTCCACATTGTATTAGAAAAATTTCTAAATTATCATGTGACACTGAAGACTGGAGTAATTGCTGCAGAAAAAGTAAATTTTGCAAACATATTCTAAAACAATACAAATATCTATCTATATCATTAACCACATCCTTCCAACCATTAGTTTGCTGGGATGGAGAGAAGGAGCCAAAATTAAAACCCCGCCCTCCATTAAACATTCGGTTTCAGTTGGAAATAAGTCACCATACTGAAATAAAGTCAGCAGCAACTTCCAGTTCACACAGATTTTAAAGGTAATGTGTTCATCTCGCAAAAAAAAAAAAAAAAAAAAAAAAAAATATTGTGTATAAAATATAACACAATATCAAGTTCTTACTTCTCACTAAATGCAACTCGGATATTAAGGAAAAATTCAGCACTCATGTAATAGGCCTACTGCTCTTGCTGCACGTGTGATATTGTTTATCTTATTATATAAATATTAGACAATAACTCATATGGGGCATTTATAAAAAACAAAATACAACTAAATACATTTCCCCAAAACTGAAAAAAGCTCACACAGTATGAAGTTCGACTTCGAGCTCGGTTACGTATCCCATGAAACTATGGCTTCTCAAAACAAACCTGCAAATAAGGAAGTTCAAATGAAATGGTTGCAACAACAAATCTATTTTTTATACCAGTTTTGCTTTTTTTTTTAAGACTATCAGACAGGTTTAGGGTTGGGTTTGGTCGGGGATATTACCAACAGATAGCATTAACTTTTAGCAGCACTCCCTGGATATTTGAATTATGAACTACCGCAATATGTACCTGAAGCAATGTAATAAAAATAAATAAATAAATAAAAATACAGCAATGCGTGTGTATATCAGCATATAAAAAAGTGCCAGGGCCACGTATTGAACCTGCGTTTTAGCGCCCCTCACTGGACTTTTCACTCGAAACGTGCAGTATTCTACATAAAAATGGTGTTGCAGAACTGCTTTTAAGATTAATTTTAAATGGTAGCTTTCACTAGGTATTACAGAACCCATTGGATGAAACCTTTACTTTTACTGTTTATGAATATGTCAATTCTAGGTTCAGGCTTATTTTTAATTGGCACAGCATTGTAAAAGCATTTAACATTAGCATTTAGAGTAAATGTCAACTGTCAAAGTTTGTCACAACTGCCTTTGCCAGTGTCATAAATCTTTGTAAATGGCATTCAGGTGTCCATAAAATTGATAATTTCTTAAACATTGAATTTCCCTCTTCTGTTTGTGCAACCTCTTTTTTTTTTTTTTTTACGTTAACAAATCATTAGCTCATCCATGAACATGATTTCTGACCGAGTCCTGTCGGATTGTATCGTCTGTGCGGATGAAGACGACAATTCCCATGATTCCACACTCATCGGCATCATCAAACTACGCTACCTGTCTTTGCTAATTTTTAATATGTGACCTCAAGCAGCGAAAAAATTACATATTGTGCCTTTAAGCTTTAAGCCCAGGGCTGTGTTTCCCAAAAGTATAAGATAAGTACATCGTAGAGCCATTGCCACCAATGATTCTTTAAAAATCTTTACTTCTAAATATGTTATTCTCTATCAGATTGCATGACAGCAATAATCAGTACTGAAATAATCAGTGCCGTGCAATAATCAGTGCCACAGCACTGATGATTGCTGTCATGCAATCTGATAGAGAATAACATATTTAGAAGTAAAGATTTGTAAAGAATCAGTGGGGTGTACCTTCACTTTTTTATGCATACTGCCACTTCTCACATGTTGCTAATATTTTGCCACTCAGAGTCAATGCGTCAGTGTCTGGATTATTAGTAATGATACAATAAAAATCACACTACTCAGAGGGGCACTAAGTGGTTGCCATCTACAGGAACATCTGAATATGGAGATTGCTAGAGTCATTTTACAAGCAGTCAGTGAGAGTGGAGTAAGTTTAGACACTGGGCCAGATGCATGAAGAGCTGTTTACCTCACAAACTCATCATCAACAGGTTTGGCATCCCTACTGTGTTCTGGACACTCACTTTCCATGATCTGGGGAATCTTCTGAGGTTCCAGAAGAGGATGACAGTATGTGCAGCAGTGAAAGGAACTGGGAGGCAAATCATGTCAGGTTACAATGTGCTGTTTGACACCAGAAGATCCAAGCAGATGGCAGATGCAGACCAGCACCCACTTTCCAACTTTGACAGATGGTCTGGCTTTTTACAAGAGATCTCGCTCTGGATGTCCCAAGCTGTAAACTCAGTCCAAGGAATGAATTCTTCAAAGTAATAAGACATATCAATCTGGTTTCATACTGTTTACATCTCCCATCTAATTACCATATCCTACCCCCTTTTCATGACTCCCCGCTGACGCTTGTGTCCTCAATCATACCCAGTCTTCTGACACCACCTGCTCTAGATGTAACCAAAAGTCTGGCCAGCCTGACTTCCCAAAGCAGTTAGATGTAACCTTGTGGATTACAAGGATTCAGAAGAATGATTATGGTCTTTGGATGAGGACTGAAATCATCTCTGAAAACTTTTGCTATGAAAATGCAAACCATTCAGCTCATATAGGCCTATAGGAACATCCAAAAGACACAGAATAATGAGGAGATCATAGGTTTGGGGACATGCACCTCCACCTCCCCACCACAAGAGGTCATATAAATGACTAGTTATGAAATAAGTTCTGAACAATAAAGTGATTAAAATATTGTAAAGCTGTTTTTCTGTAAATGTATCAAATTATGCTGAAACGGAGAAAAATATTTGAATTAATGCATTTAAAATCATAGTAAAGTATGTATTTAGAAAGCTGTGAATTTATGTAAGTTAAAAAAAGCATTTTAAATGTAATTTTATGTTTTGATGACCTTAAAGGGTTAGATCACACAAAAAATCAAAATTGTGTCATTAATAACTCACCCTCATGTTGTTCCGAACCCGTGAGACCTCCATTCATCTTCCGAACACAGTTTAAGATATTTTAGATTTAGTCCGAGAGCTCTCAGTCCCTCCACTGAAGCTGTGGGTACGTTCTACTGTCCATGTCCAGAAAGGTAAGAAAAACATCTTCAAAGTAGTCCATGTGACATCAGAGGGTCAGTTTGAATTTTTTGAAACATCGAAAGTACATTTTGGTCGAAAAATAGCAAAAACTACGACTTTATTCAGCATTGTCTTCTCTTTCAGGTCTGTTGTGAGATTTCAAAACACTGCAGTTCAATGATATCCAGTTCGTGAAAGAATCAATCGATGTAACCGTATCTTTTTGAACCAGTTCACCAAATCGAACTGAATCGTTTAAAACGGTTCACGTCTCCAATACGCATTAATCCACAAATGACTTAAGATGTTAACTTTCAGTCTGTTGTTCATTATCTGGCTCTGCTCGGTGTTTATCTTCAGTTCTCTCTTCACAGCAGTTCAGTCAGTGTACTGTTTGAGTACATGAATTACTCCGGGATACTGGTTTGTTTGAACTCAGAGGGAGTGTCAGCCACATTTAAAAAGTTAACAGCTTAAGTCATTTGTGGATTAACGCGTATTGGAGACGCGAACCGTTTAAAACGATTGAGTTCGATTTGGTGAACTGGTTCAAAAAGATCCAGTTACATCGAATGATTCGTTCGTGAACCGGATTTCACAAGCTGCTTTGTTTTGAACTCTCTCTCACAACAGACACAGAAGAGAAGACAATGCTGAATAAAGTCGTCGTTTTTGCTATTTTTGGACCAAATGTATTTTTGATGCTTCAAAAAATTCTAACTGACCCTCTGATGTCACATGTACTACTTTGATTATGTTTTTCTTACCTTTCTGGACATGGACAGTATACCGTTCACACAGCTTCAATGAGGGACTGAGAGCTCTCTGACTAAATCTAAAATATCTTAAACTGTGTTCCGAAGATAAATGGTTTGGAACAACATGAGGGTGAGATATTAATGACATAATTTAGATTTTTGAGTGAACTAACCCTTTAAAGGATCCTTATAGTTTTACCTAAAATCTTTTGTCAGTATCTGTGCTCTGTCTAGCACTTTACAAATTTCCCTAGAGGGACAAACTTAATATATATATTTTTTTTAATTAGATCAGAATAATCGCCCTTGAAAAACTTTTTGTCCCTGTGAGGATTAAACAACACAACAACATCTAAGAAAATGTCAGCCTAATTACACTGGTATATGTTTATGGGATCCAAATATGCATAAAGCATACAGATACAGTAATAGATGTTAACAATGTGTCAGACAGTTCTGAAACAGGCTGCTTTTACAAGTAGTAAAGCTCTACTAATGTGACTTGTTACGTTTGGAGATTTGCAGTACTTCAGGGCATTTCTGGGTGGTGTGGTGAAGCGTTTGCCCTTCTGTTCACTTCTTTCTTGCCTTTGCTGTTCCCCCTTCACTCGCAAGACATTCCCTGAATGCTAATCCAGTGTTACTCTCTCTCTCATCTGTGAACTGTGAGATAAAAATCATTCATAATTCAATATCTTTCCACCTCTCATTTCCTCACACAATCTGACAGAGAGAGAGAAACAGAACACCAAAGCCCTCCCCAGTCCTTCAGGACTGCATCTTCAACTTCATGCCCCCTCAGGATGGGGCGGCAGCAAGGGACCATCTCTATTCCAAGTTGTACCTGCTGAATCATTCATGAAAAGTAAGGGAACATACACTGTCTGTCTCTCCCCAAGAACTGTCTCAGTGTTTTTAAAAGAAAAACAGATTTGAGCCATCTCGGTTTTAAGTGCAAGCTGAAAGTGTGTTAGAGAAACCAGTTTGGCATGAAGATGCGGAGAACGTCTTGGGCAGTCAAGATGCTTCTCTCAAACCCCCTCCTCAACTCGCTCAAATCATGTTCAGTCAGTTTTTTTTAGCTGTGAACATCCCAGCTAGTTACCTTTTTCAGTGTTTCTGTAAAGATATACCCAGCCCGTGAGCTGCATTTTTTGTTGTTCACTGTGTGTGATTATCATAAAGTCCTACAGGGAAATGAGTTGATTCTCTACATAGAAATGAAGTGAATTTTATCCTTTATTACAAATATGAACTTATTGGTCATATTTGTAAATATATTTACATTTTGTGACATGGTGCACAGCAATCGAAATCTGTTCAATCAAATCATATGATACTGTAACCAAAAATATGAACAAGTCTCTTCTGTCTACATGTGTATACTGTGTGATTCAAACAAGTGATCCCAACCTCAGACAGATGAACAGCAGATGCAACTGACAAACAGATGACATCTGAAAATAATGGAGGCTTGTCAGGATTCTCCAAAACAAGGTTAACACAGTTGTTGGGAGTTGTGTGGAGCAGTTTAAACATTGTGTTAAAGATGAATACTTGTGAGATTGCAGTAGCAGGGCTGTCTCAAAATTTGTTCAATTCATATTATATTGTAACACAAAATCTGAAAAGTCTGTTCTGTTTACATGTGCATTCTGTGTGATTCAAACAAGTGAGCACAAGTGTCATTCAGGCAGATGAACAGTAGATTTAACAGACGAACAGATGAAAGCTGAAAATATTGCTTGTTAGGATTCTCCAAAACAAGGGCATCCGGCATAAACCATGTGCCAAATCAGGCAGCGTGGACCCCTGATAAAGGGAGCAAACCGAAAGAGATAGAAAGCGCGAGAGAGGATTCTCCAAAACCCATTTAAAACAGCTGCTTTGAGGTTGTATGATTAAAACAAGTTTGTAAGTGGATGTTGTTATTGCTTACTGTTTATTCATCTGTAGATGTGATGAATAAACATTTAAACTCAAATTTGTTGCTAAAATGTTGCTAAAATATTTTATGGGTACAGACACAGACACACACACACACTTAGTTTAAAAGTGGCTTTGCAGACTCCTGTAACACCAACGATACTTTGCAATCCAGAGAAGGACTTCCATTCAAGTGTGTATATCCTTGACAAATACATTGCCTGTTATCAGTATAAGTGGGATTGATGCTCTGTCGCTAACAGAGAGGAGTGTGTACCGATGAGGAAAATCAGCACCAATAAGAGCAGATTTAAATGACTGCTGTGGCCCGCGATGGGCTCAGCAGATGACTCTTCAGTACGGCAAATCAACCGGCAACCTTGGCTATGAATGTTCATCACTCTTTCCCTCCACATTCACATTACTCTCTGGAAACTTCCCTGAATAGACCACGGAGCTCAGTGTGGTGTTTATTTCTGTACATGCAGGCCTTTGTTCTTGCTTGTGGTGTTTTGATTTTTTTAATTAATTTATTTTAGGGACTGCATGATTGCGCCAAAATGAACTGGACAAGGACAGAGACAAAAGCTTCTGCAGCATATTTCCTTGAAATTGGTGATTAGGTTTTTAGTGCTTATTTTCACTCAATTAAGTACAGTAACCTCTCATTGTACAATTGTCAATAAATGTGACTCACGTCGGTTACAAATTGTTCATTAAAAGCTCTTTGCTGTGCAAAGAAATAGTTAGCATAAGCCGCTTTAAGATGCAGTATTTGGAAACAAGGATCATTTTGGCATATTTTCAAAATGATATTGGCTTACAACTAAATGATCCAAAAAGCTTATAGTGCTTGGATGCCAATACAAATGACTGAAAGACCATATCTGGACCAATTAGTTTTATCTTCTAAGTGGTTAGATCACTTGCGCGCCTTGAAGGATCTTGGCTAATACACTTGCTGGCTCTGCTTGAACGTCTGCAGTGCAGACTCGTTCATGCTAAAAATGTTAATGATTTTCTGAAACAACATTACAGGATCTGTATATTGCTTTTCTAGAATATCTAGCCATGCTGGTGTTTGGTGCCAGCTATGGCATGACAACAAAATGCTTTTAAAGCTAGTCTCACTGCATCAAACTACAATCAAATCACAGCTTTTAAGGTCGGCAGGCGTTGAAATGTGCACAGTACTTTAATGAACCTCTGGCATAAGAGCTGCCCACCTCGCTAACGTGCCAGTTTGTGCGGTAGCTGCAACAGTGAGCTGGCTCCTCATAATTACAATACTCTGAATTCAGCACTCAGCGAAATAACAAAAAGCGCCTTTTGAGAGGAGTGCTGACTCTCCTTTTCATAGAAAAATGAGGAAGTAGAGTGGTAGAAGATGTTGTTTTAGATGTTTTTCAAAAAGACTACCTGCCAAATATTTATTAAAGTTTGAACAGTGAGGCATATCAGAGTCCACAACTGTGCAGTCTAAAAGAGTGTTTAATAAAATAATATTTGTTGATGTTTTTGAAAGAAGTCTCTAATGCTCACCAAGGCTGCATTATTTTGATAAATAATATGATACTAAAAAAAAAAAATACAAAAATTATTTTTCAGCAGCCATTACTCCAGTCTTCAGTGTCAGTTGATCATTCAGAAATCATTCTAATACTGGGTGCTCATTAAACAGTTTTTAATTAATACGAATTATAAAAAAGACATTAGTAAGAGAAAGATAGGGAACGTAAAAAAAAAGGTTCAGTTTATTTTTAGGTAAACCAATGTCTTGAGTGTACCAGCATATAGCATGTAGAAAACTCTTTTGACATTCTGATTTAAGGACAAGATATCCATTTTTACTGCCAAAGAAAATCATATCCAGAAATGAATTCCCCACAGTGGAAAATAATGTGACATTTTTTTATGTGAATTGATGGAAGGCAGTTCTGCAAATGCACTCACAAGAGACAAGCACCTGGTTACTAGGGAGAAAACCGCACGCTCACATTGATTGCTAGGGCAGTTGACTGACACAATTTGACTCCAAATCCCCAAAATACACAAAGACACAGTTCACCCATAAAATAAATATTCTCATCATTTTGTTACAAAATTGTATGACGTTTTCTTCTGAGCAACACAAAAGAAGGAATTTTAAAGAATCTCATACAATGCCATTCAGTCAATGGGGTCCAAAACAACTTTAGAAAGCTAAACCAATGCCATTGAACACATAACACTTCAGTAGCACTGAGGGATGCAGCAAAGAGTGCAACATGTCCAAGAGGACAATCTTGCAGAATATGAATGAAGGAAATCTGTGTTTCACTTGACAGCGTGTCACTTCCTGACACAGTGAAGAGAGCAAATCTATATTATTAATGCATGCAGCTGTAAAGACCTTTAACCCCAACACTATGTCTGTGTGATAGCTGAAACTGATATGGATCAGCACGTTCCCAAATTACACACCATACTGACTCACTGACTTAATCACAACTGAAACTCAGCAGCCTATCAGGCTCAGACAGAGTGCAGGATGTAAGATGGTAAGAAAAAAGAGGGAACAGATAAGAAGAAATAGGATATAGAATTACTTAACTGCCATGCACATTATTCCAAAATGAAAATGTCTGTCATCATTTACTCGTAATGTTGATCCAAACATGTGTGTCTTTGTTCTGCGACACACAAGTAACAGTGACTGGAGCTTCTAAGCTTCCAGAAGAACTCAAATAAACCTTAAAATTCCATAAATTATCATAAAATTGGATCCATGTTACTTCCCAAGTCTATTGTGATGAACTGATAGAAATTAAAATCTTTATTCAGCGATTATCTTTCACAGTGGGCTGTTAACCATTGTGACTGGATCAGTGACTTGTGAAGGAATAATTTATTGAATTGGATCAAATGATTTGGTAAAAAGATCTGACTTAAAATGATTCATATACAGTATGCACTTCTCTAATTGACATGCCAGGGACAAGTCAAGTTGGTCTGTTTCTTACACAAAGAGCTTCAGAAAACTTGCATGTGGAGTGCTTGTGGTATTTTTATGATGTTTCTCTCTCTCTCTCTCTCTCTCTCTCTCTCTCTCTCTCCCTTTTTTCTGACAGTCTTTGTTCTCGGTCATGTTCATTATATTGAAAAGAGTAGCCAGTATAATATTCAAAACCACTTTTTTAGTAAGTGAGTAAGTCATGGGGGTCTGGAACAAAATGAGGGTGAGTAAATGATTTCAGACTTTTTACATTTGTAAAAGTGCAGTTAATATCCAAGCCTCATTACAACCCAATTTGCGGCAGAAATGTATACTCCAGTATAAAATACATCTGACATAAAACAAAAAAGGGATTTTTTCAAGAGTTTTATTTCACCTGTTCTTTTTAGACACGTTTTCAAATAATGATAGTGATATTTTTTCCGTGTGTGACCAAAGTGATAATATTATGTTAATGGCCAGCTATTTTGACGCTTAAGGTGCTTCTTACAGTAATGATATGCTAGTAGAGATTCATAAACTGCTTTCCTCTTGCTTGACTCTGTCATATGCTTCTGGTTTGGTATAATGAGAGCATTTCTTTCTCGGCAAACTGCTTTGATATGCTAAAGCAGGTCTGATCTCGTAGTTCTGGGAAAAGAGCACACTGGTCCCTAGGGCTCCTCGAATAAACCCTTGGAGAGGTAAGGGAAAGAGACCATGACAATATTATTTGTTGTTGTTAATGTCGTTAATTTTTCTTGCGGAAAAAATAAGGTCTGACAAGATATAATTAACAGAAAGAAAAAAAAAAGACCTATTTCCAAAAATTCAGATTCCAGGTGTTTTCTGTTTATACATTTCTTTCTCTAGGTGGTTTTCTTTGTGTAATCTCCCTTTTTCTCATCTCTTGCAAATAAAAATGACAGAAAATTGCAGTGTCCAATACAATATTGATCAAAACTCATCACCTTTTTAACAGATGGAGTTATAAGTCGGAATTAAATAGATGTCACGTTTATTTCTGTTTAAGGTTGTTCCTATTCTTGATTCAATAGTGTGTGTTTTGCAAACTGCTCATGCTACACAACCATAAATAATAATTAAAATCTTGCTATTCATCAACATTTTACTAAGCTCTTGATTTAAATAGTCCTTAAGGGATGTGTCTAAAAATATCCTTAAATGAATAAGAAATACATCAACAATATATCATGAATGAATTCCTGTCTGTTGTTTTGTTTATCTTTAGAAATGCCTTGCATGAAAGAGGAGTCACGACCAGACTTAAGACCAGCTGTTTAACCTGGGATCACATTCTCAGTTGTTTGGCATACGTTTTTTTTTTTTTTTTTTTTTTTTTTTTTTGCACAGTTACGATGTATGGGTTTTAAAGTCTGATTTTCTATTCAGTTGAATGTACTTTATTGAAATTGTTTGTGTCTACATTAAAGTATGTCACAAAATGAATAATTGTGATCATAGTAATATACAAGGTAATAATATGAAATATAAAAATTCCCAGACAGCAATATAGTGTTGGCCCAGATCCGGCCCACATCTGGCCTGTCTGAAATCCATTCGGGACGGATCTGGGCCGACACTGCTTGCTGTCTTGGTTGGGTCTGGGCGATATAAGGCTCAGGTGTGGCTCAGATTTGGGGATTCTGGTTTACTTAAGGCACCAATAATAAAACCTGTTTTGGCCCAGATCAGGGCCAGCTAAGGCTGATTAACTGGCTGAGATTCGGGCCCGTTATGGCCCATGTGTGGCCCGAGTCTTTAATCCAGTTCTGGGCCACTTCCGGGCCTTCATTCTTTGCGGTACTTGGGCCAAAGGAAAAGTCATTGTGTGGCCCGGATCTGGGCCAGAAGACATTTGCTATTTGGGTGCACACTTCCTTTGATCAGACATGTAAATGCCTTGTGGTAGCAAGGCACAGAAAAAAAGTTCTATCATGTTTACCAGCCCAAGACCCGGGGAATAATGATTTCTCAGAAGTAGCACAGGTTTTTCGAGTCACTGACCTCCCAGCAGCCATCCAACTGGCAGGGGCTGCATGTAATAATAAAGTGAGAAGAGTTTGTTGTGCTGTTTTCTGTCTTGGAACAAAGTACAGCATTCATGTAAGTACCTCAGCCACTACTGTTCCCTAGGGAACCTGAGGTGTTTTACTATAATATAAACAAGTGCCTGACTAGGCAAAAGCAAAGACGAAAAAAAAAGATGTCTGACTTGCCATAATGACCACAGATACCCCCTTAAATGTAATTATTGTTCAGTAAAATATGAAAAGCAGAACTATCATGTTGTGAAGTATGCCTCCAACTTAATGTTGGAGGCATACTTCACAACATGATAGTTCTGCTTAATACTTGTTCGATAACAATCTTGACCCTATAACTAGCAATAATGCTTATTGAAAGGAACTTGATTATTTCAAAAAGGTGTGATCAAATTAGACAATTTTTCTTGGGCAAAAAGGTCCATTGTTTATTGTCAGTAGTGTAATGAGACTAGAAACCATGCAGATTTCTGTTGGTCGAAGAAGCATGTCCAATATAAAACATGGAATTATTTTATTTCAGTAGGAATTAATGGGATCGTGCAGGGTGAAAATCCAAATTTGCATGGATTCCTGTTGAAATAACTGGTTTCCACCCATGAAAATTCATTGAACAGTGAATGTGTCTGTAAGTCTCTGCTCAAAACTACTGTATTGCCTTGTATGCAAATGGAGGGTAATGGGAACCAAAGTGTTGGTTCAGAGGGTTAGGATGGACGTGAAATTCATCCGCAGTGAGCTTATACTGTATATGGGACATGACATTATACATCCATCAGCTGGAGAGGCCAAGGCCTGGGCAACACATGCAACCCCCTTGCATGCCTCACCTGTCGCCTGAGGTAAAGGTGGAAAAATAGAGTAGGCAATAACCACAATCACTCAATTACTCATGGTGGTGTTGTTTTACCAGAAATAACATAAGTGCATTCTTCAATGTCCCACCAGCTCCCATGTCCTAGCCACCTGTGTTATAATGGCACCTAGTGAAGAGGGCCATTTCGTTTTAACAGGTTTTAGGATGAATTACACCAGACAGACTCCCTGTCAAGGCTAAAACAAAATAGATTTGTTTTCGGGTCATATATTAGGTTCTTCAGTGAGAAAAGGTTGATTTCTCCTCCCATTGAAAATTGATTTTTTTTCCCCCTCAGCTAATAAAACTTTAAATTCTCATATTAAAGTTCAGATAGTATTATTCTTTCCTCCTACGTCCAAATCTATGACATCCCCTGATTCCTCCTGGATGGCTTTTCTACAACATTTTAATAAGAATTTGATGATTTTTAGGGATTTGTAGGTGTAAAACGTACACTCCTGACAGAACTTAACAGGGAGCTATGTTTCATTTGAATGTCTGTGTGTCAGGTATTACATATTTGTTGTCGTATTAAAGCCTCAAAGTTGAGAACGAGAGACAGATAACTATTCTGAATTAGCGTGATTGAGTATGCTAAGCAGCTTTTCAGGTAAACCTACAGGAATGCCAAATGAGTTGCTCTGCCTAAGAGATACTCTGAAGCGCTTGGATTCTGCATGGGAATCCAAATGAATGTAAATGACATGTATATTTCAGTGCACTCAAGAGGCATTGCAGCATCTC
This sequence comes from Carassius auratus, assembly GCF_003368295.1. Taxonomy (NCBI): domain Eukaryota; kingdom Metazoa; phylum Chordata; class Actinopteri; order Cypriniformes; family Cyprinidae; genus Carassius; species Carassius auratus. The sequence goes on along the minus strand of NC_039261.1, from coordinate 11,440,289 downwards.
ACAGAAAAACACAAGTAGTGCAGCTCAAACTCTATTGTTTGTCCTCACTGCCGCTATTGCATGCATATGCCAAGACCACTGTTAAACATTCAAAATAGATTTAGAGAAAGGAGTTCTAAGGATATCTAAGGCATACAAATCGTTAGAATCAAGTGCATATAGTCTCAATGCGCTAGCTGCTTGGTTTGTTAAACACCAAAATTGATCCTATTTACTTTCTTAATACATTTTCCAGGTGTTACTAGGAACAATTCATCAGTACATGTTATTCCCAGGGAGGTCTATAAGAAAAAGCTATTTGTCAACAATTTATATTCTGTGATGGTTTCAATCTGAATACATGGCTACCTTTTGAACAGCCATCACTGGAGAAAAATGCTTTTTGCCACTGGGATAGTATAGTTATGATATGTGCCAGCAGGGGTTTGGTTATTTCCAAAGAAAAAGGGTCTGTCTTCATAAGCTCACATCAAAATGTAACGTAAATATAAAATGTGAATATTCTCCACCTTTGAAATGACTTTTTTGTTCAGTTGATGTTACCAAGCACTATTATTTTTGAGCCTTTTCCCTCCAGCCACCATGTATCCAATCAATTGCCTATGAATAATATCAAGGCACACCCTACATTTTTCTGTATTCTCGATCATCCCTGAAACGTGTGATTATGGAAGTAAAACAGTTGTGAGCATTGTTTCATGCTAACTTTAAAAGCCTCCCAGATCCACTGGCGAATACTTTGAATGTGCATAGAACAAGTGATCCCAACCTTAGCTATTCGTGCTGCACTGTTTTCATTCATTATGTGTGCCGTCGAAACCATTTGACTAGCATGAACTGATGTATTCATCCAGTTCTCTTCATCTGAGGTCATTGTCAATGTCATGCTGTTTTTGGTAGTAAGACACATACTGTATGCAGACTTTCATTTTCTTGATCTATTGTTGTCTTCCTAAATAGCACACAATCATCACGTGTTACAGATGAGATGAAAAACAATGATTTTTATTTATTTATTTATTTTTTTTACTGTGATGTTACCTTGAGCAAATCTTTGCTGGCATTGGCACTATGAAAAAAAAAATATTCTGCTTTTTTGTCATTTTTATTTACAGATCATCTGGAGGCCATCTCAAAGTGACAAGTATGATGAATGCATATCCAAGTTAACAGGCCAGATGTTGAGGTATAGTAAACGGTTTGAGCTCAGACAGGAAGCCTTAGCTGTGGCCTGTTCGTCACTGATACCAATCTTATTGTTATCAGGGATATCTCTAATGAAAAGTGTATAAAGCAGGATCTCTGCCCCATCCAATGTTCTGTTCCCACCCTTACCATCTGGAAAAGGGCTAAAAAGCCTTCAGGACAAAATATCTAGATTAAGGAACAGTTTCTTCCCACAAGCCACCAGACTATTCAACAATCATTCTGGAGAGTACTTCATTTTGTTTGAATTAACTGCTTTGCAGAACATTGGAAATGTTTCACATTGCACTTAAAGTCAGCATGAAAATGGCTGGTCTTAACAAAGATCTTAAAGATCTTCTTGCTCTCCCTCCCTCTATTTTGACATTTTTAATCAAAACATAACTTGATTTTCTGGTGGAATGACAGACTTCTCACTTGGTGCTCCAATCAATTACTTAAATCTGCCCCGTTTTTACATTCAACTGCAGTCTATCCAATACAGAGCTAATGGACAGAAGCCTGGTTGTGTTTTACCTGGATGTGAATAGAAAAAAATCAATGCAGTGAATAGCACAATTCTAAATACAGGTTAAAAAAATTTAAATAAAATCAATATGGAAAATTCCTTCATATATATATATATATATATATATATATATATATATATATATATATATATATATATATATATATATATATTATAGATAGTTCTGTCAAACGATTAATCGCGATTCAAAATAGTAGTTTTTTTTAATAAACATTTTTGTTTACATAATATATGTGTTATACATATGTGTGCATATTTATTATTTATATACGAAAAAACATGCATGTATATATTTCGTTTTTATATCAAATATATTTATATTAGGGCTGTCAAAAATAGCGCGTTAACGGCGTTAAATAGTTGTTTGTCGTTAATTACGTCAAATTTTTTAACGCATTTCATGCATGCTCAGTGTGACAAATTATTCAGGTCAGGAAAGTCTCGTCGATTTCTGAATTCTCAAGATAGTAAAAAACAGCGGCGAGCGCTGAGACGAAAACACAGAAGAAGCTTAAGGTTTTACACCAGTTACTCTCAAATACATTCATGACAAGCTCGATAAACTGAGAAGACTTTGGTAGTTGATACCCTGCTGGAGCTTCTTCCTGTTATAGCGTCCTGTGTTTCACATTGCCCATGCGCAGAACGCATACATGCAATGCAGGGAAAATTACAGCTGTTTGGAAAAGCATATGCATTTTTACTTGGTTTTACTGGCACTTGAAGCCTTCAGAACGTGAAAATATCGATCCTAAAGTATTGTGGCAGAGCAAATGAACACCTCCCAAAAACAAGAGAGCCCAGAGTGCAGAGGGCGCATGTTTGTGTTTCTGAGTTCATTCTTTCGAGTTTCTCTATGCATAATTTCATAGATATGTGGCTATATTTAACCACTGGTTCACCTAAAACTCTTACACTATCTGTAGTTAAATGGCATGGTTTGATATAGTGCACAGGTAAATTTGATCTATGTAAATGTTAAACTTTTGAAATTCAGAAAAAAAAAGAACCACATATTGATGAATCAATACATGAAAATTATATATCTGTGTCCTGTTATTTATCTTTTGGTATGCATTTCAGAAAAAAATGGTTACGATTCAGGTGTAATTGCAAATAGTGATTAATCATGATTAATCCACTGAAAATTCTGATTAATTTGATAAAAATTTTTAATCATTTGACAGCCCTAATTTATATATAAATATAATATAACATAATAAACATCTTAATGTTTATACATATTTATAAATTTTTCATACATACTGTATGTGGCTGCATTTATATATACATAATGAATATACAAAGAAAACATACATATATTATTTTGTATGCGATTCATCACGATTAATCATTTGACAGTACTACCTTTCTGGGCCTTGAACATGTCAGTTATGTTGTTATTTATGCAGTGTCAGAAAGCTCTCAGATTGCATCAAAAATATCTTAATTTGTGTTCCGAAGATGAATGAAGGTTTGGAACGACGTGAGGGTAATTAAATAAAAATTAAAGACAGAATTTTCATTTTTGGGTAAACTATCCCTTTTGATAAAAACTGTATTAGTATATTTGATATTAAAATAACTCTGGTCACTACTTTTGTCACATTACGACTTTAAATCATGGAGTTAATGAAACATAAATGTTTAATTGATTTCTCTTTTTGTTCAGTGGTTGTTATATAATGCGGTTACCACTGATACTAACTGCCTGGATGCTACTCCTCAATGTGAAAGGCAAACGAGAGAGTGTTGCTTGGACTGGCAGAGAATTTCACTGTGCTAATGATTTGCAGTAATTTCAGTGAAAGCCCGGCTTTATTAGGTTTGGGGCAGGAGGGAGAGGATGTGCACCGCTGCGATAGGGCAGAGGAGAAGAAAGAGGCAGGGGGTCTGTGCTAGCATTTTCAGTCAGTCGCACTAATGGAACAAGTGAAAGAATAAACACATTCTATTATTTCCCCACCCTGCTGGGCGTTGTGAGGAATACAACAAACAGCTGAAAAACAATGTCCCTACAGACCTCATTCTTCTGCTTAGAGAGGTATTCAGGACACCTCAAAAACTAATTCACAGATAAATGAACACATCAACATTAAATAAATGGATAAATGAATGCATCAGCGGTGATTGTGTACATCACTGGTCACTCAGATGTTGCTCAGGAGTCTTAATGGAATAAATTAAATTTAAATATCATCTTCATGTCTCAGACGATCCTCATAAAAATCACTGGATTAAATAAAAGTAGATACAAATAGACAATTATTGATACACAATACAATGAGCCTCACAAAATGTAGATAGAACTGCTGAAATAATTTGGTTTCGGAAAAAAAATATTTAACGAAAATAATTGAGTGGTCACATTTTATTTTAAAGGTCCAATTCTCAATATTAATTAACTATTAACTATGAATTTGCCTCAATAAACTACTAAATACTGGTTATTATGGATGTAATTAAATGTAGGTATTGGGTAGGATTAGGGATATAAAATATGGTCATGCAAATTATGTAATTTATAATAAATAGACAATACACTAGTAATATGCATGCTAATAAGCTAAAAGTTCACATTGAGAATTTTTTTCCTATACTAAAGTGTTACAAACTGAGTTGATAAAAAAAAAAAATAATAATAAAAAAATACATTTGATTGCAGACTTTTTGCAAATTTAATCACAGTGTGAGATATTGAGATCTTAGACTTAGTAATGGAAGTAGAAACAGATATTTTCTTCAGTATTGTGATGTAAATCTGAGTAACGGATTCAAAAAGCTCTTTAACTGCTATTCCTCAGATGTTGAATGGATTTTGAAATAAATAAATACTTAAACATGCATTGATGAATTATTCACATTAAGATCAATAACATGCATGTAGAAAATACGACGGGGGAATTTCCATTTCATTCTGACTTTAATCTCACTGCCGTCTAGGAGAAACAACCGTGATATTAAAGAGGTCTTGTTAGTAATTACTCTTTCCTGTGGGAGTGTTCAGAGAATTAAATGTTTTTAACAACAAATGAGATCTTGTCAAATGACCCAACCACAGCTATATTAGAGAAATAAGCTTAACTCATCATGTTTGTAGCTGACTCGAAGGGTATAAGCACTTTACACTCAGACATAATGTGACCATTTTTTTTGCTTGTGTCGATTTCAAAGACTTGTGAAACTGTCAGAAACTGCGAACCTATAGTAAAAAAAAACAAGAGCTCTGATGATCTCTGATTGTTTATAATGCTTTTAATTCGTACTAATCCTGCTATAATGGTATAGATTTAGAAAAATCTATCTCCTAAGCGCTGATGAATCATGTCTTTGGTTGCACTGAAGTAAAAATGTAATAATTTTCAGTAGCCATATCTCCCACGGCTATAGTTCACAAACATATTAGTCTAATGCTGCGGGTGAAAGCTCAATGTGTGTATGTGTGTATGTACACAAATAACCCCACATTCACTCTGTAGCTGAAAGCTTTCCAATATCTATAAAATTCCACACAGAAAACAACAACAAAAAGTGTGTAGTCCACAGTGAGTAAGAAACATTGTGCATTCTTCAAAGAAGTATAATCAAACTTCTATTTTAAATGAGTTTCCCATACTAGCCTAGCTAAGCTGTTTGTTACTCATATGTATTCTATAGATACCATCAAATCCAGTGTATTTGCCAACTAAATGAATGTGACTTTTCATATCACCGGACCTGTTTGTGAAAGCTGTATTTACTCAATATTTTTTGCTTTTCTCCTCACTCGGTCCCTGGAGCCGCAGTGCCTGCACGGTTCTGTGGGCTACAGAATCACCATGCATACACTAGCACAATTTACCGTGAAATGGGCAAACAGCGAGGAGGCGGCTCTGTTCCACTTTTGGCAACGTTTGAAACTAGATGTGTGATATGAAGACCATCAACATCGCTGGCAGCCATCAAGAATTCTTCTCAGTCTGGAGCCAAGGAGTTTATATGCACACAACAGAAATAGTCAAATTATACTCAATCGAATAGCTTGCCGTTTTTCAGGGAAAAGTGGAATGTTAGGAACGATTTTGTCTGAGACAAATGAATGCAGTTTTTCTAAAAGCTAATAACTGTTGGCTTTGTTAGCATGTTTTGCTAGCATTGTTTTGCTTGGTGTGTTTGCGATATTTAGTGTTAAAGACCTAGAATGTGGCACAACAGTAAGACATATTCACATTTATATGAAAATATGTATTTTTATCACTTCTAAATCATATTCTTTGGTCTTCACAAGTAAATATAGGTAGCAGTGAGCAAGTGCAAGTGTTAATATAAGGTCGGTATGACCGCAGATTGTTAAAACTCAGAAAAAAGCCTCAGGCAAGTGAAATGTTTAGGACCTAGCAGCTTTGATTACACCTCTCCGGCCAGCCTATTATCTGTCTGAAGGACTCTAGTTCCATCATTTTAGCCCCTTGGAAGAAAATAGCCAGCTGCACCCTGTATATTCATTTTAAGACATACTTTATTGTTATCTTTAAACCTGGGTTTAGCATCTGTCGATGATTAACTGTGCACTTTTATATGTGTCCTAGTCCTCAAACATGGCAGTATGAAAAAAGGGGCAATACAATGAAAATTTCATGAATATGAAGGATTTCAAAGGTGTGTCTGTGATTAAGTGACATATGGACAAGCTCATCTAAGTGCATTTAGGCAAAATGTATTCAGAAGATCTACATTTAATTACAATGAGCACTTTGGATGGAACTGCAATAACTGTTAGGTCCATTAATCTGGCCTAGTTAGCACAAATACAAATAATAAAAGGGGGGAATGCACTTTTGTTTGCAGCTCTAGTCTATGGATATAGTAGTAGTAAATCTTAACACCAGGAGTTGGTTATGGAAGATAGTGATAAATTACTTCACCCTGTTTAACCAAAAGCTATGAAGCTTTGAAGCTGTTTCCTCAATAAAACAAATACAAGGTCTATGCGAGATTGGTTTTTATGATAGAAGCTGCACCGATGGTATATTTTCTCCAATATCTAGATATAGAAAAACTGTTGGTGGACTAACTTCATAAAGATGAGTCAATCTTATGAAATAAGGCAAGATAGCAGATTCAAGGACTCAAGCTAGATCTTGAGAAATCATTCTCAGTTGATTTTTGGAAGCACAACAAGCTTTGTCAAGATAAGTAAAGTTGTTCTTCACACCAAACATTGGTCAGCGGGTGCACTTACAATACTCTGTGGTGTGAAATGCATCAGAAAAGCAGTTTTCTGCTGAGAGGAATAGCACACAGTCATCCCCTAGCTGAGAAGCTTACCGAAAGGTAAATAAGCCTTTGTTTGGGGTCAGGAGCATTGCTGCTGTCCGGTACAATTTCCTCTGAGACCACCTGCAATAATATGGCTCCACTAGGATTCCTCATGAGGCAGACAAGCCCTTGTTTTCCACATTCACGCTAAGGATTTACTTGCAGAGCAGTGCCCATGCCGCGGTGTAAATCTGTATTGAACTCAGCCTCATGATTTGATAACCAGACGTTTCTCTAAGCACCCCAGACAGCCTTTATCCCTCAGCTTAATGTCCTAGCAGCTGAATGTAATGTGAGGAGATGGATGGCCCCAGCCGTCTCCCCACACCAGACCGGGCTGTGAGATTGCATGTCTGATACCGTCCTCCATTTCGTTGGCCGCTGGCATTGTTTTGATCAATATGGCTCCCTGATCCACCGTCCGTCAAGCCTGGAGTTGAGCAATATCTCCAAAGTGTATAGAGACGGGTGAGGGGGCGTCCAGCCCGACCCTCTCGTTCTCACTCAATCTTTCCCATGATTGTTGCTCTTGAAGGAGGGAACTCTGTTTTCTTGGTCCTCTTTCCTAAACTGTCCCAGTGCGTCTGGTAGTTTGTGATCTACCGGGTTCCTCTAGAGTTCAAGCATTTATCATCTATCAGGTCCTTTATTATATTAATAAAAAAAACTGATTGTAGCACAAAAGAGTCTTACCATTTACTACACTTTGTTATTCTTCCAATGATTCACCTCTAGCAACAACCCTCTCATTCTCACTCAATTTATTCCACAATTACTGCTTTTGAAGGAGTGAAACCTTGTTTTCCCATTCCTCTTTCCTAAACGGTCCCAACTAATCTGATACACTGTAGTTTGTGATTTACCAGATGCCTTTGGAGTTTAAACCGTGAACTATGTTATTTTAGCTGTACAAAATCAGTCAAATATGCTACTTGATGTTGCAAACTGGTAATTATCACATTATTCACATTTATAAATGATACCCATAAACAAATTGATCTTAGCAAAATTGTTCTACCACCTCTCTCTATCATCATCACGTTATTTAAATGTATTGCATTAATCATAAACACACTTACTGTAGTTCAACCGTTTATCACACACTGTTATTCTTCTAGTCATTTACCTCTTGCCACAATCCAAAGGATCAAAATCGAGAAATCAAAAGGAGGCAACACATTCCTCTTTCCTAAACTGTCTCTACCCGTCTAACATTTTGTGATCTACCGGGTGCCTTAAGAGTTCATGCGGTGACCTGGACTCTGTGAGAACCCCTCTCTATCACTGCTGCCACCATTTCTCTTTCTCTCTGAGGGGAAGTGCTGCTTCTACATTCCCTCTTATCTCCAAATCAACTGCTCTCACACAACATCCCATCATAGATTTAGGAGGAGCCTGGAGGGGACAGCGAGAGTACAGCGGGATTTTTTGCCGCTGGCGATCTTCAAATTCAGAATACTTGTAAACGAGCCTTTTTGACCCGCTTGAACGGTCCCTAAGCAAGATGACTGTTCCTTTCCCCTTAACGGTAACAGTACTGTTCAGATAGCAATGTAGCAATGTCAATAAATCAAGCATGAGATAACGCGACAGGAGAAAAATGGAGCTTTCTCTCAACGCCATCAAACAAAAGGGTCAAAAGTGGAATTAAATTACCCTACCTCTCCCTTTTTTTTTATGACAGGGATGTCCTAATGGTGTCGACCTGATCCCTAAGACTTAAAGTACAATACAGGAATCGCTGCTGAGTTGGTCCATCTGCTTCTCCTAGCACCATACATTATGCAAAAGCACAATTAGGGTGATTTATAAAAGGCACAATTGGATCTTTAAGGCTACATCCGCTCTTCGGCGACTGAGGGTTCATGGCAGGCACTGTTTCTTTTAAGTGCGCTGAATTTATTGTGAGTTTTAAAAGCAAATTGATTGACATGACACAATGAACCAAGAAAATATTCTACAAGTTTCTTCAGATGAGTCACCATGTCTATCTAAAATTGCAGATTGTTCATACAGATTCTTTTTTTCTTGTTATACATGCATGCATATTTTGAAGATGTGGAAATGAATAAAACAGTAAACACTGGTTCTTCTATCTGTTTACACAGGTACAGTTACAAAGATATTATGACGAAACAACAAACCTAACTGTGCTAAACCTAAAAGCAACAGCGAATCCCTTCTAGGAGAAAAAGAAGTGTGCACTTGTAATGCAGTTGAAATCTTTAAACTATATCTTTAACTGTACTTGCAGGTTAAATATTAATGAAAAAATACACTTTATACGTACTTAATTGTACACTTTAATTTCTGTTTCTTAAATTAAGAACACTTTTAAAAAGTGCACTTTGTAATAGAGTCAAAAGTAAAAGTTTTACCGTAATTCAAAGCACATTTTAAATAATTGTATAAGAATTTAAAGAAGTACACATATTTTGATGTGTTGACTACCTACTAATGTACATGCACTTGATTACAATGACTTATAACTGTAGTTTGGTATTATATTTAAAAGTTAATATATATATATATATATATATATATATATATATATATATATATATATATATATATATGTGTGTGTGTGTGTGTGTGTGTGTGTGCGTGTGTGTGTGTGTGTGTGTGTGTGTGTGTGTTTCACTTTAAGGTGTCCTTATTACAGTGTGATTATATATTTAAGTACTGAGTAATATGAATTAACTACATGTACTTACTATATGGTTAGGATTAGGATTAGCGTTTGGCTTAAGGTTACTTATAATCATGCATAATTAATTGTTATTATTATAGTAATTACATGTAACAAGTGTAACAAGTACATCTTAAAATAAAGTGTTACACTTTTTGCAGTTTTTTTCCTCATTTAATTGCATTTAACATGAAATTAAGTATCATAAAGCTATTTCATTCAGTACACACTTAAGTACATGTACAGTATATCATTACAAAGTACATTATTAATGCAATAAGTATCTTATATATCCTTTTTTATAAAGTGTACTTTTTTAATTTGTTGTTAACCTTAACCTTAACCCTTTAAAAACTGGCAACTTTGGTTATCAGATTTGTTTATTGCTTCCGCCTTTGATTACCTGTTAAACATGAAATAATAAAGCCCATTGCTGTGTATGACAAGACAAAGCGACTCTGCACTGGGTTGGTGTTATATAGTAAGCTGAGTATGCACTTGTGGGTATTTAGTGGGTATCTTGTCACATATGGTTTCAGAAATTACAGTAAATGTTTGGCCTGTAGGTGAGTGAAATAAGAGGAAAGGCTTGAGGGGTGATGCTGGGAATGTCAACCCCAGAGCGTGTTGTGAAAAAGAGATATTTCTTGTAAATCCCTAGCAGATGGGGGGCCGATAAAATTCGCAAACACAATCACCAGCAGCTTTATTACAGCCTACACATCTGTTCCTGGAGTTAGCCTACCTCTGCATCTCCTGAACTCACAGTGGAGCTGTGTAATATTTCACTTATTGTCTTTTAATGCCACTGGATAGATATTCTAGGATTCCCGTGGCTCTGTGGCTGCAAAAAAGTCATCCAATCAAAATTATAGTTCAAACACCATACTACTGTATCTTCCTCAGAGCCGGTGTACCTGTAATTATGAAGTGCATTACAATACCGCCTTTGTGTTAGTGTATTATATATGATTTCTTGCAGACATTAAAAAAGAACTCATATATAAATCACACAAACAATATGTGGAATATTTATGCCACAAAGGCTGTTTGTGGGGTGGGGATTTTTCATTGAGAGTGTTTACATGCACACGAATATGCTGAAAACAACCAAACTGTACATGCAAATCAATAACCCAGCAAAGGAAGTAAACCATATTTACAAGACTATTAAATAGAAAATCTGGTTTCCCAGTGGTGACATAAAACTGTAAGCATGCATTGTACTCAGAGTATTCCATTTTTACACTAGTTGTGTTAAATAAAGCGGAAACTTGCTCATTCCCATATTTGAAGTTTCTACAAATGCACTACTTGTCCTATGGCTGCATGAGATGATAACTTTTTTCTATAAGGACATTTTCCTGACATATATTACACTTGCACTTCAGTAATCTGACAGAATGCATTTACATGGCAGGAGAAATAAAAGTGATAAGCTAAGTCAGTCAGTTTTTGTTCTGTAGTCTTACAACGATAAAGGAAAAATATAAGTTTAGTCTGATTATGTGAATGCACTTAGTGAAACTTTATGCAGGCTGACAAGTGATTGTCTTTATGATTCATTTATGTTAATATCAGAACTATACACTGCGCTACTGTTATGTGTTACATGACACAAGCTTGATTCTGATTTGGCTACATTTGGAACTATTTTTACTGACAATGTAAAAATAGAAAAATAGTTTCTAAAATGTAAGTTCTGGTATATTAACATCTGGCATATTAAATTATACTGTTTTTTGTATTATGTAATAACTGCTTCTATTTTAATATATATTTTAAATATACCATTTCTGTGATATTTACTTTATAGACATAAACACATACTGTCACTTTAGATCAATTTAATGTGTCCTTGCTGAATGAAAGTATTGATTTCTTAAAAAAAAAAAAAAAAAAAAAAAAAGATTCACATGCATCTGCTTTGGGTGAAGGATTAGAGCATAATGTTGCATTGCCTCAAGCAGTGCCTTAGCTGTATCTTTCATAAATTCTCAAAATAAACATAGGTAAATAACAAAGGTTATTTACACATTTTTCCACAAGATGCAGGGTAGAGTGGGGTAAAACGTCCCCCATGGGTGGGGTAAAAAAGATGGCGTTTTACCCCACTCTGCCCTACCTTTGAGCTGATTTAGTCTGCCATAAGCAGCAGGCTCTTGTGAATTTAAATGTTTCCATTTCCTGTGACCCTGTAGAAGAAGCAACGGCTTAGGCAGAGCGATGCATCGGAGCAAAGTGAGGAGTGAAGGACGTGGTAAGTGGAGAGGGCGTCAGACCACTGCAGACAAATGGCAGCCTGCTGCCGATGAAGGTAAGCCTGTGCCATCTGCAGCACTCTGATGAGCTGACAGCAATTTCTCACCCCACTGATGCACAACCCCTCTGCCCCTCTGCCTCCATCTCTCACTCACTTATGTTCTTTATCCCCCCCTTCCTCATCTGTTTTTATGTCTGCTACACCTCCCCCTTCCATCCACAACTGTTTCGCTCTCTGCTGACATACACAAATTCTGCTTTAATCAAATTAACTTATTCTTGCCTACTGGAGCTGCGCAGTGTTAAAACAGTTCATCACGTACCGGACGCAGGCGGAAACATGCTCACAGCTGCATGTGGGAGGCAGGGGTATAGAATGGAGGTAGGTCAAAGTCATATTCTAGCAGGTTAGTGTAATGACCTGCCTGGGGGAATGTATGTCCAATCTCCACTACATACAGCAGGACTATGACGTTGAGTTAAAGGGAATGAGCCTCTCAAAGAGTTGTTGCTTGACAGAGTCTGATAAACATCCAGTGAGGCTGGGACTGCTTCTCAGCTCTGAGAGGGTGATTTTATCAGGAGAATAAAACTGTCCAGGGAGTGATGAGACTTTCTTCTACATTACTCTATTTACTACAGACATCTCTCTTGGCTGGTGCCTGGGACTGGACATCTTTCTTTCTCCTTAACTGATTTTTATTTTCACTATTAAGATCAGCACGTACAATCTTTTCATGAATTATGACCTGTTTTTGTAAACCTGCCTCTGCAATCAGATAAGGCATTCTGGGTAATGATAATGGATAAAGCTACTTTATGTTATCTAGCTTTGATGTTCTGTGAACACCAACAATTAAACACAATTATTTTGATTATTTCAGTACCATATGTGAGATTTTAGATTCATTACCCACAGAAAATTATTAGAAGAATGACAAAGCATAGTAAACGGTAACTCTATAAGCTACAAAACCAGTGTGTTTATGATAATGATAATACAGAAAAATAATAGTATAACAACGACCAGTTTTCCTGCATAACTGTTTTTATACAGATAAAATAACTGAAGCGACTAACATCAGAAGCCTTGCACAGCTACAAATGGCTGGGTCTGCGCTTACAGTGCTAATTTTGTACTTATTTTTTCTTCTGGGAAACATGTAAATAACTTATGTAGCTCCTCGTGGGCTGAACTAAATGAAAAAATATGATCTTTAAACAAAATGGAAAAATTACAGATCATCATACTGTTCAAAAGTTTACAGCCCTCGGCTCTTAATGCATCATTCTTGAGCATTAGAACATGTTTTCACCAAGATGTATCTCGAAAATGTGCAGTGACTTGGAAAGGGTTCAAGAACTGTGGCAGTTTAACTGCTCAGGACAAAACTATCACAAAACATAAAAGCAGTCTTTGATCATGCAGGTTATACAGCAAATTACGATCCAAAGGTAAACTAATTTATGTAAATTCAGTTATTATTGTGTCTTCTGGAATACATGTAAACATCTGTTGTGTGAAGTAGCTTATTCAGAACTCAAACATGCATATTTTGCAAGGTGTATGTAAACTTACAAGTAGAACTGTATGTTAAAAAAAATAAGAGTGGATACCATGTGTTCCAGCTCAGATCATATTGTTCAGGTTTTGCCCATGAAGCTGAAATAATGAAATAGTAATATATTTGCATCAGTTCCAAGACCGCCATAACAGCTTTATGGATTCAAAATTGAAATCCAACCTGTCATAACCAATTGTGCTGTTTGAAGTGGCTCTGAACACTATCTAAAGAGATAAAGAAATACAAATTTGAATAGCTTCACTGAAATGTATGCAAAGTGATAAAAAATAAGGCAAATGCTCCATTTGGATGAGACCAGATTTCCCTGTGGAAATTAGGTGAGTTTGTGCTTCACAGATGTACTTTGTGATTTTAATCCGATCCAAATCCTAAAAGCTTGTTCTTTCTTTCTCTCACAACCTCAGTAAAAATTATGGAGCATATTACCTATAATTTTTCAGGTAAATCAGGGGTCCTGTGAGAAATCATAGCCCCTCCAGATAGTAATGTCTGTGATTTATTTGTATTATTTTTCACACTGCTTCTCCATGTTTATTATTAACTTAAGTGTAAAGTAAAACTTTTATTATTATTATTCAATGTTTGTTGAAATTAATTGTGCATTAAACTTTAACAGTTGGTGTTTCAGTACTGCTTGCATCTCATTAGATTTAAGGGATACTCCACCCTAAAATGAAAATGTTTTTATGAATCACTTACCCCCATGTTGTTCCAGACCTGTATAAGCTTCTTTAATCTTCGGAACACAATTTAACCTATTTTGGATGAAAACCGGGAGGCTCGTGACTGTGCCATAGACTGCCAAGTAAGTTACACTGTCAAAGTCCAGAAATGTATGAAAGACGTCATCAGAATAATCCATCTGCCATCAGTAGTTCAACCATAATGTTATGAAGCGATGAGAGTACTTTTTGTAAACGAAGAAAACTAAAATAATGACTTCATTCAACAATTCCTTTGTCAACAGTCTCTCCATATCACTCAAACTGCGCACGCTCTTCTGTGTCAGCCAAGCCACAAGGGTGCACTGTTTTCTTTCAAATCAAAGCATAAATACATGCAGAATCAGTGCATCCTTGTGGCGCAGCTGACACAGAAGAGAGTAGGGAGTTTGAGTGATGTGGCGAGACACAGAGAAGACTGTTGATAAAGGAATTGTTGAATAAAGTCATTATTTTTGTTTCCTTCGTAAAAAAAAGTATTTTAATCGCTTCATAACGTTATGGTTGAACCACTGATGACAGATGGACTATTCTGATGATGCTTTTCACAGTTTTCTGGACCTTGACAATGTAACTTACTTGGCAGTCTATGGGACATCACAAACCTCTCAGTTTTCATTAACAAACAATATGTTAAATTGTGTTCCGAAGACAAACAAAGCTTTTACAGGTTTGGAACAACATGGGGGTAAATGATTAATGACAAATTTTCATTTTGGGGTGGAGCATCTCTTCTAATTTTTTATTTATTATATGACATTTTTATTAAAAGTGTGTTTATATATACAAACATACACACACACATACACACACATATATATATATATATATGATAACCTGCTGATATGGCACTTACGATCCTCATTATAATCCATCACTTTCCTTAATTATATACATAGTTGTGTGCCTATTTAAGTCTTTATATAAATTCAATGTTTTGTGATGTGCACATTAAGTGCATAACTTTAATGCTCATATCCAGACAATAGACACTTCTGTAGCAATGCCTCAAATCAGTACATGAAATCATAGAAACATAGATAGTACATAAAGTCCTATATTAATAATTGTACAGTATTTATTTTATTAGTTTGACAATCTAATCAAATAGTGCTAGTAAGTACTGTACACCGCTGAAATACTGAGGGTGCTTTGGAATACATCTCAGAAGATCCTTCAGTTTCTAACTTCTAAAGGGATTATATCTATTACTAATACCTACCTAATCTGTAAGACAGATAAAATCATAAAAATGAGATAAAACTGGATAGAAGCTGATTAGAGGGATATTCAGCGATGCCTGACATTTTATCATAGATTTGATCTTATAGCTCTCTGACTTCAGGTCTCTCTCTCTCTCTCTCTCTCTCTCTCTCTCTCTTTATTTGTAGATCTTCAAGGTTATTGCAGAAACCCTTTTTTGGTGTTGCATAATTGACTACCTGATGAAGGATAACTATGATTTACTGAGACTGTCCACACATATTCTTCCATATTTCAACTGTGATTAACGGCATGATAGACTCAGACTGATGGGTGTATCATACGTCATGCAAAGCAGTCAATCATGACGAGGCCATTAGTCAGTATGAAACCTGACAGGACGGCCAAGGAGAAAATCTCTGCTTCTGAAGCTCTTTGGCATCCACCTAAAAAAAAAGGTGAAATGGAGACCTGTAGCCTGTGATTTTTCAAATCTTCCTAACTCACTGTATAATGTATATTTATGTCTATTTAAAATAGTTATGTTGGGTCTTGCAGAGACATTCCCCTCACCACGGAAACCATCTATAAATGATAACCATCATCTAAGTCTACGACTGGTATAAGAGCCATTTTAATGATGCACAGTACTTTTTTGTTATATAGTTCTGAAATTGCAGTGCATATTTATACAGAGTATATTTTTGTCTATTATTTCCCATTTGAACCTCTCTCATTGTGGCTGTTCCAGCTTGTAACTGCGGAACAGAAGATACAAAGGTCATTTCTCATTTGCATTCCATGCATTTCTGTGCCATACTGAGGGAAAATATCATAATTATTTGCTTAGCTTAAAAAAAGTCAACCAGTAAATCAGTAAAACAGTCCAAATGAATTACAAAAGACAAATTTTGACGATGCATGGAAAATGTGTTGGCGTATTGTTGCACATTGTTTTTGTCTTTTCCAACAGCAAATTTGAATCTAAATTATTTTTTATCCAGTTGAATTTCATACCCTTTAGTCTCTTCTGAATCTAAGTGTTTTTAAAATACCACCTACACCAAAGAAACCAGTTCTCTTTAGTATATTTAGGTCTTGTGTAACAACTTCTATCTGTCATTTTTGTATGATTGCATAAAATGGACAGACATATGCATCAAAATGTAAATGTATTTACATATTCGCAGCTTTAAAAACTAAAGTATAGGCCTATAATATTAAATGAAAGTCTTAAAATGAAAATCTTAAAGTGTGGAGAACTGGCTGTTGTCAGAAAAAAAACCTGATTTATTACAATTAATGGCTAAATTATTTTTTGGGAAATGTAAACTGATATTTCCTACTGACACACTACATCAAAAGATAGAAATAACTGACTGTTCTAATCATTTTGGCCACCACTGTATAATTAGCAACTCATCAAAATAAAATAAGTTAAACATGAAATATTATTTGTCCCAAACCCGGTACCTCTCAGCAACAGTTCAGAGCACTGATTGAAGCAATGCAAGAAACGTGGCATGGCATGTTTGTCTAAACCTCTCCCGGATGCTTCCAGATGCTCTTCATGTAGTAATAATATTGGAACAGTGTATAATGCAGCAGCTGTCTATGGCCAGCTCAAGACTCCGTCCATGTAGTGAAATGATTCTGAGAGAGACGGACACATGAAAGCAGGGCTACTAACACCACTTGGGGAGGGGAAGGGGGGTACACAGTGAGAAACATGAGTGGCAGAGAAAATACACATCTTTCATCAGCCTGGCAGAGGTAAAAGACAGATCTGGATGAAATCACACTGAGAAAAAGACAGAAAGAGGCTGTTTCTTTCTGTTTGTTCTTTGAACCCTGTTTTCAAACAATGTTTTCTCATACGGGGGAAATACATGGAGATGTTACGCCCTGTGCCAATTAGGGAGATGGAACCCTGTGAGTCACTCCGTCAATATGTTGTTCATTAGCAAGAATGATGTGTGTACTGGGCTGAAAAAATAAGGTAACATCACCAGTTAACGAAAACATGTGCATTTTCACAGTGTTTATATGAAAGTAATGTGTCAAATACATCTTTACATGTATATATTTTGTTTGGGTTTCATGTTTATTGTTTTCATGTCTTTTATTTTGTAGTTTGGCCAGTCTTGTGAGTCCCTTGTCGGTGTGTTATGTTCTGACTGGTTCTTTGGGTCATGTGTCTTGTCTCTCATTGGTTGTCTTAGTCATGTGTCCTGTCTCTAATTGGCTGATTCTTGTCATGTGACCCTTGTAGTTTGATATAAATAGCCCTCATGTTGCCCAGGGGCCCGTTTCACAAAGTAGGTTAACCCTGAAATAAGGGGAAACTCCAGGTTTTCTGTTTCAGAATAGGAGGTTAAGTGCATTTTACTTAAGTAAAATTATATGCCAGTGTGGTAATAAAAATAATCTTAATGCAAATGGAAAACAAGATCATTCGGAGAGTCTATTACTAACTGCAAATCTACTGTAGCTCCGCCCTCCATCGACACATAAGGTTAAATATGACACACGTGAATAACGGCTTCAGTGGTGTAGACAGTAATGTTTTGGGCACGGAAAACCAGCTTGTAACGCGATTGATTGGATTACAGTCCGGCTTTTGCCGAGCTCGTTCTTCTCACTTTTCCAATCACGTCACATTAGAATTTATTTTCAATAAAAATTAACAAAATGTTCTAAAAATGGAAGTAAAGTGCCCAACGAGTGTTTAATAGTGATACAACTATTTATAATTGTAATAAATATAATCATTTACAATCTGTTATTATTGCATCCTGTTAATGTATAACAATACTGAAGTGCAAATGGGCCTAGTATGTATCTGCCAGTATAAAGTAACTAGCATCTAATTACTATTTACACTTGGTCTGTTGCAAAGAACTGCTACTTCTACATGGTAAATAGAATATATCATGATTTTCATTGTAATTTTTTTTCTGTAAATAGCATCTAGAGCTACTTGCAGTTAGCCTACTGTAATAGGATCTATCGCTAAGAAAGTATGTTAATTCCACATAGTGTAAATAGCCACTGCTGTATTTTTCTTACTCTATTGGCAGATCATTTGTAAAATAAGAACAATATTATATATATATAAATATTAAGGGTATTAATGTGATCTGATGTCAAGAGTTGGCATTTTTTTTTTGGAGAAATCAAAGATTTTATTTCTCATAAACTGCAATCTGACCAATTATCAAAGACATCACATAGATTTTTTTTAAGACTGTAATTCATTTAAGCCAGTCTATACTTTTTTTTAGCAATACAAAAAAGAAATATCCAAAAGACCATCATAACACACATAAATGTTAAAGAGCTCTAGTCCGACCAAAACTGAAAATTGCTTTTTTTTTAATGTTAATTCCGATCTCTATTCGTAATATTGCTTTCTTCAGTGATAAATTTATCTTGTGTGAATCAGGAGAGAAATGTGCACAGATCAAGCAACGTTCACAAGTTTTAAGGTCAAAACACCTTGATGGATTTGTTTCTTACAAACTCCCAGCATTTTGCTTCACAAGATGTTAACTGATCAACTGGAGATGTGTGGATTACTAGTTGATTAATGTGATGTTTTTATCAGCTGTTTGAAGAAGCTTTTTTAAAGAAGCAAATTCACTGACATCTTGGATGGACTGAGGGTGAGTACATTTTGCACAAATGTTAATTTTAGGCTGAACTATTCATTTAAATCATTGTGTAAACCTTGCAATAATTTGCCCTGAATGCTCTTTTGATGTGATTACAGCCTCAAACATCTATTTGAATAAAACAGGATGAACACATTTAACCTCGCTCTGAACACTGGCCAATTTTATATACCCATGTTACCATATGCATAATGATCCTTGTCAGGACAATAGAGCTAAGGGTCCAGATGCACACAGGAACACATTTGTTTTTTTATTGTTCAATCAGCATCAATAAATAATTGGTAAATCACTGCTCATCCTTTCATCTTCATTATTTACATGCATGACCAATCATAGCTGCGGGACCAAAGCCTGAGGACAATGTCAAGAGCAACAATGCTAGCATGTTAGCATATTATTTTTAATGAGAACAAATGGTGAAGTTTTAAATTGATAAGTGATTCATTTATATACATTGGCTGTCTCATCCATTTATCATCTTTTCTCCTTAAGAGCTGTCAGCTATGCTAACATATGTTTGAAAGACAGCATTTACAATTTAAGAGATTTGGATGAGAAGCATCTGTTTATGACGTCCGTAGTTTTGCAATTTAAGTTTCACAGTCCATTAGAGCCAAGAACTGAGACCAATATTCGACATAACACAATCAAGGTAAAGCAATTAACTCATTTGTTTACAAAAAATAATTAAATAAATGGATAAAATTTGAATGCGCTTTCACATGAGTAATTAAAGGCAGCTTTAAAAACTAATCTACATTTTTGAAAGTGTTTTGATTGAACCTTCATGAATATTCATAAAGATGGCGAGATTGCTTCTGTATATGGATTTGGCAAACATATAATTCCTATGTAGGTGCCATTTATTATCAGTCTTGTTGGATTAGAACTCAGAGGTGGATAACTAATTTATTCACACCGAACTGCACAGTCAACAAAGGGAAAGATTGTCTGTAAATATGATGATAATCCTTTCCACAAAATAAATGTAGAAAGTAAGGAAATGCCTTTATTGATGCCTAAAATCAGTCACATAATGAATACTGGACTCTTGATATGTTATTAATTAAGATAAACATACCAGAGAACATGAATATCAAACCATTCACTCAACACGACGATCAGTGATAATTACTGAAGTGTGTAGACACAAGCTGTTGACAGAGACATATTATTTAAACAAATTCAGTCTGAATATTCTTGGCATCTCAAATGGTGATGCTACTCGAGTAACATTTTGTGTTCAAGTTAAACTCAATCCATTTGTGGCATAATCTTGAATATACTTGACTCTTCCCCTTTTAATAAAAATAATAAATAAATCAAGACTTGGGCACAGTTGTAAAGAAGACTGACTCGGTTGTGGGTTGGAATCCATGTGCAGAGCTTTATTAAGCACAACAGCACAAACAGAGGCAAATGGAGAGCAGATATCGTGGTCGGTAAGCAAGCCAAGGGTCGTATATAATAGCGTCAATCCAAATAGCAAACAAATCCAAATCAGCAATCCAAAAGACAAGGTCAAGGGCAGGCAAAAGACATATATAAGCAAACAATCCGTGAGTATGAGAAACGCTTGGTAGAGACAGGATAAACTGGCAATACTTCGCAACATATTGCACAAACAACATGGCTTATAACGGGTGTAGACAGGAAGTGATGAGAGAAGAAGCGGCAGTGTTCAGTATTCAGGAGACGGCTCCCTCTGGCGGTTGGATGAATGAATAGTGGATGCAGATGTTACAGAATCCCTCCCTCTATGAACACCTCCAGGTGTTCTCCGAGGCCGTCCCCTTGGTCTGGGTGCAGGACGAGTAGGGTTTGCCTGGTGGAACTCCTGAGTCAACGATGGGTCTAGAATGTCCTTGGCAGCCACCCATCATCTCTCCTCTGGACCATAGCCTTCCCAGTCCACCAGGTATTGCAACCGGCCCACATGATGCCTAGAATCCAGAATCTCCTTTACCAAGTACGCTGGAGCTCCATCAATGTCCAGTAGTGGAGGAGGTTCTCTCTCCTCAGTAGTGGGGCCGGAGCAGGGTGGACCGGTTTCAACAGAGATACATGAAAAGAAGGAGAGATACGGTAATGAGCAGGAAGCTCAAGCCTGTAAGTTACTGAATTAATCTGCAGTAATATACGAAATGGGCCTACATACCGTGGGCTGAGCTTCCTGCTGGGAAGCCGCAACCGTAGATCCCGAGTCGACAACCAGACCTTCTGACCCGGCTGATAGTTGGGATGGGGACGCCTCCTGCGGTCTGCTTTGATCCTCTGAGCCTCTGAGCTCTGATCGCCCTTTGCAGCCTCACATGGGCACTGTCCCACACACGTTCACTTCTTCTGACCCAATCGTCCACCGCAGGCACTTCAGAAGGTCCCCCAGACCAAGGGAACATAGGAGGCTGATAACCTAGAACACACTTGAAGGGGGTGAGTCCTGTAGATGAGTGAGTGAGTGAGTTCTGTGCATATTCCGCCCAAGGTAAAAAGTCACTCCAACGTTGTTTTTCCCGACTACAATAAGATCTGAGATAACGTCCCAATTCCTGATTTAATCTCTCAACCTGTCCATTAGCTTGGGGGTGATAGCCAGACGTTAAGCTCACATTAATGTCCAGTTGCTTGCAGAAAGCTTGCCACACACGAGACGTAAATTGCGAACCTCTATCAGAAACTATATTCTCTGGTATCCCATAAACACGGAAAACATGGTGAAACAATGCTTGTGCAGTTTCCATAGCTGTGGGTAGGCCCTTTAGTGGGATAAGACGGCAAGACTTAGAGAAACGATCAATAATTACCAGAATTGTGGTGTAGCCATTGGAGCTGGGCAGATCTGTAACGAAGTCCACAGCCAGATGTGACCAGGGGCGTTGAGGAATTGGTAGAGGTTCAAGAAGACCAGCTGGTAATTCTCGTGGTGTCTTGGACTGAGCACACACACTGCAAGACTTGACATACATAGAAACATCATTAATTAGATTAGGCCACCAAAAGGAGTTACGCACCATTTCTACTGTCCGTTGAATACCAGGATGCCCGGAGCTTAAAGATGTATGCACCCATTGTATAATTCGTTGGCGGAGAGACCCAGGGACATAATGACGTCAGGGGGACAATCTGGTGGCGTGGTTTCTGTTTGTCTTTCACGTTGTAGTTCCTCCATTATATCCCAGCGAATGGGTGCCACAATCACTGAAGGAGGTAGAATAGGACCTTGGCAAAAAGAAGTTTCATTTGAATCAAATTGTCGTGAAAGCGCATCAGCATTGCAGTTCTTGCTTCCTGGACGGTAAGTGACTGTGAATTGAAACCTAGTGAAAAATAATGACCAACGGGCTTGTCTAGGGTTGAGACGTTTAGCACACTTAATGTACTCTAAATTCTTGTGGTCCGTAATAACCTGGAAAGGATGGCGAGCTCCCTCCAACCAGTGTCTCCACTCTGCCAGTGCTGCTTTAATTGACAACAGTTCCTTATTACCCACATCATAGTTCTTTTCTGCGGTTGTTAGCTTTCTGGAAAAAAAAAAGCACAGGGAAATACTTTTCCAGGGTTCCCATGTCTCTGCGACAGAACTGCTCCAATGCCGAAGTCAGAGGCATCTACTTCTACAATGAATGGCAAGTCAGGATCCAGATGTTTCAAAATTGGGGCTGTAGTAAAACTAGTTTTCAGAGTCTCAAAGGCTGTTTGAGCAGACTGAATCCAAGATAATTTCTTTGGTTTGCCCTTAAGCAATGAGGTTAGAGGGGCTGCAATGGAACTGTAGTTACGGATAAACCTCCTATAAAAGTTAGCAAATCCCAAGAATCTCTGTAGCTCCTTAAGCGTGGTAGGACGTGGCCACTCTGTGATTGCCTCAACCTTTCCAGTGTCCATCTCTACTTCTTTGTGACTTATCTTGTAACCAAGAAAGGTGGTACTAGAGACGTGGAACTCACATTTCTCTGCCTTGACATATAGATTGTTAGCCAGTAGTCGGGACAGAACATTTCTTACATGATTGATGTGTTGCTCACGTGTCTTTGAATAGATCAGAATATCATCAATGTAAGCAATAACATAGTGATTCAGAAGGTCACGGAAAATCTCATTAATGAATAATTGAAAAACAGACGGGGCATTGGCCAGACCATACGGCATAACAGAGTATTCATAGTGCCCCCTAGTGGTGATAAAGGCGGTCTTCCACTCATCACCTTCTCTGATTCTGATTAAATTATAGGCACTGCACAGATCCAATTCGGTGAAAATAGTGGCTTCACGTAACTGTTCTAATGCAGGAGGGACTAATGGAAGTGGATACCTGTTCTTGATGGTCACTGTGTTGAGACCACGGTAATCTATGCAGGGACGTAGACCTCCATCCTTTTTTTCAACAAAGAAGAAACCCGATGCTGCTGGTGACGTGGAAGGACGGATGAAACCAGATGCTAGAGCCTCCTCAATGTATTTTTCCATGGCCTGCGTTTCAGGAATGGTTAATGGATATACCTTGCTCTTGGGAGGTGTACTGTTCGGTAACAGTTCGATTGCGCAGTCCCAGGGGCGGTGAGGAGGTAACTGGGTGGCCTTGGTTTTGCTGAAGACCTCATTGTAGTCAGAATACTCTGGAGGAATAAAAACTGATTCATTAGATGCAGGGCTTTCAATACTGGTGGTTAAACAGGGGAATTGTAACTGGAGTTGAAGACAATGGCTGTTACAGTAAGGCGACCATTTAGTAAGCTCCTTGGAGCTCCAGGAAATTTGTGGATCATGGATAGTCAGCCATGGATTACCCAATACTACTGGATGTTGTGGTGTAGATGTGACATACAAAGAAATGGTCTCTGAGTGGAACAGGCCAATTTTGACAGTAACGGGCACAGTTTGATGGGTAATTCCTCCACCAATAGGTTGGCTATTTATGGCAGTGATGTTAATAGGTGGTATGCACTGGATAACAGGTATGTTGAGTTCACGGACCAATTCATGATGAATCAAATTTAAGGCAGAACCGGAGTCAATTAGTGCTGGAACACAATGAGCAGAATTAGCATGGTTGAGTGTGAGGAGAAGAGTAAAACAACTGGTCAGCATATTAGTTAAGGACGTACTCACTTTGATCTGGGAGGGCTTGTTAGGGCATGAACGACACTGATGACCTGGTTGACCACAGTAGAAACACAAACGATTAACTCGACGTCGTTCCTTTTCCTCCACAGAGACTTTAGTTAAACCGATCTGCATGGGCTCAGCGGGTTCCTGATAATTAGTGGTTGGGGTGGACATTGAAGTAGCAAGCGAACTCGAAGGATTATTACGTAGCAGATTATCATTTTTTATAGCCATTGAAATCAGTTGGTGGAGATCTGAGCCAACGTCCTTGCATGCCAGTTCGGCCTGTAGTGTTTGATTGAGGCCCTGCTTAAACACTGGTTTCAGTGCTACCTCATTCCAACCACTCTGTGCCGCTAGGGTGCGAAATTCAACTTCATAATCAGCAGCAGTGCGATTCCCTTGACGTAACTGTAGTAGCTGCATAGAAACGTCTCTCCCACCCGCTGGGTATTCAAATACTTCACGTATTTGTGTGGAGAAGTAATCAAATGAGATTCGCATATTATCATTCTGGTCCCAAACCGCTGATGCCCACTCGAGAGCCCTTCCCGTTAACAGTGACATCATGAATGAGCACTTAGTTGAGTCTCTCAGAAACGCCTCAGGCTGGCTACCGAAATAGATGGTGCACTGACGCAAAAATCCCCTGCATTTTTCAGGTGAACCATCAAACTTATCGGGTAAAGAAAACCTTACCGGATCAGGCCTGGTCGGTGGAAGGGACTGAATGTATCGTGTCAGGTATTCATTTGTAGCTTGCAGAGATGAGAGTTGGCCCTGGAAATCCTGTATCATCTCTCTCTGATAACTGAACGCGGCCTGTAGTTGAGAAAACTCTGCTGGATTCTGGTCAGGCGAAGTATTCTGTAACGAAGACTGACTCGGTTGTGGGTTGGAATCCATGTGCAGAGCTTTATTAAGCACAACAGCACAAACAGAGGCAAATGGAGAGCAGATATCGTGGTCGGTAAGCAAGCCAAGGGTCGTATATAATAGCGTCAATCCAAAAAGCAAACAAATCCAAATCAGCAATCCAAAAGACAAGGTCAAGGGCAGGCAAAATACATATATAAGCAAACAATCCATGAGTATGAGAAACGCTTGGTAGAGACAGGATAAACTGGCAACACTTCGCAACATATTGCACAAACAACATGGCTTATAACGGGTGTAGACAGGAAGTGATGAGAGAAGAAGCGGCAGTGTTCAGTATTCAGGAGATGGCTCCCTCTGGCGGTTGGATGAATGAATAGTGGATGCAGATGTTACAACAGTGCAACATTGACATTGATATGAATACCAAACATTACAATGAAAGACAGAGTGGTCGATTTTTTGAGGAATTTGAAAGCAGAAATATGAAGCTCATCATTTTATAAAAGCGCCTACAATATATTTCTGTTAAAACTTGTGTATTCTTTAAGTTCTCATTATTTTTTTTAATGTAACGTTACACAGAGAAAGTTATTAAGAAATTAAAATCATATGCATAAAACCATATTGTTTCCATATTATGTCTATAATATTGAAGTATTTAAAAATGTTTAGGCCCCATTTAAAGAACAAACGGAAAATTATTTTATTTATTTATTTTTGTTTATTAACATTATGCCACAAAAGCTGTCTATTAATCTTCTTTTTAAACCTTCTTCATTTTCCCATATTGTACGTTTTATCATTTAATTTTCTATTAAATACATTCAGTACTCCATGTCATGTGACATAGTTTGACACTCTGCATCATTTCCTGAAGCATATCTCAGTTGCCTTTAAGTCTGTTTCTGAAATGATGGCATAAACTTGACTGTTTTTTGTTAATGGAAAACTGCGACTGAATGCCAAATGGTGGCTTTGCTCTGATATGGAATTATTTGGCTCTGCCGTTTATCAGTCCATTAACGACAGCATAAACTGATTTTAACCATTAATATGCATACTTTTCACAAGGCACAAAGCCACACATTAAAGAAGAATTAGCCATATTCGAAGAATGAATGAAGTTTTATAATCTCTTCTGGATAAAATAAGCATTCATGTTAAGAAAGCATTACATTATAATTCCAATTAAAAGGTGTTCACGGTAGTACAGCACAAAGCTAAACTGGAATTAACTGGCATCACAGACTGCGTTCTGCAAATAAATGCCTAAAAGAACACCAGAAGGCTGATTAAAGATTAAAAATCAAAAGGAGTGGATGCCTGCTACAGACGTAGTGCTCAAAAGATAGATTTAGTGCATAATGTATAATTCATGAAATAAAACTCTAAATGTTTTTTGTCTTTTGATTCTGTTTGAGGTCAGTTTTATGCCCTAGTTTCACTTTCTATAGTCACGAGTTATTTGTCTGAAAAATAAGTTTCACAGTATTTATTTCATTTGTAAAGGCTACATTTCCCCCCGGAATTTTCGTGATTCAAACTTCCTTATATGGTTTAATGATTAACAACCAGTCAACAAATAAACATTCTTGTTTTATACAAATAAGCCTGTATACGTTTATCATATAGCCCACCTTGGGAAAATCAAACTGTGTAAATGCATCATGCTTTCAGTACCAGGTATGCTTAGCTTTTTATTTCAACTGATTTTGACACAGGTACATTAATTTATTCCTTTCATTATTTTTCTACAGTTTTATTACTCTTTACAGCCATTTACTCTTTCAAAACTACATAATAACCAAATGTTTCCTAGGGCTTCTCTTTCATCATATAGGAGCCAGTATGACCGTTATTTTTCAACTTTAGGACATAAACAAAATAAAATATACATGTGATAGTGAGATGCTGGCAGGTGAGACAGTGTCATATATCTACGGACAAGGCTAATTCTCTCTCCTGTTTGGATGCCAGGATCTTGGGGCACAGATGCAGATGTACTGCTGGAGCTCATTATTCTGGCTGTGACTAAATGAGCCTAACAAACTCACAAAGACACCTTTGAGCTCACAGTCCTCTTAAGCCTTGAATTTAAGACACAAGTTGCTGAGATAAGAAAAAAAAAAAAAAAAAAAAACACTGCCGGGAGTCAAGTTGCTTCGATTCTGAAATACTACATTGTCAGTGTTATAGTGTTTTCAGAAACCGAAGCTAGCCTGATGAATTGCTGTTTGGCTGTACTCTGGCAGTTGGGTAAATTCGCACCAAACAAGCCTCCAGCGGTACACCAGTCTTGGTGTCAATATTGTGGTCAGGGGTTGGATTGTTTTGAGGGGAATTTATCTTACATCAGCTTACTTTGGAAAATATTACATAATATATATATAAAGATGTAGAATCTGTCCCAATCAAATGCCAGGATTTCTGTTTCACATTTTTTTAAGGATATTTAATGAGAAACAATTGTTCTGAACACTGATCTCTTAAGTTGACTGTACAACAATAATAGCACATTTAAATACTAAAAAAGTGTACACATTTATAAAAAAATGTTGTGCATCCAAATCTAATTAAATATGAATATGTATTTCATAATATACACACATAACAGAACTGAATTAGTCCAACAACCTCATACTCATTTGCTGCCACAACAAAAGAGAAATGATTTGAATGTTAATGTAGATGACAACCCAAAATTTAGCTTGACAGCAAATTGAAACAGCAATTGGCTTGAGTCCACAAAACCTCTCAGTATTGTCTGATTCGGAGCCATCACTTCCATTACAACTTATTAATATTAAACATTAATATGCTAAAATAAAACAGTGCTGTAGAAGCTGGGATGTTTCCGTTGAACTTCATAAAATTTGTACAAAAAAAATTAAAAGGAGAGAGAGAGAGTAGATTTATAAACTCTCAGTGCTTTAGCATCACCCCAGTCCTTTTTTTGTAAAATGTAGGTAACCATGTACATTAATAGATACCGTAAAGCAGGCTTTCAATGTACTACACTTAAAATGTCCATATCATTATGACAAGCATAGAGGTAGATAGATGGTCATAACATGGGTCATGAACATCATTTTCTGGCTGATTTTTAAAATTCCTCATCTTTCTTTGACATCTTCAGATCTTGATGAAAGCATGCCATGCCATGTCTGCATAAACACAATATCTGCAGGATTTTGACAATGGTGAACGAGATTTGAACTCAACAGCCTCATTATTTTTAATGGATGCTTACTGTTAAGAGGAATACACTGCTGCAGGTCTTAAAAAAAATAATATAAAAACACCTTCATTTCTCACCCTCCCTGCGGTATAACAATACCAGTTATTTTATTGATCTGATAAGATGTACATGCTCAAAGGATGTTAGGTTTATTAGAAAACAAATATGTCTGCAGTATGAACATACAGGTCTGAGAGCTGCTCTTCTTAATAAAGAAATTACCTTTAAAAAAAGGAATGAATTGATTTAAGACACCTTACTTTACTTACAGTAGGCATTTTTAAGTCTGATTGGAAGTTCTTCATAGCTTCTAAAAATCCACTGTGAAAAAATCCTCCACCTACAGTACCTACTGTGAGCTTTTCAAATGGTGGTGCCCCACTAAGATTTTGGGTTGTGAGTTTGCCCATTAAAGCTGCACTAATGGACCTGATCGTCAATTTTGCTTGGTGGACGGCCCTTACATCGCCCCATTATTCTACCAATGAAGGGGAAAACGGGCAGCACAGTCGCCTTGATGAGGTGTGGAACCTGATTTGATGGAGGGATTTATCACTAGATTTACATTTCACACTTGCACAATAATGGCCCATACATCAGCCATCATGTCTAAAGCACAATACAGTCAGTGGGGTTGACCTGCTGTTCAGAAGAGCTGAGTAAAGTTGCTAGAGATTTATTATATACCAAGTGGTAGACCTATAGATTGAAGGTCTAGCTGTTTGCCCAAGGCTGACTGTCTTTCCTAACACAGACTTGAATTGCATGGGAATCTTGTTGCTTTGCACACACATGGTCTTTGAATGTATTGTATTGCAACATTTCCAGGGTGGTGCAAAAGTCAAAACTGAAGAATTGGCTTTAAAACATGAGTGTGATTTAGTACTGAATTTGAACTTGAAGAGGAATGACAAAATTGTTATATCTATTTTGAACTTCATATTATGGATTTCAAATCTGCATCCAGTTTGCTACCTTAATTTATAAAGCAGACTTTACAGGCGTTTTCAGTTTAGGTCTGAATATTACAGATAGTGAAACCCTTTGATCATTTTTAAAGCATTCATCAAATAGAAAAAAAAAA
Organism: Carassius auratus; assembly: GCF_003368295.1. Lineage (NCBI taxonomy): Eukaryota > Metazoa > Chordata > Actinopteri > Cypriniformes > Cyprinidae > Carassius > Carassius auratus. The sequence continues at coordinate 11,410,810 of NC_039261.1, read as the reverse complement.
AAAACTAAATATGCTAGATTGAGGCAAAAATGTGTCTATTCATCACTAATGATGGTAAATGGCTCACAGTCTAAGTACCTACAGCCATCAAGAGCAGCGCTAAGACAAAAATTCATGTTATTAGTAATGTGATAATGGGTGCACTGCAGTTTATAATTCACAGGCAAATGATGCTCTTATAAAACACGTCTCCATAGCTCCCACCTCTAATTGTCCACTTTCCACAGTTATATTAGTGCATTCTTCCCATTTTCTCATTATATGTGTCTAGATGTAACAAAAAGACTACAATGGATGCAATGAGGATTTTTTTGTATACCCATGTCCAGTGTCAAACCTCTGAATGTCCAAACTAAAAAGCTAAAACAGGCAGACACCATATGGCAAAGTTCGCTGATGATTGATTTATCTGTCATCAACAGGGAGACACATCACATCCTTGTAACCTTCCCTGTGTAAAGTCTCAATGCCCTTGTGGCATGACCTGCTGGCCTGCCCATCCATCTCCTCCTCATTCAACGTATCAACCCAGACAGTGTTAAATGATCGCTGTCTTTCAGTAAACATCTACTCAACTGAACAGTAGATCACAGGAAAGAGTTAGATATTTTTATTCTTTTTGCTATCTCCAGAGAACTAATTACATTTTTGAAGACTGCAAACAAAGTTTGTGAAATTATCAGTTCATTTAAATAAGGTTTAGTTTTCTTTTATAAAAGTTCTATGCTTCCTTGATAGTTTTCTTGTCAAAAATCGTAAAACCAGCATACTGATTGGCCACGACTTTCCAAATTTATTTTGATAGCTGCTAAAATATAGTGTGATTTGTTATAACAAACCCTGGATCACAAAACCAATCATAAGGGTCAATTTCTCGAAATTGAGATTTATACAGCACCAGAAAGCTGAATAAATAACCTTTCCATTGATGTAAGGTTTGTTAAAATACAACTATTTGTAAATGTGAGGGTGGAAAAAAAAAAAAAAAAAAAAAAACAACAACAAAGAAAATCACCTTTAAAGTTGTCCAAATTAAGTTCTTAGAGTAGCAATGCATATTACTAACAAAAGAAAATAGGTTATCTTCTTCATGGAACACGATCTTTAATTAATATCGTAATGATTTTTTGCATAAAAGAAAAATAATAATTTTGACCCATACAATGTTTCTATTTTATTTTATTTTATTTTATTTTTTGGCTATTGCTAAAAAAAATATACCCCTAGTGACTTAAAACTGGTTTTGTGATCCAGGATCACATGAAATAAATGTAAAAAGTTTGTTAACCTCTACAGAAACAGAATCTTTATATTTTATAGAAACGTGGGTCTTTATTCCATACTATGGAAGTCAGTGGCTACCATCAACTGGTTCAAAATATCTTCTTTTGTGTCCAAAAGCTGAGGGTGATTAAATGAAAACAGAATTTCTATTTTGGGTTAACTATCCCTTTAATATGACCTCATTAATTTGTTCTTAAATGTTGTTAATGATGGCTAAAAGTTACTCAATATCTTGGCTGTTTTCCACCTTTGAAATGTCTCATCTACTTAAGAAAACTACTCATCATATAGCTTTTATTTCTCCCAAAGTATCAAAAATAAGTAAAATTGTAATTTCCACAGATAGATCTAAGCTAAAGATGCTGCTAAATCTATAATAATATAAAGTGTACTGGCAAGTCATTTCTGCAAGCTGAGGAAGAGGGCTCATAGTTGTTGTTAGTGATTGAGATTGATTTATTTTTAAGCAGTTGGATTAGATCAGGGAAAATATGCCAAAAGAAAAGTAAGACAACATTTACATTGCAAATTGCAGGGTATATGCGGTATATGCCTATCCAATTTAGGATCAGAAAAATTGAATGAACACTCTGAGTTTGAGAACCCTAACGATTCACTATCCTTCAAAAATGAGCTGAACAGGAAAACAGGTGAAAATCAGGGTAGTCTCCATGATGAAACAATTGAAGCAAATGTGTAAAACAGAAGCAATCACTGTAGATCATATGTTCGACAACTTACTAGCAGGAACCAAATAACAGGAATTATCTGGAGTCATAATATTTAAAACCTCAATATAATAATTCTTAGGAAGACCGAAATAGCATGGAAACAGCTGAGACATCCATTTAACTGGGCTCCCTCCCAGGATAAAATGATTTGCATATCAGTTAAAGCTTTTATTAGTCTATTGACATGACTCAAGTCTCACATTTAATTGTTTTTACACATATTGAATATATTATTGATTCGTTCCTGAGTGCACTTTCAAAAACAGAATTTTCCAAATAAATGTCTGTTTGTAGGATCAGTTTTTCACACCAGGCTGATAATATCTACACTGAGGACAATCGTTCATAATCCTATTGAATTTTCTTTCATTTTCTCTCAAATACAACCATTGTCCCTTACAATAACGTGTAACACGAGTATCTCGAAGCTTGCTGGGTTCTCAGCCAGTTTTAAACCATCTCCAACATTACAGGTGTTCCCAAACAGCACCATTCATTTTCTAAATTAAGGTCTCAGATATAGGAACACTAGAGGGCTCACATGTATCATAAAAGCAGAGCTTGGCAGCAGAACAAGATATTAATAATAGATTAGATGTAAGGTTGACTTTTCCTTACATGCCTTACATTTCACATGTGATAGACACTATGGATACATATTTTAAGATCTTCTATGGGGTCTTACTCTAAGCCAAAGGATAAAAGGTAGATTGTGCTTGTGTTTTAATTGAGCATTTGCATTTAGGTCATGTGGTACACGAGCAGCTGGCCTACCCTGCAGGAGTCATTAGAACAGAGGCTCTTCCTTTTGTCAGACACAAGAGATTGCATGGCTTAACCCCGAGTCTCACTACAGGCATAATCAGTAACAAAAGTCTATACCTGGGCGGCTTCCTAACTTCAATGCCTGTGCCTCGCACTGCTAAAGTGGAGGGGGCTTGGAGTTTGACTCGCCTTTCATGATTGAGGCCCTCTATCTTCCCTATTCTACATGCCAGAGATTATACAAACAAGAAGGCATGAAAGTTGGTGAAATGCTGAAAGAAATGCTTAGTGACTCAGACATTAGCCATTTATAGAGCCTGGATCACTATTTCTTTCACCCTCTTGAATCGTTTCTTTCCCTGCTCCCCATTGCTAAACGCATCAACAAAAGGGTGAAGCTCAATTGCTGGTCTAAACTCTGCAGTGGAGATGAGAATGGCTTTATGATCTTGTAACTTTGCTGTCTTTGTTTCATTTCCTCCATTCTACTCTATAGTTTTTACCACCAAACTCATTAAAGACCTTAATAAGCAATACCTGATCTCAGATGAGTCCATAATAAGTATAGAACAATTGAATACTGATCATTTGACAACCACAACAGCTATCAGTACTTCACATTTTATCATTTCCGGTTGAAAAGCTAAAGAACACTCTAGAAGATTGGGGTAGTTTCTTCCACTAGGTATAGATATGTAGAAATGGAACCTAACTATGGATTTATTCCTGCAAATAAAATCTGAGTGGACTTAATGGGAGTGACCGTAACGCAATTAACCTCATCATTTGTCACTCCAACTGATGTCCGCAGGGATTTTAAAATTGGCAAACCTGTCATCAGCACTCATCCTACAGCTATAATGAAAATGACACCTTTGACTTAAAGGATGATGGTTGGGTAATCTCTCCATCATTCACGGGGTCACTGGTGAACCATTACCATAAGGAGTTACTTGAAAGCCTATAATGACATATTCAAAGATTATCCAGTTGTATACATTACGAGCAGACAGCAGGAAGTTGCACCATCTTATGAATGCATGAAATCATTGATTTTCTCTGAAAGACATTTTTTTTTATTCACCCATAATGGCCAAGGCATTAACTGTAGCAGTGTTGACATGTTATAAAGTAAATGATATCAACAGGATTTGACATTTTCAACAGTACAAAGGATGCATCTAATCCCTCTTTGAAGGGAATTTGGTTAATAATGTATTTGAAAATAAACAACAACGACATTTGATAAATAACAAATACCGGATTAGCATGTAATACATAACATGCCATGATATTTATTGGCATGGAAGTAATTTGCAAGATGATTTGAGGCACTTGCAGTACATCTGCCCAATATTAAAGTACATTTCTCTAATATTAAACAAGCCCTTTTTATTCAAAGGAAAAGATGAAAAAATTAGCCTTTTAGGGCTTACATTAAATAGATACTACGCTCGCTATAGCCTCTAAAGAGATGACCTTGCATTTGAAGCTTCAGTGAGTTCTTTCTGCATTAGGTGAAGGTATAGTTTCCATTAAACTAGGGACCTTAAATTAATGTACAGTAATATGGCTAAAACCTGATAGTATTCTGCATGAGTTGCAGGCTGTTCTTCCATTTCAAAACCTCATTCCTTCAACAAAGTGCCACAGCTGAAGGATTGTCCACATCATCAGTAATTCAGATTCTTTATGCCAATATATGTGAGGGAAACCTGTGAAGAATATGTTATACTGTAATAATGAAACAATTCTTTAGGCCTGAGACTGCCACAGTGGTGAAAACCTCTGAAGAATATAAAGGTAACCTTTTAAAATGATCTCAGATATCCTATTTTGTACTCAATGAACTTACATATATATTTTTTACATGCCTCAAAGCCTTTTCCTTATGATAAGGTTATAGTGGAACCAAAGACGAGTTATAGCAGGAAATCATGGGTTGCAACCCCATCTTGTAAGTTCTTCACAGAATTACCCTTTTTGAAAGAGGTTCTCCAAAATGTTTGGCCAGTGTAGTGAATTGATGAAGCCCAGATGGTGCACAATTATGATAACTCGAAACTCAATCTTTTATAAGAATCATGGGACTGTGATGAGCAAGTATTTTGAGTCATTCACTCAACTGATTCATTCAAAAACTGATTCTTTCTGGAATTGTAACAGTTTCAAACTATACTTACTAGCTCTGCCATGTAAAGATATACAGGTATGCATTTTAATTTTAGAAACTATCTTTATACGTTTTTGATTTATTCCTTCAACCAGTTTGTTCAAAAGCGCTGATTCATTCAGGAAATAAACAACAACGCCGTTGCACGCTGCTGCAACAGTTCTTCTGTTGCTTTGTTGGCAGAGCAAAACAGACAAATGAAATGGCAATATTATGTATTATGTACAGTAAGTTACTCAATATTAACTTCTTGTTTATTGAACTGTTGTATAAACTGTTCACCAGGGTGTATTCTTTAATTATAGTTGGGCGTGCTTTTGTACTGCTCTAAGTTTTTGAAGAGCTTCTTTTATCCATATTAGCCTCAAGAATGAAGCAATCAGGGTTCATGTTTATAGAAGCCTTTACATCACTGGAAAACTTAATGATTTTTAGCAGAGGCACAATCATTAGTCTGGAAAACACTCTGAAGAGAATCTTTGAAATGATATCATGATGTTTTTCTCTATCTCATCTGTGAGGGCCCTAACTGCTGTGCGTTCCTCCTCTGTGCCTGATAAGGTTGAGTGAATGCTCAATTTATATCTCAGTGGGAAAGACTTTCCACATGTCAATGTATGCTTTTTTTGCAAATCTAAACCATCTGGCAATTCAGATGTTTTATATTTCAGTCATTTGTAAAAGGAGATTGCAATTTCCCAAACACAAATACCATATACTTTATACTAGATTTGAATTTGAAGAAAAGTGTTTGTTTTGGAATATTAAGGGAAGTGCTAAATACAGTATATGTCATATCCCTTTTTCATCAGTCAGCCATAAAAATACAACTTATAAAAATAAGCATAAAAAAGCTCAAAAAGTCAAATGACAGTTAAATCTCAAAACCAATTATGAAGATTGTTACTGTATGATATTGCTGAAGAGATAGCTAAAAAATAAATGGTTACTGCAGTTATTTTCAGTCTTTGAGTTCTGAGATAAACAGATTTCCTAATTTTAGGAGCAGATGGCTATGCATTTCATTGGACCTCTAAAATATGCCATTAAATCAACTGTATCTCGAAGGACGTGTTCAACATTTATAGAGAAGCAAGGAATCGTCTCTTTCACAGTGTATCCTTGGCTGTAGTGTTTGTCAAAGCCGCTGACAAACCCATGACATATAAAGACCTTGATCATCTGGGCATGTGATGCAAGGTGATTCAACAGAAAACACAATTTTCAGTTATTTGTATCGTTCATCATGAGTTTAACAAGCTGTTTGTGCCGCCACCATCCGATATTGCTAATTCTGAACGTCAGAGACTGGAGAGGGGAATACGAAATGAGTTCAGGGAGGATACATACTGCAATTCGGACGGGCTTGGAAATTACATTTTCCAGTGATTAAGCTATCATGCCTTGGCCTCAAAGTGCCATTGCAGGCAGATAAGATCGTAATTGTGTTAATCATAGAGAACAACCTTGATTTAGATGGAGGCACTGATTAATGTTTTAAACGAAAGAGAATGTATACAAAATCCGATTTGTACTCTCCCAGGGACTGTTAGAGGTTTAGGCTGCAGTAATTATTTTCAAGCAAAATCTGACCTGATACAGAATAACTGATTCATTCATTGTCCAAGTCAGCATTTTCTAATGAGTCTGAAGTGGGTCAATAGTTATTAAGTATGAATTCCTGAAAAATCTATCAGTTCTGTGGTCTCTAGAACAATCTATCTCAGTGGTTGTTCCCTTTCTGACTTAAAAAACGTTGCACCATCTTATCTTTGTCATTGTACAGCCATCAGTTAAATACTGTACAAGAGCAGACAGTTATGGGAGCTCTATATAACTGTAAAATAAAAGGCACTTTTTCTTGTCTGGATCTCTGAAATGGCCATATAAGAAATGGATCCAGAGGACAGTTAGTGTCCCTTAATCACCAGGGGATATAAAATCAGGACTTCCCCGGAATTCAGGGCCTCATTTTTAATTAGAGTTAGGGATCCATTAGCCACCTCATAAGGTCTTTATCTGCTATCAAATGATGTTCTGCACTCGATTTCTTCTAGAATACTGAAAACATTTCTGCAAGGAATTGGGTTATTCTTTGCTGTAGCACTGTTGTTGTCAAAGCGACAATATTTCTGTAATATTTTAAGGCATTTTCAGTATTCCGCTATAATTATTTTTGTTCAAATCTGAAACATATTTTTGTGGCAGCCCTGAGCCATTGCTCCTGTGTTGTAGCATATCAAAGTAAAAATGGGGATGCTGTGACAAGAACTGTTCCTCAGCTGAAATGGGATTTAGCCTGAATAGATTCAGTCTGATAGACTGTGCATGCAGCCAGGCCCTGGCCCTGGCATCTCATCTCTCTATGTGATTAAATGGGAACCAATCACACCTGATTTGTCAATTTATCAACATATAACATGCAGGGGCCTGGGGAAAAATAAATCATGTTTTGTCAGATATGTGTATGCCTGAATTAGTCTCACGAAAGAATACTAGAAATTAGTCATCCTGCGAGGCAGATAATACTTGATCTTTACCACAGGACCCATTAGACAAACACACATATCCTGCAATGTCAGGAGAAATAAAAAAACGGAACGATTTCAGCAGACAGATAAGATGACAAGAATAAGAAATGTACACAGAAAAAAACATTAACCAGAATTCGTGACTCTGAAAGTCACTTCCACTACAGTGAATATACTTATACTGCATGGGTAATTAGCACATATTTATACACATTTCACTGAAGAACCAATTGAAGCATCAATCACTAGGAAATTTTGTCACTATTTACTTGAAGACCTTCAGCGGAAGCTTTCAAATTGCATTCTCAATCCCTGATATTAAAACTGCTGTGTCATGTTCAGTTATGCTAAGCTAGTATATGAATAATTCACCATAGATACTAATTACCATAAGATATTTCACCATAAGATACAACAAAGAAGTTTGGACTGACAAACAATTTTCCATTTTTGGATGAAACACTGTATTAATTCCAGGTACAGCTGGCGACTACCAAGAGACCAAACACTGCATGCGTTCACAACACACCAGTGCAAATGCTTACAAAGCCTCTTATCACTGCAGCTAATTAAAAGATTTGAGCAAAGATAAATTACTAAAACATCCTTGCATGGATGTGCCCATCCTATAGTACATCACTGATATCAATCCCAGTTACTGGTGACTCTTCCATAATGCTCTAAGTAAATAAATCTGACATTATCTTACCCTTAACCATACCAAAATATGACACATCCCTTTTGGGGATTAATAAACCATGGTTCTATTTTAATAAGATTACCTGCTCCCCATGCATTACCAATGTAAAACACTATAATACCATTGGAATGTTTGTAAAAACACCCTAGGCCTACTACATTACTGTCCACAGCAGACACAATACACACACTGTATTTGTTACCTGAACTTTAAATGAGCCAAGTAAAGACACATTATGTACATCAGGGACCCTGCTAAAATTCACAATTTTTATGAACTGTGTCGCTCTCCCATGGACAAAATGAGAAGACTATACCTCCTCTCTGATGAGGGACCTGATTTACAGCGATGTGAGCGATCCTCAGTTTCTGATAAATAGAGACTCTAAAATAAATAGAGGCTCAGTTTATGATGATGAATAGGGATTGTGCAATGAGACCAGTAGCCAGGAAAAAAAAGTGCCAAAATGGACAGCATTAGAAATCTGATGCCTGCTTGAGCAAATGAAATTCTGCATGAATTTTTCAGTCCATTTATGAATTGTATGTGAAATGGTGGCGCGTCTTCAAAAGACTACCTTTTACAGTCTTCTATTGTCCAGTATTGGTGAGTCTGTGTGAACTGCGTCTTGAACTGCGATTTCCGGCTCTAAGCCTTTAGATCAGTATTTTCTGAAATACTTAGACCACCCCATCTAGCACCAACAACCAACATTCAAATATGTCAAGCTGGTTCATGGGAAAACAAGTTTGTATGTGCATATTCTTTGTTGTGTTTTTGAGTTATGCAGCCTCGCTTGTCATTGGCTGTGTTCTGTTTCTAGTCTCTGTAATAGGCCATGGTCATTTGTTTTGATATGGGTAGCCATTGTCCTTGGCCTTGAGTGTCCGTCTCCAGCAAAATGACATACACATAGGCTCTGGTGCCCTACTAGGCAAATAGCATCAGGGAAATTTTAATACAGATGAGCCAGATGAAATGAGTGTGGCAGCCTGTGGGAATTATGCTGTCTTAATCACCGCCAACCCAGCCAGATAATAAGGGTAAAACACAAAAAAAAAATTAGTAAAGAATAAAATAATTAACTAATGTGGTCGATTTCATTCAAATGCTTAAATTATTTCTATAACGATGGTGGTATAATTAAGTAATATCTTTCAGAGTGGCCTAATACGGATTATTATGTGTTTCAGTATAGCTGACAAAGGACCCAGATATGAAGGATGTATGACTTCCACAGCATTAAATATAATCAGCTTAATTTAGTGTACATAACATTAAAGCCAATGCAAATGAGATAATATTAACTGAAACTGAGAGTTTGGGGGTATCGTAACAGTAATTATTTTATTTTTGAATATATGCGTAGAGTAAATAAAATTCATGTTTTTATTATTATTATTATTATTGTGGATTGTATGGTGTGATTATGACTAACTGCCTTAGTACATTTATGTTGCCTCTGTGCATTAAAATGTTTTTCCCTTCTAAAGTACCAAACATAAACTCTGGCTATGAGAGCTTTGCTCTTCAACATCACTGAAATGCAAGTAGCACGCTCTAGAGATTTTACTCTGAATACTCTGAAGAACACACTCAATTTAGAACGCACTCCACGACCCCTGCAAGTGCACACACACACACACTGGGGAACTGTCCCTGCTCACCCTCAAGTCTACTTCCCAAACCTCCTGCCCAGACACCAGCACTGCCTCATGGGAGAACACACACAGCTTGTCATAGAAAATGAAAGCAAATAAGCAGGCAGATGTAGCACCCAGATGCTGCCAGCAGACTGCAGGATTATCAGCCTAGTCTTATTTCATTCCAATATGAAATGGGCTGTCAGTATGGACAGGTTCACTGCTACTCATGCACAACAGTCAAATTTAGACCTAGATTTTACTTGTTATTGAATGCGAGGAAAATCAAACAGGCAACTTTACAGTTCATCCTGTTATTTATAGAGAAACTGAAAAGTTACATTGGATTGTCTCCTATATCGACAGTGTAAATCATCCAATCACAATGCACTATAGATGGAGCGATGAAGTAGCCTACTTTGCTCTGCCTATATAAAGATCACCTCACTCCAACTTCTTCCTCATCGGCTTTTCCCACATCTTCACAGCAAATTTATCAAGAACAGGCTTGCTCCATGATGAGTGATGCGGGCCAAAGAACCAGGCAGGAGAAGGGTAGTTGAATCAGTAAAGTGAACTATACTTATTTAATTTAGAAAATGGCATACAACAACACTTAAAGTTTTATTAATCAGAAATTACAAGTATCCTTTGGTAACCATAAATAAAGGTTGTTTTACTCATTAAATGAATTCCCGCCTCATGTATCCTGCCAGGTGGCCCACCACCACTTAATAATGAGAACAGGAACCAAACCAAATAAGGACAAACAGAAAACTACAGGGGAACATACATGTACTTTGTGAATATATTCAAGTATATACAAGTGCTACTATATTCTATAAGGAAGTAATTTGCTTCTGAAAGCATTGTATTTTCCTTTATGAATTGGAATGAAGATAAGGAGTCCTGGCTATAAATGCTGAGCTGTTTAACTTTAATTTCTTGTGGTGGCAGTCAAAGTCGATATAATGGTCAATGGCCCATGCATCCTGAAGGTTCATTGACCCTAATTACACTACATGGAGCAGGTCTATGCATAAGTCTGTCACAATTAATATAATACACAGAGGTGGATGTAACAGAGATAAAAGGAATGAATGGAAGTACAATTAAAGAATGTAGTCAGAGGCAAAGGTCAAGACAATACATGAAGCTAAGAAGGTAGGAATTAATTTAATGAGTAAAACAACCTTTATTTATGGTTACCAAAGTATACTAGTAATTTCTTATTAATAAAACTTTAAGTGTTGTTGTTAGCCATTTTCTAAATTAAATAATTAAGTATAGTAAAAGAAAAATACCTATATGATATTCTTCAAAAATGTTTTTTTTTCCTACAGATATTTGATTTTATTACATTTTTAATTTTTCTCACTAATTGCACCTATATCACTTATAACATTAATCATTTAACTCTAATCAATTTTGTAATATATATATATATATATATATATATATATATATATATATATATATATATATATATATATATATATATATGCACACACACAGACAGGTGCTGGTCATACAATTAGAATATCATCAAAAAGTTGATTTATTTCACTAATTACATTCAAAAAAGTGAAACTTGTATATTATATTCATTCATTACACACAGACTGATATATTTCAAATGTTCATTTCTTTTAATTTTGATGATTATAACTGACAACTAAGGAAAATCCCAAATTCAGTATCTCAGAAAATTTGAATATTGTGAAAAATAATGAAGACTCTTGGTGCCACACTCTAATCAGCTAATTAACTCAAAACACCTGCAAAGGCCTTTAAATGGTCTCTCAGTCTAGTTCTGTAGGCTACACAATCATGAAGAAGGCTGCTGACTTGACAGTTGTCCAAAAGACGACCATTGACACCTTGCACAAGGAGGGAAAGACATAAAAGGTAATTTCAAATGACACTTGCTGTTCACAGAGCTCTGTGTCCAAGTACTTTAATAGAGAGGCGAAGGGAAGGAAAAGATGTGGTAGAAAAAAGTGTACAAGCAATAGGGATAACTGCACCCTAGAGAGGATTGTGAAACAAAACACATTCAAAAATGTGGGGGAGATCCACAAAGAGTGGACTGCAGCTGGAGTCAGTGCTTCAAGAACCACTTCGCACAGACGTATGCAAGACATGGGTTTCAGCTGTCGCATTCCCTGTGTCAAGCCACTCTTGAACAACAGACAGCGTCAGAAGCGTCTCGCTTCAAAAAGGACTGCACTGCTGCTGAGAGGTCCAAAGTTATGTTCTCTGATGAAAGCAAATTTAGCATTTGCTTTGGAAATCAGGGTCCCAGAGTCTGGAGGAAGAGAGGAGAGGCACACAATCCACACTGCTTGAGGTCCAGTGTAAAGTTTCCAGAGTCAGTGATGGTTTGGGGTGCAATGTCATCTGCTGGTGTTGGTCCACTGTGTTTTCTGAGGTTCAAGGTCAATGCAGCCGTATACCAGGAAGTTTTAGAGCACTTCATGCTTCCTGCTGCTGACCAACTTTATGGAGATGCAAATTTCATTTTCCAACAGGACTTGGCACCTGCACAGAGTGCCAAAGCTACCAATACCCGGTTTAAGGACCATGGTATCCCTGTTCTTAATTGGCCAGCCTGACCTTAACCCCATAGAAAATCTATGGGGTATTGTGAAGAGGAAGATGCCAGACCCAAGAATGCAGAAGAGCTGAAGGCCACTATCAGAGCAACCTGGGCTCTTATAACACCTGAGCAGTGCCACAGACTGATCAACTCCAACTCTACACCAACTAAGTATTGAGTGCTGTACTGTCACAGTGTCTGGTCTGTGTTTCCCTGGGTGTCCAATAGTGGTCTCACTTCCCCATAGGCACCTCACTGCAGGCACTACATTTCCCACAAAGCCTTGTCCTTTCATCACGGCAATTGCACACCTGTTAATTTCACTCAGCTGTCTTCACTTTCATCGTCATTATCCTGTCTATTTAAACCTGTCTGTTTTCTCTATGTGTCATGGAGTTCTTATTTTCCGTAACCTGGTTTCCTCGCGTTCCTTGTGTTTTGAGTTTCTTGTTCCTGTTTGTTTTTGGACTGAATTTTGGTTATGACCCCCTGCTTGTTTGGATTCTGATTTTTGGATTACCCAATAAGCACACACTACTCTTGGATCTCTCGTCTCCTGTGTCCCGATACTTTTCAGTTGGCCAAGATTTCTAAAAATCCTTTCTCTTTGCATTGGTCTTAAGTAATATTCTAATTGTCTGAGATACTGAATTAGGTATTTTCCTAAGTTGTCAGTTATAATCATCAAAATTAAAAGAAATAAATTTGAAATCTATCAGTCTCTGTGTAATGAATGAATATAATATACAGGTTTCACTTTTTGAATGGAATTAGTAAAATCTATAATATATATGGTAACACTTTATATTAACTGCATGCTATTAATCATTAGTTAAGCATTAGGAAATCCATCATTTATAAAGCATTAATAGACATTTATAAGCAGTTTATAAATACAGATATAAATGTTTTTTTTACCTGATTTAAACGCATATCTATAATGTATTTAATAATTGTTTTTTTCATACTTTATTAATGATCAATTTATCATTTCTAAATTAAGTATAGCATTATTTACACACCAGTTATTAAGGAGTTGTCAGTGGTTCATAAGATCACTTAGAAATTGTAAGTAAATGATTAATAAACTATTTAAATGTGCATTCATACATCTTTTTATTCAGACATATAGTAATAGTTACTTAAAGTGTTAATAAATGGTTTATTAACATGTATTTCTACTGTAATTCTGGGTTAATTCATGTAGTTGTTAGTTAACTATTTTTGTGAGCTCATCTAAAGTGAGCTCTCATAAATAGTTAACTGACCACTACTAAATGCTTTATAACTACCTGAATTTACTACATTTCTTGTGATCTTATGAATCACTGGCAACTCCTAAATAACTGGTTTGTAAATAATGCTATACTTCATTGAGAAATGATAAATTGATCATGAATAAAGTATGAAATTACACATTATAGATATGCTTTTAAATCAAGAATAAAGCATTTATATTTGTATTTATAAACTGATTATTACTGTCTATTAATGCTTTATAAATTATGAATTATCTGTTTACTAATGCTTAATTAATGATTAACAGTGTGCAGTTATTCTAAAGTGTTACTATATATACACATATATATATACATACATACATATATATATATATATATATATATATATATATATATATATATATACATACATACATACATACATACATACATACATACATATATATATATATATATATATATATATATATATATATATATATATATTCTTGCTAATATATTTATAGGATTTATTTATTTATTGCTCATTAGGAGACTAAAGTTTTCCTGCTATTTCTCATTCAGATATGTTGCTTAAAAAAATGGAGAACAGAATCATAAAATGGTTTATCAAAAGGTTTTTATTATTATTATTTATTTATTTATTTTATTTTTTTTATCAATGGCTCCCCAGAAGAAACACAAGCATGTGACAGAGCATCAGCACTGATCTAATGCTAATGCTGCTGGAAAGTGGACAGGGCCAATTGAACATTAGTACTATCCCTGCTTAAATGGTCATGTAAAGATCAATTTCATCCTTGGGAAGTAAATGTGTGTCATATCTCATTACATCTTTATGCAGATGCCTTTGTATTATCCTCGGGCCTTTGGGTTTTAGATTCAGCGCTGACATATTCTCAATTGGGAACCAAAACCATAAACCTTCACGAATGAATGTATAATGTCATGTTCATGTAAAGCAAATTGTATTTTGTTCTATTTTGCCCATGACGTATTAGATTGTAGCACTCTGCATGAAACAGGAGATCCATCATAATCAAATAAATTGCATATTAAAATGCATAAAGTTGTTAAAGATATGGTGCATCATAAGAAATATCTGCAGCTAAATTATAAACAATACACATTGGTGTCAGGAAGATCAGGTTTCTTAATTTTATAGGATTTTTTTTATTATAATTTTTCATACAGTGGGGATCGAAAGTTTGGGCACCCCTTGCAGAATCTGTGAAAATATGAGTAATTTTCAAAAAATAAGAGAGATCATACTAAATGCATGTTATTTTTTTATATACTGTCCTGAGTAAGATATTGTACATAAAAGATATTAACATTTAGTCCACAAGAAAAAAATTGCTGAAATTATTAAAATAACCCCCTCAAAAGTTTGGGAACCCTTGGTTCTTAATACTGTGTTCTGTTACCTGATGATCCTCGACTGTCTTTCTGTTTTGTGATGGTTGTGCATGAGTCCCTTGTTTGTTCTGAACAGTTAAACTGAGCAGCGTTCTTCAGAAAAATCTTTAAGGTCCTGCAGATTCTTCAGTTTTCCAGCATATTTGAACCCTTTCCAGCAGTGACTTTATGATTTTGAGATGCATCTTTTCAGACTGAGGACATTTGAGAGACTCAAACACAACTATTTAAAAAGATTCAAACATTCACTGATGCTCCAGAAGGAAACAAGATGCATTAAGAGCTGGGGGGTGAAAACTTTTGGAATTTGAAGATCAAGGTAAATTGTACTTAATTTGTGCACCGGGAAACATACAAGTATCTTCTGTTGCTTACGAAGGGTAGAACTAAATGGGAAAAAATTACATTTCGACAAAATAAGACAAATTTGGCCATCTTCATTGTGTTCAAAAGTTTTCACCCCCCAGCTCTTCAGGCATCTTGTTTCCTTTCTGGAGCATCAGTGAATGTTTGAATCTTTTTTAATAGTTGTGTTGGAGTGCCTCAGTTGTCCTTAGTGTGAAAAGATTTATCTCAAAATCGTAAAGTCACTGCTGGAAAGGGTTTAAATATGCAAAATTGCTGGAAAACTGAAGAATCTGCAGGACCTTAAAGATTTTTCTGAAGAACGCTGCTCAGTTTAACTGTTCAGAACAAACAAGGGACTCAGGCACAACCATCACAAAACAGAAAGACAGTCGAGGATCATCAGTTGACCACACACAGTACTAAGAACCAAGGGTTCCCAAACTTTCGAGCCCCACTGTATATATATATATCAGTGTTGTAGTCGAGACCGGCTCATTCGAGTCCGAGTCCAGATCGAGTCCAGAGATGGTCGAGTCCGAGTCAAGACCGAGTTCAGAAAGGGTCGAGTCCGAGTCAAGACCGAGTTCAGAAAGGGTCGAGTCCGAGTCAAGACCGAGACCAGAGAGATTGGGTCTGAGACAAGACCTAAAGAAATCTTCAAGAGTATGTAAAATGTATGATGGAAACAATAAAGGGTAAAAGGGCCACATAGTATGTGGTGTAAAGGTAATTTTATTAGAATTATGAATTGTCACTTGTCAATATTAAGTGCTCATTTTCACATAACATCATTGTACCACTATACACATCCATATATTGTATATTGTAATTCCACATAACACTTCTAGTACAAGTAACATTACTGTACCACTATACCTGTAAATGTTCAACTGTAACAGCTTTTACATAACTTTTAACCTTGAAGCTTAACTAATGACTGCTAATATCCTGAAAATGTCTTGGATTATGTGCACTTTAGATGTTGTGAAGATTAAAGATGGGCATAATTACTTTTCAAAAAAATAAGTGAGGAGACCATCCTGCTACCCAACCAAGCACGATGTGGTCTCATGATCAATCCACCCAGACTAAAAACTCTCTCTATTGGTGCAGAGGAAGCGGGGACTGACAAAAGTTACCATTTCATCACTTTCTGTAACAGCAATGGATAATCTAATGCTAATTTCACAGGATGGTGGGTTTTAATGCAGGGTAAAATACACACTAGTCGAAGTTTTTTTTAGTTATGGAGGGCATACACACAAGAGCCGACTGACTGTCCAGGAAAATTTCATCCAAAAGGGTGTATGTGCCAGGGGAAGAAAGCTGGTTGAAATGCCATATAAGTTCAATGCCTTCTGTCAGACATTTTTTGGGGGGGAGATGTTTAGTGTTGAGACAGTCAGTCTCAGTGTGTCTGTATTCATTATATAATTTAATTAAACAATATTTGTTTTTTTTTCTGTGACCATTTTGTCCTACTTTGTAAAAATAACACAGTTGAGAGAAATAATGTAGCAATGTGGCTTTCTGGAAAGTGGGATCACTACAGGCGGATGGCAGGAGGGTAACTTAGGCCGGTGACACACTGGCTGCGTGGCGGCTGTGCTGCGTGCTAGAAGCGTGGTGGCTGCTTCGCGTTTTCTGTGTCTTTACACACCAGAAGCGTGCCTTATAGGTGACATAGAGAGAGGCCGCCGAAAAACCAGGCTCTTGCAAAACAGAGTATGTTTGACAGTTGTATGTATGTTTTAATTACATTTATATCTGAACTTATGCCAACCTATAGACTTTCAAATATCAAAATGTCATGAATTAATATGTATTTGTGTACATAATGACACAAGTGACATATAAACATATTTTCCTAGTTTATTTTGCCTGGAAACGCTTCCAACACGCGCGTGTTCGCGTGAAAATAGGCGTCGGTTCTATTTCTAGCATGCACGCGTTTTCCGCGCGGCTCGAGCTGCGCCTGGGATGCGCGTCTCACGCAGGCAGTCTGCAAGCTCTAACCTGTTAACATGGGAGCCGAATTAAAAACAGACACGCCACGCAGCTGAGACGCTTGCGCCATATGCATCCAGTGTGTCGCTGGCATAACGTCTCACGTCAAAAGAAAATCACCGGTCATTGGATGTCTCAAACGTACATCAATTTAAAGAAACATTAAAATAAAGTAATAATCATGAAATATTTTGATTGGGACTCGAGTGGACTCGGGCATAAGTCCGATTCCTAATATGTTCGAGTCCGAGTCAATACCGAGTCAAAATGCACACGAGTCCATGACAAGACCGAGACCATTAAAATACGGTCTCGAGACCGAGTCCAAGACCGAGTCCGAGTCTCGAGTACTCAACACTGATATATATATTAGTGCTGTCAAAATTAGCGCGTTAACGCATTCGATTAATTTGAAATATTTAACGCGTTAAAAATAAATAAATAACGCAATTAACGCGGTTGCAGTTTTTTTTTATTTCCGGTTGTGGCCTATGTGTGTTCAACGTGCAAAGAAATATGGATAAGACCAAGGAAGGACTTTTAGACGGAAAGTTTCAGTATAAAACTCTGCCGGATTACTCTTCAGTCTGCCACAAGAAACATTACTCTTCATTCAGTCTGCCACAAGAAACAGCAACATTAAAATCATGAACTCAAATGTCATTGTTTAAAAAAAAAAAAACAATGACTGTTGTAACAATGCGTAAATCAGACCTTTCTGTAACGCTAACGTTAATAAGCTTAAACGAAAATAACGAAATAATTGTGTAGCGGAGTATTTTTTGTAGACAGTGCCCGAACTGTCAATCACTCTTGTACGCGTACGTGCATCACTGTCCTCCTCGCAGCTGCAGCAACTTGCGCTCTCTCTCTTCACCAAGCTTTAAAACAAAAAGGGGACAAAAAGATCATATTGTCTTTGTGCATAGGCTATAGATTAATTAGATAAATGAATATCTAAATTTGTGCCTTGCCGTCTACAGTATTTTTTTAGAACTTAGAAAAAAGATGCTGCAGCCAATGAGCAGCCAGCGGGGGCTGGCTGCAGGACGACTCAACCTCCGCAGACAGTTTTTAATGTTTATCAGACAATAATTACTCAAGATTTTGCTTTAGTATAATTTTCGGGACAATTAGGGCCAGATTCGGGAGTCGGGACAACAGTTTAGATTTCGGGACTGTCCCGAATTTTTCGGGACGTCTGGTCACCCTTCCTGAAAGAGCTGCATTACTTCATTAGCTTGAGTCTGACCTGTAGTGATAGGATTCAAATTTGGTGAGGTGTCAGTCAGCAAATCATCTGATTCTGGTCTTGTTTTTGCAGTATTCAGAGTGTAAAGCCAAGAAAACATATTAAGTGTTGTTGTTAACTGCATTTGATTTTTAACCGAACCGAGTGTGGTGTACACTCACAACGAGTTTCACACACCTTCTCCGGCCACGTTGAGTTGTTGACACTTAACAGTGGGAAAAGCGACACATGCGCTATTCACTTGTATAACTTAAGGGTGAATGGGTAATGTAGTTTCTGCTCTGGGTGGGCTGAATTAGGAAGCTTGCATTGTGAAGGGCGCTCTGAAAATCGGCAGTGCAGGTAAAAGATTAAAACCTCTATTAAAACAGATGTCCGCTACAAGCACGTTCTGGGCGCACGGAGAGGTGGCGGTGGCTTAAAGCACTGGCAATGACTATACTTTGGAATTTTTTTGCAGTCCACTTAGAATTCAACATGGAAATCATTTTTGTTTTTTATTGGCATTGATTGTTTTGAAATTCAAATGGCACTTACATGCCTGTGTTTTTATTTCTGTAATAAATATGGCTTTCAAGCCAACAGTTAATTTGGAGGATATTGATGGTTTTGGTATGTTGTTTACATGAGAAAATCTGTGTTACAAGTTAAACAAAAATTCCAATAAACAATCATATTTTGAAATAGTAAATAGTTTCTTTGTCTTGAGTTTACATTAATTATTTACATTTTACATTTACATATCCAAAAAGTTTCAGTCTTTTAATTGCGATTAATCGCGATTAATTTTAAAAAATTGTGCGATTAATTAGTTCTTTTTTTTTAATCGATTGACAGCACTAATATATATATATATATATATATATATATATATATATATATATATATATATAAACTACCATATGACTATAATTTATTTAGAACCACATTCTTATGGAACCAAAAACAAATAGGGTTTTCAATAAATTAACAAATCTTATTTGAGGTGACAGCATTAACTGAACAAGTAGTCTGTTAGCAGAAAAATAAACACCATTTTAAAAACTGCTAAACTACCATTACTCAAAATGTAATTAAGTAGCATCACTAATTAGGTATTCTCTAATAGATTCACAGACACAGCATTCGGCATCAATCTGTCCAGTAAATAAGTGTCAGTACAACGGAATTTTTAAATCATTCCCTGAAGCTCATCTCTTCTGAATCGCATTGACTTGAATGGCTGCCCTTAAAAGTGCTTGGGAGGAAAAGAAGAACACCAAAATCTAGTCAAGTATCTGTTCACAGCAAGAGAGAGGACTGTGTTAGATTCAATAACAGGAGATAAAGATTCACCTCCTGGCCTTCTGCAAAGAGGTTTAGAAAGTGAGTATCAGAGGCTTATTTTCACTGTATTACTCAAAGCTCTTTGGCATGCTATTTGAGTGCACTAAATGGTCAACACAAAAATACTTGTTTTCAGGAATTTCAAGTAGCCTAAAATGAATAACAGTCTTTTCTACACTAAATATAAAAATATTTAATAATAATAGTGATATATATTCTCCATACAATGGAAGTCAATGAGGACCAGCAGCTGTTTGGTTACCAGTGTTCTTCAATATATCTTCTTTTATTTTCAGCAGAAGAAAGAAATTCATACAAGTTTGAAACAACTTGAGGGTGAAAGAATGATGACAGAATTTTCATTTTTGGTTGAAATTTCCCTTTAAATGTTATTCAAACATTTAGCATGAAATTCCATGCCTCGACTCTCTGCTTATCCCAAAGTGTTCTAAAATCTGTGTTTAAAAGAAAATATGACTCACAAATTCAAGCTGCTTTAGCCTTCTGAGCAAAACAACTGGGCTTTAGTGGTGCTTCTGTTATCATAACACTGGCCATATGGCCATCAGGCAGAGTGAACAGGATATGATGCGCTCTCTGATGTCTTTGTATTTCTTGCATCTATTCAGTGCTTTGTGAATCAAGGCTTTGGTTGCCTTGAATGGTACTAACCACTTTGGTGGAATCTGTCACGCTCAGAAAGGTTAGAGTCTTTTGGGCTGAAGTCTTGTTGGATGTGCTTCTCTAATACTCTGCCATGGCTGGTGGCCATCTTAAGCAAACTAATGTGGCACACCATTGGACAGCTGGCCACCAGAGAGACACTCTCCAGCTGTTGTTTGGACCACTTCTATGAGGCATGCTTCATGTCCATGCACTTCATTAACCTCAGTCGTAATATTGCAAACTGGGGAAAAATTAGGTAAACACTAAGTTTGAGGAAGCAATATATCCAAAAATAAGAGTTGTTGCTGTATTAAGTCAAGGTAATGTTTATAGCATAATTTGGTGGCCATATGATGTCAAAACCATGTCCTAAAATTCTGCAGTACTGTTTACACTTCTGCGATCAAGTATTTACTGAATGATACTTATCTGAATCAACAGAAGATTATAGTCTATTCTGGAAACAAGCTACTATTTTGAATCTTCAACATGATCTCATGAGGATCCATATGTATTTTACATAAAATGTGGTTCTACAAAATGTACTGTACATACGTTTACAAAGTGTTTACAGAATGTAAAACGTATAATACTGGCATAATGACAACAGATACAATGTAAATTATTTACCTATGAACAACCTTGAAAACTTACAAATGAATTCTTAAGAATATTGATATCGCTGCATACATTTTTATTATATTGTATTCAGTCACTGATGTCACTCCCTGTTTGTTGCTGCCTTGTGTTTTGAGTTAATCCTTTATCGTCTATTTTTTTTATCTTAAAATCAATTTCATACACCATCATTTTAGTTTCTTTAATGAGTGAATATATCCTCTATCGTATTCTACAATCAGACCACCTTATAGTTTTATTTAGATTTTCCACTTTTTTAGCATATAGCCAGTTAGCATTGCCAGCGTGGTTGCCGCTAACCTCAGGTATATTGCTAATACTCTATTCACACACTTTACCATTTTACTCACTGTTACTTGCTTTAATGGTTGATGTTTGTCTACCTGTGAGTGCAGGTGAGGACACATTCAAACTGCATTCAGTGGAGAAACAGATTCGTGATCTGGTGCAGGCCCAGCTGAGAGAGCGGAGAACCGTGCTGGAAACGCAGATGAGTATTCAGCACGCTGCTAACAGTCCTACCACCTCTACACAGTCTGGCACGTCTGTGCTACGTTAGCAGAAGGTAAAGTTTACACATCAAACAATGACACCAAGCTGCAGGAGATTGAGACACTGAAGAGGGACTTCAGGAGCTTCATCGAGATGATGCGCAGCACATCACCCGCGACAAGTCAGGAATGCTTACCATGAATCAACGAGGACACAAAAGTTTCAGTAGACTTTTTGATTTAAATGAATGGTTTTTGTTATGGTGTAAAGAGCAGAAACTGCTCTTAGTTAATAACTGGAATCTTTTCTGAGACATTCTAGGCTTTTTCGCACTGATGGTCTGCAGAGTCTGAGCAGAACTCCTGTCAGACAACATCTCCAGGATGCTACGTTCCAAACGAATAGTAAGCCAATTCTCAAAAAAAAACCTGCTATGATGGATTCTGTTCTACCTGCTTAAATAATAGAATTATTTGCGATGTCCAATCTATTAAGACTGTGTGTGTTCCCCGAATAGTGAGGTCAAAATATTAATTTAATGCAGGATCTAGAAAAAATCTGATTGTGATTCCACCAGAAAAATCACGGCATCAAAGTCCATCACGGCATCAGATCTGTAGCACAAAAGGATACCCACCTTCAACATCTGGCAACACACAGGCATCCAATTAGGAGAAGTTTGGACCTTCCCAATAATGTAGCTTAGTTATTTATCTATTATGGTTATTTATCTATTATTTTCAGGTTGTGTCAAGGTGTTAGTAGGTAAATAGCTGTATTCTCTACGTTTGGCTCATGTACAATCATTTTCTTCCAATTACGATCATTTTGAGCCACTTGTACGATACTTGGAAATTTCTAATCTGGCAACACTGCTATTGGAAGCGATACATAAACAGCCATATTGGATTATCAAAGCTGGTCTGTGAACACTTGAGTAAGCTGCTGTTGCATCTGCACTGCATCTGTAGTTATACGCTTATGAATATCTATATCTTCAGAAGACTTCAGATAGACCAACACAATACAACAAGATGAAGCCATTGGATAACAACACTTCACTTAGAAAAAGTGTAAATATAGTTGAATCTGTGTTTTCATTACTATACGGTAGGGGGCACTATTACACATCTTCTGTATAGAAAAAAGAAAAAAAAAAACAAGTGAAGAAGAAACTGAAACAACAGATGGTTTCATGTGTAATCTAACATGATCATCAGACATTAGTACATTAGAACTGTGCAATATTATGGAATAAAATGTCTATATACGATTGAAGAGCTAAAGACTGTCAAGCTTTGGGGTGTTGATCGACTCCATCTACATTTTGGTTATCATTCTGAATCCAATTAATAGTCTTTTTTCAGCATTCTGTTCAAATTTTTTCTTTTTAGTTTTCTATAACACCCACATTCAAGTGTTATATATATATATATATATATATATATATATATATATATATATACACATATATATATATATATATATATATATATATATATATATATATATATATATATATATATATATATATATATATATATACATATATATATATATATATATATATATATATATATATATATATATATATATATATATATATATATATATATATATATATATATACACACACACACACACACACACACACAAAGGATGCATGAAGCTACAATACAATGTTTTGGTTTCCAAGGAGACAACCTGTTCTTTTGATGTTTTGTTTGTTCAGATATTCATATAACAAGATATGTACAAATTAATACCTATATAGGGACATAGTAGTATACTTAAAGTATGATGTAAAGTTCACTTAAAGAAAACTTACGAGTATACTTGCAGTATAAAACTACTAAACTAGAACTTTACTGAAACTATACTTCAAAGTGTATCACAAATGCTACAAGTACTTATAATTAGTAAACTATCAGTATACCTATAAGTTCACTTTAAATATAGTGGCAGTACAAACAAAAAATAGATGTAAACAAGTTGTGTACTCAAAGTTTACTACTATTATATTTTAATTTAACAGTAGTCAAATTCAATATAATCAATATTTGATGTTTTTAGTTGTAAATACTGTATGTAGTAATTTTATATTTAAGCATTTTAATGCATCCAAATTGTACATAAACATAATTATCAGAGTTTAAAACAGTAAAGCTGCTTAATATTTCAGGATTATTTGATGAAAGGAAACATTTACATTGTTGAAATGTGTTCAATTTGTATTATGTTTTCTGTGAGGGTTAGTTTTATAATTAGCTATATATTAAACAACAATGGCCTGATTTAGCTAAGTGAATGTGTATATATCTTAAACTTCTGTCATTTGTCATTATTACTTTGACTTCAAGATGTGTGTGTGTGTGTTACTGCAGAGTGAGACAGAAAGTTGGCATGATCTCGCAAGTCATATTATTCAAAGCGCAACAGTGCAGTGCAGCTTGAGGCCAGAGAAGCAGCCAACTGTTCACAAGCATCACTCCACAAGATTAATATGCACATCTCCCATCTCTCAGCTGGCACCCAGTAGCACACAGCTCTGTCCTCAACTGCTCTACAGTAAGTGGAAATAAATGAGATTGATATTAAAGCATAACAAATCATCATAAAAATAAACGATACTAACAACATGAAAACTATAACAATATCATATCCGAGAAACCTTAAATCAACTCATAACTGATCGGATCATTTCTCAAAAAATTATCTTTGCCAGGGTGGAGGGCTTTGAAATGACTCAGAGGGAGCTGTAACAATATGAAACTAATAAACATGAATCATCAAATACTCACATTAATGCAAAAGCAGCACAACATATTCTATTTGAAGTACTTGAACTAATTAGTTTATTGATTTAATTATTCATGAGGCCTTAGCACAGCTAGAACTTTTTACAAATGAATTACAAATGAAAGAGTCCCACTTTAGGCCCTAAGTTTTCTCTTGGGGTCCTTGTCTATTTTGTATGCTGTATGAATCCCTTTGCTTTATTATCTAGTGTATCTCTTTGCTCTCACAACGACTGAACTCAGCCAGAATCATTAGCTGCTTTGGCTGTGTGGTCTGCGGCTGGACAACAGCGCGCTGAAGCTGGATGGCTCATTGGCTAGATATTATCCTGATATCATACTACTGGGCTTTGAATGGTCCAGCATTGGAAGCTGTACTGTTAACGCTGATGATGAAAGCTATGAACAGCATGCTTTCATATACAGTTTGATATGTGGATTTTATTTTGTGTTCAGTTCATAGAGCGCTGTACTAATGAGCTGATGAGTTCCTCCTGAAACCTGCTCGGGAAACAGAGATATTGCAGCTATACAATTATTTCAAAGATTGTGAAACACTGATATTTTAGTGCTTCCAAAAGCCTTGTAAACAGTTTAATGACAACAGAATGTGCACCTTATACAGTACAGACCAAAAGTTTGGACACACCTTCTCATTGAAAGAGTTTTCTTTATTTTCATGACTATGAAAATTCCAGAGTCACACTGAAGGCATCAAGGGCTATTTGACCAAGAAGGAGAGTGATGGGGTGCTGCGCCAGATGACCTGGCCTCCACAGTCACTGGACCTGAACCCAATTGAGATGGTTTAGGGGTGAGCTAAGGGCCAACAAGTGCTAAGCATCTCTCGGGGAACTCCTTCAAGACTGTTGGAAGACCATTTCAGGTGACTACCTCTTGAAGCTCATCAAGAGAATGCCAAGAGTGTGCAAAGCAGTAATCAAAGCAAAAGGTAGCTACTTTGAAGAACCTAGAATATGACATATTTTCAGTTGTTTCACACTTTTTGGTTATGTATATAATTCCATATATAATTCCACATGTGTTAATTCATAGTTTTGATGCCTTCA
Source organism: Carassius auratus (assembly GCF_003368295.1). Classification (NCBI taxonomy): domain Eukaryota; kingdom Metazoa; phylum Chordata; class Actinopteri; order Cypriniformes; family Cyprinidae; genus Carassius; species Carassius auratus. Next base: position 11,385,126 of record NC_039261.1, on the reverse strand, counting down.
GTGTGAATCTACAATTTTCATAGTCATGAAAATAAAAAAAACTCTTTGAATGAGAAGGTGTGTCCAAACCTTTGGTCTGTACTGTATTTTGAAAAGAGCATTGCTGGTCAAGTCTTTGTTCGTCCACAGTTGTGCTAGTGACCTTACAAAACAGTCTTCTTAACTTCTGAGGTATTAAAGAAAGCATGCACATCCAGCAAAACAAAGAAATTGTGTAAGTAAACACTTTGCTAGTGAACTACATGGCTATGCTAGACCAAAGCAACACTTTCCAGACAAGACCAGCAGGGAAATTCATGCATGCCTAAAGTGTCCTTTTTTAAGGTTAACATTCCAATAAAGCGCTACATTTTGAATTTTACAAGACACGGCGACACAAAAAAAAAAAAAACTTGACACAAATCGTGTCAGGATTTCTAACTGCAGACTGTAGGCTAAGCCACGCGGTGATGAAACTCTGTCACATTCCCACGCTCCACTGCCAGCTCAATCATCTGGAATGACAAAATTACGTGGTGGTGGGAGATGACAAACACTCTTTTATAAAACACGAGAGTTGAGGTATACACCGGCCATCTGCACTACCTGCAATACATCTTCAGCATTTCTAGAAAACCAGACCAGCGGAAAGGGAAATCTTCTTGTTTAATATGCAGAGCATGGATTATGAACCCAGTGACAGTTTTGTTTACTCGAGATGATTACAAGATCTGGATGTCAACTACTTATCTGCATTCAAGTAGCTGCTGTTAATTTTCTGATGCAGCTTGGTCCATAAGCCATGATTTTATTTGAGCTTACATATGCTCACTTCTGTTTGAAGAAGCCAACTGAATTTACTATGAATGACTGGCTCACCAGTATCATGCTAGTTGTTTGATATGCTCCACGGTAGGTGTAATCAGGCAGATAATTGTGTCACGCTTTTTATTTCACCTGTCAGGACTCGAGATGTTTGGCTGCATCAATAAAAATTCAAATCAGAGAGACATTAACAACACCTTGAGTGAGTGAACTCTATTTCAGGTCCATATTATACTGAAACTGACGTTTTTGTTCTGGCAAAATACTACGTTGTCATTTCAGGTTTTGGCGGAACATTGCAGCTTGGAGTCCGTGTGTGATCATGCAAAAGAGAAATCATTTAATACTTTGTTTTCCAGCAGAACTCAGACTGGATAAAATACCTGACTTGAAATTTAACAAAAGAAATCATTTGAATACATCATGCATGTTTTTCAACTAGATAAAAAAATCTGTTCTTCACAAATGTCCTGGCAAAATGACAATGCGATAACGCTTAATGACACCAATTATGCAAATAATGTATGCTAAAACTTTGATTAAAAAGCCCAGGTTTTGTGCAAAGGGGGTTGAGTTCGAAGCGGCAGAAATTCACTGAGGTCACAGCATCGTTTTCATATCATTATTCAATTTGACTTCATGTTTGAATCAGCATTCAAACACTCACACTTCGCTTTAACCCATCAACCGATGACAGCATTTTAAATAGCACAATATGGATTGATTCTTGAACCATCGTAATAATTATCTCACAGTTTGCATATCAAAAGAATTAGTCTCCGTTGGAGGTTTTAAGCGGTGAGACAAGTCATAGGAATAGGGTGATGTGATTAATTGTAGATGATAATTAAAATGCAATGCAAATGAAAGCGTTTGGATTATATCCATCAAATTAGCAGGCTTCTGTCATAAGTCAAAGTGCTACTTGTTTCTGTGGATTTAAAGCCATCACATGGGAGTTTGGTGTATTTGTTTTATTCAGAAAGACTCTTCTTACTCATTCATATTTTAAAATAAAATAAAATAAAATAAAATAAAATAAAAGTTAATTTCTGGGACAAGTTCTTAAAATAAAGCTAACACAGCAAGTACAAAAAAAATTAACTCAAAAATTATGAAAAGCTAAAATCATGTTATACTAAGCGACATATTATACATGTTATACTACGTTTAGACAAATGGAAATAAATGCAACAATAATGTCTCACATTGTGCTTAATTCACATTGTGCTCACATACAGAACATTTCTAAAAAAAAAAAAAATAATAAAAAACAGATTATTGTGGTTCTACAAAAAAAGAAAAAAGAAATCTATTTCAGCCATCCTTTAAAATTTCACGTTTAATTTGATTTGTTATTTGCAGTTTTTTTTATTATTAAAGTATTTATTAAAGATTTATTATAACTGTACTGTAGCAAATATATTAAACAATTACAAAGAAATTGCAAGTAATACACTGAATTAAACTTGAAATATACGTATGAGGATTAAATGATTAAATGTTTTTTTTTTAGAGTGTATGCTTTATGGCAGTGAAATCTTTCTTTTTCTTTTTGTACTTTTGCACTTCAGCAATATAGCAGAGGCCGGTGTTCGACCCAGCCCATCTGATGAATGTTGCCAAAAAGAGTGGAGAGGTCATCTCCTCCATCAGCAAGAAGGGTCACTGTTATAGTGCAGAACTGACAAATGAATGTCTCTGCTTTAATCCACTATACCTGCCAGACCGGACACAGAGTCAACAAACCTAGATAACCAATCAGAGCGTGCAGACGAGTGTGTTCTCCACAGGTAACAGCTGTAATTATGTCAAGAAGCCAGAAAGGATGTAATCACTGTGTCAGATTGGGAGCGAGATAGCTCCAGGATGAAGAAGGGACCCCATGAATGCTGTTTGACTCCAGATATTTCTTGTTGAGTGATTTTGCATTGCATTGCTTAAATAGCCCTACTAGTTATCTGTAAAATCGGGAGTAGGAGGCCCCTCAATTTCACCTAGGTATCATTTAAATGTATTATTACAACAGCAGGTCAACATGTCCATGACGTCTGAGTAAAATAATGATTCCAAAGAAACATTGGTTTAGCATGGGGGAAAACAAACCCTGTTTGCCATAGAGACCCACTCATTTCCAAGAAGATAATGAAGAGAAATAGATCTGGATCTGGTCATTATTTGAAATCATAGCCCTATAACAATAGGATTATTTAGGATTATTATTTATGGAGTCACTCACAGCATGATGTATAAGATGAGTCTTGTAGTGAAACTGCCCTTGTCAAAAAACAGATACCTATTGTATTGTGATTTTGTTCATCGGATTTTTATTTCCATGGCCTAATGCGAGTTATAGTTCACATTTGTGGATTTTTTTTTTTTTTAATAGATGGATTGTGTGACTTTGATTTGAATTGCTCACGCCACACATATCAGTGAAGGTCAGAATACAATTCTTAAAACTTGATTTAAACCACATACTGTGTTAAATTTTCTAATAAAGTTACAGCAAGTTTTATTCTCCTGCTAAAGCCGGTTTCACTCAACTTGAGTAAAATTTTATTTTTGCCCATTTTATTACAGGGAAATAAATGTGATTTTTCCAATCACAGTAAACTAAAGCCTGATTATATGATATGCTGAGACTGAATCAAATGTGATATTGGTGTCAGAGTTCAGAGTTCTATGGCATTTATTGTACTTTTATGAATTTCACCGTTTTGTTATTGTAAATTCTTGTGATTTTATATATAGGAACACAATACATTTGTTTTAACATAGTGGGCCCTATCTTGCACCCAGCGCAATTGACTTTGTACACCGACGCATGTGTCATTCCTATTTTGCACCCGCGCAAAGCGCGCTTTTCCCTCCACAGAAGCACGTCGCTAAACTAGTGAATGAACTTGCGCTCCCTGGGCGGATCAGCGCAAAAAAAGAGGCGTGTTCCGGCGCAAACAATCCCTGGTGCTATTTTGCTGTTCCATTAAGCAATTGCGCCACTGACCAGAAAAAACCTAGTCTAAAGTCAGTGGCGCGTTGCGCGCTGTTCATTATGCTATTTTAAGGGCGCATGTTTGACCTTAATGTATATAGCGTGCACAACGCGCATACACTTTGCTCATATAATCTACACAGATTTTTATTAAGATTCATAAATTGTTACACTAAAAAAATATTAACACATGAGATGACGGAAATCATTGTGGTGTGTCACGAAGATGTGAAAAAATAGGCATAAATCTTGCTTACAAATTATTCAGGCTAATTGTAGTAATTAAGGATCAGACCTGTTTGCCCAATAGTGGCAATACATATATGTATATAAGGACATCTGACAAATTGGTTTGTCCGTCAAGAACCAGGAAAAAAAAACGATGAAACAGTTGTGGCTATTTCCTCCCACGCCTGTTTAACCGACGCTATTTTTGGGTGGGTTTCTCCCATCCCCATACAACACAATTTCTCTGTCTTTCACTGCTCTTACAAGAACATCAGTCTCCTCGGCTGTGAACCGCTCCTGGCGTGCGCCTGGTAAATACGCCACAATAATAGCAATCTATAATGGAACTTGCGCACCTGCTTTTAAAGGGAATGTTGGATGACGCTCTGATTGGTTTATTTCACGTTACGCCCAAACCACACCTATGAATAATGAAGCTACTTCAGACCCACCCATTTTAGATTTGCGCCGGGCGCAAGAGCCATTTATCCCGCCGGGAAAATAGCAACAGCGCCGAGACCCGCCCACAAACTTACTTGCGCTTCGCGCTTTGACACTTGCGTTTCAGATCGTTTAAATAGGGCCCATTGTCATAAATTAAAATAATGTAATTAAATTATCAGTCCAGCTCAGTTCCACTGCTAAAAAAAAAAAAAAAAAGCCGCAAAACTCTCACTGTGGTTTTACGGGGTCTTTAACATTAATTGTCCAGGTTACCAGATATAACTCTCATTAGTTTTATGGCAATGTTTAGAAGACTTTCAGTATAGAAATGGTGACAGAATTTGACGGTCAACGTCAACACCAAAATAGAATTTGAGCAAGTGGAGGAGTCAAGTTTTTGATCACCAGACCTCCGCAATTAAACTTCACTTTGGGTTTTTGGTGATGAGAGTAGGTTGATGTAACGTACTTGAAGTCACAACTAATATGAAAATGATAATTAGCATGGTAAAGTGATGTGTGACATGTCACAGTTAATGGCTGGCACCGTTCTCATTTTGACATCTGTAAAATCATTTTCAAGTCACGACCACTCGAGTGCCAGGGACATTTTTTGCTCTCTGATTAGAACTCCGTGCCTGCCACTGGGAGTACAATGCTTTGATTTTTTTCCTTCTTCATGGCAATAAGCCACGTTTCCCTGTAATTACCACAGCACTCTGCTGAAATGATGACTGGATGATGCCATAATAAGCCTCCTTGCCACCGCAGCCCTAAAACCCATTGAAAGCCTTCAGTACATGGCGCCAATCTCCCGACACATGCAGATTCCTGACAGGCAGCTCACGCACCGTGTATCCCTGTGGCCTACGAACGCACTGTTCATCTGTCAAAGAGCCAGGGATCCATCTCCCTACTGCCCCTATTAAACACACTGTGTGCACAGCACTCTAATTACATTGATGAATGCTTTTGTCTCCTGCTTCGCTGCCGGCAATTTATGGCTGAGGTGACCCGGGTCACCGATACGCATGACAGGAGACAAGCACAGGTAGAAAGCACCATACATGATCAGCATTTTGCCATTGGAGAAGTCAGCAAATAATTTCTTCCTCTTGTTTGCCTTCTTAGGGGTTTATTTTTATCTGTGATTGCTGACTGTCTATTTAAGATGCATCAGTCATGAGATATTATTCATATTGGGCCACACCTAAAAACATATTGGCCTATATTTGCAAAACAATTAACAATCAAAATTCTTTTGATACCTTTTTTGTTTGTAGCACAACTAGATAATGCACATACATTTTCATGTGAATTGAACCAATGGCCTAGGACAAGTTTGAAAAAGTAGGATAAAATGAAAAAGTTGAAGAACAATGTCCTTAAGAAATGGATTTGGTGGAACTGAAGGATTCATAGGAGTGACAAATTGTAATTCTAGCAATAATGGTTTTAGAATTATTAACTAAAATGAAAATGAGCTTACAGCTTAGTATGCAGACCCCGATTTTCACAAAATGTGGCACATATCATTATATTAAAGAATATATAGATTTTCATAATGTTTATCTGACTGAGAGTAAAGGATATTTTGGAATTCGTCTCAAAGCATAAAGACACCAATGTTTAACTTGTTCATATGGTTGCAGAGTTACGAAGGTTTTTGTCATGTTTTTGCCCCAAATGGGCAGAATTTGACAATACTTTGCAAGCATCCTCAGAATGTCCTATGCATGTCAAGTTCTATTAAGTTTGGACGTTCTCTAGTACATATGCACATTTACTCCAAATAACATACAAATTTACTCCACGTGGTAAAACAACGTTTCTTAAAAATCAACATGATAAAGTTCAGAAGAAGCTCAGTATAATTAATTATTTGCATACATATCCTCTTAAATCACACCCATCACTCATCGACTGTTTCCAGGCAAAAAGCCTGTGGATGAGTGAATACTTTGATTTCACAAGTGTCACGACAGTGGTTCAAGCTTTGATTTAGTAATAGCACCTGCTAGTGAAACACGAGGTTCAAAGATCCTTCATCCCTGGTGAGCAGAGACGGTTGCCTTTTTTTTTTCCAGTTTGCTTCAATGAATGACATGCAGCTCACAGGATGGATTACAGTACATTTCATCATTTGTTCTGCTCCCAAGACATACATTAGAGGATATATCTAACTCTTTAACCAAATTGAACGCCTTTTTTAAGTTCACAACTTTAAATGATTTAAAATTACCAATCTGTCTAGAATGAGTGGAATGCTGTTGCTAGAACAACTGTAACAAAGGCAAAAGAATTCTAAAAATAAAGGTCTTCCTCTCTTTCCTCCCCTCGTAGTTGCTTCATTGGGCTAAATATGTGTTAGAAGGGAGAAATGAAAGAACAGATATTGTGGGAATAGGAATCAAACAGACTAAAGGGCAGAAAATGTATTCATGTTAATATCACCCTGGGGTGCTAAACTAAGATTTACCCACTGTAACAAACAACCTATAACTATACTTGCTGCAAAACTTAGACTTAGGCACCTCTTTAAAAGCATCATGGACAAAATCCTTTTGCTGTTACAGCCAAATGGTTTTGAACACAAACAATCAATGGGATGACTTTTGCCTGCCATGGTCTGAAGATCATCTGAGCCAAAACCAATGTGAATTAGACAATATCTTGGAGTAGCAACGAGACGGAACTAGGAAAAGGCATTTGATGGGCTTCTAAAAACAGATATAAGTTGATTTAAGGATTGTGATTCATCAAGCAGAAATCACACGGAAAAAAAAGCACAATCAAATTGAAAATGTAGCAAGAGTAGTATGGAAAACAAATCAATCACAATAGAGATAATAAAAAAAAAAACAGGCCTTTTGTACAAAGATAAAACCGCTAGATGATTTCATAATCCAATTTATTGATATGCTACAGGGATATCAAATATATGGGATAACTTTTAGGCATCATATGACTATGTTCATTATTTTAGCCAAACAAATACATAAATACATACTTCTGTGAGACTTGCATTGATAATGTTAGCCAATATAACTGCAGGCAAAGATAAAAGTCTAAATATTTTATCATTTGAAACCATCAAGAGTGCAGAAACTGAAATCAATTCAATGATGATGAGGGATAAAAAAGAAAATAACTAAATAACACACTCCCCCAAATTAGTATGCTAAATGTCACCACTTTTCCCCAATTGGTTTTGGGCCATTGAGTCAAAAAAAGGAGGCATAAAAGGAAGAAAACTAAAAAGAAGACTAATAAATACAATAGAGGCTCAACGACTGCTTAGCCAAGGAAAAAGAGAAGAGAAAGAGAGAGGAGAGACAGAGAGGGATTCATCTTTTCAGATTCCGCTTGCAGCATGTGTCAAGATAAAGACAGAGCTGTCAGTGGTCAGAGCAGGGCGAGATCTTATCACACTTCAACACAGGATCATTCATATGTCCATTGTGAATGGACGAGGCTCTGTGTAGTGCTGCTTGGGACCGCTGGCTTCTCCCTGACCCCGCTCTCCCATCTAGCCCTCTTCAGGAGGTGATAAAACTCCCTCTCTCCAGTGTATCCCTGCTGTAATGCGGTCATTACCGCACAGTTTCCCAGCAGCCGGTGCTTCAAATTGCGTCTGGCTGCTTTACAGTGCAATGGATTGAGAGAGCTTATGAGGGAGCGCAGACAGTGAGGTGTGTCAAAGTGCTCTGCTGAGCATCAAGAAACTGCCACTTCAGTGTGTGTTGCTGTGAGAATGTTGATGAAACTGTCTCAAAGTCCAGCAGCAATGGCCAGCAGTAATTGTGACATGCGTCAGAGCTGACAATGCTTGTGGCCAATAGAACACACGAGCTGTAAACATTAAGAGCAAGTGAGAAAAATACTTTTCATCAAGTTGAAGTATTATGTCAATTCCCCAAACCTGAAAAGTAGTTGCCAAGTTACTTCAGAACTATAGAATAATATCTTGTGGCTACCCACTCAAAACCCACTTGCTTTCATTGTATAAAGTTGTTGTTTTTATACTTGCAGTGACTGATTTATTTATTGGAGATTGTCAGTCAGCTGTCTGAAACTAACAGGTTAAAAACACTCTGCCAAACACTGAAGCCAAACATTGGATTCTGTTGCAACAGTTCTTCAAAAACCACTTAGGATTCAGTAAGTGTAAAGGGTTTGATATAACCGTTATAAGTAAAAAAAAAAAAAAAAAAGTATAAAAATTAATAACAGTATGTAATCAAGCAAATATATTAAGTGAAAACAGTTAAGTTTAACTGCATTCAATACTTTAAGAAAATATTATTAATATTAATCAATTAAATTGATACAAATAAATCAAAGATAATTGGGGGGTTTATTTTTTACTTTTTTATTTCTTTATTAATACTGATAAACATGAATGATCTTAGAGTTACTTCTTGGAATTATGTTATTTAACATTGTTATGAATTGTCATTTATTTAATTCCAAAAAATGGCCATACAGTATCCACCATACCAAGTCTGTAATCCTTCTGTCCCTAAAATAAATAAATAAATAAATAAAAATTGCAGCGGCAATATTGCAACTGTAAAACCTAGTAATCAAATGGAAAAGCAATATTACTTCTACAACAACCTTTGTTTTCCTTTTCTGTACTTTCGAAAAAGACAAAGTATTTAATGATACAGGGGGAACTCTTGCCTCAAGCTATCTTTCTAATAAACAAAAGGTAGAGAAATAACATTGAAAGATAAGAGACCTTTTCAGTTTGGCTTTATGCAAAGCATTGTTTACAGTACAAGGGGTGTTAAAAAGAAAAAGGGAATACTTTTTCATATTCATTCGTATTCCATTGTTCTTTATTTATACGCTGACTTTAAGTAATTTTTTTGAAAAAGAATTAACAATGGTTTAAGAATGATGCTGGGGCAAACAGTGGAGGAAATTAATAACCTCCAAACATGGACTCTATCCATCTATCTTTTTTTTTAAATATTAAAATAACAAAATGGAAGTTCAGAGGTGCTAAGCCATGGGATTTCAGCTCACAAAGCTTGGATCAGCTGAATTTAATTAAAAAAGTCTTTAACATCCTCTCATCTCCATAAATAACGGCCTGTTTTATATATGCTATTCATCATTTATCTTTAGCACTGAAGCCCCCAGTGTACATTCTTCTGAAAGGATCTTGGACTTAACAATGGCCACCAGTCAGGTGTCTTACCTCTTTCAAATCCAATTTGCACTGAAGGATAATCAGAATATTCATTACTATTAATTAATTTCTGAATTCTTTTTTTTTTTCCACATAGTGCAGTTTTTGCTTTAAATGTCCTATAAAAGTTTTGTCGGCACAGTCTTTCTCTTGCAGAATCTGTGAAGGAAGCACAGTGTCAGATGGGGATAATTTCAAAGGATGTTATATAAATGTTCATTAAATAAACATGTTCAATTCAATTTCAGAGTCTTTCTGGTAGAACAGTAGTTCTACACTAGTTGTAACCCAAAAATCTGTCATAGGGTCTGTAATATTCAAAATGAACAAAATGCTGCCTATATATTTTACTGTTAATATTACAGGCTGCGTTCAACCAAAATCTTTGAAATAAATTCATCTTGGTCATCTTACGTCATGCATTTACAGAATTTCCTTTTAATGTTAATCATTTTGTGCATTTGACGCACATGCAGTTCATTTTAATATTACCAAACATTAATATCAATACATAACCACTAGTTTCAGCTTTACGCTAACATCATACTGTAAACACCATCACTAATACATTTGAAAAATACAAACAAGTAAATGAATCTAAGCTAGAAATTGTTCAAACGTTTGAGGTCCGGATCCCAGTGTAGCACGATGCCTGTTGCCATGACACTGCATTTTAGGTGCATGCCACGTTATATTCAATTTGACGGGGAAGTGGTGCAGATCGCTGGCCCTGCCAGTCTATCAATTCCTTGTCTGAATGAGCGTGTCCTTCTGATTAGAGAGGAGAAATCTGAGTCCAGCAGGCTCAAATGGACCCTATTCAAGCCAGATTTAATGAAAAATATTCAAAGTACTGGAAACCGGAGACATTTAAAAGCCCTGTATCCAAGTGGCCACAAGAGCCTGCATGGAAACAAGAATCCCTCTCGGAGAATTTACCAATTTTAGGGACATGAGTTTGAAAGGAACAAAATGTACAAGTGCTGTGAGCTAATACAAATATGACAACATTTACTTGTCCTGTTATTAATTGCAATTTGGTGGATGAACAGACTGGGCAGGATGTGGTCAGTACTTCAAGTTCTTTTACTCTATCGAAAAATCTTTCCTTTTGTCGCTCACCTTCAGGAGAGTCTAAGTATGACTTAAGCCTTGACTTGAATAAGGACTTCTGATTCGAAAAAAACAAACAGGATCCTACTGACTCTAGAGAGTAATTACAGTCAAGGTCTGCTTATATAAAAGGATCTATCAGCTCATTGTGAGCACATCCATGATGACCTAATTGCATAATTGTCACAGCGATCCCCCATCTATCTCATTCACAGCTCTCAGGTGCTTCTGCCAGTCTCTATTCTCACACGAAAACAATATGAACAAACAGAAAAAGTTGCAAGTCTGACTTTGAGCATTAGGTAATACAAAAAGCCATTGGTATGACGGTGATGGGAAGCTTTAACCCTTTATTGCACAACACAATAAAATCCGTTGGAGATTTTCATTAGGATTGAGAGCAGGGATGGGGGTGTTGCAGCGGTACAGCATTTCAGTGGACGGTGGGCCGTCATGGCTATGATTAATTACTGCCAAGAGCAGAAGAAGCCAGTGGTGACTAATGATCTGGTGTGGCAGTTGATTTAATCAATCAAGATCAGAGTTTAACCTAACCAAGCACCCGTTGCCATCAGTCGACCATTAGTCACCACACTTCCAAAATAAAATTGGAACAAACCTGTATGACTTTCTGTATCCTGTGAAACACTAAAGAATATATAGTGTACAAAGTTTTTGTTCATACACTCCTAAAACTGAGTGTTCTTTCTTTGGTTCCACATCTACGGAACCTTTCTATTGCTATTTTTACTACATAAGCAATTTTAGGAAGAAGGGTTTTTTATTTTTGGCATTTACTGCCTTTTAGATAGGATAGATATAGATAGAACAGTGTAATTACAGAATCCAAAGTGGTTAAGGAAAGGTCCTTGAGCTGGGATTTGAACCTGGGATGCCTATAGCACAACGGGACAATATGTGGGCACGCTGCCCACAAGGCTATCGCCACCCACAAAGAAAGGTTCTTTAATTGAATCTATAGTTCAGAACAGAACAGTAACCTCTATATAACTTGAATTTGTTTGATTTATTTTTCCACTGAAAGTTACTTTGGATACCCCAACACCCCCCCCCCCCAACCCAATGTGATGTTTTTTTTACTTTTTTTAAGAGCTTTTATTTTCAAGAGTGAACAATGCAGATCAGCAGGATCCACAGGAACTCTGGACCACACTGAGTTCTATTGTACCGAATGGACATCAAATAGTCTTTTTTTTTTTTTTTTTATATATCTTTGTTCCACAGAAGAAAAACATACAGAATGACATGCCAGTTAGAAAATTTTTTTTAGGCAAACTATCAATTTAAATGGTTGCAACTTCTAAAAATTGGCCCCAACATTTATTTTTCCCACTCACTGATGACAATTTCTTTTCAAAATGTAGACTGGTTGACAGAGAATCACCACTTGCATCTTCTACAAGTGGAATTTACATTTATTCATTTAGCTGATGCTTTTATCCAAAGCGACTTACAATTGCTTTAAAGGTCGCACGCCTCTGGAGCGACTAGGGGTAAAGTGTCTTGCTCAGGGACACATTGGTGTGTCACAGTGGATTTGAACCCGGGTCTTTTACACCAGAGGCATGTGACCTATCCACTGCACCAACACCACCCCATCTTGGGGGTTCGTCCGGGATGGCACAAGGGGAATAAAGCGTCTCCATTTGTTACGTCATGCTGCTCATGTGCTGGGATGGTTTACATTAGAGTGCACATATAACACACACATACAAATATAAGTCTATTTTATAATTGTATATTTTCAAACACATATACACAAAATCTTGTGCTTTTTTTCTCCATGTGAGAATGATGTTGATCGCTACTTTCTGGCAGACACCACACTTATCAAATAAGGGTACTGTTGCCAGTGGAAACGGAAGCCAGATCAGGACGTACTATCCCGAATCGTATTGTACTGTAATGTACTGATTCATACCACTCGATGGGAATGAGCCATCAGCGTTTAAAGTAGACTGTGCAACCTAAAGAGTGTCCAATTACAGACTTGTACTTGGTTTGGTTGCTGTCTTGCTCCCAGAGAAACTAAAAGTGACCAAAAATGCCTTAATGAATTAAACCCATTTGGAAAAGCCTCCCATTCTGAAAGGGAGTTAATTTCAGTGAATAAAAGTCGTTAACATGACATTGGCAGCAAGCAGAATCTCCAGCTTGATTCCTAGTGCTGCGTGGGAGGTGCGTGGAACCCTGGGAGATCTGTGCTGCTTTCTTTTTTTTTTACCTTTAATTATACATCCTAGGCATGGTTTGACAAAACTTTAAGCCTACTAGATGCTATTGTTGCAAAAGTTCGGATAAAAGTCTGCTCCCTCAAGCTACTACTGAAGACGAGCGGGAAGACACTAATGACAAGAACTGAATAAATAATAAACGATCAAAACGCCATCTGTACTCCCACAGTATTTGTATTTCCTAGAGAAGTGGCTTCTAAGGAACGTTATTACACCCAGAGGCTTGGTGTCGTACAGCAGGGATTCCCAACCAGGGCTACATGCACCCCAAAGGGGTAGTTAAGCAGGTTCCAGGGGGTACTTGGAATGATTTTGCTTTGTTAAACCAATAAAAGAGAAATTTAGACTTTATGGCCGACAAAATATTCAAATAATTAACCATTAATCAAGAGCATCAAATCACTGTCGCCCGAAGGGGATATTTCAGAAATGTTTGAAGATAATTCTAGCTCATAAACATATACTGTACTCTTGTTAAACGTTCAGTCTGGGTTTCATTTCTAAATAAAGTTAGGTCTTTTTCTGTCTCAGTGTTTGTCCTCAAAACTGTCGAAACTTGTGAAAGACAAACCAGCTCTGGTGTCTCATTAAAATGAGAGCTGGTAGGAAATCTGGTAAGACTCTGTATCTACTGACTTTAGTTTAAGAGGCAATCATTGAAATAATGAGCATTTTAATAACGGTAATTGTAATGCTAAATAGTATCTACAATAAAGCAATATTGCAAGAATGCAATTATTTATAAATGTGAATGATATAATACTATATCTAGTTGTTTCTGGGTGGATGGATAAAAAAAAATAATACAAAAATAAAAAAAAAACATCAGGGTCAATGCAAAGCAGGTTCAATTAAAGAGTTTATCACCAACATTAATTGTTTAAAAAAACTATTAAGTCAGTTGAACATTGATGAACCACCCCTAAAAATTATGCATCACTTTACAATAGTCACTTTAATTAACTTTAATGTATTAATTAATATTAATGAGCAAAACCTTCATTGTAGTATTTATTAATCTTTGTTAACATTAGTTAATACAAATTCAACTGTCCTATTACAACTGGTCAAGTACGCTCAGATCTATTAATAATCTATTTGTAGAAACTGAAATTGACCTATGATATGCTTTACAAATATGTTTAATTGCTAATTCCTGTTAACTGATGTTGTTAATTAATATATGAACCTTATTGTAAACTGTTGCCAAAAATTTGGCAAAGAGTTGATAATTTTTGGCAAAGTTGAATAAATAAAAAAATGTTAAAGTCACCATATTTATTAATGGAAGCGCACACTCTTTTAGCTTCAGTATGAATTCATACTGCAGAAGCCATATAAGTCTTTATTAAAGTTTGTAATTAGCTCTGGGAACGATTTCCAGTCATGCAAGTACAGCCTCTAGCTAACATTAATTGGTAAAGACCAAAAATCTTCTAATCAATTTGAACCGAAAGACCTTTATGATGAGTGAAATGAATAAAAGTTACCTTTTCCTCCCATTCATCTTTGAATGAATGGACTTCCTCCTCCTGATACAGTCTCCAGCAGTTTAACAGTGCATGCCGAACACTCACCAGAGCGGCACAAGCACCCAGAGCTTTCCTATAAAAGCACTTTGGAGTCATTTAGGACCAAATCATTATGTGACACAACTGTAGCCTTACAAACATGAGAAAAAAAAAAGAAATTTCAGATGGCAGAAACTGTACACAGAGTGCTTTTTGGTTAACAGAAATTTGCTGTCAATCATACGCTCCTCTGATTTACTGAAAGAAAATAAATAAATAAATTCTACAATCACTAGATAGACTCAACATGCTACAGGAGCAAGGGAGAACTACATCAATATGGATTAAACATTAGAAAGTAAAGGATTAGGAAAATCAACAATCAGATTCTCATTCATCCCAACTGCCCTCAAACAGCCAGACATAAAAGACGGCATTTTAGTAAGACGGCAAGAAAAATGGTTCTAGATAGACTGCTGTATTTTGTAGGCTAAACTGGAGGGTAGTTTTACCCTGGTTCCTTCGACAAAATCCCAATAGGATTTTTCCATTGACTTTTGGATTGATGCATAAAACAATTGATGCATAAAAAGGTTTTTGGCCAACAATATGTCAGTAGTCTACATGGGATTTGAATATGTCTTCCATTTACAGCCACATCATTTTCCTGTTTTGTCAGGTTGGGCGCATAGATGAATAAAGAATAATCATGCACAAAGTTACAAACCCTCCACATAATGGAGAAAATAGCAGGCACAAAAATGTTTTCATTTTTTATTCCAAAAACTTCAAAATAGGTTTCAAGTTCAAGAAAGTAGAATAAGCTTAAACACAATGCAAAGCATCATATACAGACAGATAAAATACATTTTATATATTGCAGACAAGCCATGTTGGGTATTACATATTTACAATATGTAAACTTCTATATACAATCTTTTTTTTTTTTTTTTTTTACATTTACAAAAAAAAAAAAAAAAAAAAAAAACTATTTTTGTCTCTATTTTGTCTTTGTATATATTTTATATATATTATAATCCCCACTAGCATTTGTACTACAATAATGAAAAACATTTACAGATCTGTCAATACGCTTTTCTCTTTTTTATATTACAAATTTATTTCCATAAAAATATATCTCTGTACAAAAAAAAGTTTCTATTCATTAGTTCTCCTTTCAGCGTCAGAGTCTCTGTCTGGATATCCGCAACGGACCGCTCCACTAAGGTCCTTGAAAGTTTGAAAGTCACTGTTCAAAAAAATCCTTTTGGTCAAGTACGTAACTCAAGACTGACTGTATTCCTTTAGGCTTTGGATAACCAAAGCTGAGCAGAGCAGAGCAGTCCTTTAAAAGTCCTTCAAGGCTGGGCTCGTACCTCTAACACACTGGAAATAAATGCGTTGTTGTGTTTCTCAAAATGAGAGCGAGAGAGAGAAATAAAAAAGAATGATAAGTATCTGGACAAATACATACCAAGATATTTTCACATTGACCTCCACACAAAACTGATATGTTCGTCCTGTAGTACATTTTCATATACTTATATTCAATATAAGCTGCAGTGTGCAATTCAAATATATTGATATGCAGTCTTTTAGGGGTGCTGTTTTTTTCCGAATAAGTTTCTAAAAAAGAAACATGACTGGTTTAGTTACGCAGTTTGTTGGATGTTCACCATATGTATAGAAGTATAACATAGATTTTCCAAAATTAAAAATACATTCAGTGCACTCCCGATATTGTCTACGTCCAAACTTCTCAAAGACACTAGCACTAAAAGTAGTCTTGACATGATCATCGAAGTTTTCGCAATTAAATTTGCTTCAAGCTCACAGTCACATCATGCCATCAAAACCTTTGACGAAAAGGGTTGCTATATATATTAATCACAAATATCCGAAGGTAATGTTAGAGAAGGTGCGGGTCTCCATTATAACAAATGTATGTGTGATTCCGTCGAGGTGAGTAAAAATTATACGCAGGGCTGCCAGGCCGAGTTCGTCACATCCGTACAATGACGACACGATTACAGACCTGAACTGGGTGTTAATTCACCCTTAGCACTGCTAAATGCTATAAATAATATCATAAATGCTGTAATGCTTTTGATTTTGGCTGGAAGTCTCTCTATATATGTATATAAAATAGGCTGATGCCTTTTACTTTGGCATAGCAGCACTGTAGGTTTTGCGACATTAATAATAATCACAATACAAGAATGCTCTCATGACACATGCTAGCATGAAGGCCAAAGAAAAGTGTTTACTTGCTCCCTTAAAGTGCAGGATCTAACCTGTGAAGATATAAATTAATGACCTGTTTTGGGTGCTGGTTGTTATTTTTGTGTTTGTGTGATACTCGTAAGCTGAGAATAACAAAGACTTGACTCTCTACCAGAAAAAAAAGAAAAAAAGAAGAAGCTGTGTCTTTGAAATTCTCCCCTAGCAACTGGCAACTCTTGACCAGTGTGCAATAATAATAATAATAATGGAGCAATAAGAAGAGATTGGATACCACACATATAGAGTTACCAAGGCACTGTTACGAGAAACAGCATGAAACACAGGCTGCCTGGATACTTCAACAACATTTTGGGTTAATCTACACATAAAGATGAAAAATAAAGCAGAGGCGATGACTTTGAAGCCCTTGTGCCTTGATTTTTTGTGTGTTATCGCTAGCAAAGTGCATTTTTTTGGAGGATTTTAAATGGAGCAATTTCTAATGTCAGCATTATAAATCTGGCAGCATTGTCGGGTTGCTGAGATGTAAAAATTAACTGTAAGAATGTAAAACACCAAGTGAATGTGAGATAAACTTCAACACGATGTCCGATATGTGGGAAATGCTTTAAGATGCCATCTACACTGAAATTCTCCTACAAAGAACGGCCATAAGACAGTCTTGTTAATGTCAATAGTTTGAAGATAATGTACCTGCTAAACTCCTGGCCCATAAAATCCCAAGGGAAATACAATCCTTGCTTTTTCGATCAGCTTACAATTGAAACAAGCTCCGGGTAATATCATATTAACACAAAAATGATAGGCTACAGATTTCAAAAGTAATAAACCTGTAAAAGCAATTATATCGGTGATTGATTTCAGAAGCTGAAGAGGACAGCAAATAAACCGGAGGAATTTAAATGCCCACTGGAAAGTAAATGCCGGCATCAGATAACAGAGGTCATAAGACAAGAAAATCGAACCAAATGATGCAGAAACAAGCAGAGGCAATAATATTCAATAACTGAATTACAAATATTAATAACACCGGCCAGTTAAAGGACACTGCACCCAGAATACGGTTTACTTTCACAACAAAATGTAAGTTATTCATTTCAAAACTTCCAAAGCTGTTGCTCATCTTCAAACCTTCCCATCAAGTTATTGGGGCAAATGCATGCAAATAAACCGCCATCCTTGGATTAGTATTTTAAGGAGTGATTTCTAAGCCCCTTTTCCTTATCGTGAATGTGGCGTGGGCATGGATGACATGGAGGAATGTGCAGGGAAACAGATTATGACACAAAGCTACACAGATTAAATATTTTCATGCTCATTTGGTGTTGGCTCCTTTTGACTAAAACCCTCACGTCATCCTTATCCTTGACTTCAGAACTCGAGGACCGAAAGTAGACCCTCCCCTGGTTACGAAAGACACGTCTCAAGTTATATTTACCTCTGTACTTCAACTCTTCAAGGGCTGTGTTGCTTTTTTTAAATCTATGTATGAAAATCATTGGATCCTGTCATTCAGTGATATACGAAGAACTATAAATGCCCACAAACCAAGACCATCCAAACACACGAGGGGGTTCAGACTAGGTAATACCTGGCTAATACAAATCCAACCCTCTAATGTGGGCTGCTTTTCTTCTGTCAGTGTGAGAATAAAGAAACGACAGCAGATAATGGCTGGGATGTCAGCTTCATAAAGCCCCTGAACACCAAATCATGTCTTTTCGTGTTCTCCGCTGGACTGCTTGAAGGGTTGGACTGTCCATTTTCAACCAGGATCATGATAAGATGCTGGGAGAACACTTGTTCCTTCAGGCTGAAATGAGAGGAGAGGTGCTACAGCTAGAATCCATCTCTTCTAATAAAGCTCAGAAGCCTCTCACTCCGCTTCAGATCGAGTTGCGGTGTTACATACTCAGGGAACTGATGGGGAAGCTGTCCTCAGTGAAGTCTTCACTTGTGATTTTAGTTCAAGGTGGAAACGGGATGAAACAAGCCAAAACACACTCCATGGAAAGAACTCAAGATACAAAAGTAAAACAAAGCTTCAGCTCTCCAACAACATGCTTTTTGTGACTTCCTGCTCACATGAAGACTTCCTCCAACTCAAGAGTGAGAATTCGGCCTTCATTTGACCGACAAATGTATCTCTTGTTTTGGCAAGCGATGGCTGTGGACATGTGTCACTTCGCGCTGCCGTAGTCAAATAGGACGTTCCATTGGAAGGAAAAAAGAGGAGACAGCAGAAGAGTTTAGGAACAGAGCTTTAGCTAGCAAATACTGATGTGGTTCTTTATCAGTGCATCTCTGTTGATGCGCTTTGACAGCATCGTTGTCTAGGTTTATCACTTAGTCACAATTGAAATTTGTTTTACAAATAAAAAATAAAACGAAACTCTCCTCTTTAGTCCATCCATGTGGCCCATTCATAGTATGGGGACAGTTGTGTGAAGAGGGAAATATTATATCCAGCCTATGACACAAGAAGAGAAAAGACACGTTTGTTAGTAGTCTTGAAGAAATTACTTTGAGATTTCTCAAGCTAATCATTACTTAAACTAGTTAAACTTCTAAGTAGCTACACTAGAAGATATTGTACCAAAAAGTAGCGAGCTACATTGAAGCTATTTACTGTAAATTCACATTTACCACCGTTCCGTACATTTTCACATTCAAAATCCAGTCATTTCATTCTTAACATACTTTTTGCAATGGGTTCAGATTGTTTAATTGTCTTCAGAAGATGAACAAAGCTTTTACAGGTTTGGAACGACATGGGGGTATGTGATTTATGACAAAATTTTCTTTTTGAGGTGGAGTATCCCTTTAGGAGGACATTTTGTAATGTCTAATAAAAATATTTTGTAATTAGCAATAAATTTCTGGTACAATATATATATATATATATATATATATATATATATATATATATATATATATATATATATATATATATATATATATATATATTATTTTACTTTTTTTTTCATAAAAAACTACAATTCTACATTAAAAAAACATACAAAATACAACAGATAACAATATAAATTACTATAATTTAGTTAAAAGTGGAAAAATAAAAGAGTGACTGTCTAGTCACCAACAGTCTAGTGGGCAGTGTGCAGACATATAAGTGTAACGGGTGTCCTGAATGCAAATCCTGGCTTAAGGGCCTTTTCTGATCCCAACCCATTTTTCTCTCTCCCACTTTGCTTCATGTATGCTCTACACTGCTCTGTCCTAATAAAAACTGCAGAAAAAGAAAAGGCCATCAATTCTATATCATTAAGCCCCTAAATGTTGAATATTCATAGCTGAAAACATTCTGCCATGTACTCTGCATGGAGATATATATATATATATATATATATATATATATATATATATATATATATATATATATACATATATATATCGTATTACTGGAAAAGCTATTTTAAAAACAGCTGAGGTGACGCTAGGATACTGAAAGATGTAGTTAATAGCAATGCTACTTTTAGTACGTTTTAGTAGTTACCGCCCAACACTGATGGGAAAGGAAGATATAAAAATAAAAATAAACAGATGGACATGGTGAAAACAGGAAAAAGAAGTGAAAAAGTGAGAAAGAAAGACACTCAACAACAGTATCAGACTAACATTGTAACAACAGACTGCAATAGCAAGGTACATTTTTAACGTAATTTAGAAAAGCAATCACAAAATAAATAAAAAATGTATAGCAGAGAAGCACATGGCAAAGAAATTTTTCAGGTTCAAATCAGCAGAACAGATTTAAATACATGTAATACAGGGGGATACCAATTACAAATCCCACCCAAGTTCATAGTCGGCAGCTTAGATTAGGTGCTCTTTAAAAAAATATTATATATATATATATATATATATATATATATATATATATATATATATATATATATATATATATATATATATATATATATATTGGAAGAAAGTATAACAGCTGAAATAAATAAAGTCAAATTCAATACTTCTCTATCCTTATCCCCTTGCCTCAGCAGTTTGTTTTCCATTTTGTCTGAGGGCAAAACTAGGGCGATAAAGTCAGTTTTAGAAGTAACATTTCCCTAGTTTTAATTCCCCCACTCCCCACTCAACATTCAAACAAACTATATGCTGATAAGGCAGTTTGTGTATAATACCAGAAATATTCAGCAAATGATGCCTCTAAATCATTCCAAAGCAACTATGTGAAGATATATTGCTTTTTTCCTTTTCCCTGAGGTCTTTGTCCTCATCCGGCTTATTACACCGCAAGATTTCAACTTTGTTCGCCAAAGACCTTTTCATTCCTGACAACATGCTAGTTTGTACAGTAGTCTAATGAAGCATGCTAGATATGGATGCAGAATGCTAAGGTCATGCTATGACTTTGAAATCTTGAAACAACATCTTCTAGAAAAAAAAGAAAAGTAAATTCAACAAATATCACACTGTAACCAGCTCCTAATTCACAAAGTTAGTATTATGTTTCACAAAAATAAATTATTAGCTCTGTTCCAAAACCTAGTGGACTTCCTATAAAGACACACTTCTGATGGCAACGGGGTCCTGATCAACACCTGAAACATGTTAATTAGCAGTATTTTTGTTAATTAGTGTATTGTGTCATTCTTCTAATGTTACCTGTACTGAAGAATAGATCTCTCTTGTTGAAGACTCACCTTTGACTAGAGCGGTCGCTATACTGCTGTGCACACTGTGCTGACCGTGAACTCTGTCTCATTGGCCATGATATCAGTGGGCTGGATGTTACGGTCATACATAGGGTTCTCGAAAGTGGCTCTTCCATTGGTGTTCTCGTGGCCTGCATAACCATTGAAGGGTACTTTGGGCCTTTTTCTGCAAGAAAACAAAACAGATTACCAAATATTCTGGAAAAGCGATTCATAATAAACCACACAAATCAATGTACAATGAGCAACACATCTTTGGTGAAGTGTTGTACCTGTGTTTGTAGAGATACAGAGCGAAGCCGGCTATGATCATGGCAATAAAAGGCACTAAAATGGCTGCTGCCACTGAACTGCTATTGGAGGCAAAGTTATAGCCTGAATTCTCGATATTTGGATCAAGGCCCTCTGTAAAAGAACATACAAATAAAGCATTTAGAAAATATTGCTTTTACCTTTTCAAACAATACACCGATACACTATTGATTTCTGTCTTTCAATAACTAACCACAATTGAAAAGCGTTTCGTCAAAGCATGTGTTCGAACTGATTCGAAACCATGCAACAAATAAGAAATGAATCAATTAAATGGGCAAACTTCACATCTCACTGTTTTGTATAACTCAACTGGGGGACTTGATTTTGGGAGATGTCAGACTGCATTATCTTGACAATGCTTTTTAATTACACATATCAAGACACGACAAAGATGAAGTCATTTTGAATTCACTTTTCAATTTCGACCACAGAGCTTTCCTAAACAACGAGAGAGTGTCAGTGCACCTGTTCATCAGACAATGCCAAAAAGCTTCCCAATAACATCAAGGCTGCAAGTGGGAGATTCAATTAACTAACTCAATAGAGCCAGCTCATCAAACCAACATGAAATGATGGAATATGGGTGCGCGCGCACACGCTCTTTCCACTACAGCCCCTCTTATTAATAAATCTTCTGTTTGCTCAATCTGTCTGACGATGTTGGGATAGGAGTCTATACAGCTGTCGTTTATAGATGAAGGCGCGCCTGTTTCATTATGGCAGGATTTGACAGACCTTTCACGTTTGGCCTCCACAAGATGTACACCAGAGACTTACACCAACCCTAGTTTTTCTTTCTCTCCTACGTTGTATTATAATAATACATAAAAAAAAAAAAAAATATTCACTGTTAAAATACTTTGCCAGCTTAAAATGCTGAAACATCTACATGCAATTTATTCATGGACCGATTTGTTTGAGCATCCCATCCAGCCTGACACAGATAAACCCCTGTAATATGTTTCATTATAATGAATCAATCGGAATCAAGCATTCAAGAGAACATTGTAATAAAATTAATTATTTTCATTTATATCATCATATAACCAATCACTTGCATAGGGTATAAGTTGAGATATTGCTATGTTAAGCTAGTACACTGAACATCGGTTTGGGCTCCCATGTGGATTCAATTCAACAGAAGGACGCGAAGAACATGACATGATTTAATGCCGCTATAATTTCTGTCATTTATTTCTGCCAATATGTTGTTCCAAACCCATTCCAAACAATAATACACTTCTGTTTGTCTTTGAAGCACAAATGAAGCTTTAGATATTTCTGTCCCTCCATTTGAAAGCTTATTTGTGTTTAGAAGATGAGCCAAAGTCTTACGGGTTTGGAACGACATTGAGTACTTTTTAACTTGATCCCCTTACGATTACGATAATAAGATTTTTACAGACCTATAAGACAAGCACACACACACATACCCAGCCTCTGAAGTCCAAACTGGCCGAAACCTTTTCCTCGAACAAAGCCTTGGTACACAAATGAATCAGAAGAAGGCATGAACGACACCTGTGGAGAAAAGTACAAATCCGTAAGTAAAATTTTTTCAAAATGTCACAAATGAGCCACTGAAAGGTAAAATGTGTCAGTGATGTGAAAGACTACTTATGTTTGACATTTACTTTCCCCATCATTCCTCGCTGAGGCATAAAACGTGTACAAATCCACATACAAACACACATAAAACTAGCTTTCTCCCTCCTGTTTTACCTCTTGTGCTTTCTCGATCTCTCTCTCTTACATGAACACACACACACAATAGTCACACACTCATGGCCCCACACTTTTAATTACACTCTCCCAGGTGCTTGTCCCAAGTGCATTGGAGGGGGGTAGAGACGTCTGGCCCTGATTACCCAGCAATGATTTAACTGACGTTTTAATTAAAAGAAAAACTTTGTCGGTTCTCTTCTATCCCCAGGAGTGACAAGCTGTGTGTGTGTGTGTGTGTGTGTGTGGTTCAGGGTTTCAGTAGTTACAAGCAGCCCAAGGTCTGGCCCTATACAAGAGCCCTTACATCAGCCTGTGAGTACTGAAGTACACTTTGAGCACCCTCAGGTTGCAGTGAAGGTTCAGAAATGTCCACCTTTCAAAGCATGGGCACGACTTTCAGAGGACTACATCTGCATGGAGTCATACCATGAAGGAGAAAGGACTTGCATCAACATAAAGCATGGCTGTTGAAATCAAATGTAAGATGCTTCTTTTTCCCAGTAACCAGTCCATTTACGGATAAGCCAATTGGAAAGCTGGGTCAAGTTGAATCACATATACGTGGTTCAAATATTTGATCTGCTGTTTCCTAATATCTTCAAAGCAAACAATATATTTGAATCTAATCCATTACAACGTGGAAAATCTGTAGAATCATCACAATGATTATTACTTCCACGTTTCACACTGCAGGGAGTCTTCATTTCAGAATGTCAGGATAATGATTCTACGGATGTAAGGCACACAAGGGCTTCCTGTTACAACTACGGGGAAGATCAGATGAAAGGGAAAGATGAATATACATACATGTCCATCCAAAGCCCAGTTGTCAATTTTGAACTTGTTCACGAAGATCTCCACAGGACCTCGAATCTGATACACCTGCAGCAACAACTGGGCTTCTTCTTTCTTATAGGTGCCTGCAGAAATGGGGAGGAGTGTTGATGGTTGTCATAAGTGCTCGCAAAAAAACAGAACTGTTCTTACTTTTTGCATGTGTGTTGGTTTCATATGCATTGACTCAATGTAACATTGATGATACTAGTACGATTTACTTTATATTTATAGTGACATTTACATGACATATTAAATATATGGAGTACAGATGAAAAATAAAAAGCAGATAGGCTTGTTGAAAAAGATTTGCGTTGACAGATTTAATAGAAAATTGCATAGTGTATGAAAGTCACAGACTAGCCTCAGACTATGATTCCATCCATTTGGAAGATATCAAACTTGTTTGATATTTTGAGCCAGTTGTAGAAATGTTTTTTTTTTTTTTTTTTCATTTATTACTTGTCTCATGGCAACAAGGCACGTGTTTCTGTGTGAGTTTGTTGTTTTAGGAATGCCTTGAAAGTCTAGTAATGTGTGATGTTCAGTCATTTTTTTCTGCAACGATTTACAAAGTCAACAAGTGCATGATGTTTAGTTTTTGAAAATTGAAAAATTGTGTAGTGTATCCCAGGCTTCAGACGTTCTGCAAAACATCTCCTTTTATGCTCCATGTAATAAAAACCAAATAATGTTTGGAGTACGTAACAAATACAGATTGTTTTTTTATTTTTGGCTCAACTTTTTCCTACACAAAACACAGTGCTACAGGCAGTACAAGCCAGAAAATTGGCATTCCCTTGCTGCTGAAGTGTCACAAATGAGTGGTTGGTAAAATGTGTTGTGAGGTTAAAATAAAAAACACTCACCAGCCAGATTGAGCTGTACTCCGCTGTGGTCCATGAGAGTGCCATTGACCCGATTGCTGAATGGTTCAAAAGCAGTTATGCTAAGCATTGCTGGCTGCTTCTTCCCTAGATATTCATACGAACCCCTCCAAAGAGAGTTCTTAGCAAAAACCCCACTTGGCACTGAGATAGAGGCACAGAAACGGAGAACACAATGAGAGAAACAAAGACAAGAGCTATTGTATTATAAATTCAAGTGACTGAATTTTTTTAGGGGAATATTTAATTAACTTGCCTTGCATTATAAGATTACTTTAATTTATAGTAAACAGTGAAACCTACCGGGTTGCTTTGTGTTGGGCGGCTCTTGCACGGTTCCTACAGTTTTTCCGCTTGGTCTGTTATCAGCTATAGGACAAGTAAATATATATGTTGTCAGATGAAAAGGCAGAACACACCTGACATTGACCTTTTCAAAGCAGTACTAACAAACATGCTTACATGACCATATGGAATTTCACTTAATATATCTGAATACCCTGTGAAGTCTACTTCGCAGGACATTATAAGCTGATTGGACACACACAGTGGGGGAAAACAGCTTTATTAGATGTCATACGACTATGTTGTCTCTCTCTCTGGTCTCCCACAGGTGCTGTTTAATATCCTTCCACTGCAAAAGGCCAGAACCCTACTTTCGGCTTTATTATAAAAGATTTCAGCAACTACTAGACTATGATGCATTTAGGGTTTAACTTGAGACTAATGCCATACTCCTCCAGCAGAGTAAGAAGGAAACTGTTAATCTTGTTTTTCTGCCTTATACATTCACAGTCGGCATGGTTAAATACGGTATGGGAACTGTTAATCTGACGATATGTTATAGCAGTCTGTGCTTTCCAGAACCAAATCGATGCATTCCACTGGGCTAATCAGAGCTCTACTAATATGAAATTTCAACAATAACATAATGAATTGGGCACAGCGATCAAACCGGTGTTGGAGATGAAACAGGTGGACGTGGCCATTTATCATCATTTGTAAAGAAGAAAAATCACAAAGTGGTTGAATACGGTAAATCATTAAGTCTGTAAATCAAGCAGATGGGCTGCACCAAAACACACGGGTTATGAACATGCTCAAAGCCAATCAATCAATTTCTTTTACATTTGCATGAAAAAACAAGATTTTAATTCAGTATATTTTAGTTTTTTTTGGGCTCACACATCCATTTATAAAGTATTTTGTACATACGTGCACACAACGGAGGTTTCCCTGTCCAGCTGGCATCAGCCCTGCAGGTGCGGTGTTCAGATCCTCCAGCGAGGTAGAAACCAGGCTGACAGGCGTAGATGAGCGTATAACCCAGAGATGGCAGCTCTATAGCACCTACATCTGCCTGTGGAGGGAGCTCTGGCTGATTACAGTGATGAGCTGACGAGAGAAAGGAGAGAGAGAATCTTATATTGTAGAGAGTGTATTGTGTAAAAACAAACACACAAAAACCATCCAAATTTAAATGAAATCAGAAAAGGATGCTCTGCTTTATTCATCACTTCAAATTATTTTTAAGACATTTTTTTTGTCAACCATTTAAAAAATAAAAAAAGTATGGTAACAGAAAAGTCAAACTAATGTGTTTGCAAAATTACTGCTAACCAATGCACTCAGGCTGCATGCCACTCCAGGTGAGGTTGGGCAAACATGTCCGAGAGATGGACCCCAGAAGGAGGTGGCCCTTTCGGCAGCTGTAGTATACTGAACTACCAATCTGTTGATGCAAAAACACAAATAGTCAATAAATGGCAAGAAAAAATGTGTTTGAGATGAACTGGTAACAGCCTTGGTTTGATGTGAGTAGCACCTGGTAGCCTTGAGAGTTGTTCTGGTGGCCAAAGAGTGGAGTGCCAGGATCTACACAGCTGGTGTGACTGGGATCTGTGTTAAATAAAGAAATAAATTAAATAATCAAATAAATAAATAAATAAAAATCAGAGCAATTCTGCTTTGCCACCGCAGGAATAAATCAAATTTTTAAATAATAAAACAGAAAAAAACTTATTTTTAAAACTATTTTACAGTATTATTGTTTTTACTGTATTTACGATTAAATAAATCTAGCCTTGAGTAGAAAGGTGGTTCTTCAAAAAAAAAAAAAAAATTGTATTGTGCCAGGTTTGCAATCAAAATCAGTCAAAGACAACATTTAATATTCAAAACTAGACCAAATCACCCCCCCCCCCCATTACACAATATAATAATTTGTCAGAACTGTTTTATTAATTTGTTTATATTTTAAGTGTGAGGACAGCGTGACTACATCAGCTGACCTATGCAAGATGGCTGGGTTCCACTCCAGGTTCCATCGTATTGGCAGTAACGGCGGGCAGAGCCAACCAGGATCAAAGGCGGGAAACATGAGAACGAAACAGAGGACAGGTATGTGAACCCTCTGTCTTCTCGCTTGCCCTGGGCTGGCATCCCTGGATCGCCACAAAATACAGCTGCAGAGAAAGAGAAACTTATTGAGGAAATTATTATACTATAAGGTATTGCCACCATCAGTCAAAACGTACAGCTAAAATGTAGAAACATCCAGTTATAAAATGTTATATGTGGATTTAAATGCTTATAAACAGTTATGGTAAACCTCAAATTGTAATTGGAGCCTTTAAAAAAATTCACACTTACGAAAACACTGCGGCCGTTCGCCACTCCAGTTCCCTATTCCCTGGCAGGTGAGAATAGTGGGAAGGGAAAGCTGGTAACCCTGATTACAGCTATAACTAATGCTGGACCCCCACTGGAAGTCAGACCCCACCACCTGACCATTTGGGATGCTGGGAGGTGCTCCACACACAATGGCTGCGAGAGGACACATACAATCAATCATGTTGAACTAAACTAAAACAGCACAGCCTATAGCGCAAGAGCCCAATAATTTGGAAGTACACAGGAAGCTTCCATTCACAAGAGGTGTACTCGAACCTTTACAAACTGGCTTGGTGCCGTTCCATGTGCGATCCTTGGTGCAGATGAGCGTGGAGGCACGATCGGCATCCATAGTGAAACCTGGCGAACACTGGAAGCTCACAGTGTGGCTGTACGTGAAGTCACTGCCCAGTCTGATACCATTAGCTGGCACTCCAGGATCTCCACAGTTAATGACTAGAAGTGGGCAGAGAGAGTAAAGCAAAGTCAAAGGAAAGCGATTTGTGCTGCAATAAGAGAAAGTACATGGCTAAATGACATGCGAGGACAAGTGTGCCAAATTTGGATGATTTGGAACCATTTTATAATTAGCCGTTTCATTGAAACAGATAACAAATTTAGGCAGAAACATTTTCATATTAAAAGGGTCATAAACTGGAAGCAACAAGATGTTTTATCACTCTTAGTGGTGCCTTTAAATTAATGAGCTGTTTTAGGCATCAGCTTTGGGAGGCTCTTTCCTCTAGTCACTTCCTGTAGTCTGAGGCCACCGGCACCTGCTCTGTGCCAAAGACACCAATGTGTCTGGAGCTGTAACGTTTGCACGTGACCACCATTTGCTCAGAGCCTGAACAGTGAGCATTGTGTTTTTATGAGCATGGCAAGTCCCTTGGGTGGCTGCCAAGACGGGGGACAGGGCTGGTCTCTATCTCTCCAACACAGAGCTGCTATGTAGATGTCCCTGATCAGCTTGAGTCCAGGGCTGGGATAATGGAGAACACTGTGCCTCATTATTAATTCCTGTCCCACAATGCATCGAAAAGCTTCACGCGAACAAAACCAATTCAACTCCAGCCTCTGGATTCCTCAAGAGCTCGGCCAGTGAGAGCTGGACTATTCAGAGCAGTTTAGCGTAAGAGAATCTCGGGGATAAAACCATCCCATTCTAAAGTCACTTAAATATCCATTGAAAAGACACTATGAGCATAGTCGACTTATCCTGCATTCCATTCGACTCGGAAAGTGGGAATTTCCAACTTGCTATTTAGGAAATTGCAAAAGAAAGCCACTTGGAGTTGGAACATGGAAACTTTCCAACTTAGAAATATGATTTGCTGAGATGGTGTGATCACGGTGTCACTTAGAGAGATCCACATGGGCAGTGATAGATGTTTACTTTTATGAAAATAAAAAGCAATAATAAATCAAAAGTACCTACATTTGAAAAAACAAGTTGAAATTAAAAAAAAAAAACTTGGCAAGACAAATGTGTGCAAACGAGGTAAATTATCCTCTCTCTTCATTATCCTACAGAATAAATGCTTACTTTATCCTCTGCAATTTGTTTGCTAGGATCTCGTCTTTGTTGACAGGTGAACGACTTCAAAGCTAATGATAACATTTTAATTTAAATTAATTGCTACTTGCTAATGCTATACAGAGGTACCCTAGTGAAATTTAATATATTTAGAATACATTTAATTAATACTAAGTATGGTTCAAATCTATTAACACATTTACTGACATATCGCTTGAGACTTACTGACTTTATTTGGATTACTACTTGTGCACAATGCACATTTCTTTATATTAAGCCTATAATGTATTTTAATATCACCATTGATTAGGACGCTATGAGCTTGGAGTAATAGCAAGAAATGTAAAGAAAATGTAATATACTTGCAATACCATATGTTTTTGGACTATAAGTAGCACTTCTTTTCATAGTTTGGCTGGTCCTGCGACTTATAGTCAGGTGCGACTTATTTATCAAAGAGAAAACATTACCGTCTACAGTCGCGAGACGGCACTCTATGCTGCTCAACGTTCCTGTAGCCTCTCCCTGAACACACAGAGCCACTTGAATAAATGCCACTTATACTCCAGTGTGACTTATATATGTTTTTTCCTCGTCACAACGTATTTTTGGACTGATGCGACTTATAGTCCGAAAAATACGGTAGTTCCACTTCAGCACAATCCAATATACTTCATATTCAAATATACTTCATAGAAATATACTTTACAAATATTGTGCCCAAGATGAGTCATTGATAAATTTGGTTTGCATTACCCCGGAAAAGCACTATACTATATTTAAAATGTTTATATTTGCTACTTTTGTCAAATTAGTTTAACTAGCATATACTGTTGACGGACTTAAAGCAGCTTTCATAATGCTGGCTTAAAAAAAAAAAATAATTGATGTTTAATCTATTCAAAAACTCCTGCTGAGGTGTTGATGGGGCACCTGTGCATTCCGGCATGTCCCCGGTCCAGGTGCCATTGACAGTGCAATGACGAGTGAGCAGGCCGGTGGAGTAGTATCCTTCTCTGCAGGAGTATGTGACAGAGCGGGAAAACACAAGTCCATCATGGAACTGGATCATGGCGTTGCGAGGAGTTCCAGGGTTTCCACAGGAGACCACTGTGAAAGACAACAAGAGAACGTCACATGAGATGCACTGTGACAAAGATAGATGGACAGCATAGAACATGAATCCCAGGTTCAAGGGAGGGAGGCTGGCACACTACAGTACTAGGCAACTACACAATTTATAGGACATGCCCCTCCTCACACCTGGACAGTTATTTGTTAATTAAGCTTTTAATTAATTAACACATTTACTGCAGGAGATTTCGTACATTAAACAATCCTCTGCCCCAGGACAGGGCAGATGGAGCTTATTAATGGGTGGGTGCCAAAAAAGAGCAGGTGGGCACATACTCACAAACATGAACGCCACTAATATGGGCTCGAGGTTTGAGCACTGGAGACTTGCCAACATGAAAACAGAGAACTCGAGTGGTGAATACTTAAAACGACAAACCTGTTATCATCTGCTATTAAGTACAATAGTGTCCTTTGGCTCAAGTTTGGCATCAGGATACACATTTTACATTGGAAATCAAGTGGTGTCCCAACACTGTACCAAATATGATTATCAGACAAACCCAATTTTGAATGCTATCATGTTTGGGCGGCAATAATTCACAACACACTGTTTTCAGCATAATGTGCGGATAATTTTTCTAGTAAGAGGAGGATGAATTTGCGACAAAATACAGAGTTCCACTGGATAGAGAACCTTTGATGTCAATTTGAGAATACAAAAAATAAATAATAATAAAAAATCTGCTCCATTTTAAAAATGAATGACTCCAATTTATTTTTGCCTTGTGTTAAATTTGCATAGAAAAAATAAGTATACAGTATGATTAGCAGTTTATTAGGTCACACTTTATTTTAAAGTGTCCAATTCTCACTTTTAATAAACCATTAACTACATCTTTTGCCTTAATAAACTCCTAATTTGCGAATATAATATGAATATTTAGTAAGGTAGTTGTTAGGTTTAGGTATTAGGTAGGATGTAGAATATGGCCACGGAGAATATGTGCTTTATAAGTATTAATAAACCACCAATATGTTAATAATAGGCAAGTTAATAAACAACTAGTTAATAGTGAGAATTGGTCCCTCTACTAAAGCCATAGTGTTTATTAATTATTCGCATGTAAGAATTTTCCCTGCTTTCCTTTATTTTTGCGTGTCACATTTTACCAGTTGACAACCACTATTTTTTATTATATTATATTACTATAAAGCACACCAATTCAGCAAAGGACAGTCTATTTCCTCGTATAAGTAAATGCTAGGAAATAAAAAATTTGTGATGGGGACATAAATGAAAAAAAGTCATCCTGATTTCCCCTTGCACTTAAAGACGATGAGCTTTTTATGGTGTATTCAGGATGTAAATTTATGAGAGGGGTTTTAGGTTGCTATTGATTTGCTCTCTTGAAACGTCGGCATTTTCTGAGAATCCACCTCTTAAGTCACCACAGTTTGTTGAACTGGCATGGATAATAATAGCCCAAGGGTCATATCAATAAGAGAAACACAAACTCAGGCAGACACACAAGCGCACACATTTAAAAAACGCACAACCCCCCAAGCATTTGGGAGGTTGGAAGGGATCGAGATGACTGTGTGCTTTGTACGAGATGCAAAACTAAAAATATCTGGAATGTTTAGGGGTGACTGTTAACAAGATGCGAGATAAAACAAATGGCTGGTGTTAAAAAAGCAGGGTAAGAAAAATGGCAGGCATCTCCACACAAGTAATTAACCTGGGTTTTCTGCTTCTCTGACATGCCTTTCTCTGGGTTGTCAGCTTGACTCTGCAGGCACTTTACACAAACCAACACGAGCAGAATAATAATGCTGTTTAAGAGATAAGGAGAGAGTGCAAACACAGCAGCCCAGGGTCCAAGGGACCAGCAGGGCTGGCACAGTCGTTTCAGTATGTTGAGAGAAAGAAAACTCTGTACGAGTGGAAGTGTAACATGTGTACACCCCAGGTGTACTGAGCCACTTTAAAGCTACAGCAGAGAACAGACGGGAACCAATCAAGATGAAAATAACTTCTCGCCAACCACTTTCTACCTCAGTCTGTCAGTGTGTCTGCATCTCGCTCTTTTGTTTTGCACAAGTTTAGACATTTGTGTGCAGACTCAAACCGCTACGAAACGACTCGCCTGGAAATTTGCATAGGCTACAATTTTGGGACGTAGCAGAATCTTCTAGAGGCAGAAGCGATTAATCATTCAGCCGCATTCTTCTGTAGAACACCCAGGTTTCATTTTTCTTACCGTGGCATTCAGGCTGGATGCCCACCCAGCTCCCGTTGGCCAGGCAGGTTCGTTCAGAGGAGCCCTTCAGAACGTAGCCAGGCTCGCAGCTGAATCGTACGATGCTCCCTACCGTGAACTCCTCTCCCAGACGGATCCCGTGCACTGGAACGCCAGGGTCTCCACACAACCCAGCAGAATCCCCTGCAACAACACACATTCATATGAGCACTTGGACACTTATTCTCATGGCAGTGTTAACAAACGATCTATCTTTAAATCAGGCCCATATTATCAATGTTCACTTTCTTCATTTTTTGGTTTGCCATTTAAAATTACATGATATTTGCTAAATGTACAATTCAGGGATAAATTGGTGATTTTAGTCACAGCTAGTTCAACCAACAAACACATGCTGTGCGGAGAAACTCAATAAAACTAAATCACTCCCATTAAAATCAATGGAGTTGTCTATACACCTCAAGTGCAATGCGTTTCAAACCCTTGGTGTAGTGTCTATGTACAATGAAAATACCCTTAAACCAGGCCAATTTAGATCCTTTGACAGCAAGTGATAAGAAAACTACTATCTAGATGCCCTGCAGGACTTTCAAACTTGCTCTCTATTACATTAGGTTTTCATTTAAAGAGGTTAACTGAGGTTTACACAAGATGATGAGTAATTTCATTCATATTTATTGAACAACTCTCTGCGGTAGACCTGGCAAAGGAGATGAAAAAGAGGCAACACAGCGGCTTGGTTAAGGTGATAATTTACTTTGGATAAGAAAGCACCAGGGACAGAAAATTTCCCTTAATTCGCCCTCTTATAATGCCGACCCATGTGCTCCATGGTGTTCTTCAGCAAATCCTCTTATTTTGATCCACTGATGCATTTACAAATGATCTTTCTATTCCCTTTATATCCTCTGGTAATGCTCAACAAAGAATCACTAATTTGAAATGAATGGTGAGTCTTTTGGTGAAGGGCGAAGTAAATATTAAAGAAATACTAGTATTTATATAGCGCATATCGTCTTCAGAAACTCACACTGACAGGCCAGTTATTAACCACAAGATGTCTTGCAAAAAAAAGCCTAATGCACTTTTTGACAGCTGACAGGAAGAAACAGCAATCTTTCGAGAAATGTGAATGTTATGAATTGTGACATTAACCTGTCAGTGGTTTTACAGCCAGGGATGAAGCTCTTCTGGCATATCTGAGGGCTGCAATAGACTGATGTGTTTATAGTGGAGCAGGGCAGCTCATTACCTGGCAGGCATGTGGGAGTCTGTGTCGCCAAGCCCAATATGAGAAGATTAAACCAGTTTATGAGGGGACACACTCTTTACCCTTCTGGATGCTGCCTATATGGCGATATTGTATTACCACCCACTGATCTGGGCTGTAATCCTGAAGCCATTGATTCATCATCTCACACGCTTACGAGACTTCAGAGACTGTGCCATCTCAAATGTGAAAAATGGAGCCCATGCCCCACTATATATATATATATACACACACACACACACACACATTATATGGACAAACATATTGGGATACACATCTTAATTATTAAATTCAGGATTCAAGTGTTTCAACAAGACCCATTGCCACAGGTGTATAAAAATCAAGCACCTGGACATGCAGTCTGCATTGTTTTTTTTTATTTTATTATTATTATTTACATTTTTTTTATGAGGAAAATTATGTTTTGAAGAGCTCAGTGAATTCAAAGTGTGTTACCTATGCCTGAATGCCACCTTTGTAATAAGCCATATATATATTTATGTATATATAAATATATATTTATATACATGTATTTATATATTAAATGTATATTTATTGTTTTTATAATCATTATGAAGTTAGCAAAAATATTCCCTCTTTTCTCTTAAGTTTACATTCCCTTGTGAGAGAATCTGTGAGTCTCTTTCATAACTACAAAAAACATAGGAGGGTTAATTAAATATAAAAATAAAATCAAAAACTGTTTTATTAGTACTTTGATTTAATACTGCCCTGAAGACATGGCATATTTACATGTACTCCACAAGACAACATATTTAACTCAATTTACACAAACTATCTTGTTCAAATGTTTTCATGAACACAAGTAACCTTTGTGATAGCTGTGTATAAGTCCTTGCTTTGACCTGAGTTGCAAAGCTGGATCTCAACATCATACAGTCATTGTGATGAAGGACACAAATTAGCAGAGCCTGCTGGGAAACCAAAGAACCTGCAGTACCTGAAAGTTTTTTGGCAGCTTCACTGCTCAAGACAAAATCGGGACTCAATGACAAATAATGTTTTACAAAGAAAGTAGTAAGTCTAATGTGTGTACATATAAAAAATTACAATGCGATATATATTTTAAATATTTTTATATACCAATAAATTAATATGATTGTCACTTTTGTGAAA
Source organism: Carassius auratus (assembly GCF_003368295.1). NCBI lineage: Eukaryota > Metazoa > Chordata > Actinopteri > Cypriniformes > Cyprinidae > Carassius > Carassius auratus. Next base: position 11,349,922 of record NC_039261.1, on the reverse strand, counting down.
AAAATCATTTTCGATTTTTAAGACATAAGTGTTCATTGAATGGATTGTAAAATCGATTTTCCATGTCTAAAAAATAAAAAGACGTTTCCTTTTTCAACATCAAATAACGGACGAACGTAAAGAGAGCGCTGGAAACGCACAAGTCAGCAATATTTCTCATTTATTGGCATGAAGTTTCTTGACTTGAGAAACAAGCCATGTGTGTTTTTTTAATTGAATGTTACCGACACTAGGCAGGCATATTGTAATCCGCAAAAAGGCGCAAAATAAGGCCATTACAAATTTATTGGACAGGAAAACAAGTCGATCAACATTTTCGGGGTCAAGAGGGGAGCGTTTTTTATTCACTATATGTCCAGCTGTTGAGAAGACGCGCTCCGACTGCACTGATGTCCCAGGGACACTCAGGTACAGCTGCGCAAGGTGGGGGTATTACTGCCAATTTTCCACCACAAAAGCCGGTCGCTGCCAGCTTGCAATGGTCCTTTTCATAACTCATAAATCGTCTACTGCACCGCGAGACCTCCAGATGCGACCTTTACATTGACTAACACTGAAATCATTCGCGCCAGACGCTCTATTCGCTTTTGGTGTGAACGCAGCCTAAGAGGTCACTTTCGACGTCAATGGGTCTTATAGGAGCGTAAAATTGCTGGTATTTTCTGTCTAGCTTTCGCAAGGCATAATGCACTTTCGAAATTCTTTATGTTCTTTTTCTGCTTGTTTGTGAGTTTTGTTACATCTATATATTTTAATTTTTTAATTATTTTAAAATTATTAGTGTAAATATTTGGTTAAAATCGATTCCCCATTTTCATTTTCGAAACCTTTTTTGGTTGGTCCGATCGATTGTGCAATCGATTTTCGAACTAAAAATGACAGCCCTACTAAATAAAAACAACAATGAAGACAGACAGACGAGTATGTTGAGAAGGGAAAAGATGTGAAGTACCAGAGCAATGTGGCAGGGAGCCGCTCCACTGGCCGTCCAGCTGGCACATGCGGGTGGTGTTGCCCACAATGCTGCGCTGCCCGATGCAGCTGAAGCGGATAACGGAGCCCACTGTGCGCCTGTCCCCCGATATCTGTGCATACGGAGGCATGCTGGGCCGATCACATAGAACCACTGTGACATAAAAAAAGGGCAAACCTTACCTACAGTGCACACTGTCAGATCATGTGTTTAAACAATGCAGAGTAAAGAAGGTCATGAAATTATTTGAGTAATGGTTTATCAGGCTAAGATGACTTACAGAGGCACTTGGGTAGGGAACGGTCCCATGTGCCATCGCCTTGACAGCTCAGAGTGCTGGTGCCCAGCAGGTAGTATCCAGGGTTACAGCTGTAAGAAACTGTGGTCTGGAAACTGTAACGATGAGGCCCACTGGGCAGGACCTGTCTGACACCATTTTCAACATGTCCCGGATCAGTGCAGTTCACAACTGAGATGCAGATAGAGTGGGCGAGAGTAAGCAAGAAAGAAAAAGACACAGAGAAAGAAGGTTATGAAGAATGCTGTTAAGAAGACCACTGCAATACAAGTTTTTGTTGTTGTTGTTTCTCTGCAAGAACACATTAAATGGATCAAAAATAAAAGCAAATATATATTTATTAAATAATTCCTTTTTTTTTTTTTACTTTCAACAATCTTGAAATAATAAAAATAAGCACACAAATGTTGATCAACATTGATATTAAAAATTGTTTCCTAAGCACCTAATCAGCATATTAGGATGAATCCTGAAGGATCATGTGACACTGAAGACTGGAGTAATAAATGCTGAAAATTCAGCTTAGCCATCACAGGAATAAATTACATTTTAAGTAATTTACAGGCTTCTTTCAAAAACATTTAAAAAAAATGTACTGACACCAATTATTAAACAATGGTTCATGGCATAATGTGTCTTAATAATTTAAGTCAGAACTGTTTTTTTTTGTTTGTTTTTTTTGGGACATAATTAATTTATATTTAATTTAAAAGAGAGCTTTGTGTACATGTCTGCACAAATGATTATATATATATATATATACACATCTATCTATCTATCTATCTATCTATCTATCTATCTATCTATCTATCTATCTATCTATATATATATATACACATATATATATATACATCTATCTATCCATCTATCTATCTATCTATCTATCTATCTATCTATATATATATATATATATATATATATATATATACACACATATATATATATATACATCTATCTATCCATCCATCTATCCATCCATCCATCTATATATATATATATATATATATATATATATATATATATATATATATATATATATATATATATATATATATATATATATATAAATAAATAAGTAAACAGGCATCTATCCAGATATTAATAGCAATACATCTCCTCTGTTCAGTCCCAGTAAAATCTGCGTCCTTCTCCACAACAAGCCAATCTAAATGATGGGCAACTGTGGCATGCAAATCACATTCAACACTCATTTTTGGCCTTGTTCATGCCATTAATTGATTTGTGCAATTTCTTTAGCGAATTGTGTGAAATAAAATGACGCTGCCAGTGGGCAGAGATTATTTCTGATATCCAACCAAACACTTTCAACCACACAAAATGACAGAAAAAGACGATTTACAAAGAAGATTAAAGGCTTCTAAAAAAAACTTCTGTAAATATTTGAAACCACATGAACACAAATAGTTGCTTCATTAACGGCTGGCTGAGGACATGAACTGGGATTAGAGAGAGGAGAGATGGAGACATGGTGCTGGTGTGTTAGCTACGAGCCAAAAACCAGCAGAGAACGAGAGAACAGAAGGACAAAAGTGCATGATGAAGAACCTAAAACAGAAATCAGCGTTAATTCATATTCATTCATGCACTAAAAAGAAACTAAATATACATTAAAGTGCAAGTGCAATTGAGCAGGCCAAGATAATAAGATGGGTCATCATGTTAAACTATGTTTTGTTTTTCAAGTACTTCAACTGATTCAAACTAATTCAGCTGAACACACTTCTGGAGACATTTTACGTTCAATTATGGGGAAACAGTCAAGTCGAATGAAGAGGACAGGCTTCCTTATTTGTCTCCAGAGTGTTCCTTCTGCTGTTTCAGGCCAGCAACGTTTCCTTAAAATCTCTCCGTTAGGGACAGCTTGTCAGCGGAATTAGACTTTCCAGGGTAGTAATGCATGCTAATGCCTTTAATAGCTCTTAGCAGAGCCAGCCAAAGCCATTTTCGATGATGCAACCATTTATAACTTAACTATACTAGCTGGATTTTCAACTAAAATGCTAATGGTTAAATTAGAAATAATTGCACACATAAAATCAATAGAAAGAAAGAAAAAGCAGAAAAAGAAAAGAAAAAAAAAACATGGGAAAACAATTTGTTTATTTGTGCTTGGCCATAATACAGTATTAAAATTGATGCTCCTGCTGGCCAGTGGCAATTTTTTGAGGATAGGTGGTTCAATTATCTACAGATATGAGTCTAACCAACTTATCTGTGTGGTTTGGGAGGCCATTTTAGCCGATAGAAGCGACTCACTCAGACACAAATTGGTGCTGATTAGCGGGGCTGTGCAGAGGCCTACTAAATTATTGATGCAGCTCCGAGCTCATAGCATTTTTTACCCGCTCCTTTTGTGCCATTAAACGGCCATCTTCCCACGCTCAGTGATAATGACGGACCATGATGGAGAGGAGACCGTGACTGATATGATCAGACCACTTCAACTTCCTCAGTCAGAGTAAACACACATTTATAATCTAAAGAAGGAATGGATGATGCAACGTCAAAGATTCAAATTAAGCTCATGCAGATCAATCAGAGTGATGGCATGCATTCATAACCTGTGCAATTGTTTCACTGTTGCCAGAAAATATTAAGCACACGACACTAATGACAAGTGATTTCTGAAGGATTAAAGCAGCTTCTACAGTCCTATGTATATATATATATATATATATATATATATATATATATATATATATATATATATATATATATATATATATATATAATGAAAAGCATTACTTTCATTATTTAAATGCTGTTATTTCTCAGTTAAGGACCATTAGAACGCGTACTCTTGTTCTGCACCATGCTGAGGTATAGAGCAGATTTGAATAGAGCAGTCAAGTTATTTTAACGTAACAGCACTATTCACATTTCCTTGTCAAGTTACACACATACAGTACACACTACGGATCACCACTGATGATGAAGCCACAGGACTTACTTTTACACTTAGGCAGAGCGTTGCTCCACTGGCCGTTGGGCTGACAGTGAGATTTGATTGCACCCTGCAGAACATAACCAGGGTTGCAGGCAAAACGCACAATGTCGTTCAGGTTAAACTGCATTCCCTGGGTCACACCATTAGCAGGGGTGCCTGGATGTCCACAGGTGATGGCTAACAGAAAATCAGAGCGACATATTAATATCCATTTACATGATTATTTTATTTCTCAGAGGAATGCAACTGTCAAAAGGCGTCATATCAGGCTGCTTAAGCAACACTTACGGACACAGACAGGAGTCTTTCCGGACCAGCGGTGGTCCTGCTCACAGATGCGAACAGACACGCCGATGAGTCGGAAACCAGGATTACACTGGTAAACGACACTGCCTCTGTAGTTGTAATTCTCTCCGATGATCTGGCCATTCACAATAGGCTCTGGTGTGCCACAATGCCCAGCTGTTGAAGAAAAATACCGTAAATGCTCATTTAGAGAACATAAGGGTACATTTTCTCATTTCTTTTACATGATGGAGTCCCATAATGGAAGTAAAGAGACTCACCAAGACATTGGACCTCAGCTCCACTCCACAGGCCATTGGACATGCACTCTCTCACTCTGGAGCCCACCAGAGTATAACCCGTGTTACAGGAAAAAATGGCAGTCGCTCCGTACACGGTTAATGTTCCTATTTTATTCCCATTCGGAGGGGTTCCAAGGTCACCACAGGAAATGACTAGGTAAAATCAGATAAAAAATGTATTAGTATTATTATCATTATTATTATTTTTTTACTATGAACAGAATTTCATTTTAAAGTCCTGAAATTGACCCCACCCCAACCTTTATTTGGTATGTAAATTGAATAGCAAATTATATCATGACATACTAGATCAGGGGTTTTCAATTAAAGTTTGAAAATCCATCCATCCATTCTCCAAACCACTTATCCTAATTTAAATCAAAATTTTAAACAAATCCTCATTTGAAAATATTGTGGTCTCAACGCGTATGTCTTAATGTCACTAAAGTCAATACTCCACTCACTTTCACAGGACGGTTTCGGCTCAGGGTAATCCCAGGTGCCGTTAGCTTGGCAGCGTATGACCCTTTGACCCTTGTAGAAATATCCAGGGTCACAGGTCAGCATCATCATGGCCTCATATTTATTCTGCATGCCATAAATAAGCCTCCACCTCCCATGATCCACTGCGGAGTGGCCGATGTCGGGGCAGGTCACAGCTGGAGGGTCAAAGGTAGTAATACAGATTTGCTGTTTGGTTAAGACCTACAGCAACATATGTCTTATGTCCGTCCATCCTTCCATCCTTCCATCCATCCAGTAGTTTATTCTTTTGCAAAATTGTTCCATTAATTTCCATGTTTAAATTAAATTTTGATTTCAAGATTATATGTGGACTTTTCAAGTGAAAGAAAAAAGATAATAAATAATACCCATCAAGATAATACCCATTTTGTCTTTTCTTTCTTTTATCAATCTTTTATGTAAATAAGGACAGTGACTGGGGCGTTCAGGAACTCACGGACGCAGCGAGGGCGGGTCTCCATCGGGCTCCACCTCCCAGACTCTTGACAAAGCGTTGACACCGGCTGAGCATTGGCCAATCGGAAACCAGGATTACAAGAAAATGAGACTCTAGCGCTGAGAGTGAAGTCCTGCCCGATGACAGTGCCATTCACTGGTGCAAGGGGCATCCCACAGGAAACAACTGTGAAGGAGAGAAAGATTCTGACCTCAAAAACAAACTAAAATATTTTCTCACAAAACCCTAAGGAAAGTGGGTATTTTTTTTGCCATCACATTTCAAAGAACACTCAGTGTAAACACACTCCATGAACACACCAAAAGCAGCAATGCAACTGTGCAAACACAAGCTTGCAGTGGTTCTGGGAAGGTAAACAAGAGCAGCTAGAAAGCAACTGGCACAAGATGTAGATTACATCCGGACATGGACTAAGAACACAGTGAGAACGCCAACATTCTGTACAGCCACCAGCGAGTAAATACAGTATAAACACAACAATCTCTCTGGCCTCAACAAGTATTTGGGCACTTCAGCCATATGCAAATACAGAAATGTCTATGTCATACACAGCAAAATATAAATCAACATTCATTATTAAAAAAGCAAATACTGTAGAAACAGAAACAAAAAAAATATCTAAATAAACAAACAAAAATTTGCAGATGACACTTGGTTTGCTGTTTTATCATTGAATGCAACAATACAAATTTATTTTAAAAAGCTAACATTAAAAACAAAGCAAATACTAAAAAGAAAAAAATACTACAATAAATCACATTTTTAAATAATAATACAAAATAAAATAGTATTTTATTTTACATGACACCCACAAATCTCATCTGCCATCTTAATTTGACATTTAGCAATTGCTTCTATCCAATCTGATTTACAGTAAACTTACAGCAACAGTCCCTCGGGACCAACCCAAGGTTGTCTTTCTCAAGGCCACAATAGAAACGATTTCAGGATTTTTAGAGTTGATGATTGGTCCCTCGTTTGTTTGAACCAACAAACTTCTGATGTTCAGCCCAGACCAGTAACTACTATAGTCTCAGAGGTCATTATAATGCCTCTTCTTTCAAAGGACTGACACATAATGGATTTAATATCAAACTACTCAACTTTCAATCAATCATGAGTCAACTACATTCCACTTTCCAATACAAAAAGCTCCTTTCAGCATGTTCAATAGAGATGTCAATGTGCCTAAGGCATCTCACACCATCCCTGTCAAAGAGAAATTCACCTCTCTCACAGGTGAGGCCTTTGTTAGCCAGGAAGTGGTGATAAAACGAAGCAATTCAGAGACTGCAAAACGGCAGACCCCGTGGAGGCCGCTTCTTTAGTGGATGATAACTGCCTCTTTCTGAGGAGACTCTCCCATCGGACAGGACATTAGCACTAGTCTCGCAGCTATGGCTCCTGGCTAACCCATTTATTGTGATGAGCAATTTGACAGATGCAGCCAAGCCCTAAACATTGATTGAATACGGAATCAGCCACACCGGCGCCGGTCTTTCGCAGAGAGGGTTCAGCGATGAAAGGCGGATAATCGCCTCCAGACTTTGTCCAAGGTATTTCAGACAAGATTTTCAGACTCACCTTGACAAAGCGGCACTGGAGCGTTCCATTGGTAGATGCCCTGCGGGGAGCGGGTGCAGGTGGCGGTGGTCTGGCCAATCAGGTTGAAGCCCCGGTCGCAACTGAAGCGCAAGGTACTGCCAAGTTTTGTGCCTGTCTGGCTATGCACTGAGCCATTCACAGGAGGGTCTGGGGTACTGCAGTAAGCCGCTGTAGCACATACGAATGTAAACACAGCCAGAAGTCAAAAACACACGAGTCTGTGAAACCTGCTGCTTATTGCATTTTGATTCCTCATCCTGTTTACTGGAAATAGCGGATATTAATGCAGCCGGGAGCTGAGGTCTGATTAAAAAGACGCTAAATTGTAATTTCAAGTCTAAATTATAATTCAGAATACAACGAGAGTCATTATACAAAGTTATGTTGTTTAGCATATGCAATCCAGGCCACATTCTCTCCTGTGGCACACGAGGCATCCGAGATCAGATCTTAGCAGGCTGTTCTGCTTGCAGACCAAACAAGAAAAAGAATGACGGTAATGATACCAGCATAATATTAAAAAAGGAGGTATGGAGGAAATTAGGAGGAAATGGGGCAGGAATGCAATTTGTCGCATTATTAATCGCTATGACCGCATTACAAGCCTATCTGTTTCACGAGTTCACATATTCATATAACCCTTCAGTGCTACAGGTAAACAGGTTTGGCTAGCTGCCCGTAATGCAGGGACCTGAGGAAGTCGCCCCCTGGACTATTTAATTAATGAAAGTTAATTAGTATTAGATTAGTGGAGGTTTCCTGGAAAAGGAAGAGAGGAAGACTAATACAAATCATTTTCTTAAGCTTTATTTTTTTGTTATAAAACAAGCAAAGTTAACTTGCAAAGGCAAACTGCACAGAAAACTCATTCTAGGTGTATTCAAGATACACTATGCAAAGGATGATGCAAAAATACTGATTGAGAAAATGATTTTCTGCAGTTCAAGCAGCCGCTTATGTATATCCCCCCGTGTTGGATTAGATGAACAAACTCTTGCAGAACTTCCATTTAAATGCCATTAAAACAATTCTAATTTCAGTCCAACACAATGTCTAGCAATGATGATTTCCTTTCGGAGAGTGAGGGAGCTCTCACACAGGACACATTCTGGCATTGAAAACAGCAAGATGGCAATAAAAGGCAATAAAATGGAATGGAGCAAAAGGGTCTTGAGACATTTTTTTTTTTTTTAAGCTGAACAGCTGTTAGCTATAGCTACATTAAAGTCATATTAAATACACTGTAATGGCAGGAGACTACGCAATAATCAAACATGCCCGTCTGAAACAAGTACATGGATAGACGAAAAAAAAAAAAAAAGACAGATAGAAACAACATCAACACAGAAAAAGAAAACTGCACTCATCAAGTCATTTCATGGAAATGTAGCTCTTCACAGAAAATGTAAAAAGTAAACGCTGACCTATCGTGGGACAAAGAAAATAAATAAATAAAGATAACAGTAATGGAGGGGAAACCATCACGTTTTACAAGGCACACATCTTTCTAATGCTCAAACCACTGAGACACAAAATGTTTCCAGCTTCTCGTCCATTAGCCCCGACTGGAGATTATAGATAATGGACGAATTTGAAAGTTTACACATCACATACCTGTTGTAAAACTTTGAATAAAAGCTGCACTAATGGTTTAAATGGCGTAGAGTGCGGTTTTAGAGCGGTTTTGTTCTGTGATAGAGCAGGTGCTGCCCTCTGAATGGCTAAAAAGACTATTGATTGTTGGCCACAGAGGTCTAGCTTTAAGAGAAGCCTTCGTGCTCAAATACTTTGTGCATCTACGTCAGCCTGTCGCGGTGCTGTTTCCTACCTGACTGTAACCCAAGAGCCCCGGCTTTGCATTTAATAGTTGCGATACAAAATAAAACTTTCATGCTCCTTGGCCCTTGTTTTTAATAAATTACAAAGTTGATGCTGTCAATCTTCAACCTTTAACATGCACTCTTCTTTTTCCAAAGAAAGGCCTTCAAACTTTTCAAAGCCAGTCATTTAGCAAACCTCACACAGGTGATGGTGGGAAGAAAAGGTCAGGATATGAAAAGAAAAATTAAGAGAGGAACAAAAGAGAGAGGGAGGCGGAGTGAAAGGAGCCGCTACAGTTGATGAACTAACAGCCTGTGGAGATAAAAGATGGATTGAGAAAGAAAACGGTACGAAGCTTTGAATCTGTCCCACCATCTGTTTTTGTCCCACCAAGGTATCGCTACAGAAGGGAAACCATATTGAGGAGGGAAACCTAGGTGTGCTGCCGCTGCTAACCCAGACTGTCACAGAGCCCTATATCAAAAATCCATCATGCGAGGAGAGAGCGGAAAAAGCTAAACAAAGCTGATGCCGAGAAAAAGGACCCTGATGAGCCAGACAAAGAGGTGATTAGTCATTCTTCTGAAATGCTAATGATTAGGAGCATACGGAAACTTTTTCAATATTTACGGGGGAATAACTCATTTAGAATTACGCCATTGCTCATGAAACGGTGCAATCAGGTCTTGATAGCTCGTGGCGGTGTTTCCTGCGTAATTCTGATTTTGCAGCAGGGAGTCATAATTGGTTGTTTTGTGAATGCATATCTTTAACTGTAAGCTGTCATAAACATTCAGGCAGTCGAGGAGTCATCTGATTTGTAAGATGTAGTCATTTGTAAACCGAACCGATAACTCTTTTTGGCCGATCCATTAAAAGATTTGGCTCATAAGAGTCATTTGTTCATGACTCAAACTGCACTAGTTACACTGTACGCTTGTTTTCGCAAGCAGGATGGGAAGACGTAATAGTATTATTTCACAGTACCTAGTCTTGTTTAAATTCAATCGTTTTTAAGATGCTACAAGAAACCATCCTATAAAGCTACCCGAGTAACCATGCTCAGGTGTACCTTAGACAAAACTTTTAAATGCAAAGGGTGGTCACACCAAATGTTGTTTTAATTCAGTTAATTGACAAATACAATCTTTTTATGACTATTTTTGAAAACACCCTAACTTTTTAAACTAATATTCCACAGTACTGTACTTTGTAGGAAGATTTCTTCAAGTGTCTTGGAGACGTTTGCCTTGTTTTCCTAGATTTAGCCTAAGGCTTTTGCACAGTAGTGTGTGTGTGTGTGTAAATGAAATATACAGTTCACCGTATTGTTTGCATGCATTTGGAAATACATCTCTACTTCTAATTTAAATCGAAACTAAATGAATAAATCCAAATACAATCAGTGTGTTTTAATGATGTGTTTGAATACTCACCGGAGTAGCGGATTCGAAAGCCCTTGTGGCTGGAGGTGTGATCAAAAGACCAGTGCAGGTAAACCTTGTTTGCAGTGCTAGTAATACTGAAGGGAGATGAATAGTTCCCACTCAGAGAAATGAGCAGTGGACTCTGTCTTGATGGACCTGCAGGATAAAGCAAAGCATAAAGTTCCCATGTATGTGATGATGCATCTCTGGTGAACAACTCAGCTGTGAATTTAAAATGCATAGATTCTATTTAGATTGACTAAAAGTTGGAGTACATATGAACTTGGGAATCATACACAAAAAAAAGAAAGAGAAAATAAAAAACAAATAAAATGGTTTATTATATATTTTTCTAATATTTTGAACTGAAAAAAAAAAAATCTCGAATCTCTCGCTGTCACTATCCGTAGCCACATATCTTACAAACTTCAAATTGACATGTTTACAACCAGCAGTGATAACAGTGGTGTGTTCCTGTCACAACACAGCCTCTCCACCTCTCATGGTTAATGCTGAGTGACAGGGCTCTGTTCATAAACTTCACTGGAAGCACTTTCAGATCAGCTGAACTCTGATTCAGTCCAGAGAGGTGTGTGTGTGTGTGTGTGTGTTAAAGGCCATTCCTGACATCATGTTAGCGTCTGGGCCAAGCTGCAGGGAGGTAAAGGGATCTGGTGTGATCTGGCTGGATTTGGCATGTTGTGAAAAGCAAAGTCTGCTTCGTGGCGCAATGGGAGTTGAAAGCGTAATCAGCATTGAGCATGCCAGCTCCCCTCAGGAGTAGCTCACACTGCTCCCAGATGACAAGCGAAAAAACACCAGCAGAGGCGCTTTATCAGCCTCAGAAAAAAGTGTGTTGCACAAAATGATTCTGTGAGGTCCGGCTGTCACATACTGCACTCTCAGAAAAAAAAGTAAATAAAAAAAAAGTAACTGTTTTCTGAGAGTGTGTTTTTTTTCTCTTTTTAACAATGCTTAGATTTACATTACATCATTTGAGTTACTACAAGAATAAATAATATTTGGGGTAGAATTTCAAACTCTGACTAAATTTCAGAAAACGTAATGCCCAATACAATATACATTGACGTTACCATTAAGTTTTGGGTCAGTATGTTTTTTTTTTCTTAATAAACTAATACTTTTGTTTAACGTGGATGCATAAAATTGATTCAAAGTGACAGTAAAGACATTATAATGCAAGCTATTTTATTTTAAATATATGATGTGTGTTTGTTTTTTTTTTCACTTTGTATTCATCAAAGAAGAACCCTAAACATATCATTGTTTCTACAAAAATATTAAGCTGCACAACGATTTTCAACACTGACATGGCCACACATTAGTTTGGGGACCATTAATAATTTTTTCTTGGCCATCAAATCAGCATTTTATAATGAGTCCTGAAAGTTTATGTGACACTAAAAAGAAGTATTTCCTCTTAAAGAACTGAATTTGTTCAAAATGCAGTCTTACTGAGCCAAAGAGACTGTTAAACGCCATGTTCACAATATGCAACAAGACTGCATGATTTTCATTGTTTAATAAATTATATTACTGGCTGTAATCTTTATTCATTTGCACTTTATTTTATTCACCTTTATTTTCCATATTTATATTTATTTTCAAATGGCAACATTTCGAATGCTGTATGGGGGTGTGGGGGGAGGTTTTTTTTGCATGACTTAGCCATGGGCCACTTTAATGATGCTTAAAATGTGATGAGCCTCCATGTGTATAAGATGACCCTTCTGACCTGTAATCCACTTCCTAATCTCAGTCTAAATGGGATCACTTTGACCCCAGTAAAGCCACTGACCTAAGCCTGACCCTGAACAGACCTCTGTTGGCTAAAGCAATTTCCTTTGCCTTTTACAAAAGGTTTACACTGTGTAAAAGCGAAGGTCATCCCTTTTGGCCTCTCTTCAACTGTCTATCTTGCTCAACAGCGCAAGGTTACCTGTGAGGTGCATGTCAGTAATTGTATTGAAAGGAGAAGAAAAAAACACTCCTTTGTGACCAAAAACCATGTCAGAAGTAGTTTCGCTATGATGTTTGTACCGTGATTCAATCTCATCATAAAGCTTTATTTATTTTTATGACATGAACATTGTTACAAAATAGATAAGCAACATATAACACTGTATAAACAAAACAGTTTTCAATATTGATAATGAGCAGCGAATCAGCATACAGTATTAGGATGATTCTTAATAAAAGATATGTGATAGATTTATGTTATGAATCCACTCACCGTCAAAGATCTCCAGCTCATCAAACTGTCTGCTGGTCTGGAAGTGTTCAATGGTGAAAGTGACATTGTATCCTGAATCCACCTTCACCACCCAGGAGCAGGACTCAAAGTGCGGCAGGCTGCTGCCCGGTGACTGACTCAGGATTATTCCTGTGGAGGCTGTCAACACCTCGTTCATAGGACAGGTGACTGTGAGAAAGACAGACAATAGGTACTTCAGCTCAATACATTATTACATACAAATTATAGGAAACAAAAGCATTTTCTTTTAACTTTCCACAACTAAACATCAGCAATGGTACCCACAATGTAAAATGCTAAGATTTAAAGGTCCTGTTCTTCGTGATCCCATGTTTCAAACTTTAGTTAGTGTGTAATGTTGTTGTTAGAGTATAAATAATATCTGTAAAATTCTGAAGCTCAAAGTTCAATGCCAACCGAGATATTTTATTTAACAGAATTTGCCTACATCGAACGACCAGTTTAAACTACATCCCTCTAGTTCCTGCAGTAATGACGTCACTAAAAAAGTTTTTTGACTAACCTCCGCCCACAGGAATACACCAAAAAATGGGCGTGGTCTTGTGGTCTGCACAGAGAAGAGGAAGAGTTGCGCTTGAAGAGTGCGTTTGGTCGCAATGTCGTCAAAACGCTGTTATTTTCATCCCAGAGTCCAATAAACTTTTTTTGGACTTCCCAGGGACGATGTACTTAGAGATCAATGGTTACAATTTTTGTTTAACTCGGTTCCCGAAAATTATTACACAAAGGGCAACGCTGTTTAGCTTTATTAACTAGATGGTAGCACTGTGCCAAAAAATCAAATGCGATTTTCATGCGCATCTCGTCAGTAAAGGCATTCTGTGATTAGAAGTACATCTCCAGCACGTGCGTTCAGATCAGGATTGCCAGGTTTTCAAAACAAATCCTGCCCACTTGCTTCTCAAAACTACTCCAAAACTAGTCCAATCGCGTTTCGAGGAGGGTGACGTGCGCTAAGCTGGTGTCGAATCACAACACAACCGCTGGCACAATCAGAACTCGTTACGTATTTCTGAAAGAGGGACTTTATAGAACAAGGAAGTCATCAGCCCGTTTTTATGACAGTGAAAACAGAGGTATACTGCTAAGTGAATTGTGTGAAAAATACTGTGTTATTTAAAACAAAGCGAACACATGTTATATTGCACACTGTAAACACAATCAAATCTTCAAAAAAAAAAAAAAATCACGAAAAACGGGACCTTTAACTGTTAAAGACAGTAACAATCAAAGCAACCTACAGATGCTCAATTGCCCAAGGAATACATGAAAGAAACCTTTACCAAGAAAAACAAAAACACAATTACAGATCTATAGCTTCATTCAATATGATGCTTCAGATGCAACAGAAAGTGTGCGGCTTATTGATCTCCCAACAATTCAAGGCCCAATACAGTCTTCCATGTACATGCCTTTGGTAAAGCACGTCAGCACCCCAGGCCAGTCTGTCATGACACTGGGAGGATTGATCGCTGTTGTTCGCACAGCTGTAACGCCTGGCTCAACCCCTCAGTCTGCGGTTTCATCTCTCAGTCATTGAAATTCCTCAGAGGCCCGCTGTGACATTTCCCCACACTTTTACCTTGAATTATCAGGCTTTATTCAGTGGCCCGTATTGGGCGCTTCTCTCAAATCTCGGAAGCCTGTCTCTTATTCTCTCAGCAGCTGTCAGAATACAAAGCAAGCATCCAAATACAAATCATAACATAAAAGGATAAACCCTCATCTCTGACACAATTCTATTATTTTGTCTCATTTCTTCATGACATGGATGAGAGGTCGCGTACGGCATGTCTCAAGCCGAACCCCGTATCAGACAGGAAGGGATTGTTATTATCAAATATTTATGACACTTAGGTTTCGGATATGAAATATGGATTTTCTATTACTTTTCTTGCTAAATAAACACGCTGGTGTGAATACTTCACGATTGAGTTGAGATCTGAATGAGATTATCACCACGGAAGAATTGAGAATTTCTAACCTCACCGCTCACCTCTGCTGATCAGAATATCGATGGAAGCAGAGCGCTAAAACCCTGTAAATAACATGACCCTCAGTAAACAGTTTTGTTTCTATATTTGGCCTCTTTAATTGGTCTTTTAGTCAGTCGTTTAGCACCTTAATTGACTAACATTTAAGCCCACGGGTCTGTGGACTGATTAGGATGGACGTTAATCAAAGCAATAATTTCATGCATGCTGTGCACTGTCCGGCTTTACGTGTCAAACCTGAGATAAGTTATTCTTATAATTACATTCAGGTTCACAGTCCAGTGAATTGCTCTGGTGACAATGATTAAATTATAAAAAAGTTGCTTTGAGAATTGATAAGATGTAAATCACACTTGTGGTCTCTTTATTTTTTGGTCTTTTGAGATTGAGCTTGAGCTCAGGGGATATGCAGGGACGGTACGGTTGCTGCTTTGACACGTTTCCTTTACGAGGGTAAAATATAGAGGCTCTGGGAATGGCTGCAGGGCTCGGAGGCGATATAAAATCTGAATGCAGTTTCATTGGAGGACAAACATTATCATGGATGCATATCGATGCCCGTTTGAGCCTATCATCGCTGCATAAAGCCTAATGCGCTCAAGTAAAAAATACACCGCCAATAACCTACATCTGTGCATCCTGGAGCTCAAGCTCACAAATTACATTCTGTAAAGTGTGTGCGTGGGTGTTACGGATCTTTATTTGCTGCCACATACTGCACTTTGAAAGCTGGCTGTTAACCTATAACAAACAAAGATGTACTGTAAAGCAACCAACTGATAGATATGACAGGTCTTTTGCGAGCATGTTTAATATATCGTAACCGTTATAGGCCCTTGCAATATTCTTGATATTTACATTGTCAGTATATCCATGTTTAAATCAGTTTTTACTACAAAACATTAAAAAAAACTCGACATCTGTGCTAAGGGGTACATTATATATAATATACTGTATATTCTATGGAGAGGTGGAGCAGGTATGACAATACAGTAGAAATAGTTTTTTTTTTTTTTTTTTTGCTGGAAATTTAATCAGTTTAATGTTTTATGTATTCATTACTGGGTGATTTCAAATACCAACTACTATTCTATACTATTATTTTTTATTTTAATAATATCACTGTGAATAATGTTTAGAAAAAGTCTCCTGCTGATGAGTGCTGAATTTATTTGATCAAATAAATGCATAAATAATATTGTGAAATATTAAGTATCCTCTTTCTATTTGGATACATATTAAACTGTAATTTATTCCTTTGATGGCAAGCTGAATTTTCAGCATCATTACTCCAGTCTTCAGTGTCACATGATATATCGGACAGCATTCTATATGCTGATTTGCTGCTGTTATATTAAAAAAGGTTGTGCTGCTTAATATTTTTTTATGGATACAGTGATACATTTAGGATTATTTAAAAAAAATAGCATTTATCTGAAATGTATGTATAGTCACTGTTCACTAATTTACTGCTGCTGAATTAGGGCTGCAAAACAATTAACTGTGATTAATCGCGTTCAAAATAAAAGTTTACGTTTCCATACTATATGTATGCACTCTGTATATTTAGTATGTATATATAAATACACAGTACACTTTGTTTGTACAATGTACACTTTGTTTATATTTATAAATAAATATACACAGTACACACACACAGAATGTAAACAAACTTTTATTTTGAATGCAATTAATCGCGATTAATCATTTTGCAGCCCTATCCTGAATGAATCACTCCAAACTTTTATATGGTGGTGTATGCATGCCATCAGTGCAAAATGTAACACTTGGGTTAAAAACAGACTAAAACATTGCAAAATAGCTGATATGCTGCACAAATATATTGTGCTAAAGCAGAATCTCTTCCGACTGATGCATTCCTACCATCACACTGCCGAGCCCTAATTCCATTCTGCCCCAACAAAACAGGAGAGAGCATGACCCTCTAGACAGCAGCTCAGACAAAATCCTCATCATCCCAGGCCTTTCACTATGGCGGCAAACGGAAATTAACTCGCTCAGGTCGCCCTTATCCCCTAATCCACTTTGAAATGGACTGTCAAAGGCTGAATGTAAACAACAGTTTTGGTGACAGATTCTGACAGAAGAGGAGACGGCATGTCAAAACTGCTCCTCTAACAATGACAGCTGGAGATTATCTACTGTACAAGACGGGCTGGCATCTAAAAAGGGATTTTCAACTTAAAATGTCACCCTTCATGACAATGAATTGCAAATATGGCCCCCACAGATATATATATTCAGAAAATGGCAACATACTGCATTCATTTCATGATGTCAAAGAAAGGGTTGCTAGCTCAGGCTAAATTGTCCAATGAGAATTAAGTCTCTTCAAAGACTGCAATCAATATGAATCAATACATATAACAACTAATGTTCTGTTTGTAGTATAAAGTTAAAACGTTCTTACCAATGTTTTGTGTGATAATTTCCTACATAGTTTCATCCACAGTATGAACTTTAAGATTGCTTTAAATATTTGAAAGATGTGAAAAAAATACCCCTTTTTATTGTTTTGTTAATACCACAAATTTTGATCATTTATGAAAAAAAAAATTGTTTAAAACAATTCAAACATACAGATTCTGCACAGACTTTGATAAAAGAAAAGATGAAAAGCTTTTGCGAAGGTCGATTATTAGCCAAAAACATCTGTAAGGGTCAGTTAAGGACTATTTTGTCTGAAAAATAACTTGAATGAGTAATGCTTTGAAACATCTGAAGCTGAAAACATAAACATACACACATTTATTACATAAACACTGACTGTCTGAAAATGAATAAGAATGTGGAGATATTTTCACCATTTGTTCGAATTCAGAAGATGAAAGGCGCAGAAGATAAACCGATATTAACAGATTTATGTGTATGATGTGTGTGCATAGGAGTTTTCACATGCATTCAGTGACGTATATGATACAAAAGTGTATCATACATAATTTATAAACAGATTAATATTTAATATAAACTCATGGAACTATGAATAAGAGGAAAATACTACAAACAATTCTAAACTATTAAATAATATGAAAGAAAACAGCACTTAAATGCCATCAGGAGAAAAACTGCTTTGGGATTTTAATATCACCATGGTGACAGAAGGGTGGAATAACAAAATCAACATGCATGTGTGCATGACATTGTGCGTCACTGATAAAAAGCATGTTTTATTTAAGTATAAACACTGAACGTCTAGAAAGTGTGTGTTATGCTTAGAGAAAAGTAGTTACGTGAGGTTCTCCCACCCTTCATTTGCATAATGGCATGTGATGCACTCTCAGCATTCACAGACCTATTTTCTCTCTCCAAATATGAGAGATACATAAACAAGAAAAGCGAGGGGAACACTGAGAGAAAAAGGGAAGACAAAGCAATGCAGCATAAGTGTTTTTAAATGGGACTGCCTTTATGATTGGCTTTGACTAGACAGCTTGAACCAGGGTTATCATAAGCAGGAAACATATAAAACAAATCAGACAAAAGAAAAAAAGACATATCAAGCATCTGCTCATCAAGCACTTGTCACAAACACTGGGTAGGATTTGAAGAGACTGGCACAAGGCTATCGTGTTTATGTGTATGTCTGATTACTTCTGCAGAAGAAACAAGGAAGTTCTGGATGGGATTTTTTTTTGCATCAGAGAAGGGTTGAAAGAAGTAAGGAGATATATTTGATGGAAAGCAAGACATGATGTATTCAGCAAGAGGATGTGACAGATCAGATGTCAGGTACGTACAGAGAGCAAGAGAGCGGGAGAGAGAGAGAGAGAGAGAGAGAGAGAGAGAGAGAGAGAGATGGGGAGAAGCTGTGATTTAATAGCTGGGTGCACCTGCAGCCTGGATATCCTCTGCATCTCAATGAGCTTTGCGTTCCCTCTACCCATCACTGTCCTTCCTCTCTACTCTTTCAATCCCTCAGTTCTTCTCTCCGTATGCTTGCTCACACTTTCACTTGTTTTTCAGGAGCACAGAAAACAAATCTGTCCTTAAATCAAATATCAAAATGATCAATAGTCATTATATCAGGCCAACGGTTGCCATTAAATGTAGTCATGCACAAGCCATTTTAACTCTGTATGAGAATAATATTTAATGTAGGTAGTTTTTTTTTTTTTTTAAATGAAGCATATCACAGCCTGTCCATGTTGGCATTTGAACAAATTGGCTAGATCCTGCCACAGGAAAATAATGAATCAAAACACCATACAGAGTTTGACTGAATGTGTAGCCTTTGACGTCAAAGACAGGAAAGATTATGAAAGGTTAAGAATATTTTTGTCCTTGCTTTTGCCCCTTATTGGTTCAGTGTAGCCATATGGCAACACATTATTTTATTTTACTTTCTCGAACAAATTGCATTGCTGGAATTAAAAGGGCAGGTTTTAAAGAACACAAATAAAAAGCTGTTTTTAAACCCACATGACATTTGATTTCCTCCTAAACACTGCAAAGTGCTTTATTAAAAGATCCATACAGCAGGATTTTAAATGACTTTGTTCAAAATGATCAAATATAAGCACCGTTGTTTTGGAAAGTAAATGTAAACGGTCACAAGTAACAATCACATTTTGTTATTCATGTTTTTCATTGTCTTGCCAGTTTGATCCTATCAGAACAGAAACATTTCTCTCAACAGATGACTGATTTAAAGTATAAGATCACTTTCTTCCTCCTCCTCCTCCTGTCTCTCATTCCACCAGTACCTCAGTCTTTCCTGTCTCTTTCCCTCTGTGGTGTTTGACGAGGCAGGCATACTTAATGTGACTGACAGCCAGAGGCAGCACCCTGACCAAATGGAGCGGGTGTCAGCTGGCTATGTTGGCCTTCAGTATAAGGGGCTTTTCATATAGCCAAAGCAATTAACTGTCGACACCTAATTAATGTTAGGATGAATTACAAAGCTTCAGAGAGAGCTCTCCCACCATGAAGGTTGAGGAGGTACATGTTTGGGCCTGCTATACTACATAAAAAAAAAAAAAAAATCTAATTATATGTCCTCCCTCTTCACACTGCCCCAAACCTCATCCTCTGCCTGACATATGCTTAAGCTGGAAATGATAAAGCTTTTCTGCTTTCCTTTCTTCTTTTTCTAAAGGCCTTAATCAATTTCCGCCAAACAGCTGGACTGCAGCCAACAAATAGCTTCCGGTGAACGAACAGCCCAACTGCTTTTTATTTACATCACAGATGAGGCCAAACACAGGATGTATGTCTTGATATATGACGAGGTCCAAAATATGAGACCACATTTTAAAACTGGGATTCATAATGCTATTTAATATTGGAAACAAACAGTTATAAAACGGTGCTGATTACAAAATTTCTAATGGCAAAAAGGTTTTTCAGTCAGAAAAATGCCAATTAGAAACATTTTCCTTAGTGTCTGGTCTCAGACTTTTGAACTTTACCATATACATACATAGTCAGACCTACTGTACGCCATGAAGGCTAGCAAAGAGAGTTCAGAGAGATAATTCTTCTACGCTGAGAGCAGAGAGATAAACATAATGAGGAGGAACTGAGGGAGTTTATGGGAAATGCCATATCAAATCACATAAAAGCAGCTGGAGGAAAGGTAGATGAGCGTTTAGCATACTCATGGGGTTTGCTTGACAGGCTCTGAGGTATTTCATCCCACCTCTAAGCCAACAGCAATAATGAAGCTTCATATAGCACAGAACCAACTATCATGATCAATAGACCCATCATGCATTGCAACACAGTGGGGGTATATTTTATAGTATATAAAGTGAAGGACTGGTCTTTTGTAAAATGCAGAGGGCGGAAGTCACAAAGAATAAAAAAAAAAATGCTTATGGTTAGTGAATACTGCGCACATATTCACATCAAAGTACTACTTTATGAACCAACTGTTTGTGTATTCACCAAGTGTATTCACCCCAGTGAGTAGTTTAACCAATATGAAAATGACTTCTTTCTTTTCTTTAACAAAAATTGATAGAATGGAGCCTAACTGGCTTCTATTGTATGGATAAAACAGTTTACATGAAGAAAGAAGAAAGGATGATGTTTCATGATAGCTAAAGCTGGTTTAGGTTTGTTAGGTGGTGGTTTACCTGGCATAATTGTGTCAAAACCCAACCGAATTTGTCTTTATCATAAACCGGGTTGACCAAAGGTCTTAGTAGTCAAGCAAAAGAAAAACACCATACTGGGAACCAAAAAAAAAAACTATCAAGAGATGTGTAACTTACTATCACATGAAGGTGGCGGTCCTTCAAACTCAAGATGAGTCCCCAGGCGACAGGTTTGAATGCTGTTCCCATTCAGATGATATCCTGGTAGACATCTGTACCGCACAATATCACCTGTGGAAAGAGAAAGAATGAACTTTATCAACTGTCTTTCAGATGCACTTCATACTTCTGAAATATTATGGAGAACATGGGATTTCTGAGGAACTCGAAACGACAGGAGCAACATCTGGCTGTTCCTGTTGTTGCCTCACTCATAACTTGATGAAGGCCATGTCCCCTCGCTGTCTCGCTTAATGGCTGACTGTAACAATAAAAGAAAAAAAAAATGGAGAAGGAAAGAGGAGAAGGGAGACTCGACGTGCTGGCGCTGCATTGCAGTGTAATTAAGGAAGCACCACACAGCATGGTTTACATTCATAACACCCATCGGCCGCTACCTGAGGGCCGCTCACATCTCAGAAGCAAATCTTCCTGTTGCTACACAAACACTCAAGCACGCTGTGACTCAGCTAAGAGGAGCAAAAACACCTCGTGGTTTTATAATACAGCATTTAACTTCACTGAAATAATGGAACACAAGCTAGAGCAGAAAAAAAACAGCCTTTGCATGCTTTGAAAAAACACATATAGGAATGTGTTTGTGGCTGTGAGAGAATGCGGTCATGGCCATCCGAAAACAGCAGGCTTTGTTCAATCACTGAATTAAGCGAATTAATTGGATGTGGTGGATAATCAGTGATCAAAACAGTGATTCAGTGCAGGTTCGTGACAAGGACCATGACTGCTTTAACCCCGATGGAGGCTCTACAAACACACTCCATTCCGGAGGGATCAAACAACCCTGTACCGACCCATTTAGAACAATTAATATCAATGAATGCATTTTTTTCCCATGGCAGAGAAGCAGTGCATTGATTTAACAATGGATTTCAGAGGCGATAGTGGATGGTGAGTCGTCATTAGACCATCAGTGAGGTTACGAATGCATATTTGCAAGTGTTTTTTGTGGGCACTCAAATGAAGGTGAAACCAACAGCTTCAATAAACTATTAAAAAGATTTAGGGGGAATAAAAGTTAATTATATAATAATAATAATAATAATAATAATAATAATAATAATAATAAATAAATATTAGTGATGAAAAAATCTAGCATAGGTACCAAAGCAAAAATGTGTAAACCATAATTTGTGTTTATATATATATTCTAAATAAAATATAAGTAGCAGTGCTGTTGTTGCTGCTTTAGGTGGAATGATGTAGTTACGACTAAACTAATATCACTAATTTAATTAAAAACAAATATCTGAGTAAAAAAAATCCTACACTTCTTCAAGCTCTACTTTAATTAAAATCAGTGTGTGTCCTCTGCACAAAAATCAACTTTCAAGGACACATCATTTCCTGCGATTGTGATTATTATTTAAGTACACAAACTACATTTAAGCTGCCTATGCACATTAAAAAATAATTTTTTAAAAGCACTTCATATACAGTAGGAATACATGCTGAGCATCTGAATTTTTATTCATCCAGAGCACCACATGGCAAATCATGTGTGAAATATTAACTGCATAAAGCCACAAATAAGTGTATTCGAGATTTTAAAAGAGCTGGAGCTTCACACAGAGATTATATAGTATAGAATGTGCTAAGAAATACAGATAAATAATAACAAAATATATAACAGAAACAAAATAAATAACAAAAAAATGAAGCAAAACTCAACAACTTTCAAATCACCTGCTATATGAATGCATCAGAACCATTTTAAATACAATACCTACATTTATATGTAATAACTAATATAGATTCTATCTGCTTTCCACCCATTTTGTGTTTGCAAAAATGTAAACTCTACTTATGTTCGAACACCATGCACAACACAACATAGCCTCTGTTTTGAATTCTGGCAATGAGTCAGCATATCAGCACGGCCCTATGGGACTGGTAGCCCTGGCATCTGAGCGGTTTTCTCTCCTCAAAGTGAGTTCTCGAGGGGTGTTAGGGGTGGGGGGGGGAGGTGTGTGTGTGGCTGGCTCTGCTATTCTGGGAACATTATTAATGAGAGCCGCTCAAGCCTGAAAATGAACTGGCAGGCTGCGTCTATGCTCAAAATGTTCCACTTATACTGGGCCAGGCCGAGTCCACCAACACAAACGCACACAAGCAGGCATACAAATCAGATTGTTAATGAGGTAAAATCAATTCAAACTCACCTATCTTAAATTCTTTACTGGCCATCAGAATTTCGGCATTTGGAATTATGGGAGGTGGCAAACAAAACTGAAGTCTATAAGCTAGAAGAAAAAGAAAGAGAGGCAAATAGAAAAGAGTCAGACATGTCATACTGCACTGTTGTATCCACTGTTAAGGTAAAGCACATTTCTACATGACACAAAGTGGAATTATTAAGAGATCCGTTCATGGGTTTAATGGTTTCAGGGTTTGACTGAATAGCTAATAGCTAATATTCCCATTAACCATTGCTGGCAGAGGCAGTAACTAAATTGAAATGCATGCATTGTACAAGTGGTTATTTAATTCTGACCATTTTCCCCCCAAAACACCATTTTACAAGCTTTCCATTATATTATAGTAGATGTTTGACAAGTTCTCATATTTGGAGGGCTCTTAAGTGTGACTGGTCTACTGGTTTGAGAAAAAAAGAACAGCATTCAGTTTAAAGTACCCATGCAGTGTCCAAATTTTCATGGTCTTGTCATGAACTTGTCATGTACATTTGACTGGGACTAGAGATCAAGTCTGGTTTAAGTACTAAAAATTCAGACCCTCTTCTTGACTCGCACTTGACCCTCGTTCGGTCTTCAAATCTGACTCAACCGACTCAGGTCTTGGCCTGGACTTGGACTCAAATGAGCTGCTCTCGACTACAAATCTGCAATACTTGTTCAGTTACAAACATCCACAGAGTCCTGCCTCAATCAACAAACTGCTATGTAGATGTATGAGAATGCTAATGGTAGCTTTGACTTGGACTAGTTACCTTGGTAGTTGATCTTGAACAGTCCACCTTTCTCAGAATTGCTTCGGAAACGTATTAGAACTTGATTAGATGTGCTGCTTGGTGGGTTGTTGGGCTCTCCCTCGGTAAACACTCCAAGCTTGCGAACTGTTTCCTGTGGCCCGTCCCTGTTTAAGATTCAATTTTAAAATTCAACATATAAAACCCGCTAACACTGCATACTCAGGAGAACACCACATGCTCTGTTGCCTAAAAATGCACAGTAAGACAGATCCCACACATATTGATCGCCAGGCTGATTTGAAAAGCATTTCTCTGCATATTGATTACTCTGCTGATTTCAGAGACGATTCTAGCCATACTTATTAGCTCTCTGATTTCACATTCTCATAGTGAGTGCGCTTGTCGTTCACTTTAGCTCAGGTCAGACTCAGTTGCTCTGTCAAGACATTGTAAAACCGAGGTCACCATCTACAAGGACATCACCTAGAGGGCTTACCTCAATCTTTACAGCCCTCTAATGGGGAGGGAACAACTTGGCGCCAACCTAATCCCAGTTTTAACCATGTCCATTCAGCTTCAAAACCATCTGTTTGTGGCTGTCTGAGCTTGTGCTACAGATTACGTCCTAAACGGCTAAAGGGAGCACAGGCTCACTGAAGTGAGGCCAAGCTGTCTTGATGGAGCTTTTCTTGGCTGTTCTGGTTAAACTGTACCTCTAGGTTGACTTGAACTGTATATAAGAGTAGGGAAAGATCAATGCTTCCTCAGTTAATCCAAACAGAAATTTGCAGTGTCAAGAGAAGCAATGAATTTAAAGAAGATGTGTGCTTAGACTGCAACTTTTGGCCTTGCATGTTTTAGGGTGAACCTGAGACAGGGTTCAAAGTCTTTCCTGTATACACAGGCCTCAAGTGACTCAACGCAGAGGCTCATTAATTAATCACCAGTTTGTGCTATAAATATGTTCCCTCCCCAAAAAGAGAGTGACTGAGAGAGAAAGAGAACCTGACAAGGTGCGGAAGGATAATTGCAATTGAAAAGTTTGACAACTCACCAGACTGAGATGAAATCTTGGGGACCATGGACTTGCAGGAGGGTGAAATTAAGACGGATACCGAGGCCGCGTGCCACCGTGATCAGCCAGCTGCAGTCTGCAGAAGTGGGGTAATCCTCCGGGTAACCGGGGGAGAAGATAGTGCCATTGTCTGATGTAATGTTACCTCCGCAGGGCACTAGAAGGCAAAAACGAACATGCAGAAACGGAAAAAACTTTTTGTAGCAACCAAAGATTAAAGAAACACCATCACGGAAAGCAGCCTTGCGCAGAAATGTATTACAGCACTCAGGGGAAGGTAGAAAAAACGGGAACCAGGACAGGGCAGGGCGACATGGGGCGGAAATCCCTGCTGGGTTCTAAAACACCACTCAGTCTTCCCCAGTAGTTCACTTTTCTTGTCCAACTCCATCATAGAAATCCCTCTTGGAGCAGTGCTTTGCATTTATATAGACATGTCCATGTTTCCAATGATTCAAATGAGCCCCAGACATATGAAATCAAATCCCCTTCCTGTCCATGCTGATCCCAGGCTTCTGCCCCAAGTTTGGGGGGGGGGGGGGGGGGGTAATCAATGCGATTCAGCTGGCGAAATAAAGCTAGGCCCATGACTTGTACGCACACGTAAGGACTGTCGTAATACACTCTCTCTCTGACTGTATTCTCAGCAGTTTCTTGCACCGTCAAGGTCTTGCCATCCCCACATCCCTCCCTACTAGTTCCTGCCCTCTCAATCTTTCCTCCTTCTTCATTTCCTCTCGTCTCCGATGGAATGCTGAGAGGGGCACCTATGTTAATCCCTCGTGCTGTGTGCTCTCTCTCGCCACCTTACTTGCTAAATGAAGTATCGATCACAGCATTGATTTAAAAAAAATAAATAAAATACATGCCACGCTATCAAGCAGAAATGCATGGTGACGCTATCGATTGGGCAAAACAAGTTTAGTAGTGAGGTGGAATGGGAGGATGTGGGCTTGTGGTGAACTAAAAAAAAGAAGAGAGAGCCATAGATGGAGGACCAGGCCAAGTAGGCTGATATGGACAGGTGGAGCAGAGGAAGAGAAAATCGATCAGCTTTCTAATGCCTAGGAGAGGAAATCTATGTACATGACACCCAGGGCACGAACTATTGGTGGCAGCATATGTAGGTGATAGCCAGGGCAGTAGGGTTGGGAAGTTTAAAATTTAAGTAAAATTTACACTATTAGCAACTGTACTATATTCTATTAGTACAAATCTGTAGTTTACTTGAGTTCCTGAT
This sequence comes from Carassius auratus, assembly GCF_003368295.1. Lineage (NCBI taxonomy): Eukaryota > Metazoa > Chordata > Actinopteri > Cypriniformes > Cyprinidae > Carassius > Carassius auratus. The sequence goes on along the minus strand of NC_039261.1, from coordinate 11,323,428 downwards.
TTTAAACAACCAATAAAGTGAATTTCAGTGTAAAATTAAGAAATAAATAGCCACAACTATTATAATGTGTGCTTCTAAAGAGACATCTCATCAGTCACCACAGCATAAAGTCTTTGAAAGCGATGCACTGTTAGAGCAGCCTTTTTATATCAGTAAAGATGGACATACTTAAATTGCGTGTGTATCAGAGTGTGCACATGGTCAACTGGTTATCAGGCGATAAACAATTATATTCAAAAGTCAAGTTAATACACTATCTGTCAAAAGTTGTGAACAGCAAGAGTTTTTATGTTTTTTAAAGATTTCTCTTATGTTCACCAAGCCTGCATTCATTTGATCTACAGTACAGCAAAACCACTAATATTGTGAAATATAATCTACTATTTAAAAAACGTTTTCTATTTGAACATATTTTAAAATGTAACTTATTCCTGTGACTTCAAAGCTGAATATTTACATCATTTGCTGTTCAAAAAAACATTTATTATTATTATTATTATTATTATTATTATTGTTGTTGTTGCTGAAAACAGCAAAGTATATTTTTTTTTTTTCAGGTTTCTTGGATGAATAGAAAGTTAAGAAAAACAGCATTTATCTGAAATAGAAATATATATAAACCCTGAACAAAAGTCACATCTTTCATCTTTTGGTCTTGGTAGTGTGCATATTACACAGCATTGGACCATGTGTCATATCTACTCTTCTCTTTTTCACTCTGTCACACCAGAGCTCTCGATTACCACAAATTCAATTATGCACAGCGCAAGAGTGTTTTAACAAGGCCCAGGTTGATACTAAGATTTTCTTTGTGTGGATTATTATAACACAAAGTGGATGAATAACGTGTGTTTCTATTTGCGGGTTCACCTGTGCAGCAGCGTTGGGCAAAGCACCGGCACCTCAACGAGGCGGCAAGGCTGCAAATACTATGTCAGCCTCTTGAGTACCTCCCTGGAGCGTCTTTATTCTCAGACGAGCATTCAGCATCCCCTGTGCATATGTAACCTCATGACCTGGTGCATAATTAACTCATTGAATCAACAGAAAAACGAGCATGAGAATGTGGGTCAAGGATGAACTCGATTCGTTTCCCATCATCCCCTTGGAGGAGAAGTTAGAAAGAAGCCATTGAGTCTGTAGGGATGGTTTACGGTGAAGAATTTGCAGTAATGTGCAGTTGCCCTCCTTGACCACACATCCTAAGCAGGATTGACGATGGGAAGAGCAAAGCTATTGATTTAATATACCTAATACCGTATTTGCTCATATAGACAGTTTTATGCTAGTTTTTGCTATTTGTGAAACTCAGCCGCTGTTCACCATTCACTTGCATTGTAAAAAACAAAAAAAACAAAAACAAAAAAACAGCATGAACATGCTGTGAAAGCTCTCCTTTTGTGTTCAATGGGGAAAGAAAGTAAAATAGGTTTGAAACGATGTGAGGGTAATTAAATGATTCCTGAATTTTCAATTTGGGGTCAATAACAACTTTACAACTTATATTTATGTACAATTATTGAAATTTGTCACATTTAAATGTGCAATGACATTGACAATGTATAGTTTATTCAATTTGACAGATAAAACTAGGTTAGTTACTATATAAAAACTGTCCTCTCAGAATGCAAATAAGCATTACCAGATGTTTACTGATGTGGGGGAGGAACTGGAGGGGGTTGTACCTTCACAGCGAGGAAACGGATGATCCCAGTTGCGCGTTGTGCCATGTTGACAGGTAAGAATGGAGTGTCCCATCAGCTGATATCCTGGATAGCACTCAAAGGAGATGGACTGACCCACATTATAACCAGCCCCAACCACCACACCATTGCGAAAGGGTTCAGGATCAGGACACTCTTGAAGTTCATATGCTGGATAGATGAAAGACAAGGCGAAGAAAATCTATGACTTATTTTTGAACCTGCTAGAAGAAAGCCAGGCCCAAATGCATCTTTTTTGACATGACGAGGGCATCTTTTGTGACACCTCAAAGAAATCAACTTTCATTCAAAAAAAAAAAGAAAAAAAAAAAAGATTGCTCTGAACTCCAAGTACCAATCTAAACGAAGATTCTGTGAAAATTACATTGTAAACCCTATGCATGGAATCAACTGATTGCTGTACACCAACAAAGCATTGGGATTTGATTCAAAGTAGATGCAATCAAAGCTCTGGCAATAACAATGCTGTTACTTTTTCTCAGATATGCAGGTCTCAAATTCATAGCAATGCAACCAAGTGATCAATGTTCACTGCAGGCAGTAAAAGCACCAAAACACATTAACATCACCACATTCTGTCTCTGGGTCAAGATGTTTTTCTTGGGTTTCTTCATTTTTTTCCCCCATTTATTTTCCTCCATTATGTCTTTCAAGCCATTCAGAAGAAAAAGTTTTGAAATAAAAATTCATATGCATTCCTTTCATTAGTTCTGCCTGAGTCTGGAGCCATTCTCGAGCTTTTCCAAGTTATTTTTTTCAAATCTCATAGACAGAAAAGGAAATACGCTGAAGCTTCGAAACTAAATGACCATGCCTAAAGAAACTGATTTCTGTAGATCAGAGCATCTTTGGTAACAAGGGTATAATGCCGGATTAAAATGATGCCTGATTTATATGCTAATGTACACATAATTATGTAAATACAGATTTCAGTCATTTCAATACTGCAAACTGTCATTGCATTATAGTGTAAATTCTGATAGCTTGGATCCATCCTAGAAATGGCCATGTCTATGCAACAATTTAAAATTCACTCATTGGACTCGTATTCTACTTTGAATTCTGGCATCAGCAGCATTTTATACCTGCTGGATTCTATGCACAGCTTCACAGAGAATGGCTTATTACTGTGTTTACTCGTTATCTTGACTGATTGACTTAGCATGCTATTGAAAATGACATTCAAATTGAGGTTCCTGGGAAAATAAATGTGCAAAGGCAGAACTGCAACAACAATGCTAACTGTGGAGTATTTTATTTAGTTTTGTCCTTCAGTAAAATGGCTAAACTTGGTCAAAACTTTTTTTCGTTTCCTTACCCTGATAATCAAATCTGAAGCCAGGTTTATTTTGAGAGTGGTCGCTATGAAAATATATGGTAGTCTCATGGGAAGTGGTTAGAAGAGACGGTGGCAAGTCCTGCCCACTAAATCTGCCAATCACTGTGCTGGTGTCAAAAGGCCCGTTCCTAATTTCCAGGAAATCGTGGTTGGCCTCAGTGGAAAAGTTCAAGAACTGCACATGAGCCCCTGTTTGGATGATAAAACAAGATGTGTTTAGTGAAATCAATGGCATCCAATGGCATAAAATGGGATTGGTTCTAATAACTAAAAGGTAGGAATTTGATTCCTTATAGCTTCAACCTCTGGGTAACATTTAGGAACATACCATTTAAATATCATAGTTAGCATTAGCCATTTTATCCAGCCATCTTAAACTACATCTCACTGGCATTACCAGCAAACTCTTTTTAAACAGCATCTGGTCATTCTGCTGTGTCCTCACCGTAACCGACTGGCAAGTAAATCCTCCAGGTGCAGTCACTGTTGCTAGGGTAGTTTCCTGGGAAACCAGGGCTGAGGATGGTGCCTTCCATCTCCTCTCTGATTCCCCCACACTGAGCTGAAAAGAAAAATGGGGAGGACACTGTTCGAAACATTCATTTGTAGAAAACACATGCTGTGGTATAAACCTGCTGAGCTCAAGGTTCAAGTACTAAAGACCAATAAAAACAGCGGACAGCTGTCAGGTTATCATTAGAGAATAATATGAGGTGACCAACAGGCTATTTCCACTCCTTTTGATTGGCGGGAATATATGTATACATGTATGGCAGATGACTGAAAGTGAAATTGCTGTCACTGACCTGGGGACCCAAAACTGAATTTATATGCAATATGGTATAAGAGATATACATGACATGGATTTTAAATATGTCAAACAAAGACAAGTTTATTATGTCTAACACTATGGAAGCAGAAAAAACATGATAGCCCGACATTCTTTTAATTTAACTTGCAATGTAACTCAGATAAAGGCAAATGCAAATAATATAATTTTAAAATAATACAATAAAACATCCATAGGGAAAGAGGATTTGTAAACATGCAATGTTCATGTGATATCTACAGCAACCTGTGTGGGCTACAAGTCGATCGACGTTCCACGTTGCTAAGCAATGCCGTCTACCTTGCGCAGTGACCCTAAAAGCTTTGAGTCGAATAAAGAAATGTAACACATTAGCTTTTCTATTGACATCATAGGGAAAACAAGTCTTTCATTTATTAAAAGGGCCAATTCACTTCCCGAATCTATCAAAGGCCACTCGAGCACCTCTGTAGCCTTCAATCTTCTCATATCAGTGAAAACGCATGTTCTATCCCCTCCTCCTCCTCTCGAGGCTTTGAGTCTAAACTACTGATTGATTTAAATATCACTCTGATTAAAGCCCTGGCTTTGGACTCAAAGAGATTGTATGGATGTGCTGAGAAGCCTTACAAAGCTTCAGATCCTGAATGGAGTCTATGTAGAATGGAGGGGTTAAAAATGTGCTTTGTGCCTTTGAAAAAACAGCAGGAACCAGGAAACTGCTGATGACTGTCCAAGCCATGAATCATCTCAAGAGACCCGCCGATCAAAGCAGATGGAACTAATAAGGACCTAACCGGACACTATTAGGCTTTTCTCAAGAAACATGTGATGCTATTATCTTGATCATGTAAAGACTCTTCATCCCTGCTTTTTTTACTGCAATAGATAAATTAACAAACTAAATGGCATTTCTAAAGAAAGATGGCAAAACTGAACTTGTTAGGATGGATTCCTGCACACATGTGGTTGCTCTGCTTGGATATCTGAGAACTTGAAAAGAACTGACCTCATACATCTACTAGAAAATCTGCTTGGGACCAGTTACATAAAAGCAATAACTGCAAGCATTGCTCAGTTAGTTCTGTGAAACACTGTGAAACACAGCATCATTTATTTGATCATTTGTTACTTAAAGCAGTGAAATTCATACATTTCTAAATGGGGCTTAAGTGCCCGAGTACATTTTTGGGCCGATGTACACACGGACACAAGCAACCGTGTAGTTCTTTACCATCTGGGACTCTGTGGTAGATCTGAACTCATAAATCTGCAGAAGCCAGGATTTAGAAAAGAAATAAATGAATAAAAGATGACAGAAGTTATTACCGATGCAGAGAGGAGGTGGATAGTTCCAGCGGCGCACAGGCCCTGGCATGCAAGAGATATGGGAGACTCCCTGCAAAGATAAAAAAAAAAATTAAATAAGAAATATTTTGTTGTTTTTCAGTCTTTCCTTCATTCGTTCAGTATTCACTCTGGCCACATTCTGACCAATCTTTTTTTTTCCTAAGGTTTTTGGCTTTCTTAAGCCAAGATCTGACGCCTTTTTTTTGTTTTAAGTCTGCACTTGGTCTGAAAAAAGTCTTGTTACTATTAATTGCAGATGCAAACTCATTTCAAATGGTCTTGAAATAGCTGCCATTTTTGCACACTGTCCTGAGCAGCAGGTGTGAGCTAGTAACTGATTATACAGTGTGTGACATACTTATAGATTATATTATGATCACATTTATTTTTAAAATACACTTAACCAGACTAACTTGGAACTTAACAAACCCCCAGTTTTAAAAGTAATCTAAAAGTAGTCCAAGTAATTCAACTCAACTTAGTAATTCAATTCAACTTCAACCAAGTAAATCGGACTCAGTAGTCTGATTATATAACCTAAAATATGTATGTGACATCAAATTTCATCATGCAATTTGAATTCAGTAATGGACTGCTATTTGTAAGTAATCAACCCAGTATCAGCAACAGGTAATGCAAATGTAAAAGAGCAACAGAAAGCCAGGCATCAGCAAACCCATTAAACTGTTGCCGCCCCATCTCTCCAACCACAATTTTATCCAGAAACAAAAACAAAAACGGACTGAAAGGTATTTCGAACACATAACCTTGGCATTACTACCAGTATATCACTGTAAATAGTCCACAGAGTAAAATAAATAGGTTTCCCAGGAAAACATCATTTGTTGTTGATGTAAAATGTTAAACTCTGTGCTAGTTTGGTGAAAAATAACACATTTTTCATAAAAGCTTGACAAATTAAGCAGCTGCCAACATGGACAGGTTGCATAACGTGCTGCCAAATCCAGGCTAATCATGCTATCCTCTGACCACATTGTGTTTTGAGCAGTTAATTATTTGCTACCGAGAGCATTTTAAGGACATTTTTGGTACTTTGTACAATCAACTATTTTGGAATAGTGTTGGAATGCCACTTGAAGGCTAATGTAACATCGCTGTCCTGAAACAATCACTGTTTTGTCCTAAGTTTGGCAAGTTCTGTCTCACCTGCAGAGTATATCCAGGGTCACACTGGAAGGACATCACACTGTTCATCTGTAATCTCTCACCCACTTTGAAGCCATTCATGGGTACAACCGGTTCAGGACAACTAGTGAGGGACACAGCTGTGAGAGAAAACAACAAAACATGACAAACAAAGAGGAATTTAGCTGAATGAAAAAGCTAGTTGAGATCTTATTGATGAGTGTGTAGTCCAGATGCACAGGACTCGCAACAGATGTCCTACTCTTGTACTCCAGACGGAAACCGGCTGCGGAGACGCTGATATCTGAGAAGAAGTGCAGGTAGAGCTGGTTTGAGGTGCTGTTTAGGAGGGCTGGGACTGTCGTGCCTGTAGAATAACGAAGCTGTTAGCATATTGTGATTATATAGTTGAATCACTGTGTCCTTGACTTTTTGTTCTTTTTTGATAGTGGCAATTCAACTTTGTACACTTTACATTGTTACTGTTAATTAAAACTTAATGGCTCACTTTATGAAGGAACATATGAATTTTTGGTTCACATGATTCGTTCAAAACGCGGATTCATTCAGAAACTAAACACTGCTGGGTTGATCAAAGATACACAACAGTTCTGCGTTGGCTTCGTTGGCAAAACTGAACAAAAACACACAATGTTGTGTTTAAAATGTAACACTATATTAACTTATTATTTACTATAAAATCACATTTGCACCTTATTCAGTCTATTATTTGCATATACATTAGTGGTCGTTCAATATATCGCCAAGGTCGATATATAGACCGATATCTGCCATTTTTCAAATATCGGCATCGACCGAGAAGTTGGTCTGCTTGGCCGATGTGTTCGAGGCCAAGCTGTTGTTTATTTTGACGGTTTTCATTTTAAACTCGTAAATTTAAATTATGCTGCACCTTATGCATTTGCCAACTGTCATATTTGTCATTTTCTCTGTGTGCTGATTGTAAAATGAGTGTTACCCTTGCTTTAAAAAAAAAAAAAAAATATATGATTACCAATGCACACAAATTTCCCAGAATACTGAGTGCCCTGTTGGTTACAGTGTTGACATTCTTTTTAATTATATTTTTATTACATATTTATTTATTTGTGAAAAAATACTTTAGTATAGGATTATAAAGTATAAGTAAGTTTATTTAAAAAAAAAATGTTTTATCAATTGTCAAATGATTTCAAATTTCTTAAATATGAATTAAAATAATAATTATATCGGCTTTATATCAGCTATCAGCCCCCTGCTTTCCAAGATACCAAAAAAAAAGAAAAACAAAAAAGAAAAACAATATCGCTCAAATTATGCTAAATAGCTATGGAGCTAATTTGCTTTCCTTTGTTTTTGTAAATGTGGATATGGTAAAAACATCTAATAAGCATATCAAATATGCCATTTGTTAGTTTAGTTAAAGATGCATGGAACTGTGGCAAGCAATTTAAGATGTTTATGAAATAATGTGGAGGTTTTTATATTTTTTTATATGGGATAAAAGCAAATTTGCCAAACAAAAAACATGCATTTATTTTCACTAGGCAAGAAACAGACATTTCTGCTTCAAAACATTATAAAACACAAAACAACTGTCTGAATATCAAGTTTTACGATGTCTTTGCATTTACACTGTGTTCTGCACTACTGCATAAAAGTCAAATAAAATACAATAAAAATACACTTTCCTCAAGCATTCATTTCTAAAAGCCCAATGCAGATGAGAATCATTACGCATAGATTCGTCTGGAGTTTATATAGCTCTTTTAGTCATATGGCTCAGTGTGTGTGGATCTGATTGGCTCATTTGTCTTCACTCTGTACTCCGTTATTCATTTTAGGATGTATCATTCATTTATCTCTCTCTAGGGCACTTGTAACATTTGTGCCTGCTCTTTGTGCCAATAAACGTGAAACTTCAGCCTTCCCTACTGCGTAAGTAGCTTCTGTTTCCCATAATGCAACACAAATGCACACTGACAACAATTAAGAATCATTCTTGTGATCTATAAACTGTTCCAAAAATGCAGGAATTATTCTATGCATCATATTGTGGTCTAAACATTTACGTAAAACTTCATTTCTGTGCAAGACAAACTGCATTTCTTTCAGACATCCACAGAGGAAACATCCAAGCTTTCAAAACAACAGTAGCAAGATGATTGTGACAATGCCTGTTTATGTAATGATCCGAGTTCTAGAAGTATTACACAGCCCACCTGAGAAGCTCCCCAGCATGGTGTCAGTGTTGTCACCCCCATCAAACACCTCGAGAGAGTCCCAGTTCTGCTCAGTCACAAAGCTAATCACCTGGATCTGAGAGAAAGGAACAGAACAAAGGATATAATACAGCAGCTTTCTTCTTTGTGTCTATCAGTGGATTGCACTGAAAAAATATTACAGGCACTTGGCTATCAGGCATGATATGCTTTAAAGTTTGAGTCATGGGTATAGTCTTGAAAAGTTACAAGAATATACCAAATAAAGATATTTTAAAATGCCTTTTGCTGTGTTATATAACCCTTCAAATGTCATCTTCAAATCTGAGAGGCATTTTTCTGCATTTGTTGTATATGCTGTTCACACAGTTTTTTCAATGTTCAGCCCTGTAAATATTTTGGTAGACATTTATTTTCCGCCCCAGCCTCAAACAAGCCTAGAAATTGGCTGGTCACAGTGGCATGACTGTGGCTATCGCTGGAAGATTGTCACATCTGATAGCCTCGCCGTCAAATGGCACATTTATTTGTGCTTGCTTCACACAGTGAATTGGAAATTTCATGAGAGGGAGGGGGTTAGTTCTATATCCAAGCTGTCATGAGCCGTCTGTCAGACACAAAATCACAAAAACACACAACCAATCCACCCTTTAGCATCAGTTGAGAGCTCTTCTATGCTTCTTTCCTAAACTTTAAGATGAAAGAAGTGTGCATGGACCTGAAACTAAATTGTTCAGTGATGATACTTGTTCCTTTATGGCTTAGCAGAAATTATGAGTACGATCCAGCTCATAGACACGGTGGATACATATAATTTTGTTTATATTTTTTGTCTTTTGGCAACATTTAATGCATAAGGGGTTTATCAAAATTGGCATGAAAAGGTGACTTTTTTTCCTTTTTATTTTCTTTTTTATTAGGGGAACTATAATTTAAACCACCATAGATTCGACCTTTATTACCAAAGAGTTAAGTATCACAAAAATCTAGTAAAGAAATAGTAAAGGCATATTTTCCACACTGTTGACTAAATAAACTTGAAGAATTGTTTAAAATCATTTAATGTATGTGCAGCAGTTTAGCAATGCATACTACTAAACATCAATATTTATCCATAAATATTTTTACATAAAATTTTAATGCATTCATTAAATATCACCAAGCCCTAGAGACAACTGAGAAGATGCACAGTAAGTTGTAGAGGAATCTCTCTTAAATCTCCCAATGTTCATCTCTTTCCTTTCATACCACTGCCTCTTCATATCAGTCCCTCTTACTTTTGGTGATGCTGTAATTATTTCTGCATGGTTCCAAATCTCCTACAGCGAGAAGTTTATGAATTGGGTTAAAGGCAATTAAGTAAGCAGTCCTGAGCTCCTCCCATGATTTAGAGCTATATTTGATTACATTTGTATCCAACAGTGTGCGGCAAGTGTGGAGTGACTGATGCAGATGCTACGTGAAATATATACTTAAAAAGAAAATAGACAAATAAATCACTCTTTTCCAACCTGCAAGCCTACTTTCACAATTGTATAACTGCATGTAAAATGTTGAGGAGAAATGGGAAGGAAATTAACTCATAAATCCAAACAAATATCTGTATTTAAATTCATGCTGATATTTGATATAACTGAAATTATATCAGAGCCAAATTGTGATTGTGTTCTAATGAGACTAAAACCAAACTAATGAAAGAAATGAATATGTCTGAATGCATTTAAGGAGAGCAGCAAATACATGTGGCTATGCTCAGGAGTTCCTCAGGGACCAGTTATGGGCCCATTGCATATTGACTTCAGTAGAGTCAGGTCTCATCAGGTCTTCCCTCGCAACAGAGTCTGTATTACAGCCCTATTTGTATTTACCACAGGCAAAGGCTACAGAAATTCGTTTTAGACTAGCCATAATAAAAGATGCAATAATGTAATATATATATTGAATCCAGCCCTTAGAGAAACGGACACCCACAGTAGGTGCCAAATAATCTTAAAAAGCTCTTTACAACCAGCTTGTGGAGGTGCCAAAAAGGTAACGCTAAATAGAGTTATGAAGTATGACTGGAGGAAATGATGGCTGTAGAGATACTGCTCGAAATCTGAAGATTATTACTGCCTTCTCCACGAGAATCTAAACTTTTATGGTCTGCACTGAAATGAAAAATTGATACGGTTAAAAAAGTAACAGAGTTGAAGCATTGCAGACTTGTTAAACGCTCTACCGTGACCGCATTTAAAAGTGTCAAAGAATATATAGTGACACATAGCCCAGTACACACTGCACAGGAAGTGATAACGGCATTACACAACTGAATTTACCCCTGACAAATTCAGGCAGTGCTAGAAAAATCACAGAAACAGTGATAAGTATGTTGACTCGTTATATATTTTGATACTGTCTCTCTCCACAATAGTTTCTTGCACCAGCACTGTGTAGGGAAGCCCATACATTACAGTCCAGAGAGAATGTGCTGGTTAAATAAGCAGCTTAATGAATGTAAACAAAACAAGCTGCCTTTGTGAATGGCAGATCAAAAATAATTGTAATACATCTGTAATCACTGATATTACTTTGGTTAAAAAGCTTCACTAATGGGATTTTGGGATTTGGTTATCACTGTCAATACTTGCAATTCTGAATGCAGTACAGGAATAAATGACAATAAGAAAAAAATAAAATAAATAAACAAAATATACATATATTTTGCTCACCAAGGATTTAATTGATCAAAATACCCCCCCCCCCCCCCCCGAAATACTGAGAACTATTATTACAATTTAAAGTTTTTACACACACACACATTTTTGTTTTTCTGTATTTTTGATCAAATAAATCCTTGGTGAGTAAAAGAGGGCTTTGCATTCATAATGGACTTAGAAAAGGGGGAAAATGGTATTTTATTGTTGCTGGAAGGACTATACCTGGATTCCCATTCCCTCTGGCACAGTGATCTTCCATACACAGCTCAGGCTGTTCAGGTAGGGCTCGGGATAGCCGGGGGACAGAATAGTGCCTATCCGCTGGGTAAGATTCCCTCCACATGGCACTGCAGCAGAGATAAAAAGAGAAAATGTTTAAAGAGGAGGTAGAGTAGGCAAATCGCACAAACCGCCTACAGTATGGAAGGGTATTTGTAATCTTCCAGGACACCACCTTCCTCCTTGTGCAGCTCCTATGGTCAAGCATCTGTTAACTGCAGTGAAGCGCACAGGTAAACAGCTGCACATGAGTGTGGATACCTGAGTGTCTACACACAGAGTACCTGCAGCAACATCTGCCACATGTGTGAATTCGTGGATGTGTGACATGCCGAAGGCCATGACTTCTGCTCCACAGCTGTGTGCCGTCGCTTGTTAGGCACAGGGAGATTTTGTTGCCGACAGCTTTCTCTCAAGAGGAACAGGAGTCTGTTTGCTCTGTGTCTCTACAGCAAAACCACCAGAGCTGTGATGTGTATCTAACAGTGCTCATCCAAGCAAATGCATTCAGGTCGGGGATGCAAGTAAACATGCAAGTTAAGTTAAGCAAGAGTAGTAAAATCTACCGGTTAAAAAACAAAATGTTTTCACTATTTCATACAATTTCCAAGAAGAGCTGCCGGAATTATATTCCTCCCATTACATTCAAAGTCAATATTTATTAAAAATATCTGTTGAGGAGCCATGGCTTTGGTAGATGGATGTTTCAATTTTTTTTTTAGTTATATATAAAAACACCCATCCATACATGTATCTAAGAATGTTTTTGCTTTATTTCAGTTATAAATAACTATGCTAAATAGAACAACAACAACAAAAAAATATATTATTAATCAAATAGTTATATACATAATAATAAATACACAATTTAATTATTGGATAAACTAATTTATATATTTTTTATAAATATTATAAACAATTTTACATGTATTAAATAAAAATAAATAAAATAGATAAAATACCTACATGTTTATGCAAAGGTTATTTTTCTTTATATTTTGGCCATTGGTTGTATACATCGTTTTATGTATTAACTTGTTGCTATACAATTTTTGTGCTTATATTTTCAATATATTAATTTATATTAATATTTATAATAAATAATAATAGCGTTAAACTGTGACAATAATTGAATAAAGTTTAAATTAATGTTTGTAAAAGCAATTGCATACTGTACAGTATGTATTTGCACCCAATAGAGCACACAACCTGGATATTGGTCCCCAGCTTATAAACATATGAGGCTTGTTGCAGTGATGATCATGAAAGAGTGTGAGATGATAGCACTCTTACCAATGCAGCTGGGCATGCTGCCGTTCCACTGGGCCAGAGCGTTGGGTACAGTCAGGCACTCAATGGCACTGGGCCCCTCCAGGACGTATCCTGCATTGCATTCAAAACTCACCACGGCCCCCACCGCAAAGTTGTTCCCAGTGCGCCTGCCGTGTCTGGGCTCTGGGACTGAGCTGCACTGTGTTGCACTGGTTCTCGGGACAGCTAAAGCAAATAAATGCACCATTGTCAGATGAATTTGTACAAAAAAGGACCTTAAGGCACTTGTGTTCCTGTGGCTCAGTGTTAGCAGTGCAAAATGTTTTGGGTTCAATTCCCAGGGAACACACATACACACTAATGTATAGCCTGAATGAACTGTAAGTCACTTTGGATAAAAGCGTCTACTAAATGCATAAATTTAAGTGTAAGATGTAAATGCACCTGTCATGTGAGAAATGCTTTGCAATGCACCAGATTGTTAGTGAAACTGGCACTTTAAAGTTTGAACCACACAAAAGTAAAAGTGAAAGTGACGTGACATTCAGCCTCTACGTTTAACCCATCCAAAGTGCACACACACACAGCAGTGAACACACACACACCGTAAACACACACCCAGAGCAGTGTGCAGCCATTTATTCTGCAGTGCACAGGGAGCAGTTGGGGGTTCGGTGCCTTGCTCAAGGGCACCTAAGTTGTGGTATTGCCGGCCCGAGATTCGAACCCACAACCCTAGGGTTAGGAGTCAAATTCTCTAACCACTAGGCCACGACTTCCCCATGACTTCCTCATCTGCAATCATGCACCAGATTGTTAGTGAAACTGGCACTTTAAAGTTTGAACCACACAGTAGGTACAGTCCAGCTGGTCAGGATCCCCCAGAACACCACTACTTTTAATACTTTTATAAGATGCTGTACTTTTCCATTAAGGACACGGCAGGAAACGAACAACAGTATGACTGTAGACCACAGGGGAGGCCAGATAATACAATAATGCTGTTTTAGCTCCTAAAAACCATGCTATCTATTATATAGAAAGATGCAGGGTGTTAAATTTGAACACAATTCAACAGGAGGCCCCTGTTGGCTGCCGAAGAGGTAAAGCACATTTACCGCATCGTTTATAATGTGTGTGTGTCTGAGAGAGAAAGAAATGGACCATACATATTGTATGAATAATTCAGCACCTAATTCAGATGCTTCTTTGCTTCTCTCATTTAAAAACTGATTACATTCACATGACCACAAGTTCTGACAGGACGGTCTCACACACAACATTTGTGCAATTAATAGCAGGCCTGGGCACAGTTCAGAAAGTAACAATTGGTTTTCTTTTAGGATGTTGCACCAGAATTTAATGGAATATAAAGAGGAGTAATTCAAGGTCCATCAGAAGATTTCATACATTTATGCTGTCCATTCAGTTTTAACATTTCGGATTCAGATTTAACATTTTGTTTTAACATTTACTAACACATTATTAAAATCAAAAGCTGTACCTGTTAATATTATTTAATGGAATTGAGGCTACATAAAATTAAACCACACTAAAAATGATACATGATCTAAATAATAATAATTCAATAACAGTTGCTTTTTTTATTTAATTCCAATTTAAATATTTTCTATGGAAGGCATTTTCTGCCAATTTTAAATAAAATGAGAAATTGCAAGGCACGCTTTACTCACAGAAATAGAAAGTTAATAGAAAAATTAAAACCACTTTTGTTATGCAGGAAGAGAACTCAAAACTCTCAACTTACCTTGGTAGACCAGGTGGAAACCTTTTGAGCTTGACTGGCCCTTGGAAGAGAAGCGGATAAGGATCTGGTTGGAGGTGGCTAGTGGCAAAGATTCACCTGCAAGTACAAACAAGGTGTCATGTCTTTTGGTGACATTCTAAAACCAATGACATTTAATATTATTGACCTCTCACAGATGCCATATTTGTTTGTGAGCAGCAGCGGAGGTGAAGATTAGCAATGAACAATGAGTTCATATGATCTGGAATACACTGCATGCGTAGATGTGATGTGGTCACTCTAAACTGTTGCTGTACAGATGATATCCAGAACTCTTTTAACAATTCTAATAAGTTGCAGCATTCAGGTTCAGAAAGACATGAGGATAAGCCAATAATGACAGTCTTCATTTGTGGTAAACTATACCATTATGAATAAGTAATTGCCATATCACTCACTCACTCACTCACTCACTCTCTCTCTCTCTCTCTCTCTCTCTCTCTCTCTCTCTCTCTCTCTCTCTCTCTCTCTCTCTCTCTCTCTCTCTCTCTCTCTCTATATATATATATATATATATATATATATTTAAGGACAAGTTCTTGTCTGTCCAATATTAGCATCGGTTTTAAATTCTTTTACTTTCACATCTCGCATGTTACGAAGCCCAGGTCTATTAATAATCCCAATCTCCAAACACATCTCTCTCAGCATCGCTCATTATTAGCGTATGTGCTTTCTGTTGTGCAATGTGGAGTCTGAGGCTTCGAATCGACCCACAGTTCCCTGGGGCACGGTCGAGCTCCACAGGGGTTAGCTGAGAGCAGGTTCGTGCAGTGTATTTGTGCAGTGGCCAGAGAAGATGAAACCGCACAACACTCTCGTTCATGTTGGGATCGACCAACGCTCCTGTTCATGCCTTTGGCATGCTGGGATGTTATTAGAACAAGTCTCCGCGGGCGGCCGGCAGAGTGACAGCTGCAGTAATAATCCAGTCCAGGTAGAGGTGTGGGGAAACCCTGACACACCTGCTGTTTGTTCCGATGACCACATTATTCTGCAGTGCTGCTCATAAACTGTTAAGCCCATGTTGCACCACACCACAATGTCAGCGGCGGGAAACCTGGATGGTGACCACGGCTTCACCTCCAGGAGGATGCATCATGCAATATTCAAGGATGTTGTGGGGTGGATTGACGTGGCCTGACACCATCATGTCAGGATTCCAGAAGACTGGTGTGATCGAGGATCACAGTGTCCAATCTGATGACACGACAGAGGTGGACATGCCAGTTTGTCTACCTCTGGAGTTGGCGGAGTTCTTTAACAGCGATATGGAGGGGGAAGACTTTGTGGGGTTTGCTGAGAAACAAAAAACATCTCACTATGCAGTAAGGCCCCAAATGCTTATTAATTAATACTGGTAGAATCATTTGTGTTTTATTTTTGACTTAGACCAACCATTTTATTGTTTGGTTCTGTGTCCCCACAGAAACTGAAGGATTAGCTGTGGAGTGATGGGAACCAAAAATGTATTCAAAAATTCAGTTAAGCTCAAGCCCTATGCTCCCAAATGTTTATAGAGTTAATACTGCTCAGTAATTTTTTTTTTCATTTTTTTTTCAGTAACATTATCATTTGAACGTTTGGGGTAAGTACGATTTTTATAAAAAATAATATATAAAATATTACTATATATAGCAAGAATAGGTTCAATTGATAAAAGGTAAGAGTAAAAACATTTATAATGTTGCACAATATTTTTACTTCCAACAAATGCTGTTGTTTTGATCTATTCAGCAAAGAATCCTGAAGAAGAAAAAAAAAGTGTGACTGAAGACTGCAGTAAAATGTAACTTTGCAATACATCACATTTGAAAATATATTAAACAGAAAACAGTTATTTTAAATGATCATCACATTTTACAATATTACTGTTTTTACAATCAAATAATATCTGAGCATAAGCATACACCTTACTGACCACAAATGTTTGAACAGTAGTATACACTGCTAAGTGAAATATTTGGCACTTCTTGTAATTCCACACTGCTTTCATATTTCATTGGCCTTTTTCTGTCTATAACAGAACATAATCCTTTTATGTCTCTTAAAATAAGTTTCCAACAGTTAATTCACAGAGGACGGCTTCACTTGAAACTTGCTGTTCGCTTGTGCAGATTATTCGTTCCCTATGCATGATTTTCTGCGAAAGTTGAGAAACATCCATCAAAACTGACAACTGCGCTTATAACAGTTGTGACAAACAGCAACACTTGTTTCTCTTCTCTGCGCGGCACAAAAAGATAATAGAAAATCTGCAGTTTTATGCAGCCCAGTATCAATCTTGACTATTCCCTAACTCTCTATTCACGCTCCAAAGTGTGCATTATTTCCAGCAGCCCCCAGCACACTTCACTGATTTCACACCGGCATCTGAAGTTAAAAAGCGCATCTCAGATAGTATATACACTCTGAGCGGTTCACCTTCCTTGAGCGCGGGGTTTCACGCCATATGCTAATCACCAGAGTTTGACTGGCTTGAAGGGTGAAGAAAAAATAGAAATGTACACAGCTCATCTGTGTTGTCATGGGAATGTCAGAAGCGGAGAGAGCGAGCGAGAAAAACCTGTTAATCTCCGAGCCGAAATCTCCTCAACTGACCGCATTAAACGGAACTCCATTATGACTGAATAAAAGCTTTCAGCCTCGCCGTCTTGTTTTTGATTATTTGATTCTGTTTTCTTTTCTGTTTTAAGAAAGAGAGCCCTATTTACTGGATCCCATTGAAATCTGTTTGTTAGACCGTATGAGTCATCAAGCTTGTTATGTGAAACTCTACAGTTTATTCTCTGGAGTACATCATTATCTCTCATATACGTCATTGCATGTTCTGATAATTAAGAACTCCAGAGACTCTAGAGTCAACTTTAACGGTTTAACGATTTTCTATTCAGACAGTTAAATATTTAGAGATGGTGAATGTCAATGAAAATCATTGTGGTCCAATGTTGCTTTGAACCCTAATTTTGCTTTTCACTGTCCAGAGAAAGAGAGGGGAGAATAAAAATAAAAATAAAATAATCATCTACTCTTTTGTTCCACAGAAAAGTCATACTAATTTTGAGGTTGATGAAAATGGGGACAGAATTTATATTTTTTGTTTTGATTTATCCCTTTAAGTCTATGACTAATCCTATTCCAATGTGTTTCTTAGGGGACATATGCAGTACAAACTTTTTTTTCATTTTACAATAGCTATACAGTGCACGCCACAATGTAGTGAATGAAATGCAGGGGTCTTAAGAAACATATTTTAAGGTAAACAATGCTTGTTGTGGGACAGTAAACAGCACGACAAAGAGCCCAAAGAAAATATGGAAAAAGATTAAGATAAACTAGTCAACCTCAACTAGTCCATTGCTAGCAGAGAACACTGTATGAAAAAAAAAAAGAAAAAAGAAAAATATATTTTTTGTTGTATTGATTCACAACTGAAATTACATTGGAATGGGGGCAATGGTTATTAGATTTTTTTTTTTTTTTTAAGTTGAACTTTTAACTGCATTTTTAAACCTAATGTCAACACTGCCTCAGCAAAAAGTGGTACTACCCATTCTATGCAGGACTTCATACAAACAGAAATGATTATTCTTATAATTCCATTTGGTGGTGCAGAAAACTGTCGGTTTAGCTTTAAATGCTAGTATCTGTGAACCGCACAGGCTTGTGTCTCTTTTATTTTTAGATGCAACTCATCTTGCTAATGGAGTTGCCTAATTGACTTCTATTTACCTTTGAGTCTAAACGCAGTCTCTTTAGCATTCCTCTCCTAATGCCAGTATAGACTGATAGAGTCAAGTTAAGACCATTCGAGAAAGGTTTACTGACCTGTGTGGGCCCCAGAGAGAGAGCTCAGGACACGGGCATGCTGGGTAGGCCCATCATACACCTCCACAACATCATTTAGTGCAGTCTGGAAGAATGCAAATTGGCTGAACACCACTGCAGAGAGATAAAGAGAAAAAGTGAAGAGACATAATTACATAAACCCCATGAAAAATGCAGCTGAAATCATGACTGTGCAAACGTTAATTCAATAGTAAAAGACAGAACCTAATCACACCTGTGAACCACCTGTTGTCCTTTCTATACACACCTGGTGCTTAGTAGAGTCAATTTCCAAACGAGAGCCATAAAAAAAAGAAACCCTGTGTTGAGAAGCTCCCTATCCCGCAGCTGTTCGGAACCATTATGCCATGCCTACGGAAATTTGTGCCTTAATTAGCTCTGCTTCCACAACGTTTGGCTTGACCCAGAGAAATACAGACAGGCTCACATCTGCTAATTCACACTTCGGAGGAACCCCAAATTGGCCAAATGACCTCCATGCTTTATGGTTTAGATAAAAGGGTCAAGTGGAAGCTTCTGGGGTTATATTAGGGGATATTCATAGCTAGAGTTGACTTAGCTAGAGGTTCTATAGCCCTGAAAGAAGGGCGATATGGGTCAAAGTCCCTTTCAAGGATAGTCAGTTCACTCTGCGGCCAATTCGCAGTGCCTCCAGGCAGCTATTTTGGGCATTCCGGTCCGACTCCTAACTACTCAAATGGGGAAATATTAAAATCACCAAAACTGCTTGTTGCACTCACATATAAATAGTCCTGAAAACCAGCAATAAATTAAGACATAAATGTAGTTTATTATGCTCAAATATAGTTTCAAAAGTGACATTTTCAGGTTGGTCAAGGCCAACATGCATGTGCAAAATATGAGACAACCATTTTGATAATGCATATAGGCAGCTACATATGTTCACTGTAACAATGCATTGAAACTAATCATGACACGACATCATCAAAGCCAACCAGAACCCATTTTGATTGGAATCTAGACCAGTGAGATTGATCTGGGACTGTGGGGTCTATCCAGTATAATGCAATGAAATCAGAATCCAAGAAACAGACCAAATAATGACCAAAAGTTGGGTTTTTTGGCTGATAAGGACACACATTTAACATGGAATAGCTGTGATTTAACCCTTGGATGTCTGATTCAGATATGGTGTGTTGGATCTGCTGAGCTCATTGGTTAGCATGATGTTATTAGCCCTTCTACATGATAAAACCACAAAGCATCTTTTTCTATTAACAACCATTTTAATGTAGCTGTGCATTCTGAGAATTTTGCAAGTGACATAAATGCTTTTTTTAAATTATATTAATCAATTTACCAATGCCTGAGCAAAACTTATATTACTTTCTGTCATTAAAAGCTTTTTAAAAATGTTTGCTAGTGAAAGGTTTGAAACTATTTCCATCTCTTGTCATGTCAAATGTAACAAAACAAAACAAAAAGAAAAACAAAACAAAACACTGAAACAAATGGGAATTAGCTTTCACATACTGTTCACTGTAGTCCGTCTGTAGTATGTGCGCACAATACCATGTTTACTTACCGTAGTCTTTCGGCACAATGACCGAGTAGAGGCAAGTCCTCCCGCTGCTGTAGTTTCCAGGATAACCAGGGGAGAGCACCACCCCCTCCAACCCCGAATATTGACCACCGCACGGGGCTGAGCAAGAGAGACAGCCACAGAAAGAAGGCATTAGAGACTAATTTTCTGTTCTCCCCATCTCCTCTCTGCCGTTCCCTCATTCTGCTGGTCTTAAATTACTTTTCTTGTCTGATTCCTGGACTGCCCTACTAGACGTCCCCAGTGTTTGCCGAAGTGAAATTGCAGCGTGTTCAAAGTATTCCTCAAGGTTACATTGCAAAGATGAGCCTTTGCTTATTTCCAAGGGAACGGCAGCAGATGTGACAAACACCAGGTCTTTGACAAAGACATATGCTGAACTGTTACGTTTTACCTATGCAAACAGGTTTGGGTTTGTTCCAGCCGGGCTTGCCGTCTCCCCCCATGATGCAAGTGAGAGTGGCGTCTCCCTCCAGCGTATAGCCGTTGTCACAGTAATAGGTGACAGTTGCCCCCAGCTTCAGCTCAGTCCCAACACGAGTACCATTACGCACCAGGCCTGGCTCAAAGCATGACTCTCTAGGATTCTCTGTTGAGGAAAAGAAACACAAAGAATGGTGAGAGTGTTAAAGAATGAAAGGCAGCAATATATAATGATTCATGGCTATTCGGCTAAGACTGACAATCCAGGGGACACAGGGACCTTTTAAATATACACATACTCGCCAAGCACCTAATGGAAGTAAAAAATGTCTTTGTCGAGTAAATAATGTAGAGTTACTTGCCGACTGCTCTGTGGTTTCATTAAGAGCTACAGTGCAACACGTTTCAAATCTAAGACTTGCGAATCTTATATTCAATAAAACATCTGTAAAACCTTTTAAAATACATATTCGTCTTTGCATGCAGGATTCTGCAAACACAAATCACATGAAGTTTTCATATTAGAAGAATAAGAAGAAAATTGGAGTTTGTAAGATTTTAATTATTTTACGTAATTTACAATACTAAACATACAGTAAAAATGATAGTAGGACATTTTACTGTCTTCTTAATTTTATCTAATTTATTCCTGTAATGGCAAGCTGAATTTTCAGGAACCGTCACATCAGTGTATCACATACTGCATGCTGGTTTGGTGCACATTTCTCTGTCACATTTCATGTCGATAAAGTCAGTAGTTGTGCTGCTTAATATTTTTGTGAAGCAATGCATTTTTCAGGATTCTTAGTTTAATAATTGTTAAACACGAAACATTTATTGTGTTCTTGCTGAATGAAAACAACAATAACAACAACAACAACAAAAAGCTAATGTAGTACCGTAGCAGTAATGAACATTAAAAAAAATGGTCTGCTATATTTTCCCAATTTATTTACCACATATAATTATGAACACTGTTTGTGCAGGTTGTGAAGAACCAACAGCAGATACTATGAAAGGTCAGTTCTGGAGAGGATATGTTGAAATGGTGTTTAAAAGAATCACAACTGAGACTCCCAGAAGCTAAAAACTGAAGAATAAAGACAGAGGAAGCTCTTTGTGTGAATAAATGCACTTCGAAGATACTTCAAATGAGCGCACACAGATGCTTTCGCCAATTCACAATCACAAATATGCTACAGCAACCTACATGCCCCGTGGAGCGTGAACGCTCGACCCATGACATATTAAAAGTGACACCGGGCTAGATCAGGTCTGCTGACTACACAAAACAGTCCGTCACCCAGCAGGACATGTGTATGGCGCACACCACATCCTTTGGCCAAAATTAGAAATCAATCATTCTTACTACACATCTGCATCGCACAGCAAAAAAATGAGTTGCGTGCAGTTCCTGTTGAGATATTACTTCCAAACATAGTTATACTGCAACGTTTGTGCTGATGCCCTTGCCCTTCATGGCCCAATAGCACATCGAAAATGGCGACAATCTGTTAGCTGTGGCCGGTGTTCCAGACGGCTCATAACTCAGTTCATCTTCCTACACCTGGCTCCTCACACTCTAACAAGAGGAGTGCAGGGAGGGCAGTAATTAAGAGTGGACCACAGCCAGCCTTAAGGTCTAGCTCAGGTGTCCATTGATGAGGTTGTGTATGAGTGTGTGTGTGTGTGTGCATTTGGACATGACAAATGTTTGAGCTGGCAGGGAACACTTCAGACAAGCAATGGAGTGTGTATGTGTGTGTGGTGTTTATTTAACTGTCGGTCAAGCGTGCAGAGCCTTGGCCCACATATTGCACCTCGGAGGCCAATCAGACGCGGTTGGGAGTCTGTGAGAAGCTGATTGGTCTGTAAAGAGGTTGACAGCACCTGAAGCTCGTTCCAACAGCCGCGGCACGCGCAGATCAACCAACGTGACCCAGTGCCAGACCAGCTAAGCTAACACTTCTGTCAGGGTTAAGCTGAAACAAACACACTTTTCCTGTATTTACGATTTGCTCCCACATTATTAGTTTATACTAATTCATTGTGAGGAGACTGGGGTCTGGAACTGGAGCTTTTGAAGTGCCACACACTGTGTCCATCTGCTACACCAGATTGAGAGAATACTGTTCCTCATTCACCAAGCCCAACAGAGGGTGATGTAAAGAGCACGGTCTCTCTCGCTTTCTCTCTCTGACCGCTGCATGCCAGCAATGGCCATCAGTAGGTAGAGTTCTATTGTGGTTCGCTTTAAGTTCATTGACAGAAACTGTAAAAAAAAAAAAAAAAAAAGTGTAAAAACACCAATGCGGTTACTATTGTTGCTGTTTTGAAACATTTGTCTAACTGGATGCCATGAGACCAGTGTAAAGGGTCGTCACACCAAGGACGATAACTATAAGAACAACAATAATAGAAAATATCGTCTGTTTATTCTAAGTGTGTGTGTGTCCACTGCTTTAAATTCCCGAGCTCATTATAGCAGAGTGTATTCTGATTGGGTGTCAATGTTTGTATCTTTCATCAGCTGGAATAAATATTGCAATAATACTGTTTCTCAGTACCTTTATCATTATAGTTGTGGTGTGGACTCTGCTATTCTTTAATACTGAGAATGATTCATCTCCAATCACTACACCTGGCCTCACTCCTCGTTCCCACGCCTCTTGGCCCCGCCCCACTCACCACAGTCTGGAATTTTTTGGATTTGCCATCCTTTTATATCAAAATGCTTGCTACGGATGCAAAAATGCAGAAAATCGAGGCTGATACCATTTTTTATGACGGATAAAAGTTTCGGAGGCAGTGTGTAAACGTGATTGACACAACATGAGCTTGTATTTACTTTTTAAAGTTCATAATTTTGGACGAGAATTTCAGACTCAGAGTGGACAGACCTTTAATTTCACTATATTTGCCGGCATCTTTGTTTTATTTGCTAGCTCAAGCCAATTTTTAACCTGTCTCTGACTCTTGGTGAGTACTGATTTTGCATCCTGGTGTCTGTCATTTTATGAATAAACAAATAAGTGTCATCAGACAAAGTGAGGTCAGCAAGGCGCGTACAGAGACAGCAAACTCGCATTTGTTCTCATTTATGCTGAGCCTTTAGTGTGACAGCAAAACATTGATCAAATGCCAGCTTTCGTGAGTGCATTCTGGCTTTTCGTTTTCATAATTCTTCTCTAGACGACTGCGAGAAGTGCCACGGGTCGATAATTATATGCTACACGAGAGCGGTACGAGCAAGAGGGGGGTGATCAAGGTAACAGTCAAAGTGCTGTTGCAGTACGGCACACTACAGAAACAAACGAACAAAAGGCAAAGAATAAAGACAAATGGAAAATTAAGGCTATTCTGATACTGATATTTGACCAAATTCTCATGCAATAAAGGCAATAAAAGATGGCTACAAATTGGGAAAGGATGTAATGTATTACAACATACCAGTGTATTGCAGGACAAATCCATTGCTGCTGAGTGAGGCGTCACTGCGGAAGGCCAGGAAGAGCGTGTTGGAGCTGCTCTCAATGTGCTCAGGGACGTCTGTGCCGTAAAAGCTGCCCAGCAGAGGGCTGAGAGAATCAGGCCCATCGTAGATGTGCAGGAAGTCGTAGCTCGGTTCTAGACTAAAGCTAGTAGGAGGAAGTAAACATGCATGATATGACTATAAACAACCAGCACTGTTATTGTTAATTAAAAGTAAGTGTATTGGATATTATTTTCATTGACTGAAATCTAAAATGATGAATACTTGATGGAAAACCATCAAGTAAAACACATTATACTGCAATATGGTAAGGTAACTTGATGAAAATGGGAGACTTCGGTCTTACTGATTAAAAGTGAGTGATATGATGTGGTCCGGCATCACAGTTACTGTCCAGTCACATTCTCTGCCATGAGGATAGGGCTCGGGGTATTCAGGGGACAGGATCAGTCCACTGGGACCAGTCAGATTCCCTCCACATGGAGCTGCAATAAAAAGAAGGGGAAAAAGAAAAAATAATGGAAAATGAAGTACTGAATGTACTAGTTGCAGTTTCAAAATGTGGGCTATTAATGTTAAAACTACAGAACAGTGATTCTCAACCAGGGGGCCTCAGCAAAATTTGGCGTTATAAGGCCTTGAGATTACTTAAAATTATATAAAATAAGACAAAACATGTGCTAAAATGACCTAAACCTGAAACAACAAAAAACAAAACAAGAACAAGCTTATAGATCAATATAATATTAAAAAGTCATAAAATATAAATTGCATTAGGCAGAACTTGAGTAAAAAAGTAAATCATAACTGCCTTTCTAGAACACAACTGTAATTTTGCTTTATTTAGAAAACTCCTCCTGCTTTAACTATTAGCAGCTCTGTAATGATCTAGTCCCAAAGATTATTAAGTTAATGAAGTCATGTGCTCAACTCAGCAGTAGCAGGTTTTTACCTGGAATAGGCAAACGTCTCCAGGGTTTTGCCTGTGGTTCAGGTAAACATGAACACAAACTCATATTGAGTATAATTGAACAAGGCAACCTAATTATACTATAGTTAC
This sequence comes from Carassius auratus, assembly GCF_003368295.1. Classification (NCBI taxonomy): domain Eukaryota; kingdom Metazoa; phylum Chordata; class Actinopteri; order Cypriniformes; family Cyprinidae; genus Carassius; species Carassius auratus. The sequence goes on along the minus strand of NC_039261.1, from coordinate 11,298,393 downwards.
ACTAGCTATTAACATAAAGTGGCTTTAAATCACAAAAGAAAACCAAATACTGTTGTCCACAAAAATCCTTTGCTGGGAAGTAGTGTGATGAAATCTTTATAATGTAGCTGCTGCAAGAGAATAGATGGCAAATAGCTGAAATATTAATAGTAATAGTAATGACAGCTTTGCTGTGCATGTGCGCCTGATTCGTAATCTCAAAATAAATTATCCCCTCTCATGTAGTCAATAATGTGGTCAATGCACTTATGTTCTTATACTTCCGTAGTATGATTTTAAAATGTATTTTGAATGGGTTACATTTAAATTGGGTGTAAACAACATGAACTAGGCCTTGAACAAAAGAAACTGAAAAGAATTTCAATATGTCTTGAACTGCAACCTTGAGTGTATTTGAATGTAGTTACATAAACGGCTTTTCAGTGTGAAGCTTTTCATACAAACACTGAGTGATTGTGAGAGAGTGAAAATGCTGATACCTAGCTCATTTTATAAAGCATGCTACATGAGTTTTCTGCGGTTTGATGTCAAAACACAGTGTATTAGCCCAAACAGTATTAGTGAAATCAAAACTTTGTCTATATTTATTACAACAAAAAGTTTGCTTATGTGATAGTGATTAATTATTTTTCTTTGTTTATGAGAAACTAATGGGATAGAGCATCCCCCTTATTAAAAGTACAGCGAAAAGATGGAGGGATGTGTGTGGAAGTGTTGGTTGAGGAAGGAAGCATTTACATTTGTTAATTTGGCACGCTCTTACCAGAACAGGTGGGCGGATCAGGCTGCCAGAAGAAACGGTTGTTGATCTCAGTACAGGTGATTTTGGTCGCCCCCTGTAGGAGGTACCCGGCATCGCACTGGAACAGCACATAATCCCCTGGCTCTCTGCTGTCTCCTATGCGGGTGCCATTTGTTGGAATGCCAGGATCATTACAGGAAGTGGCAGTTGAAACTGCAGAAAGAAAAACATCCAGTCAGCAACTGTAACATCATCAGTGGAACCCATTGTCTTAACATTGGTTCTCAACTTTTTCAACTGGAAGGCCTCAACAGCTCCATTGATAAAGACAAATTCTAAAGGCCACAATTGCAGACACTGAATCAGTAGAGCCCAAATGACAGCTCTAGCCCACTTCTACACGTTCATTTATTTATCTAGACACCTGCATCTCTGTGGTACTCTCTCAAAGATGCTTTAAGCCGGATGGGCTGTTTTAAAAGTAAAATATGAGGCTTTGGAACAGAAATAAAATGGCATTGATGCGTAATGGCATATTATTTAGTTTTACTTTTCATGTCAAATCTGTAATGTCTTTTTTGAGTCTCCAAGGTATCACGCAAGAAATCAGGACACTGTGGTTGGATGGAGGTGGGTGGGGATGGTTACCCTGGTTACAGGCTGACAGCAGACAGAAGCACATAAACCTTGGCTTAAAGGGTTTCACTTATTGTCAGTGGAAAAGTTGCATCTGTAAGGCCATGTTGCATGGTGGGTGCTGTTGGAGGCTTTAAGAGAAGCTTGAAGATGGTGCTTTTCAGTTGTTATTCTGGAGCTCAAGCACCAGCAAGACGGAAATTAAATTTCCCAAAAACAAAATTAACTTACATGCTCGCTTACGGGAGTAATTTTTTGTTGCATTCAGTAAAACACGAAAGCACATTTACTGAATACATTTCTAGATACAAACAAAAAATATCATGCAACTTGCCTCAAGTCATGTTACAGAATAATTCGCTCAGATTACTGGCTACAAATGACTCAAAAAACTGTCCGACCAATTGCTCACATACTTGAAATTTTTTCTGCATGCTTAAAACTTCAAGAAATGTATTAAATTTAAGTCACACCTTAGTTTGGGAACCAGTTCTTACTTTTAACTAAGTATTAACTATGACTTTTGTCTCAATAAACTCCTGATTTGCTGCTACTTAATAGTTAGTAAGGTAGTTGGTTAAGTTTAGGCATGGGGTAGGATTAAGAGATCTAAAATAAGGTCAGCAGAATAAGGAATTAAACATGCTTTATAAGTATTAATAAACAGTCAATGTGCTAGTAATAAGCAACTAGTTAAAAATGACACCCAATGACACATCTCGACCAAACACATACCTGAGAACTGCAGAGCGAAACCCTGCTTGCTGGTAAAGAAGTCGGTAGTAAACTGCAGACTGACGGAGCTGAAGGTGCTGTGGAGGTCCGGAGGAAGTGTAGAGCCGCTCAGCTCTCGCAAGAGAACGCCTCCATCGTGAGGCCCGTCCCAGATCCGCAAAACATCATGCACCTCTTCTGTGTGGAAGACCAGGAAATGCAACCTGTGGAGTTCCACAAGCAAACATGCTATTAGTCAGATTCAGAAGGGAGGAAAGAAAGGAGAGTAAAGGCATTCACATCTTTAGTATGGCACCATGGGGATAATTAGAATCTCTGTTTTAGTTTGTACATTTTCTAATGTATTTCTAATAATAATAATTTGTTCTAAAAGAGATATGGTCAATTTGGACACTTGCATAGTTCTTGATATTAGAAGGATCTTAAAGACAGATAGACAAAGGTAAGATAAAAGAAGAAAGTTGTCAACAATAAATTAAAATTAGTTGAATGACATTTGCAAAATTCCATTTGCAGATATTAAATACAAAGAAGAATACTAATAAATCTCTTTTTTTAGCTATAAGGTAAAAGATGCAGCATTTACTTTAAGTCATTAACCTTTATTTAAAAAATAAATAAATAAAGACTTTCAAAGTGATGCCACTGAGAAAAATATGCTTGTTTTCTGCAACCTAAATGCCAGATTACTTTACTAATGGTACTGAATACATAACTAAGTCTTCTCAATTTTATGACACATAATAAAAATTAATTTCCAGACTGCCACATCTTTTAAATTAGAGAAATGCACAGCCAAAGACAACAATTGAAATGACATGATTATAGAACAATACAACTAAATTAATGTTTTTGATTTTTGGTATGCAAAAGTACACAAACATTCTGAACCAAATCAATGCCTTCAAATATTTCAGGAATATTTATTTTTGAACAGACAAAGCTGATTAGAAACCATTCCTTCATTATTTTTTTTAAAGAAATTAATAACAATGGATAGATTTGGGGATAAAAACCAAAATTGTTTAAACCTTATTGAATGAAATAAATTCAAGCTGGTTATCCTAATACCAATCATGTCCCAAATAAGTTTAAAGACATCTGTGTGAAGAGCAATGAGGGGGACCTTCTTTGTTTTGTGAAAAATTCAAGATATCCTTATTAATCACAAAGAGTTGGGTAAAGCTCAAAAAGGATCTCTCTCTCTCTCTCTCTTAATCCATCCATCCATCCATCCATTCTTAAAAAAGTAGCATCTGTACCATTTACAAAAAGCTTCAAAGAAGACAAAAGCACTAAAAAAAAAAAAAAAAGCAAGCATCCAGTTAAAACTAAATCTTAGAACAACACTGACATACTAAACTTAAAATAAATAAGTTCATATAAACCAGTTGTGGCATGACTGGAACAATTTGGAAAAGTTCAATTATGAACAGTTAGCAATTTGAAAGGAAATTATGTAAATTATGTCAGGAGCCTGCTTTTAAGAAACTGAAGTAAAAGCCCTTAACCAAGGAGGCGGCGGAGAACTTTGTCACAAATACAACAACACAAAAGCTCATTAACACAGACTTTGCTTCATTAAAGCAGAATAAAAAAGGAGCATTTTTCTCCCAAAAAGAAAGAAAAAAAGGAGTAAGACATTAGGTCGAATATACAGCAATTCCATGAATTACTGCCGTTCTATGCTAAGTGAGCAAGGAAAAGAGATCATGTGTAAAAAGCTGACCCCATCCCTCACAGTTCACTGGCCTTTTACATGACTTCAGGGTTGTATGCAAAGGATTGATGTCTCAAAAGCCAAGTTAGACACTGGTTTCAAGAAAACAAACATTCAACCCCTGACTCCAGTTATGTCAATGTGCATTAGAAACTAACAGACAGTCTAGTTATTGAAGACAAAAGGGGTTTTATTGAATATGCATTGCTCCCATTTACTAATGACTGCTGTGGGAATGAAAATAAATTCAATAGGGTGTTGTAGGTCATACATGTGTAGTATTTCTACTGAATTGTTGCCATGACAGCACATTCCCACCAGTAGCAAACAGCTTTGGCTTACTGTAATTCACGCAGAGCTTGGTTTCCAGCTTTTTATGTGTGTGTTGTGTTTCTCCACCTATAAAGAAGTGAGTAGGAAGTATTTCTAAATCCCAGTTTCAATTTCATATTGTGTGGGTTTTAGAATTCGCCAAATCCATCTATTCAGAATGAAAGACGCACATAAACAACATACTGCACCGCAAACTGTGTGAACTTCAGGTATTTCACTCTGCACAGTCTGGGTGTGAAATGAAAGAGATCAACAGTTATATATAGCTGCGTGCACAATAAAGAATGGCCCTGCATCTGAGGGTAAACCCTGTTCACACTGAGACTGACAGACTGTAGCGACAGAAACTCATTCATTTTCAGTGAGTCAGTGATTTCCCCTGACAAGATTCAGTGATGACACAATGTGGCTGTGTCCTTCAGTGTGATAAATTTGAGTAAAGTTACATTTCATGCAAATTAGGAGTGATGCATGTAGCAACTATCAATTGGAGTGAAGTTAGTGGAGCACCAAAAATACAATTAAATAAAATAAAATAACACATAACACACAGTAGTATTTACAAGAAGCCTAAAGATATCCAGGGAGTGCATGCATTTCATGGAAAACTACTGAAAGTGTTGCCTTCATCACTTTCAGAGAAGAAAGAGAGAATGCTGCCCTAAGCGCCCTCAACATGCTGTCTGTCAGAGTCCATAATGTACCTAATAAAACTCATTTGGGTATGCATTTGTTCTTTACTCACTGAAACGGATGTGAAATGTAAATATTATCAATTTTTTTTAAAGATCAAGGCAATTATCAAAGTTTGAGAAAATATATAAAAAAAAAAAAAATATATGGTAACTTTTTTATGTGATTTGTTGCATTTGATTACACCTAAGTAGATTTTGACTCATACTGAATATATTTCTCATGGTATTCATTGTATTAATTGTCAAAATTAGGGATGTACAATAATTATAAAGCTTTACTGATGAGATGCGGATTAAATATTGTACAATATTTATCGTGCATCCCTAGTCAATATACAATGAAATCAACAACACAGAGCCTACTAGTGACCAACAAGTACAGGGACGTAGCAACCTCCAGAAATATCACAGTCAGTGTGAAGGGGGCAGAAAGAGAGAGACAAAACCATGACGAGGCAGACAGATAAAGCAAGTGAAACATTGTTCAATCCAGAAGTTCTAAATGAGATTAATCAGTTTACAGCCAGAGTGCTATTACAAATCTGATAAAGAACCAAATTATTCCATCCCTGTCCACCCAGTTGGCAATGCAAAGTTTTACCACACACATATTGTCGCTTTCTGTGTGGAAATGAACACTTTAGAAACCCCCTCAGACTCCATCATCCATCCATCCAGGACGGATCTGTGTCATGCTAATGATAAAGCGCTAATCTATGCAAGTGACGGCTGGTTTCTGAAATGGAAGCAAGCACACAATAATGCATCTATTTCCTTAATGCCAGTCATCTCCCTTTTTCCTGCAAGATTTTAAAGCCGGTGTTACACATAGTTGCTGGTCATCAGCTTATGTTTTGTTTTGGATGCTGGTCTACTGAAGTTCAAACTGAGCATCAGAATGGGGAAGAAAGATCTTAAATGGTCTCCCAGTGTAACCAGCTGAATTTCATCCAAAACTCCAAAACCAGATAAGATCCGCAATAAGATAAGACCAAGAATCAAGAATGAATGGCCAAAACGACACAAGCACATACAATTACTAAACTTACTAAGTAAAAAACAAAACACAAAAACTGATTTAAAATATGAATACATAGTAGGGGTGTACCGAACAAATACAGCATTGTTTTAACCACGGCACGACTGGAAACGTACAGATTTGTATAGTGTTACTTGTGATGAGAAAACAAAGTCTTATCTTTCAAATTGTCAACTTTTTCAGGGAATTCAAACAATAATATAGATATATTGGACGCTTTTGGGTGTGGTGCGACAGATTACTGTATGAACCCCTCAGGTCTAATGTCATTGTGGAGCACGATCATCCGTTTCTCTTTACTACTAGTTTTAATGCGAAATAAACATAATTGAACATCGCATGCCTTACGTATACACTAAATCTGTGTTTCAACCAAATAAATATGTCAATAAAACAGATCTTGTTTATAACAATTTTTTCTAAACATGAGGAGTTTCCTTTAACTCAGCACTAGTTGTGATGCTTAGCTAATTTTTGTCAAAAATGTATTGGCTGAACAAATATCATACAGGTACAGCTAATCCATACACCGCCACGTTAACTAATCCTCATTTTCATCTTTTATTTATTGAAACACGTTTTCTACTCTTTCGTCTATCCCTTCCTGTTACTCTCTCTACTGCTCTACAACTCTTTCATGTAATCCTCGACGATGGGATGGCGGTTGGTAGGGTTGTGGGGAGTGTTGGCAGGAGAGTGGGTGGTTACAGTCTGTCAGATTTGCATGTTCAATACAAAGGGGAAGGTGGAGGGAGATGAAAGACTAAACCCCATGAGGTTTGATTTGTTCCCCTCAAACCACGCAGAATGTAGAGGCCAACTGCATCTAAAGAAATGGAAAAGTACCTTTCATCTCAACACAGGTCTTCCACATCCTGATTTACTCACTCTGTTCTTTTCCAAAAGCATCTGCTTACTCAAAAACAAGCAGAAGATTGAGCCAAGGCTCTCGTCCTTCCAAAATGAACTTAAGCCATCATTTTGAAGTTGGCCACGAGAGGTAAACAAAGTGTTGCATGCATCTTTAAGAAACAAAGTGGTTCAATCAGATGTCAGAGGAAGTGCCAACGAAAGGGAGAATGAGAGGAGCGCTGTGTCATATGAATACCAAACAGCACCGCCTCCCTGGGAGTCTTGTCCGTGTTCCTGCTGCAATGACTTGGCAGACAGGGAGAGACGTGCACTTTGTCAGTGCATGTCTGTGGATTCATTTATTTGTTTATTCATTTAACCAGACAAGTCATTAAAGAACAAAATCTACATGGACGACAGAAATAGAAGGGGGAAATACATAATGAAAAGCACATTTGAAAACATAAAAGACACAAAAAAACAACAAAATATTAAAAATAAGAGGCCAATCTGTGCATGAGATGAATATCTAACAATTGTTAAGATTGTGAGAAGCATTTGCAGGTGTTTGTGAAAATATCCTTGATGAGAGTCCTTGAAAGCTGAATGAAAAATGACAGTTTCTTGAAACTCATTTCAGTCACTTTTTGAATATTAAGTAGCCAGTGAAGGATCTGGAGCATCTAGAGGAGAAACCAAGTGATTAATGCAGCATTTTTGTAAATAATGTGCGGACATATGGTTTAGAGTGTGAGTAAATCTAGTTTGCAAAGATGCCCTGTCTAAGGAAGACTACAGATTTGCATTTCCTGAGGAAAATTACTTGACAGCAAGGATGCATCAGAGCCGCTCTGCCATCAGAGGGTAAAGATGGTTATGCACAAGGGTTGGGCGATGTCAACAAATTTGCCATTGGACTATGGCTACAATGAAACATCGCGATGGACGATGGCATAATTTTTGTATTATGTTATGGTTATGGGGTGTGCTTGAAGCCAGAACCCTTATAAGGGCAAACAACTATTGATTCCTAACACCGTGTCTATACTGGATGCGAGTGGCATGACAAAACACTATAGAACCACTGATGTAAAATAGAGATTCATTATGTACAGATAAATCAATAGAACCCATTATAATCAGTGATGCTGTCTACACTGGATGCGGCGTGGTGTGAAACCAAAAATCCTTGACAGTCAACTGCTGCAGCGTTCTATTTATGAGGTGCTGACATAAATTTTAAATGATTTTCAACTGTTGCTTTGTCGCGTCCACTGTTGACAGTCTTTAGCTGATGCAGCGCCACACGACAACTGTCGCGTCCAGTGCAGACACAGTGTAAGGACAGATGACTGATGATGATGGCGAATGATTTGAAGATCCTGACAAACATATAATTTTGTAAAATGTGTGGTAAGTACTGCCGCATCATAGTATAAACAGAGTATGTATGATCGCGAATCTAGAAAGTGATAGTGAAACTAAAAAGTGATTGTGCATTCCAAAGGGGGGTTGGGGCTCACGATGCCGATGCCAACATTGTGATGTCTATAAGCCACTGGCCCAACATGATTATGCACGAAGTAATAAAAATAGAAGCACGACACAATTTCATATTAAAGTAAACACAAAACAGTCAATTACATTTTTCCATTATATATATATAGATTATTAAAAATAATAAAATAACTCAAACTTAACACGTCAAATTAAAAATTACAAATATATAAAAGTACTGACTTAAATACGTGTACAAATATTGAAGAGCATAGTAAGGCTGACTATTATGCCATTGACAATGGTTAATTGGAATTTATTAGCACTTTTTTTGACAAAATTTTCTTGTAGCGATTTCCTGTTTTGTCATTTTTTTGGGTGATGCTGTTTTTCCACCAGGGGAAAGAGGGATCAAAAAGTGAAAAATTGCGTGTTGAATGCTTCAACAAAGGCATATACCACTGATTAACTCACAGCAGGTCTGTCTTTTAGAGTTAATATACTATCAGTAAAAAAAAATCAATTCCCTTACGGAGTAAATAAATGGGAATTTTACCTCAGGAACCTAACTGTTGCAATCTGATACAATGTCATGACTTGCGGTTAGATTACTGCAAGTCAAAAGGAGATTCTGAAGAAGAAAACAGAATGACGTCAGAATAATGCAATCATTGTAATGACGGTTCTCATCTCTCATGGCAGCACAGTATAGAACATCTAGCAGCTCAAGGGCACCTTTATGGACATATCTGTGCAGGACATCTCTATTATTCCAAACGGGCAAGACTGCCATTTGAAAGAAAGCTATTTGATTTAGGGAGAGGATGAGGTTTGTGGAGCAAAAAATACTACTTTTTTAATATAAAAGGAAGGATGAAAATGCAAATTTCACTGCTGAAAAGACTAGATAAGTTGATTGCCAGATTCAGGCCCAGACCATGACCCGTTTGTCTAAGAACAGTTCAGTTCAGTTTAATGAACTGAAACAGAGAAAGTGATTCATTTGTTGCATCATACATGTTGCTCCAAATGAAACCAAAGTCTGAAACTCAAGACAAAGACCACTTTTATGATTTAATGTGGTTTCGAAATGTCTCCAGGTCAATGCTACTGTAAAAGATCAAGGCTCAATCTAAGCTAACCTCCACATAAGATTCAAAACTCTCTTCAAATTAAGCAAGACATCCTTAGACAATGAACTTTCTAGTTAACTTGACTATGACAATGCTAGACTTGTTAAAGCAAAATTCATAGCCTGTATTTGCTTCGAAGTCTGGGAAAAAAAGCTAAATATAGACTAATAAATTACATAACTTGAAAAGATGGGGAAAAACACCATTTAGAGTAGAATATTGTAGGTTGAACTGGTTGATGCATTAATGATTAGTTATCTTTATCTGCTGTGTAGGCAGATTGGATAAATGTAAGAAGCAGTTCTCAGTCTGATTCAGCAGATGTGAGGTCCTGGCCACCTTAAAAACAAGTACACAGCACTTTTTTTTACCCACAATCCACAGTCTCCTCCATTCACTGCTGTCAGCCATCCCCACTGCAAAGTGCTCCCAGGAGGAGGCCGGCAGGAGAACCATCCGGGTGTTTATCATCAGATTATTCTAGGTGTGCGTGAGCACATTTCCTCCATTTAGCAGCGTATTGGATTTAGGGGTACATTAACCTTTTAGAAAAATTGTGAGTTTCAAACTTTGACAGTTTGTATATTGAGAGTAATGACCAAGGACACACTGCAAGTGAGACGGCACAATTTCACAGCCCATTAAAAATTAGACTCATTAATTGATTGATCAACTCTAGTCTCTTTGGGGGTCTTTCTCTCCCCAGCGCCTGAGCAAACCAGCTGATTAAAAAAAAAAAAAAAAAGCAATTGATCAGATCTGTACAGTTTCTATACTCCCAAAACAGAACTTTCATGCTTGTCCAGACTGGTGTATGCTGTTGGAACAACATGTAGCAATGATGTTCATTAGCATCTTGGTTGGTCAAGCTGGTCGATCTTGCTGATCAAGCTCCTAAAGATGTCTGTGGTGCTTGAGGCAGGGCTATTTTTCCCAGCATACACCACAGCATGAATAAATAATGCCAAAAACTGCTGTTCTGTATTATTTGTGCTGGTTTTGTTGCTGTGTTCGAAGTTGTGAATCATGTGGTGTTACTGCAACACTGTCCTTAAATATGATGTTAAGCATCCCGCACACCAAGACATTGTACCTCTCAGTTCCCAAGACTATTATTAGCCAGGCAACTATTACACAGATTAAAAGTAAAACACCCCACTGCAAAGCTAACAGTTTTACCACTGTGATATCCACTTTATTAAAAAACTAGTTCAGATGCCAAAAGCTGCATGCCTCAGTTAAAAGTGTGTTATTTTTGGGATAATATAAAATACTACAATTTCATTTTTCAGGATGCATCACAACAACTTATTTTAGATCAGCTAAACAATTATTCTATATTTTAAGCTATAAATTACCATATTAACTTTAACGGCCTTAAAATCCTACAATTATAATTCATTAACATCTGATCAAGTTCCAGTTTATTTATTTTTTATTTATAAACAAGCTGTTTTTCAACCAATTCTAATGAAAACAAATCTTGATCCATCGTTACCCCAAAATTATAGACCTACTTTTAAGTTACCTTTTATGGTTAAGGTCCTGGAAAATGTTGTCATAAATCAACTCGTTGTAAACCAATTCAAAGTACACTTCATCAACAACACCGGTGTCCAGTGGTGTTCCCCAGGGTTCCGTTTTGGCCCCATTGCTTTTTGCTTTGTATTTGCTGCCTCTGGGGAAACTGATAAATAATTTTGAAGGCATTCGCTATCATTGCTATGCAGATGATATTCAACTATATGTTTATTTTAAGCCTCATGAAATTACAAAATTGTCTACTCTTTTAAATTATATAAACTCTTTTAAAGCCTGGATGGCAAATAATTACTTGCAGTTAAATCCTGAAAAAACAGAAGTACTTATCTCAGCTCCTGCTGGTGTTCTCCTAAAAGTTATGGAAAGTCTTGGTCCTTTATCAAATTCTGTTAAATCTACCCTTCGTAATTTAGGTGTTCATATGGGAGAAGCCTTCAGTCTTGATTTACATGTGAATTATTTGGTTCGTAATTGCTTTTATCAGTTGAGAATCATCGCAAAATTGAGGCCAGTTGTGTCCACAGTGGAGAAAGAAATGATAATACATGCATTTATTTCCTCCCGCCTTGATTATTGTAACTCTCTTTTTACTGATCTTAATAATTCATCCCGGAAATGTTTACAAGTGGTTCAAAATGCTGCTGCTAAGCTTTTAACCAAGTCATCAAAGAGATCTCACGTAACCCCTATTTTAATTTCTTTACACTGGCTCTCTGTCAAATTTATTTATATAAAAGTGATGTTGCAACCTTATAACTCCAAAAGGAATCTGTGAACCTCAAATCAGATTCTGCTAGTTCCACGTTCTAGATTGAGGACAAAAAGAGACTGTGCCTTTTAAGTAGTGCATATAAAGCACTTTGTGACACTTGTTCTTAAAAGGTGATACAGAAATAAATATTACTTACTACAATTAAAATGTAATAATAATTATAATAATATAAACAATTAAAAAATAGCAGAAAAATGAAAAGAAATAATAATAATGTAATAACCCTGCAACATAAGCAAAACAAAATAAAATAAGTAGTGAGTAGACCAGTCACAAGCAGATTGCAGGATAATAAATAGAGAAGAGTGTGGGGAAAAAGTAATAGGAAGTGTGTTACCTTTGACAAGATGGGACTGAAGTGAGAAGATAACAGAGATAATGTATGACTAGAAGGCTTTGGAGGAAGAGAAAAAGAGGTGGATAAAACAGCATAATAGGGAAGGAGGGAAGTGGGACCCCAGCTTCCGTTAATTCTTCAGATTTCTTTCGTGACTGCAGATGAGCCTTGAGCGTGACAGTGCGATCCTTTGAGCTGCAACCTGAATGTTCCAAACCGGCTGTGGAACAGCAGGCTTAACCAATGTCTAATCCCACGTGGATATGAACATTTGAGGCTAGGCAGTATATCCGTCTCTGTGTGTGCGTGCACGTGTGTGTGAATGGCTGCTGAAAGTAATTATCACCTTTGCCAAACAAAGGCATCTCAGATGTGGATAAGTGTCTGTGATGAAAGAACAATGAAATAGCGCCTGCATCCCCTGCCTCATGAAACACCCCCCCCCCCCAGCATCCTGACACATTATACTGTACAAACATCCCAATCCACGCTTACACATCCTTTTATGTCTGCACACTCAGGCACTGCCATCAACCCCTCTGGATAAGGAAGTCCACCGGGACAGGACAGCTGGGGCAGGGCGGTATCACAGTATACACTCTGTGACAGTACAAATGTATAACCCGTTATATAGGGCTATATACTGTGTTGCTTATGATGTGGTCTACCAAATAAAAAATAAATAAAAAAAATCCATCAAGCCGAAAAATGTAACACATTTCAAAGAGCGTTGCAGACGGTGCTTAATGGTAGCTCATCTTTTTGGAGAGCATATTCTGAATGCTGCATTGAGTCCTAGTATTATCGCAAGACATCATCCCAATCTTAATGCATTGCAAATGATCTTCAATAATTGATTGCTCGTGATGATATCAAAGAAATGTATGTGCATACCTTACTGTGGGGAACTAGTTCTGAGACTTGGAGAGACCCAATGTATTAATTATCGTATGCTTGTGAAATGGGATCTAATAAACACACATACAGTACAGGAAAAGTTAAACTGACACATTCTAACACCTTATTATACTGTATGACCTGCAGTACTCATATGTGTTCATATAAAGATACATGTACTAAAGATATAAACTAAAGTATAAATAAACAGCACATTCACAAGCAAATACACACTGTAACTGTTTACTTTTGCTAACAGGCTTTTAAAGTAAATTATATGAGTACTATGTTTTATCAGAAGGCGAGTGGGAGGCGTAGAGTATTCTGCGGCGTATTGAAACATGATTTCCAACTAATAAAATATTAAATAAGTCACACACACTTAATCTCACCAACACTCAGATATGTTTACTTAACGTGTTTACAGATTTCAGTGGTTAACACATTTGATATCTTCATGTCACGCTAGAAAGGGCAAACCTGCCTGTGCATGGAATGCTGTGCATTTTATTTTCATTTATATCATTTAATTAATACATATGTATTTTTATTTAAAATATATTATTAATTTAAATATTAATTTAAAATATATATTAATAGAAAACTATTATTTTAAATTGTAATAATATTTAAGAAAAACACTATTATGTTTAAATAAATGCAGCCTTGGTTAGCATAGGTTACTTATAAAATTAAAATAATATAAAAAAATATATAACAATAATAATAATAATAATAATAATACTAATAATAATAATAATAATAATAATAATAATAATAATAATAAAACAATAATACACTATATGCACTATAATATGCAATGGTAATAACATCAACAACAACAAATAATAATAACAATACAATTTTACTGACCCAAACTTTTAAACCATATTAAATACATATCTGAATGAACATTTCATATATAATAACCAATGTGATGACACTTTTTGCAGTGCTTTGGGGGTTAAGAGGGGTTTTAGGAGCTCTGCTTCACAATGTGCTTAAGTACACTGTAATCACATGACCTTTTATGGCCATGATTGCATCAGTAATTACATGACACTGACTAAGTACAAGCTTTAAGCAGGCAACATCTGAGTATCAGACTGTATTAAATTATACGGTTATACAATAAAAGGACAGGTGACCTCAATTATTACATGTGGCCTGCTCGTCTGGCGTGAGTATCTGGAGGGGTGTACCGACGTTAGATGCTCAATAACCCTTATGATATAATTACACTCACCTCACTGCTCATTTCCAACAATTTATGGACACAAAGAACACAGGATAAAAGGGAAATTTGATTGAGCTCTTCACATCTTCAAGGCACCTTACAGAGTCTTCGACGCAGCAAAACCAAATCAAATGTCAATTTCGAAGTGTTCCTGTGGCTCAGTGGGAGAGCACGGCGTTATTCCCAGGGAACACACATATACTGGTAAAAAATGAATTGCCCGAATGCACTGTAAGTTGCTTTGGATAAAAGTGTTTGTTAAATGTAAATGTAAACCACTTTTAACACAGCAAGAAGGCAGTGTCTGGGAGCTCTTAACGTGTCTAGATGAAGGGCGGGGGAAAGTATCTGATAAACAGCACAATTAAAGCCCCGGACAAATTAGGCAAACCTCGGCTGCGAGATTTCATGCAAAATTACGCTGGCGAACTAGTGGCAATTAACAAGGGGGCATGTTCATTCATTAGTGCGAAAGGGAGCGATTTGCTTGGGAAGGGAAGAGGTCAGCCTGTAGGACTGCCAAAGTGCTAATGTCCTCCTAGCTTCTCTGAGTCCTGCTGACTGTGACAGCACGATGAACAATACTGGCATGCATGGAGCTAGACCTCGGCCTGCCAGCCAATCTATGCTTGCGGCTAAGGCGAGAGCTGACAAATACACCATCAGACCAATTAGACGGAGTATGGCTACACTGGAGGGACAAAGGGTAAAAAGCTTGGACACCCATTTGATCAAATGGGTGCGTTTTCTGTGGATGCTTGTTTCTGCCAATTAACTAAAACTAAGATAACTGTAACTTTTTTGCCTCGCAATTGCGAGCTTATATCTCCCAATTCTGATTTTTGTTCTTGAAATCGGGAGTTTGTATCATGTAATTCTGATTTTCTTTTTTTTTTTTAATTGTGAATTTATATCACGCAACTTTGACTTATTTTCTCAGAGGTTGCAGGTTATAAAATGCTGATTTTAAGGGTTAAAACGTTGACTCACATTTCTGACATTTTCTTACAACTGCAAGATTATATCTCACTATTCTGACTTTATGACTAGCAATTCTGAAAAAACTAAGCTGATTTGTAATATGTCATATTCAATAGCAGAAAGGGGCTTACAATTTAGAAAATGTAAGAATATTAATGCTAGAATATTAACAAATGGCACTTTTCATCTTAACCTAAATGAATACCACTTATTATGCAGGGATATCTAAATTTTAACATTTCAAAAGAAAATGTCATCTACTTAACTCGGTAATGGCCAAATCAATAGCATTCAATTATGACTTCTGATATATGAAATGGTAAATGCGAGAACTTGGTTCTTCTGAAAGGTCAAATTATGTCACTTTATCATCAGCAATGTTCAGATTTGTTCAAATGTTTTATTATTGTTTCCTTGTAATATATAGTATTATATCAGTGAACAGTATGTACGTCCTCAAATGTAAAAACACAAAGTTCAGGTATGAGTTAGGGTTCCCTTTCAATACTTC
The DNA here is from genome assembly GCF_003368295.1 of Carassius auratus. Classification (NCBI taxonomy): domain Eukaryota; kingdom Metazoa; phylum Chordata; class Actinopteri; order Cypriniformes; family Cyprinidae; genus Carassius; species Carassius auratus. Next base: position 11,282,734 of record NC_039261.1, on the reverse strand, counting down.
ACTCGTACTGCGTCGAAGACGCATATGGGAAAAACCCCCTTTTTCTCCTGAACTGAAGCCTTATTCAATCACGCAGTGAAACTGCACAGCCATTGGATCGTGCAGTGCTATTAAAACAAACCAATGGCTTGGCAGCGGTGCTGCACGAACCTATGGCAGCGAAGCCCGCCAAAGCCCGCCAATATGGGCGGGGAATCTGGCTATATATTGGCCGCTTCGCCACAGGAATTCAGATTATTTCTCCTTCAGCGACGACGTCACATCGCTTCGCTGATCTCCGCTGAACTGCTCGCCGTTGACACGCCTCGCACTGGAACGCGACTGCCGGTCCCCACCGCAGATTCATCGCTTCCCTGCGGCCATCCGGTGAGATATATTGAAAGAGCAAATTTCTCTAAAAGAGCCTTTTTCTACGGCGTTGTTGCAAATGCCGTCTCGTCATTGCAGCTCGTGCAGAGCCCCTCTGCACGCTGATGACGGGCACAGCGAGTGTGTCGCGTGCTTGGGGAAACCCCACGCTGACACAGCACTCGCGGGGAATTCATGTTCTCATTGCGAGAACATGAATATCGCCTCTCTGCGCTCGCGAATCGCTTTCTTTTCAGAGAGCGATCTCGCTCCTCGCGCCCTCCCTTTTTCTTCATCCCGCGAGCCGGCGAGGAAGAAAAGGCGGGGCAGAGGATTAAAGCAGCAGGATGAAAGCGAGCTCACGCCGGCTCAGCCCCCGCGTGCCTCGTTTTCTCCGCCCAGAGGGGATTCCCCAGTCCTCTTTGTACAGCCAGACCAGTGTCCCTCTGCTGCCGCGAGTGATCTGGTTTTGTTTGGAGGGACTGAGGAGGAACTGCTAGAGGACAGCATGTCTCTAGCCGCTTCAGATGCTGAGGAGCTGTCGGGCTCGCCGGACCCCGCCCCCTCGATGTCATCTGAGCCAAACCGCTCGAAACTCGGGATGGACGCCGAGCTTATCCGCGTTCTCTCCAGGGCAGTGGACGAGCTGGGTCTGGATTGGTCTCCTCCAGAGGAACCAGCCCGTAGCCGTCTGGATGAATGGTTTCTGCCGGGGCGCCAGCAAGCCCCTCGTCAGCGAACTGCTCCGTTCTTCCCGGAGGTCCACGACGAGCTCACTAAATCGTGGCGCGCCCCCTACTCAGCGCGCCTGCGTACTTCATCTTCATCCGCCCTCACCTCAATTGACGGCGCTGATGAAAGAGGATACGAACGGCTGCCGCCGCTGGACGAGTCTGTGGCCGTGCATCTCTGCCCGCCAGCAGCTATTGGATGGAAAGCCAAGGCCAACCATCCGTCCAAACCCTGCCGTACGACGTCGGCGCTCGCCGGGCGTGCCTACTCATCGGCAGGGCAAGCAGCCGCGGCGCTCCACTCTATGGCGGTGCTTCAAGTCTTCCAGGCCAAACTTCTCGCCGCCACCGACGAGTCTGGCCCAGATGTCGCCACGCTCAGGGAGCTGAGAAGTGCAACAGACTTGGCGCTGCGTGCTACCAAGAGCACCGCCCAGGCCATTGGGCGCTCGATGGCTAACCTGGTCGTCTTGGAGCGCCACTTATGGCTCAACCTTACGGAGATCAAGGATGCTGACAGAGCCCAGTTCCTAGACGCACCGATCTCCCCCAGCGGCCTCTTTGGCCCGGCGATAGAGGGATTCGCCGAGCGTTTCACAGAGGCGCAGAAGTCGTCCCAGGCAATGCGACACTTCCTGCCGAAGCGCGCTTCATCTGCTACCAGTCGCCCCAAACAGGTGCCGATTCGTCAGCCTCCTAAGCAAGCGCCAGCTGCTACCACCGCAGCCCAGCCGGTGAAACCCGAGCCTCGACACCGTTCTCGCTCGGCCACCAGACGGTACCAGTATCCCAAGCGCATGGGACCCCGGCCCAAGATAGTGCTGGACCCTGCGCCGCCGCCGTCATCCTGATCAACAGGAAAGAAAGAGGAGGGGGCTAAGTCTCGCCACAGCCGGACCACCCCCCAAACTGCCCCGTGTGTTCTGCCGTCCATCTACAGATGTCGACGAAGTTGTTCCTGCTGCAAACAATGGGCCCTTGTTAGCGCCCAGACAGCAAAGCGCTGTTATAGTGCAAAAAATAAAAAACACACTCCTTCACAAAAAGAGCAGTTTTCCTCACACAACACTAACGAGTGCTATGTCCCCCCACGGCGGTCAATCACTCGAGTTAATACAACCTCTGTCCATCCGGGCCTCACAATGGCAAGCCATTCCCGGGGTATCAGATTGGGTCATGGGAGTAATAAAACACGGCTATTCCCTTCAGTTCGCACGACGGCCACCACGCTTTCACGGGGTGGTCACCACTTCAGTGCACAACGAGAACGCTCACGTTCTTCGTGCCGAAGTGAAAAATCTGCTGGTGAAGGGAGCTATAGAAATCGTTCCCCCAGCACACCGCGACTCAGGATTTTACAGCCGTTACTTCCTGGTTCCCAAGAAGGATGGTGGGCTGCGCCCCATCCTCGATTTAAGACATCTGAACCGTGCCCTCATGAGACGGCACTTCAGAATGATCACATTGAAACAAATCCTCTCGCAAATACGCTCAGGGGATTGGTTCTTTTCGCTGGATCTGAAAGACGCTTACTTTCACATCCAGATAGCCCCCCATCACAGGCCGTTTTTGAGATTTGCCTTCGAGGGCGTGGCTTACCAATACAAGGTCCTCCCCTTTGGGCTGTCTCTGGCGCCTCGCACGTTCACAAAGTGCATGGATGCGGCTCTCTCCCCTCTCAGGCAGAAGGGCATCCGCATTCTCAATTACCTCGACGACTGGCTAGTTCTAGCTCAGTCAGAGGGGGAGGCATTGGGTTACAGAACTGTGCTCCTCAGCCATCTGGAATGCCTGGGGCTCAGGGTGAACTTTGTCAAGAGCTCACTGTCCCCCAGCCGGCGGATATCGTTTCTGGGAACAGTGTTAGACTCAGTGACGATGAGGGCAACAATGGTGAAGGAGCGCGCTGCGGCTCTACAGCGACTTGCGGCCTCTTTCAAAATAGGTGCTTCTCGACCCCTAAAGACATTCCAGAAGCTGCTGGGTCTTATGGCGGCGGCATCGCCGGTGCTGGAGCTCGGGCTGCTTCGTATGCGCCCCCTCCAATATTGGCTGAAACCACGTGTTCCACCTCATGCATGGCGTCACGGACGCTTGAATATCAAGGTGAGTCAGGACTGTATTTCGGCCCTGACCCCTTGGAGGGACATGCAATGGATGGAACGGGGTGCTCCACTTGGTATGGTTTGCAGAAGGAAAGTGATCTCCACAGACGCGTCCAACAAGGGTTGGGGCGCGCTGTGCGAAGGGAAACCCGCTTTCGGCCAATGGTCGAAAGAGGAGAGCAGGCTCCACATCAACTGCCTCGAGATGATTGCAGTTCAACGAGCCTGCCAGAGCTTCCTGTCAGACCTAAAGAGCCACCACGTGCTGGTCAGATCGGACAGCATGACGGTGGTCTCTTATATAAATCACCAAGGTGGGCTGTCGTCGACGCGTCTCTTCAGACTGACGTCGCGACTGCTGGAATGGACCCAAAACAATTTGGGGTCCCTGAGAGCAGTGCATCTTCCGGGCAAGCTGAACAAGGGCGCGGATATGCTGTCAAGAAGCGGAGTCTCCTCAGAAGAGTGGAGACTCCACCCGCAGACGGTTCAGAAGATATGGGAGGTCTTTGGCAGAGCGGAAATAGACCTCTTTGCCTCAAAAGACAACTCTCATTGCCCAATATATTTTTCCAAGATCAAGGACGCGTTGTCCCAGGACTGGCCCAACCGTCTTCTTTATGCTTTTCCTCCGGTCCCTCTGATTCCCCAAGTAATCAGGCGGGTCAGGGACCAGAGATGCAGGGTTCTGCTTGTAGCCCCATTCTGGGAAAATCAGCACTGGATAGCCGACCTGTCGCAGATGCTGACTGCAGCCCCATGGCCCGTTCCCCTGAGACGGGACCTCCTTTCTCAGGCGGACGGGACGATTTGGCATCCACACCCAGAGAAGTGGTCTCTGCACATTTGGTCGCTCGACGGGAGCCCGCGGGACTCCCTGAGCGTGTGCTAGACACAATTTCACAGGCTAGAGCTCCGTCTACACGACGCCTCTATGCCTCCAAATGGTCTGTGTTCTCCACATGGTGTTCAGACCATGGTGAGAGCCCGACCTCTTGTGACGTATCAGTGATACTGTCATTTTTGCAAGAGCTCTTGGAGAAGGGACGATCCCCCTCCACGCTCAAGGTCTATGTAGCAACTATAGCGGCATCACACGCCCTTATAGCAGGCCAGTCGGTGGGCAGAAACGACTTAGTCGTCCGATTTATGAGAGGTGCCAGACGGCTTCATCCGCCTTGCCCTCCCACCGTCCCTTCTTGGGACCTGCCCACGGTGCTGAGAGCCCTGAAGGGGGCCCCCTTTGAACCGCTACAGTCCATAGGCCTTAAAGCCCTGTCGCTAAAGACCGCTCTGCTATTGGCACTAGCGTCTGTTAAGCGTGTGGGTGATTTGCAAGCACTTTCGATGAGCCCTAATTGCCTAGAATTCGGGCCTAACGACTCGAGGGTCGTCCTGAAACCGAGGCATGGCTATGTGCCAAAGGTGCTCTCCACACCTTTTAGAGCACAAGTGGTCACCCTCTCTGCGTTACAAAACACAGAGGAGGATCCAGGGCTGAATCTACTTTGCCCAGTGAGGGCTCTAAAAGTCTACATAGAGCGTTCTGCACCAATAAGACGATCAGAACAGCTCTTCATATGCTTTGGAAACCGCACCAGAGGGTTACCGGTCTCTAAGCAAAGACTTTCAAGGTGGATTGTGGATGCAATCCAGCTAGCCTACTCTTCTTTGGGCCTGCAAAGCCCAATTGGAGTAAGAGCCCATTCGACGAGAGCAGTGTCTTCGTCTTGGGCATGGTCTAATGGTGTGACTATCGCAGAAATTTGTGAGGCGGCTGGCTGGAGCTCGCCGTCCACATTTGCTAGATTTTACAATCTAGACGTCCCAGAGCTTCATGCTAGGGTACTTTCTGTGTGAAGGTCACCTTCTTGTTCCTCATTTGCATGCTCTTGGCCATTCTTGCCCAAGGCTCAAACTCTACTCGTATGCACTCGGTCCCTTGGCTACTGAGGCGATACGAACACGGGATGATCAGGCTAGGCCAGACGTAACCTCATTGAGCTTATTCTGCCCCTAGTTGCTATTATCATATCTTGGTTTAACAAATCAAGTTTGATTGCGTTGGTCGTCCTCCCTTCTTAGCATGGCGTGATTGAACTGGGTTCCCATATGCGTCTTCGACGCAGTACGAGTGAAGTATTGAAAGGGAACGTACTCGGTTACTAACGTAACCTCGGTTCCCTGAAATACGGGAACGAGTACTGCGTTCCTTGCCATGCTAAAAAGGCTGCACAACTCAGTCGTCGCTTCAGTCGAAGTAACCTGAATTCCTGTGGCGAAGCGGCCAATATATAGCCAGATTCCCCGCCCATATTGGCGGGCTTTGGCGGGCTTCGCTGCCATAGGTTCGTGCAGCACCGCTGCCAAGCCATTGGTTTGTTTTAATAGCACTGCACGATCCAATGGCTGTGCAGTTTCACTGCGTGATTGAATAAGGCTTCAGTTCAGGAGAAAAAGGGGGTTTTTCCCATATGCGTCTTCGACGCAGTACTCGTTCCCGTATTTCAGGGAACCGAGGTTACGTTAGTAACCGAGTACGTTTTATAGTATTAACTAGCTGTATATTAAAACAGAAAGTCTCCATTTAGCCAAGTAAAAATATATATTACACCCCCACTATGGTACTATATATAAGGTGTACCATAAAGGTTTTTCTTTTATGAGATTACTCAACAAAGGACATTTCTAGAGCTTTGGATCAACAGCAGGGCTGAAGATACTGGATGGAAGTTACATTTAGAGGTTAGATGAAGAGATCAAAAGCAAAACAGAAAGAGGAAGAGACAGATGGCGGGGAGGAGGGTAATGGAAGAGCAGATACCCACCCTATGGTGCTTCCAAGTGCCGCCTCGATGGTCCAGACACAGTGCAAGTTGTGCTCATAAGGCGCTGGGTAACCAGGAGACAGAATCCGGCCCATGGGCTCATCTTTAATCGTTCCTCCACACTCGGCTGGGTAAAGAAAGAGATAAACAAAGGCACAATCCTTCAATGACAGCTTACAACTCTGCAGCACAAACAGTACATCTTAAAAAAATACATATATAGAAAAATTTGTCAAAAAGTCAGAGACCAAAAGTTAAAGTGATTTTTTGTACAATTGTATTTAATACAAATGAAAAATAATATTATACGATATGATGTATTACGTTTTTCCGCATTTTACATTCATTAAGGCCTATTTGGTTTTAATTAGATTTTGAAAAATAATTTTTAATGTGGACTACATATATATGAATGAATGCACCAGGTGTCAATTGGTCTGCTTCTGTAAGGGATTCTGCATTGGTATCTAAATCCTTGGAGCGAGGATGGTACACGTTGTGCTGTGCAGTGATGCATCATCAGGTGGCAGGGGCGCCTCTTTCCACTTTAAAAGAATACATTCAGCACTGAGCAGAGTTTTATGAGTGATGAGCAGAATAATATGGCAGTATATCACCTCCAGGATTAAGCCTTCCCTGGGGAGGGAATATTTCCTTTGGCTAATATCGCTGATAGTGTTGGTAATATGTCCTGCCCCAGACATGACTATCCATCTTACACTGGGGCAATGGTGGTGGTGCTGGTGGCGGGCAGCGGGGGTACAAATCACTTGTTTGTCTGGAAGCTGGGGCCAGAGCGTGTGACAGTTCCAGTTTCACGGATCAGGGAGTCATGAGAGTGTAATATCCAACCCATGCCATCCTCATCATCATCCCAGAGGTCAAATGCATGTGCATTTACACAGCATAAACTTATACTGTATATACATCCTCTAGACATGGACTGGATTTAGTTTGCTTATAGAATACAGTGCAAATCCCTCTTCTTAATCATTTAAGCTGCCTTTATTTTATTTTATTTGAGGAGTGGCCTGATAGACTAAGTCTACAGGTGCATCTCAATAAATTAGAATGTCGTGGAAAAGATAATTCAAGTAAAAAGCAAAGTAATTCAACTCAAATTGTGAATTGTGACTTGTGTATTAAATAAATTCAATGCACACAGATTGAAGTAGTTGAAGTCTTTGGTTCTTTTAATTGTGATGATTTTCGCTCACATTTAACAAAAACCCACCAATTCACTATCTCAACAGATTAGAATACTTAAGACCTTTTTCTTTTAAGAAAAAAAAAAAAAAAAAAAAAAAAGTGAATTGTTGGCCTTCTGGAAAGTATGTCCATTGTTTGGTCTCGTTTCTAATCTTCCTCTTGACAATAGCCCATAGATTTACCATGGGGTTCAGGTCTGGTGAGTTTGCTGGCCAGTCAAGCACACTAACACCATGGACATTTAACCAACTTTTGGTGCATCTGGCAGTGTGGGCAGGTGCGACATCCTGCTGGAAAATTAAATCAGCATCTTCAAAAAGCTGGTCAGCAGAAGAAAGCATGAAGTTCTCCAAAATGTATTGGTAAATGGGTGCAGTGACTTTGGTTTAAAAAAAAATAAATAAAAAAAATAGCAGATGACATTGCACCCCAAATCATCACAGACTGTGGAAACTTAACACTGGACTTCAATAAACTTGGGCTATGAGCTTCTCCACCCTTCCTCCAGACCCTAGGACCTTGGTTTCCAAATTAAATACAAAACTTGCTCTCATCTAAAAAACAGGACTTTGGACCACTGGGCAACAGTCCAGTTATTCTTCTCTTTAGCCCAGGTAAGATGCCTCTGATGTTGTCTGTGGTTCAGGAAATTACTTGAAACGTCTGTGTGTGGTGGCTCTTGATGCCCTGACCCCAGCCCCAGTCCATTCCTTGTGAAGTTCACTCAAATTCTTGAATCTATTTTGCTTGACAATCCTCATAAGGCTGCGGTTCTCGTGGTTGGTTGTGCATCTTTTTCTTCCACACTTTTTCTTTCCACTCAACTTTCTGTTAAAATGCTTGGATACAGCACTCTGTGAACAGCCAGCTTCTTTGGCCATAAATGTTTGTGGCTTACCCTCCTTGTGAAGGGTGTCAATGATTGTCTTCTGGACAACTGTCAGATCAGCAGTCTTTCCCATGATTGTGTAGCCTAGTGAACCAAACTGAGAGACCATTTTGAAGGCTCAGGAAAACTTTGCAGGTGTTTTGAGTTGATTAGCTGATTGGTATGTCACCATATTCTAATGTGTTGAGATGAATTGGGGGTATTTTGTTAAATGTGAGCAAAAATCATCACAATTAAAAGAACCATAGACTTAAACTACTTCAGTCAGTGTGCACTGAATTTAATACACGAGTTTCACAATTTGAGTTGAATTACTGAAATGAACTTTTCAAAGATATTCTAATTTATGGATATTCAACTGTATACATCTGAAATATACACTGTTTTACTAACAAATGTTAAACTTTCCATGAACAAAAATGAGTAATCTGTTTTAATAATTTGGCATGACCACACAAAAGATGTTAATTTGAAATCTGAATATTATTGAATAATAATCTGTTTCTTGTTATACATATACATATACATATTTAAAATTACTTTATTTTCTTTACTGTCTACATTATATCTACATTGTCTGATATCATATGCATAATTATTTTATTTTAGACATTGGCATTTCGGTCATGTCCATTTATGTTCAGTGAGGGTTTTACAGTAATTAAAACATACTGCTTTAGGTCAAAGACTCAAGGTCTTAAAATGGCTGATGAAACATCTCTTCACCATGACAAATGACTATAGTTAAGGCAAATTACATTTTACATTAAAATGGTTTTCACTGGCTCTTCTAAATAAAAGTCTGATGTTTGATTGGGTTGTTGGAGCTTTTTGTTTTCTTATGAAAGGACAGATTGGACACTTTAAATGTTTGAAGAAATTAAACAGTTATACAATGATTTTTTTTTACTCTCTGTAGAAAATTTTAAGAATACAAATATCGATCAACAGTAATTTAATACTACATCCCAAGACAGTTCTGAAGTATAGCTATGTAGCTTTAGTTCAATTAAGGCAGTGGAGGGGCACTTCACACATTTGTGCCATACACTTTCCCTCCACACAGCTCTCCTTGAGTCTCAGACAAGCAATGACACAAATTACACGGTGGCCAGCGCTTGTAGTCATGTGTGATATACATGTCACAAAATGCAAGTGTAATGTGTTCAAATGCACACTTCAGCCTCTCAAGCCATTGTCACACATACTGAAAGGTATAATCACAGACATGGAGACAAACTTTTGATCTTTCCTTTTGATAGTGCAGAGGGGATTGTTGAATGCAAAAGAAAAAAAAAAGTGTGAGAAAAGTGAAAAATAATTGGTGTGAAAATCTCACTTTTCTAATCACTATTTTTGTCTTGTTTTCAATGACAAACATTTAAACATTCTAAGATGCATAGATCTAGATATATCTATCTCTCCATCCGTCCATCCATCCGTTGTTGATATTTATATATTGTTTTTATATATAATTTTTTTTTTCTGTTTCTCTCACTCTTTTTTGTGCTTTTTTATCTCATTTTGATGAATGTTCCCATAGTGGACAGTAGAGCCATAAATCACAATAAAACAAACCCATCTTCTTCAACTCCTGAGATGACCTGCTTCGTAAGTCATAAAACTACATTTCTTGCTCTCTCATTCTCTCCAGCTCTCTCTTCCCCTCCCTCTTTTCTCTTATCCTCACCAACTTCTCATTTCTCACTGTCCGCCCTCTGTTTGCTACAGCACTAGTTACTTTCCTGTTGTGGCGGATGAAAAATATTTGTTCATGCCTTTACAGTACCATTTCTCCTCAGTATATGGGCATTTACATTTTGCCTAAAGGTCTCCATAGGCTCAGGTGGAAAGCACCATAATTCAAAATTCAACAGCATTGCAGAACGCCTTGAAAACTGGGTCTGTGACAAACTCACATTGAGGAGAACCCAGGCTGAGTGTAAGGGTGGGTGGTAGAAGACACATACGGATGAAGAAAAAAATCATAAGCACTTCAATTAATATAACTCTCTCTGACTTGGGGGATCATATTCATGAAGCACATTCTCAGAGTGTATCATATAACACCATATGGCAGATTTAGAGTTTGTGATAAAATACAGTAATTAGGATTTCCTGGAATGCCATAAGTTATAGTACTTCAGTGAGGACTTCCTGCATAAGGGCACCCTCCGGCTTCCAGTATGAATGAAACAGACACTGCATGTGTTTATAGTGTCCCATAATGCTTACACAATCAAAACAAAACAACAAATTAAATTAAAAGAAAAATTTAATTAAATAAAAAGTGAGATGTAATGTAAAATGTAAAATAATAATAATAATAATAATAATAATAATAATAATAATAATAATAATAATAATAATAATAATAATAATAATTTAAAAATAGAACTCAATGTAATGTTCTAGCTTTGCTATATTTATCTTTAAAAAAAAATAAAAAAAAATAAAGAAAGTTGTGCAAGTATTCCCCCTAGGTATTGAACATATATTTTGTGTTATCATATCAAAGTTAGAAATCTTGTCCTTAAAGCAACTCCCTAAAGGAGTAAGTGTGAGTGTGAATGAGGCTGAGCATTCAGTAGCATCTTACCAACACACAGTGGGAGTGGGCTGTCCCATGCTCTCCTCTCCCCTCTGAGACATGTCAAAACCTCCGGGCCTTTTAAAGTGTAGCCAGGATCACAGCTATATGACACCGTGCTGCCTGCGAAGTGACCTTTGTCCTCCCGTTTAAATCCGAACTGAGGCACACCTGGGTCCTCGCACTTCACCAACTCAAAACCTGCAGTAAGACGGGGGAAAAAAAGAGTGTGTCCTTCAAAACATCTCCTGTGCTTGGTAGATAGGTATCCATCCATCTATTTATGTGCTCACACACAAACATACTGCGGTGTAATGGCTGCAAGGTGTCAGTGTGCTACTCACTGGTGAAGTGCAGCTCGAAGCCTTTGCTAGTATTGTCACTGTTGCTAATGAACTCCAGCCACATTGTGCTGGACGTGCTGTTTAGAGTGATATCCATCATCTCTGTGCCTGTGAAGATGCCCAGCAGTCTGGCGCTGTTACTGCTACCATCATACACCTGAAACCCACACAAAACAGTCACATACAGTCATCATATACTTTACAAACCAACATAACCCATAAGTAAGAATGCACACTAAGTCACAAAAACCTTAAGCAAGTCGTCCTCCTCCAGGCGGAAATCCCGCGCTCTGAGCTGGATCCCTTTACCGGTTTGGCTTTGGATGGAGTAGATGCACTCATGGTTGTTACCGTAGTAACCAGGGTAGTTGGGAGAGAGTAAAACGCCTTGTTTCCCGGTTACAGATGATCCACATTCAGCTGCAGCCAGGGAGGTAAGAAGTCAGATGACCTCTGACAAACGACATCTCAGATAAATACATGCACACTTATACACTCATGCTGGCAGTCAGGGGATGGTGTGTGTTTGTGAATGAGTGCAAGTCAAGCTCTCTCCCAAATATTGCTCGGATATTGAACCACAACATTCAATTTAAAACTATAGCTACTTTTACCTGTAAGTTAATCATTTTTGTGATATTATGGATTATAACTGATACACCAATTGTTTTAAATGCTAAAAGTAAATTTACGTATCACATCCTGTATACTAATTTTAAGATTTTCTAAAACAGTTTTACTAATTTTGTGTATTTAAAAGATTAATTTTAAGTGAGAGCAAAGGCAATCTAAAAGTAAAAAGGGTTAATAAGCAAGCATTATTAAATACCCTGATAAATAAATAAATAAATAAAATCTCCAATATCAGCCAATAACTGATATATCATGCATCCTGTGTAACAACAAGTTTGCTTAATTAACATTGATTAGAAAAATATTGGCTGTTTTTCTGGATGATGTTTTTGGAATAAATAACTGTCATACCCAACAGATCTTAACTGAAGTAAACCATATGTCATTTATTTAAATACAGGGACATTGACAGAAACATAAATACATAAATAAACATATGTTTACATATAGTTTTCACAAGAGTGGTAAACAAATATGAAGCAAGGATGAGCCAAGATATTGCTGCAGAAATACATAATACCTAATTACTTGATGTCAAAATCATAATGTTATGAAACCACATTCTAAATGTAACATCTAAGCCATTCCAGCACGAATTAAATTGAAGAAGTCTGGTCTCCAAGATGCTGATATCTACCATTACACTAATGCTGATTAAGCATTAGGCTAAATTTAGGGCTGGTGCTGTGGTTTTATTTTCAGATGGTGAGTCATAACCTTTTTCTTCCTGTCTGGTTTTGAGCAGAGCTGCTTTAGTCTTTTACTTTGAGATATAAAGTTTTAGAATGTGTGTGTGTGTGTCTGAGCACATGAGGGGACATTTATTAATTTGCGAACAAAGCAAAATGAAAAGCATGTGACCACCTACCAACACACCTTGGCAGAGGGGAACTCCAAACCCGCCGACGCCCCCCTAGACACACCACCCTCGCAGGCCCCTCGAGACGGTATCCCGGAAAACAGGAAAAGATTAGCGCATCCCCAACCCCGAACTGCAGCCCCTTACGAGTGCTGAAGGGGGGGACGCCGGGATCTTCACAGGGCTCCAGATCGTATTCTGAGGGGAACAGAAGAAGGATTGATCATTTTCAGATTCTTCTGTTATAAATGTCATGTAGTTTAAGCTGCCGTGCAAAGGTCTCTACCTGAGAAAGTGATGTTAAAGCCCTCATAGGACACAGAGAAGTCAGAGAGGAAACGGATCTGAGCAGTGTAGTTGCCAAAAAGTCCAGCACTAAGAGGGGGCGGCAGTGTAGACCCGGTCAATCTCCACAGGGGTTGAGAGAAACTACCATTTTCTGTGACTAAAAGGTGGTCGTGTGGACTCTCCAAGTGAAAAGTGTGAAAGGTAAACTGGACACCTGCGGAGATTGAGAGGAGGAGGAAAACACTGAATATAGATCAACTGTTTATAAGTTCACAAAAGGCTTCAATAACAAAACTGCAGGAAAACGTATTTCAAACCATTAGATTTACCCGGGTTTCTGGGGCAAGTTGTTCAAATGTAATCTGATCAGATTTTGGCCATCGGATTGGATCTGAATTAGATCACAAAATCCAGTTTTTGTTTTGATCTGAATTACATCCTTACTTTGTGTTGTTCAAAATGTTTTAGTAAGATTAGGATACTTTTGACACACAAAAAAATGGATTACTAGAAAGAAAGGTACAAAAGCTGTCACTGAGGGAGTACCTTCTCAAAAGGTACACTTTTGTACCTATTGGGTACTTATACGTACATTTTAGGTACTAATATGTACCTTTAAGGTACAAATATGGACTGTTTAGGTACAAAAGGTGTATGTCGTGAAAATAAAGTGACCTTTTTTTTTTGAGTGTGTGCATTGCAAAACTAGAATGCATAACTTTTTTTTTCTCTCATTTTTCAATTACCATAGCCCCTTTCACACTGCACGTTAGATCCGGAAAATTGCAGAGTCGGCTTCTGTGTGAAACCAAACACGTCCCAGGTCGGGGACCTAGTAACATTGCCGGGTTCAGTCCCGAAACAAGCGCTGTGTGAACAAAAGCCAGAACTAATGCGGTAAAGGGTTTGTCATTTTGATCATGTTATCGCGCAAATTTTATACTGGGTGGTTTGGAGGAAGATCAACGTTCACGACAAAATAAATATGTGCAAACTGTAATGAAGTAGATATCAGTTAGTTCCTCACTTTCAGCACTGAAGCTGAGATCGTTCGTTAGCTTAAGTGAAAGTTATAAAATGCCTAGTGTTTTGACTCGTGTATTACACTTAACATCCTGATGTCACGTCTCTTTACGGGACCTTTACGGGTTGTGTGTGAAAGTAAGCATAGATTCTTGGTAATCACTGGCAATGTGAAAGTGCAAAATCTAGCGACCCGGGAATAATTGCAGGGACACATTACACGTGTATTTTCCAGAATCGCAGTGTGAAAGGGACTTATGTCTCTTTAAGGGCTCCACAGAGATTTGGAAATCTGAAAAGGTCTGTATCTGATTCAGTGTGATCCAATCCAATTTTGATTTGAAAAACAGGCACAAAAGTTAGATGGGTTAGATGGATCATATGGAATTTCGAATTTCCAGATCATTCTGATCCAGATTAAACTTTTTGAACAACTGGCCCCTGTTCCTACAATTTTTTCACAACAGACAAACAACGACACACCATATAAACACTAACAGCGCAAAGTAGAAAAAGTATGTGAATCCCTAGGCTAATGATTTATCCAGAAGTTAGTATCAGCTGTGTTCAATCAATGAGGTGAGATTGAAGATGTTAGTCAAAGCTGCTCTGTACTTTATAAAAAAAGAATTGCTAAATTTTGGAGTTTTCTATTCAAAAGAAGCACTGCCTCGTGTGAACTGCATCTCCAACAAAAGAGGTCTCCGAATGCCAAAGATTAAGGATTGTTGACATGCATAAAGCTAGAAAGGGTTCGAAAAGCATCTCTGAAAGCCTTGATGTTTATCAGTCGATGGCAAGACGAGCTCGGCTTCTCTTTCTAGGAGTGGGCGTCTTGCAAGAAGAATCCTAGAATGTCAGCTAAAGACTTAGAGAAATATCTGGAACACGCTAATGTTTCTGTCAAGGTGATTATGATGCATGAAACGCTAAACAATAACAGTAGAGGAAGATTCACTGCTGCATTTGTCGAGTCCTCACGGGCATGTGGATGCTCCACAGTGGACAGATCAAACTAGAGGGAAAAGACGACTTTGAAATGTAAGTACAGTGGTCCATCATGATTTGAATGTAGTCCTGACCACAACCACATCTGGTATGATTTCATGAGAGAGTGATTCATGCCATAGAGGAATATAATTGAACGGAACCAATTTTGTAAAATGAAATGGTGCAAATTCCTCTTGGCTGCTGTTCAGGTGTGATCTACAACTACAGAAACTATTTGCTTAAGGTTACAGCTGCCAGAAGAAAGTCCACCAGTTATTAAATCCATACTTCTTCCATCCTATATTGTTTGCCATGCATGCCCATGGAAACATTATTGTTTGTTTCATTTAAAAACACTGTCTATTCCTGTCAAAGAAAGCACCAGCTTCAAAAAGGCCTCACCTTTACCATGTGAAGTTTCAATCATCCACGTACAGTTGAGGTTATGGGGGTAGAAGTCAGGAAACCCAGGGGACAGAATAGTGCCGCTGTTCCCCTGAATAAACCCACCACAAAGTGCTAGAGGAAAGAGAAAAAGATAAAGGCTATTTGTCAAAACACTGAGCGCAGTCCTACTGAAACAAACAGGAAGTGCTCTTTTGAAGGACATCAACATATGGAGGCAGACTATTCCTATCATTACCCATGGGGAAAAATCAATAATGACCTTAAATATTCAAAGCCTTGTGGAATAGGAGAAGGGAGCGGAAAGGGTAGCTTCAAACCGTAAAGGCCCTTCCAGTCTGGGAGCGATTACGTCGCTTGAATAAATGACCTATCTCTAATGTGTCCTTTTCCCTGGCGGTAACCATTTTAGTAGGTAAAGAGTGGACCGTACCATCACAGCTGGGCAGGGGGCGACTCCATTGGAAGTTAGGCTCACACTCAAGGGGCTCATGGTCACTGAGAGTGTAACCTGCTTCGCAACTGAACGTCACCAGCGCCCCCACATAGAAGTCGTTGCCGTGCCGCTGACCATTGACTGGGATTCCAGGATCAACGCAATGGTCAGACTGGAGCTGCAAGGCTTGTGAAGAGAAAACATACAAACATTACTGTGGAAAACGGCCAATGATCTTCAGGGCAGAAGTTTATTCTAAATGCATTAGAAACTTAGAAATATATATATATATATATATATATATATATATATATATATATATATATATATATATATATATATATATATATATATATATATATATATATATTCACATATACGTGTGTGTGTGTTTATTTACATATAATGGTAATTTCCTGTTTTTACATTTAGATATCCTTTGGCATCATCTAATGCTCACTTAATGTTTAAAAACATTGATAATTTAATAAAACTGTTAAATGCACTCTTGCAAATCTCAGAATCCATTTTTTTTAAATCCATATATAAAATGATTTTAGTTAAGTTAATACTATTTTCTAGAATGTTCTGCCTATCTGGATTATTCAAAGTTGTATCATTCTTGTAGACGCAAGTAATACCAAGTCTTCGAAAGCACTTTCTGCTTGAGTTGATGTACTCAATAATTTAAGATGAACTGAGATTTATCGAGAAACAACAAGAAAAGGTTACAAACATGAGTCATCCCAGCATAAAAGCCATTCTTTCAGTTCACAAAACTGTGACAGAGTTAATTCTACAGTCTTGTGTGTATGAACGTGTGCACAGTTCCTTGTGTCATGTGTTTGCGCATGACTGAAATCATCTCACAACATAATCACCATCCTATTAGATCATAATTACAGGACCTGATTAAAATCACTGCATATTAAAAGAGCATGTGACTATTTATAATGATGCCTTCATAGCTGCAAGCATTCACAGGTATCTGTGCTATCAGATCCTTGTAATTGCAGCCATGAAATGCATTAGAGAGAAGATAATATCAAGTTTTATCCAGCTAGCATGTTTTGACTAAATTCTAAACATTGTAGGTGACTTTGAATGTGAAGTACACCTATTACATTATTTTTTTTTTTTTAACAATGCAATTAGTGATAGTGATATTTTACCATGTGCATTCTCTATACAAGTAAATACGTAAGCATTTATAAGTAACATAAGTTCTGTGGTAAACATTCTTTGAATTATAGCTTACACATATAGAAATAAATGTTACCAAAGTGACCCTTTTCAGATCAAAACAGTAATAATAAATGCAATAGTAGATCATCATACTCTCATATCGGATGCGGAAGCCAATGTCTGAGTGACTCTTGTCAGTGGTGAAGAGCAGGTACAGGAAGCTGGAGGTGCTGATGAGGAACTGTGGGACCTGTGTACCCTGATAACTGCCAATCAGAGGGGAAGAAGGATAGCGTCCATCTCGTACCTCAAGAACATCGTAGTTAACCTCTGTCCGGAATCTGTGGATCAGAACAGTGCTATGCATCAGCATGGCAGCTTCACCTCAAAGTTAGGCTACATGGATTCATCACAGTCTTGTTCGCTTGTGTTCCTGGAGGATATCACATATTTACAGCTAGAAAAGTGATACTACATCATTCAAACTGAAGACTCTGCAGCAGCAGCCCACTAAAGCCCTGCTGCTCTCTGTATTCTGATAGAGCACATCAACTGTCCCTACAGCCTCACCTTTAAAGAATTTTCCCAACAACAATTGATGGACAAATACAAACATTCGTACTAAACGTGTACACATACAGAGAATGAAGAAACCTCTGGAACCAGTGGAAGAAGAATTCTGAAACCGCATTAGTCTGTCTCATGCCATATGCTAAAATGTATATGGACACCCTTTCTGATTAATGAGTTTGGGTATTTTATGAATGTAATTGAAGACAAATTGTATTGCTATTATATACAATTGCATTCTAGCATGCTTTTGGGAAATGCACCCCTGGACGATGTTTGAAACGTGCCTCAAGATAAATAACTGGCCTGTTAAACTGCGGTTGAATTGTCTTTGTGTTACATTTACATTTAGCAGACACAAAAGCAATGAAATGCAAGTGTTATGACAAGTCTCGGTTAGCCCAACGCACTACACGTAGCAATTTATATATAAAAGCCGTTTCTTGAAGACTTGTAAGTTACTAAGGATAAAAGCATCTGCTAAATAAAATGCAAAATAAATAAATAAATAATAGAGACAAAACAAAATACACATCAAGAACAAAACAAAAACAAAACAAAACAAAAAGAATAAAAACAAGAACACAGAACATAACCAAACAAACAAAATAAAAGCAAAATGGAAACTCTCCAAACAGTTAATTGCATTTGATGTTCTTTTTTCATAAATGTTTAACAATCACATGAGTGTAGATCAAGCCATTCTATACAAACAGAGGTAGGAGATATTTATATTGATTCAGAACAAATCCTTGTAATAGCTTGGGAAATAAACAGCCAGATACTCTTATTTCAAGTCTATAGTGAACATCTGCAATGCGCAATAGTGACCTATTTATGAAATGATGATAACCAACAGAATGAAAGACAGGAGGGGAAAATGAAAATGGGGGGCTTATTAAGAACAACATGACAGTTCAGAAAAGAGAAAGTGAAGTCTTGTACGTACTTGTCAAAGATGATCTTAATAGGATATCCTGGCGGAGCCTCAATGATCCACTCACAATTGAGGGCCTCTTTATAAAGCTCAGGCCAGCCTGGGGACAGAATGATGCCACTAGAAGCCTTCAAGTTTCCACCACATGGGGCTAAAGAACAAGAGAAAATGAAAAGATTATTTTGTTGCCAGATTTTAAGGGCAACTTTTCTGGGGGGTGATTTTTACAGGCTGAATATTAACATTTAATAAGGTAAAATTTTGACCTGCAAAATTGCATAGCATAAAAATATCTGACCAAGAGGGGATCTAAACATCACATACTGAAGTTTTGACTAAATGCAAAGAACAAAATTTATGAACCTGCAGGTATTGCAGTGTTGATGTTACATTTTCAAATGTTGTAACTTGTTCTTTGTGGTGCATTGGATGGCTGCAGCTTTATCCACAACATATTCAATTCCAAATATGTATTCAAATACAAAATGCAAAATCTAAAAACAGAATGTCCTCAATGGCTGAGGTGGATGATCTCATCTTTAAATGTGTACTATAAAAAGGCATTACTCAATAAATGGCATAATATGATTTGTAGTACACAGCAGTGCATTAAAAGAAAAAAAAAAAAAAAAAAAAAGATGTGTTTTTCATTTGGAAGAATCCAGGCAGTTAATACTTCTACAGCACATTTTGAAAGTAAAGATTATGACTTTTTTGTACCACTGACATTTCAGAAAAACCAACATTTTGGTCTCTCTCCGAATGTACTTAATGAAAAACCAGATTGAACAAACTTTCTAAAACTTCAGTAAAGTGCAAACAGAGTTAGAGTATATAATTTTGTCTTTATTACAAGCCGACTTGTGAATTCTGAAATGTGCATATTTATTTAAAAGAGCACTGACCTTCACAACGTGGCACAGCATTGTCCCACACAACATTTCCATCTTTGAGAATGCATGAGATAGTCTGTGATCCATGGGTCTTCATAAACCCCTCCTCACAAAGAAAAGAGATGGAGCTGCCCAGCTGTAGACTCTCACCAAAGCGTTTTCCGTTTACTGGAACTCCGGGGTCGGGACACTCGTTGTGCCGGAAAGCTTCACAGAAAAAAACAAAACAAAACAACAACAAAACAATGAGGCAGGAATAAGAAATATGGAAGAGAACTGCAGGTTAACTTCAACCTAAAAGCCCAAAAAGCTGGACACAGAAACAACAGCACTTTATTTATCATATTAAATCGTTTTTGTTTTTTGTTTTTTTAACCAGTGCCTGTCCGCATTTTGTAAAAAACAAAGAAACAAACAAAATAGTTTTCATGAATGGACAACTTTTACAAAGCCCCATATAAATTAAAGAGGGAGTTCTCAATATGGTCACTGAACTGAAGCCTTCTCGGCTCATCGTTTCAGCCGTACAACTACACTAATTCATTTGAGTTAGAACAAAATATTGATTTATGTGCCTCCCTAAGTTTCGTGCCTCATTGCTACTCAGTACCCATCGACAGGACTTCAGAGAAGATGTATTACCAGCAGACAAAATCTCTCCAGAAAATCTGTTCTATCCGGGTACAGCACATCACTAAAGCCAAGGTCATGGGTTCGATTCCCCGAGAATGCAGGAGAACTGACAAAATGTATCATTGTGGATAAAAGCTTCATCTGTCATAGACACATTCAATGTAAAACTAAAATCTTTAAAGCTCTTATTGCGTTTCCCTTCATGGATTGGACGTGAATTCCTTCTTCGTGATAAACATGTTGTCTCGAAAGGGTCTCAAACGCAACGATTGTGCATGCAATCCATCACCATCATGTGCCAACATGCTCTTCGATGGAGTTTGTCATCTTCTTAATTAACATGAATGATTGGAGCATCCCTCCCACTCCCCCAAAAAACCCACCGCATGGGGAGTCAAACCATTTGGGATCACCTCCCGACAGCTTCAATTAAGTGTGGCTTTATTTAATTATATATGTATTTGGAAATAAATTCTAATTAAATCTGTGGCTCTTGTTGTTCTTCCTCACACGGATACTGAAGCATATATCAACTGCGCTGCCATACGCTATGCCCCGTGAATAGTGATTACTGAAGGATGACTGATATCGAGTGGTGAAATACAGACAATTCTCTCCTGGGGGGAAATAAACATTTTCTTAATCTGTCTCATATAACAAGACAGCTTCTGAGCTTTTTTATTAACTCCTGAAAACTTTCCAAATTTGGCGCATGCCACCACTGACAAAACATCTGAACACTATTGTTATCTATTATACATTGACTTTTTGGTCTCTAACTTCAATGTGACGTTAGACTTAAAAGTATGAGCAGGTTTGCCCGAAATAACTTGCATTAATTATTCATTTTTACCACAGAAAATAAAAAGTCATGAATTTAGAGCTGTCTTCAAAACGTACTGGTGAAAGTGATGTTGAAGCCACGCTCTGTGTACGTGTGATCAGTCAGAAACTCCAGCCTGGCCACGTGGCCGCTGGTAGTGATGGGTGATGGCAGCACATCTCCAGAAAAGGTGCCCAGAATTGGTGATTCTGCCTTTCCGCCGTCTTTAATAGACAGGAAGTCAAACTGTTTCTCCATGCTCAGGTCGTTGAAGGCCAGGTTGATGCGGCTCTCGGGTTTGGCGATTATCAGCCACACGCAGTGCATGTTGTTTCCGTACTCCTGAGGGTAGTTTGGTGATAGCAGGACCCCAGACGGAGTTGTGAAGTTGAAGAAACACGAAACTGAGAAAAGGACAAAGAGATAAAACAAGAAACAGTTAAAGCACAGGAGGCATCGTGCGTCAAACTGTGAGGCAAACTCGAGATTAAAACTGCCACTGAAGCTAAAATCAATTCACAATGCATAGGGAGGTCATTTGTTGTTGCTTAAACAATGCAGCAAGACAAAAGAGGCAAAAAACACAGCTTGGAGGATGTGCACAGTGTGATAGCAGCATCCGTAACTGCAATGTATAAGACCTCGCAGACCCTGACATAAGACATTTTCTGAAATGTTTTTCTGAAATGAAACTGTTTTTGCTCATATAACCTACACTTGTAAAAATAAAGGTGACAGAATTTTTTTTTTCTTTTTTTTTTTTTTTGCAGTGATGCCATTGAAGATCCATTTATGGTTCCTCAATAGTTTTTCTTTTCTTAGTGAGAAGGACATTTTAATGATCTAAAGCACCTTTTGTTCCATTATAAAGAGCGTTTTGTGCAACATAAGTTTCAATGGATGTTAAAGGTTCTTCATGGACCCAAGGATGCCATTAAAGAACATCACGTTTTATTTTTTTATTAGTAGTTTCTCCTAAAGGTGATTTGGGAAATTTGATGTTAACATACTCCCAGAATGATGTGCCAAGACAACCAGAAGCAAGCCATTCGTATGTTAATATCCCCAGAAAAAAGTATAATGACTCTGGCTTTGTGGAAACACTTATCTTTTGAAACGTATCCATTTGTTGAACCTGACACACCTACATTGGCTCAACCAATGGCGTGACTTAATACTGAATAAAAATATTGGGTGCATGACACCCCAGTGTACATGTATACTGTGATCTTGCCTACTGCAGAAGATAATATGACTGAAGATGCTGCAAAGAAAGGGAGATGTTAATCTGCTGGGAATATCCACAGACATTAACTCATTTAAAGGATTTGGGACAAGGCTGAGAGGGCAATAAGCATCACTAAATAGCCATGGGGAGAATGAAAATGAGCTCATGGTGGACTGAAGATGAATCGTTACAGTTCCACCTCATATGAATGACTTTGCTGTCTGAGCTAATAATAATGTCATAAAATAGCAGAAAACAAAGTTGCAAGTCAACTGCAATTCCATTGATGTAATAGGATAGTAGCCATTATAGTGACAAATGACAAGAGTCTGGGCAAAATTGACGTTATGCATGAATCCAAATAACAGAGAAAGAACAATAATATCGAAACAAGTTGGACAAGCTTTAACTGCCATACAAAATTGTATGCTATGACACTTAATTCAAGCAAACGCCTTTTTTTACTTCGCGGTAGCAAACAAGAAAATCAACAACTGAATTTTTACAAACATGTCTCTTTATATTCCTACTTCTCAACTTCAGTATATGACTCTAATACCGTAAATAAAGGAACTAAATTCATTAAATGAACTGTTGCTTTGGCTTTCTCTTGAGTTATATTTAATGATTTAATGGCTCAGACGATGCAAGGAAGTTTCGGTGGGGACATACTGTGCTAAAGACACTGCCATTAAATTCACTTTCTGACGTGTCCAGACAGTAATAATGGTGCGCTATCCTCCCAGGTGTGATCATGTGGGTGTGGAAAGTAATGCATTTTAGGTAAGGTCTGCCACTTACACACACAGCTTGGCTTCTTGGCTGACCACTGATTATTTTTCTGGCAGGAAATGTTCTTTTTTCCTACCAGCTCAAAGGCTGGAAGGCACTCAAAATATAGCTTGTCTCCATGTCGGAAGCCTGTGCCTTCCCTCTTGCCATAGGCTGGGATCCCTGGGTCTCCGCATCCACCCTGGTCAATTTCTGAAATATAAAAATAAGCGTGAGACATACCTTACATACCTTGGGACAGGGTCCATTTTGCCATTTATTTCCATCAAGGTTTTATAAAAGAACAGAAAAGTCAAATGTAATGTCAGTATTTCTGTACCCCAGGCTAACCATTTATTAAATTAGATTAAATTATTTAATCACTCACTACATTACTCTCTTGTTTTTATTTCTCTTGCTATGATAAAGGTTGTAATAAGCATAGAAATGCATAGCACACAAATGTGTGTTAAAAAAAATAAATTAAAAAAATTCATTCTTTTCAGCATTTAACTTGTAACTACTGCATTTTTATAATAGTCATTTGATGGCAAAGCAAAATTTTCAGTAAGCTGTTTTCATCAATGATAAAAACAGTTGAGCTGATTAATATTTTTGGAAACAGTGATAAATATGGTCTGTCACCATAAATGCTGGAATCAAAATATATTTCCATTATCACGCACACCTACAGCATATATACAACTCCTTTGCATCTTTCTTAGTCACTCCATCTGACAAAAAAGCATATTCATGCAAGCTACCTCCATTGCTGCCCCAATGGCATCTGTGAATGTCTTTTTTCACTCTGTTCCTTTATACCATTACCTGTCTCAACATGTCAGGGCTAATTTAGAATCACAAGGCCAAAATAGCAAAATAAAGAGGCCACCACTGAAAGAGAAACAGAAAGAGAGCGTGCTAAAGGGAACAATGGAGTATGATACCTGGACAGACATTTCACATTTTCTGTTCTGATTATGGAAACATATACAAAGTCCTGTCATGAAACTCTAGATGGCACAAGCCGAGCGTTTCTAACTCTAACTGATATAATCACATCATTGTTCACATGGCAAGTGGTTCTAGTTGCATCAGCAGCCAATGAGCTCGCTGCTTAACATTTAAATACCTGGCTAGTGCTTGCTGTTGAAGCTGCAGCGTGTTTCAGAAACCCTCCACCTTCCCCAGCTCCACCTGTATAGATCTGCTACGGTGCATTTTCATGTATGCTATATATGCCGGGTTACGCTAAACACATATATATTATAAAAAAAAATAATAATGATTATATATGTAATTATATATATTATAAATAATATATGATATGCTACACACAAATATTTGATTTAAAAAGGTTTGACTACATGATTCCTAGGTCGCTTTAACAGAGCAGATGATGCATGAACATTCAGATGTGCCTTGATGCCTTCCAACCTCCACATACTGCCAGAGAAGCCAACATTTTTCCTGTTCTGGACAGATGACAGGTCTCTACCTGGACTGAATCTCTATCGTTTATCTTGGGATTTAAACCCTGAGTTTACTTCTGACCATATCAGTCAGTTAAGGCAAGAGGATTGTGAGAGAAAGTGTCTCCTGAGCTGATAAATGTTACGCAGCAAGTCATCCCTGTGGGAGTGTTTGTATGCGTGATTCCTTAAGTGTCCCAGCTAACACTTTGTTACAGCTGTCTTCTGCTTGGTGACAAACAAACTGTCTCTGAGAGCTGACATGTGCACTTTTATAAGGGGCTGCATTTGTTATTTACCCATTTCAAAATTCCTATGATTTATTCATGTCACTTAAGATTTTTTTTTTTCTCTGAGAACACAGATGGAAGTCATTGACTTCCTAATGAAGGATTACTAATAACGCAGGAAGGCACGAGTGCAAATAAATACATTCATCTTTACCCATCATACAAGTTAAGAATGATTTTTTCCCCCATCATGCACCTGGGGTCGGCAATAGGCTACGTTCCCTCTGTATTCAGCCATATCTCAGTGTGTATAACAATTTATATCCAGAAACACAAGCTGTGAAATAGATCTGCATATGCGCGTATAAAATATTAAGCAGCACAACTGTTTTCTACGTTGTTATTAATGTTTCTTGAGCACCAAATCAGCCAATTAAAATTATTCTGAGGGATCATGTGATAGATCAAATTAGTTTTAAATACAGTCAAACACACACCCACACCCACATATATACATATATACATATATATATATATATATATTTTTTTTTTTTAATTTACCAATTGCAATATTTCTAAATATATCTGTTTTTACTGACAACAGTAAAATATTATGAAAACATTGACATGAACAGTTCCCTCAGCACACCACCATTCAACTTCTCTTTAAAACTCCATTTATGAGTTATAAAAATGCAGAAGACGTGTAGGAAAACAAAAAATGAGTGAGAAAATAAGAATCTTAAAGTTACATTTTAAACGTGAACCCTCTAGTGTAGAGCAGAAGAGGATATGCCCCTGGCATGCCTGCTGTCTGTGTGTCATTTTTTATTTTATTTGTCTTTATGGCTGAGATCAGATCGTAAAAAAAAAAAAAAAAAAATATATATATATATATATATATATATATATATATATATATATATATATATATATATATATATATATATATATATATATATATATATATATATATATGTCTATATATCTATATCTATATCTATATATAGCTATATATATATAGCTATATATATATATATATATATATATATATATATATATATATATATATATATATATATATATATATATATATATATATATATATAATAACAGAGTGTTTGTCATCAGTTATGATGGCCCTTAATGGAGCGTCAAAGATGCTTGGATGTCCATTAGCCTCAGAGCAATGTAACATGCTGACATGTGGTATGATTGACCAGCAAACCTTGACGTCATCTAACTTCTTTGCAGACAGTTGCCTTGAAGATAAGGCAAGTGTCCCTGCTATTATAAGCATTTTGGACCAGAATATATGTACATATAGTTTATAAAAACCGTTTGGTGGATTTTCTCAGCAAATATTTATATAAGTGATTTGTTTTTATTAAATTAATTGCTACATATGTATGGATCTAGATTAAAACTATCATTGTCTGCATTGACTTTCTGAACAATTATGCTTCAGAACTGAAAATCTGAGATGCAGTAATTTAGGGCTGGATCTTGTCCTGCAGCAGGGAGGCAGAGCTTCAAAGAGAATCCTCAACTTAATTGTCTCTCATTGTTTTAATCATGTTGGGGGGTGCGTATGAACACCGCTCCACTTTCATCTTATGTTTCTGCACTGGATAAAATGCATGAAGAAACTCAGGGAGGCTTATTTTGTATCTGACAGCAAATATTTGGTTTGTAATTCATGAAATGTGCCAAAGTCCCCCGTGTGCGCTGCAATTCTGAAAGAGGGCCAGGATGAAACCTCTGGTATTTCTCGTTTCCAATCAGACACAGACCCTGCAAACTGAAAATTAGTAGCTGCTCTTGCATGATATACTTCCCGTCCCATGGCCCTCATTCCAGCAAGGTTAAACGATCACAGGCTGCCTTGATGACCCTCGCCACATGTGCTAAAGGTATAATGGTGAGGCAAGAAATAGAGAGTGAACAGGAAATAAAAAAGAACAGACTGTTCCTGTATTCTCAGTAGATACCCAGAGAGTGCAGCAAATAGCAGGAAGCAACACAAAGATTTAGAAATTTGCTCAAAGGAAATTATAAGGTGTGACTTTACAAGATTTGACCAGCTATGTATATAACTTCAATGTTGACAACTGTCGATGACCTCATTAAAAAATGTCTGCTTTACCCCCCAAAATTACATGCAATCAAAAACAAATTAAACAAAGAATCCCAAAGAAGCCCACCCATCTGATTCATATGAGACATAAGTGGTTATGGTGATACAGGAAAAAAAAGGAGAAAAGAACAATGCAATTTATTTGATTACAGTGAAAGATCATCACTGCAGTGACAACCATGGTAAGAGTCTTCAACTGAGAATACTCTGTTTACATGATAATTACAAAATGTATAATTACAGTCCTCCAAAGCTATTTCAGAGTTTTGTACTGTAGGTGATCTTCACATGTTTTTAATTAGAAATGTCTTTCAGTTTTTTCCCCCCTTTTCTTTTAATTGCATTATAATAAATAGTATGAGATCATATTAAAATAATATTTTATCACATTTTTTTTTTTTGTAATGAAATGAAATATTTACATAGCAAACATTGCTGTATGACACACATAAAGTACAATTCAAAGATATTTTAATGAATTATTATTAGTAATAACAGTATTAGTAATAGAATACTAGTTACCAAATGTTAGCCACTGACAATTATTTTTATTTTTATTTTATTATTTTTGAGGGGGCACAAGCTTCACATGTGACACACAGTAGTAGGCTTATTATTCATTTAAATTCTCCCTTTTTATTCAAAATTATTCCCAATCATGTTAACATAGGCGTTTCATGAAATAACTTGGTTCTCCAATATATGTAGTAAATGCATTTTGCACCTTTTATAGATCATGTTATTTGATTTATAACAAGCAATGGATAGCCTAATGTTAATGAATTAAAAGAGTGATGAATGTAATGTGACATACAGCCAAGTATGGTGACCAATACTCAGAACCCGTGCTCTGCATTTAACCCATCCAAAGTGCACACACACAGCAGTGAACACACACACACACACACACACACACACACACACACACACCATGAACACACACCCGGCGCAGTGGGCAGCCATTCATGCTGCGGCACCTGGGCAGCAGTTGGGGGTACAGTCCCTTGCTCAAGGGCACCTCAGTCATGGTATTGCCGGCACGAGACTCAAACCCACAACCCTAGGGTTAGGAGGCAAACTCTCTAACCTCTAGCCCACGACTTCCCCGACTTCTATGTATAAATCTCATCTTTAAACTTGCAGATTTTCCAGCAACTTTCATTGTACAGAAAGAGAACAAAGAATATTTACATTATCAAACTTATGAAACTACATATCAATAGCACAATTTCTGTTTGTATTTGGCGTGCTACACAGAAATTTACTTTGGCATGCACATGACACACATGTGTTTGATTTGCATATAATACGTAGTTTTCACATGCATATGCAATTTGTTGGCTTACATATAATAAGCACCTACCCGACATCCCAATCCTACCCACTGTGTATCATATGCACACC
This sequence comes from Carassius auratus, assembly GCF_003368295.1. NCBI lineage: Eukaryota > Metazoa > Chordata > Actinopteri > Cypriniformes > Cyprinidae > Carassius > Carassius auratus. Next base: position 11,254,773 of record NC_039261.1, on the reverse strand, counting down.
AAAGTCAATTTCTATGTATAAATAGTACACAAAATAGAAACAAATTTGTCCAATTGATATGCACTTTCTTGAGATCGGATTACGAATTACTTAGTTACTTCTGCACTTTGTTTCTCACGAGAGAATCTACCAGAGATCAGATTTCAGCGATGACTTATCTGAACACCTAGCCATTGATTTCATAGGCTCAACAGAATTGTGTGTGATTGGGTATACTGTGCAGCGCTGAAAAAAATGCATCTGTCTCTGGCTCAGTGCCAGCCAGCAAACGCAGATTTGAATTTAGCAGCTGATGTGTTGGAATTTATTTAAAAAAAAAATTGCCTTTTGAGACATGCATTCAAAATCAGCTAAAAATAAATCTGAGGGGACACCTCTGATGGCTATCGTAAGCTGTTTGGTTACCAATTCTCTTCAAAATATCATTTGTGTGTGTGTGTGTGTGTGTGTGTGTGTGTGTGTGTGTCAAAAAGAAGGAAGAAATTCATTTGCAACAACTAGAGGGTGACAAAAGATGACACTTTTCATGTTGAGTAAACCATGTTTAAGGTAATACTTTTCCCAAAAATGTCATCATTTTCTCACCCTCATGATGTTCCAAACCTGTGTACATTTCTTTCTTTTGTTGAACACAAAGGAAGAACCAGCAGAACATCTGTTGGTCCCCACTGACTTCCACATTAGGGAAAGAAATACTATGGAAGTAAACAGGGGCCACCAACTGTTTGATTACCAGCATTCTTCAATAATCTTCTTTGATGTTCAACATAAGAAAGAAATTCATACAGGTTTGGAACAACATGAGGGTGAGTAAATAACGACAACATTTTCATTTTTGGGGTGAACTATTTCTTTGAGATTACTCTGAAACCAAATGCAAAGGGTTTCCCTCAACTTACCTTCGTAAGAAACCTTGAAGCCCAGGGAACCACTCGTGTCATCCGTTTTAAAATTGAGCCACATCTGATGGCTGGTACTGACCACCAGATCCGGAGTCGTAGTTCCAGACAACCTTAAAAACAAAATAAAACAGACAAACATTACAAAAAGTGATTCTTCACTTTCAATATGTATGCCATCATTTGTCACCTCTGAGGGGAACCCTGGGAGTTCCCCGATTCCCCTGGCACTAGCCTTAGGGGACCTGCGGAACTGGTCCACAAGGGCTTATGAGACCTGCTAATTAAGCACATTAGGCCATCAGGGGACTCAGAGTAACCAGAGAGAAAGCGCCCAGGGACAACAGGCCATTCTAAAGGAACACAAGCACTTGTACACCTCTGCCAGAGAGCGCACATAAAACAGCATCGATAAAACTTTATGGAGATCATAAATTTCAGCACAATTAATAACGACACACTCAGCAACGTTTCCGGAGCATCTGGTGCGCAAATCTGCGTTATGGGGCATCAACGTGTGACGCGCTTTTTGAAGCAGGAGTGTTCTTGGTCTAACATTGAGACTCATAGTGATTGACAATAAAGCTTGGGGTATTTCTTCCATACACTTCTGCTCAGAGGGGTGATGAAATGAGATGAAATAGAGGGGGGGGGGTAAAAGAAGGAACAGCAGTGGAGGAGTGAACGAAGGGGCTGAAGAAAGAGAGGACGTTGGAGATGAAAGAAGATGGGGGACGAGGTTAATGCACACAGAGAGGAGAGTTTAAGAGTGGGAGACACATCCTGGGAGGAGTCGGAGAGAGGACAGAGAAGAAAGCAAACGAGGAACAAAAGTGCTCACACATGAAAGACTGTCCGCTGATCACCAATTACAGCTCCGTCTCCCACAGTCAGAGTATCGTAACCTCGCTCCAAGTCAAACTCCTCGAAAATCAGCTTGATCACCTACACACAGAAAAGAATCAGAGTCAGCTTTCTAAACTTGGTTAGAAAAATAGCACAGAATTACAAGTTTTCTTTAGTTTTTTTGTTTAGTTTTTCTTCAAAAAAGCTTTTGGTTCATCATATCCCCCCTTGGTTTGAAAGGCCATGAATAAATAAATAAATAAACAAATAAACAGCAAATGTAGTTTTCTTGCGGATGAGCAACCTAATTATAACACCAGGCTTTTCATAATACATTTGAAATCAGTAATTTCCAGATTGCACACACGAGCTAACAGAGGAGAAAAGACGCTTTCTGCAGAAAACAAAGAAAGAATTGATGCATTTGATTTAGGAGAATGAAGAGTCAAAGGTGCATGTTTCTCATTCTCCTCCAAGATGAAAATAAGACTGCGGAATTGTTGTATAAAACAGGAGAAAAGAAAGAGTCGTGGAGAAATTAACAATTAAATATGAGGGTTTATTGGTGGTAAACAGTAAAAAGAAACACTGTGAAAAAAGTATGAATCAAAAAAAGCAAAAAAAGTGCGGTCTGTTGTCACTTTTCAAATTGGCTGCCACATTTCCACCAAATTCTTAATGTTTTGGAGTGCTTGGAGACCAATTCCTAATGAAAAAGCTTATATAAATGCAAATGGTATTCTTTCCTATGGTAAACATGTTCCGCAACAGAGTGCAAGAGGTGGAGTGGAGCTGTTCTAGGTCACACCAGCAGTGAACAAGATTTCCTCCTCTTTTACCTCCTCTGAACCTTTCTTTTCTCAATCCTCCCCCTCAACAGAGGGCGTGCTGCCCACCTCGGGTGAATCCTGTGCGGTATGTATGATGGTGAGTGACAGCGCAGTGGGCTCATTGAGTGATTATGATGCACAGGCTGATCCCAGCGAGTCAATACTCTGAGGCAGAGCATGAAACGTGACCATCATGCCACAATAAAACCGGATTCGATATTGTTTAGTCATCAAATGATTGCATAGAGGATGAAGATCAGCCTGTTAAATAGCAAACTCTGCATAATTATCATCATGTGATCATATTCTATTACATTACATACAGCTGCCTGTGATTGAGGATTTGGATGTTTATTTTTGTCGCAAATCAAAAGCAAATATTCTACATGACAGGTAAAATGAAATTTATGTGTGAACACGCTAAAGTATTAAGACAAATGTGTGTGATACATGTTGATCATTTGAGATTTATAAAAGCAGGTGTATTATTTGGCTAAATATTACACATGAAACATTAAAAACAGCATTTTTGTCTTTAAACGTGGAATAAAAAAAATACATTGCAAATATTTGCACATTTGTAAAATATTGTAAATATAACTATTACCAACACTATTACAATGTAGAATTGTTCCGTCACTACTTAATTAATAATAATAATCCTTTCTTTCACTCATTCTAACAAGTTTTTTTTTTTATACACCCCAACTCTCATCTATAACTAAGTAAAAAAAATATAAAAAAAATCAATATTTTTCTTGTGTTATTTTAACAGTTTCGATATCCCAGTGACCACAGAAAGCTGAGCCGATTAGCTGAAAAAAAAATAATACATAAAATAAAATATAAACAAATTAAATAAATAAATAAATAAATACAACCACTCAGACTGTTAGAGAGAGAAATACTGTCAGGCCAAATAACATCATAGCATATATAAATGAATTAATAAATAGGAATAAATCACTCCTGAGGCTCTCAGATAAAGACACTGTGACTACTGTTTCGCTGCTGAGAGCGATAATGCTCAAAGACTACATAGCAGGGAGCGGGACTTGTTGGAGGAACCAGGCTTTTTGTCAAAATGGAAGTCCCTGCAGAAGTGGAGTAGCAGATAATACCAGTCCACTGAATGACAATAGCGGACAGAACAAAAGAAGGACTGATAATTAAAAAAAAAGAAGAGGACAACAAATGCAATCAGCCATGTCTTCTCATGAACAACTCATTCTCTATTATAATGCCTTCTGGGGATCCTCCTTTCTTAGGCAGAAACGCAGAGTCTAGACTCTGAGCTAATGTTTGTCTGTGAGCGGGGGATTCAGCCCGGTGCGGTTCCACACGCTGCCTTCCCTGCAGAGCTCTATCTGTTTCTCTCGTTTATTAGTTCCAAATTCAGCCGTTTTCCAGCACCCGTCATTAGGCACCACAGTTGACATAAATAGCATGGACATCTTTGAGGAGCAAGAGCATCTTTAAGTGTAGCTCCAGGGCATCTGGTACTGAGGCATTACAGACTCGGCTCCGTCTCAACTTCAGTATGTTACTTGGTCTAGTTGATTAAACATATCACACTGCTATCCAAATGTCATTACATTTCCCTTGCACTTAATATAAGCGCTTCATTTGATTAAATTCATCCACCAAATGTCAACGTATTTATTGTGTTAATGGCATTTTAGGATGCAAATACATTTTTTTTTTTTTTTTTTTTTTTTCATGTTTGGAATAAAATGACGGCCAGTGGTTTAAACTAAATTATGCTATGGTATGTGTATAATTATACATAATTTACAATGTACGTATCTCTCAGTCACTAAGTCACATGAAAAGTCTGGTATGTGTACGATTATTATTATTATGATTTTATTATTATTATTATTGACAGAGATTAATATTATATTTTAGTCAGAGATGCATTAAATTGATCAAAAGTAACAGTAAAGGTATATATAATGTTGCAAAAGAACTGGACATTAAGCTTGAACGGATGTTTCTCTTCACTCTTTGTGAAGTTAAAATAATTTATGACCAACTGTAATAATATTTCACAATATTACTGTTTTAACTGTATTTTGAATCAAATAAATGCCTTCTTGGTGTGCATAAGAGACTTCTTTTGAAAACAAAAATCTTACAGGCCTAAACTTTCGAAGAATAGTACATTAGTACATAATTTCAACACCAATTTAAACTTTTTACACACACACACACACACACATACATATTATAAGGTTTCCCATTCATTCCTATATTTCCTTTAGACCATTAGATATTTAACTAATCTTTAACTTACTCCCGAGAAGTTAAACATGACTAAAGTTTTTGGCAAGAAGGTTTGGTGTCTGTAATCCCAGCAGTTCTCCTTAAACATTCCTTATGCATCGAGAAATGCTTAATGATGTCAAACTCTAGCTAACTGTGATGTGAAAGGCTTTAACAGCTGCCGGGATCCCTCCACACAGTCTTTGGCTCAGGCGGCAAACCAGCTGCAGCGAAATCAAAAGCTCATTGTCAGGTACATTTCATATGGACCCCGGTTCTGCCTCGGCCTCGCAGCTAGCCTCACGTCTTTTCTGGGGTACTATTGTGTCAGAACGAAAACAGAATTTCATTACGGTTGTAAAGAGCAAATACAGCAACGTTCCATCTTCATCTGTGCCCCGCTCTCCAGCTGTGACAGTGTGAAGCAGAACTGTTCTTTACGCACAGGATGAAATAGCGCATTGGGCGGCAGAGAAAGAGCAGGGGGCACTGAGAGAGCCGCTCTCCCCTGTTCCATTTGCCCTCCATCCCTCGCTCTCCTTCTCTCCCAACTGAGTCATGGTGATGAGGGGAGAGATTTGTAAAGCCATTTATTTGAAACTAGATAACGAAAATCTGGCAAGCGAGTAAGAATATGGCCTTGAACTCGACGCCAAAGTCATGACACAGACAGCACCAGTTTTTGTCTCTGCTGTGGTATAGCTGCTGGAATGTAGTTTTAGTTATCTTCCATTCTCCTATAATATAACCGTCAGTGGTTCATTTATTTTTATGAGTGTGTAGATATCTGGATATTGAACATCATCGCTCAATATCTGTGTATCCTTTCCCCTGCAATTATTAGCAGGTCCACATGGAAAATGTGCCCACAGAAAACTCTTCAAATTTCCTTAGGAAAATATTCAAATTTACCCGTTTATTTGTTTGTTTAATAGTTTGGTTAATTTGAAAATGCCTTTAGTTTCCAATAAGATTAGCTCTATGTTGTGCACTAATTTCAAAAATTTGGGATGAGCAAGATAAGATATGTAAATTTATTTTTATCACTTTATTTAGAAAAGACACACTCCATTGTATAAAAGTGACAGTTAAAAACAAAAACATGTTTACTGAGCATCAAATCAGAGTTTAAATCAGATTGTACCCTTAAATCAGAACAGAAAACGTGAAAAAAAAAAAACAGTCTATGGGTTTTGCCTGGGCCTAATTATTATTTCCCTTCAAATGTCATTCTCTAATACTCAAGTGTGAAGCAATGCATGCTTCCGCAGTGTGCAGAGATCACATGAATACACTAGGCATGTTTCTTGGAAGCACTTACCTTGGAGGGATCTGAAGCTGTGATGATCCAGGTGCAGTTAGAGTTGTTGTCATACTGTACTGGGAAGTTTGGGGAGGTGATGATGCCGCTCGGGCCACGGAGCTGACCGCCACACATAGGAGCTGAAAGAAGAGAGACAAATCATGCAGTCCCGACTCTTCAAGGAGTGAAACATCTCATCTCTAATAGATTTGATGCTTTTAAGAGGACAAAAAATAAATAGAGTTAAAGACCACCACAGCACCAAATATTACAGTTCTCTGAACAACCGAATAGAAATAAATGTTATTGCACTATATTGAAAGTCACCGATACTTCAAACATGGATGGGGGGCAGCTACAAAAACAAACAGATACAAAATAATATGTAGCAATGTTAAATACTTAAAATAATTGTTTGCAAATTTACAGAATGAATTAAGAATCAACTACAAGACTACAAGGTGGTTTTAAACTGATTTTCAACTCCATCTATTGAAATTACAGAACATGACATAATTTTAAATATATTTTATAAAATAAAATATTTAATATTAAGTTAAGTAAAGTTAGGTTAAGGGATTTAGTTCAGCTCCAGGAAAAGTTTTAGTTTTAGTTTATTTTAATCACTAAACCTAAAACGAAAAGCAAGAGGACCACAAACACTGCTCAGTTCAACAGATAAACTCACAAGAACTATTTTTCTAGATATCACTCACACTATACCCTATCCATACCACTTCCAAAGGTTGTGATTGGCTTGTGGGCCTACAGACGGAATCTTAAATTATTAAAAAAACACACGTATACAGGCTTATCCTTCGGCTGCAGTCAATATTTCACACTTGATTATTGTTACCTATCTCGGGTTGTTGGTTTTGACTGGAGCGACGTGTGACCTGAATGTTCAATGACCTTACCGATGACTTGTTGAGTGCTTGACTTTTCTGTGACTTTTCCGTGAGTTAAAGCGACAGTCTCGTGGCCTCCAGGAGGACTTGAAATACCACCTCGAATGAAAGCACTCGATGTCTAATGAGAAGGGAGGGCACAGCCAGCGTGTTTGCACTAAATGAATGTTTCTGCAGGTCTGGGACCAGCTGGAGCTTTTAATGAGCTATGTCTGAGGTGAGCTCCTCAGGGCCTCCCCTGCCACACACACACACTCGCAAAGTTTCCTCAAACACTTTAAGGTGGGCTGACATTAAAGAACAAAAGTCTTTGGAAAGTTAATTAACATCAGGGCCGGCTGACCCTGATTTTCACCTTCAAAACATAATGTGTTGTCTGCAGCTTTCTGCTTTAAAGGTTTAGGCTTTTAATTACAGAATCATTGATAGCATTTTTGTAAATCATCATACATATCGGGCTGAAAGAAATTCTCAATGAGGGAACTTCTGGGATCATCCTAACTAATATTTTGGGCATGTATAATTATAATATGAGGATATAAAAATACCAACAAATAAAATAAAAACAATTCATAATTAGAAAAAGATCCTGTTTTGTTGTAATTTGGGTTTCACACAGAAACCTACCTACAACGCTCTAGAAATTCTAGAATTCTAACTATTAACTAGCTGCTTATTAGCATGCCTATTATTAATATACTGGCTGTTTGTTATTATTTACATATTTTGCATTACCATATTCTATATTCCTTAATCTTACCCAATACCTAAACTTAACAACTACTTTACTAACTATTAGTAAGCAGTAATTATGATTTGATTGAGGCTAATTTTGTAGTTAATAGTTATTTAAAATGGACCTTAAAATGAAGTGTGACCAATTTAGATAACATTGATATCATTAGATAACATTGTAAAAAAAGTCCTTATTTGGTTGCCACACACAATTTTCTGCAACGTTATGGAAATGTAAATTTTTGGTAAAAAACGGACCAAATTCTAAAAACAAAAACAAAAATAAAATTAACTGAATCATTCCGTTTAAGCTCACATTTAGTCGTCACACATAAGCTTACCTGCAAAGTTCTTGTTTTGTTAGCAAATAAAATCAAATGAAATAAAACACAATAAAATACAAAAAAATAAAATAAAAACTAAATCAAATAAAGTGCAAGTTCTTTTTAGGTCGACACCTACACTTAACTGCAACATTCTGTAAATTTATAGTTATTGTCTATAAAATAAAACAAAATGACGATTAACTCACATTTCAAGGTATTATTAGACTGTCACACCCACACAACATCTGGCGTTCTGGAAATGTTAGTTAATGGTTTTATATATACATATATATATATATATATATATATATATATATATATATATATATATATATATATATATATATATATATATATATACACACACACACACACACACACACACATTAACATTCTGTAAGTTGTTATTAGGCTATCATATAAGATAACCTCCCTGCAATGTTTTGGAAATGTTAGTTTAGGGTTCTAAAATTAAACACACAAAATGAACATTCTGTGAGCTGGTCTCAAGGAACTTTGTACCAAGATAATGTTGAAGGGACTGCAGGGATTATAACTCAAAATCAATAATAAACCAACATACTCTTCAATATAATAATCAGGCTATTAGAATATAGTACAGTGTTATGAGAGGGGGTCAGCTGTGAAACAGTCCAAGTGCATTTAAGTTGAAAGGACAGTGTTGCAATAAAATAATTGTTTCAAGTTTACCTAATCCAGGCTGAATTTGACCAAATTAGATTCAGGGTAACAGTTCCAAGAACCTGGATTTCCCAATGCACACTTCAAGTGTCAGCAAAAGCCTGTGATATACTGAATGACATACTGGGGAGTTAAAAAAAATAAAAAATAAATAAAAATTAAAATAAAATTAAAATAGACAGGGAAGAGTTACTTCAAGCCACTGGACCAACAAGCAGCATTAAATGCCCGTTAAGACTTCAATATTCAACAAACAAAACTCATTCCTCATGATATATTATGTATTTCAGGTTCTATTCAGGACTGAAGATTGATTTGACTTCCAAAAAAGACACAAATGTATTTTATAGATTTCTTGTGTAAGTCACAGATCCTTTAAAATACTGCAAATCACAGAAACAACATTTCTACACAGAGAGAGAGAGAAAACCTCAACGACACGCTATTATTATTGGACTTTTTATGTTAGTATTTATGTATTTAGCGGCAATGATTTATGAGCGCCATTACTAATTATTCTTCTGATTCAGATTTTCCTGGAGCATGCAATGAAAATGGACCAGTTCTAAGTAATGGCCTGGCATTTTGTTTGTTAAATCAATGAAACAACACAAATAATCATTCTCTACATTAGTAGTGAAAAGGAGCAAGTGATGAAGAAACAGGTTCTGGGGAGCAATAGTTAAATATCAAAGCTTTTCACACGAGTAATGGGGCTGATAAGGGAACTTGGTCCACCTGGTGATTCCGACAGTTTCCCAATTCCAGGTTCATTTTCCCTCTTTCCACAAGCCCACAGTGATGTGCCAAAAACTGATCGTTAAATAATCAAAAACAAAGGCAACTGGTGCAATCCATCACAAAGCTGTCCAACTAACTTTCTCCTGAAGATTGTTAAGCCTGAGGGGTCCATGGTGGCAAAGACCACTGGTGGTGTTAGAGACGGGATATGTAACTCTAATGAAAGACTAATAGTTCAAAGAAATGAATCGATATGAAGTAGAAGTGAGCAGGTAAAGCTAACACTTTATGTGTGTGAGCCTGCTGATGTGGAGCTAGAGTAAGAGAAGCTGTGTTCTGTAGGACAGTCTCAATGCTCCACATAATATATCAAAACAAAGTTTATTACTCAAATGACATCTCAAAAAACTCTCTATGATAACATGTAAATGATAAGATGTAAATGCATACTAACAAAATGCAAAGGGATTATTATTATTTCTCAAGTTCTCATGATCAAGAAAATCAATCAATCTTTTTTTTTCAATAGCTTTAAATATTTTTTAGATTTAAAATAACTATTTTCTATTGTAATTTAATTTAATATGCAATTAATTCCTGTGATTGTAAAGCTGAATTTTCAGTATCATTTATCCAGATCATTAGAATAGAAATCTTTGAATATGCTGATTCACGGCTTAAGAAATATTTCATATTGTTATCAATGATGAAAACAGCTTCTTCAAGTATGCGAGGAAGCCATGGTACATTTTTTCAGGATTCTTTGAAGAATAGAAAGTACAAAAGAACAGCATTTTATAATTTAAAATGAGAAACCTTTTAATAAATGAGAAACCTTTATTTATTTCCAAAACAAAGAATGAATTAAAAAAAGAATCTTACTGAGAACACTTTTTTTATGTATGCAATAAATTATAACTATTTAATATTAAATGATCAATAATACTAATACTACTACTAATAATAACAATAATAATCAATTATATTAAAAAAATACAACTAAATATAACTATATAACATATATATATATATATATATATATATATATATATATATATATATATATATATATATATATATATATATATATAACATAAATATATATATATATATATATATATATATATATATATATATATATATATATATATACACACACACACACACACACACACACCCATATATATATATATATATATATATACACACACACATATATATACGCAATGATAAACAAATACTTTATATTTTCAGCTTTGGGCCCCATTGTATATTCTCTTAAGGTACTATACCACTGACAAGTGGTGCTGCATGTAGTTAAGATGCATGGCGTTTGTACCACAACTAAATGCCAGACTCACAGTCCAATTTATGGCATAAGGCAAAGGTGGCATCGTGGTGGACAGCATCTCTCTGGGGATGTGACAGTTGCTGCAGGAATGAAGTCCTGGGGGCTGTCCTAGCCAATCAAAGTCAGAAATTAAGTAAGGCTCAATAAAGTAATTAATTGGAGCCTGGTGAGGCTAAATAAGCTGATTACTGGCTGAGCGATACCATCTCTTCCTCCTTAAGAAATCTGCTTTAGAAATCTGTTGTCATCCTCTCCATTTCCTCCCTCACATCTCTTGCTTCCTTTTGCTCATTGTACTCTTTCATTGTCAGGTCATTAATCAAAGCCCTTTAACTCTACACTGAGGTTTCAAATAATTCGACCATTTGTTAAACAAAAGGGATAAATGATAAAATGATAAATTTGCTTGTTGTAAATATGGCATGAGACTTTATTAGGGGCACATAAATGGGGTTAATTTGCATAAGTTAATTTAGTTCAGAGGCTCTAGTTTGTTCTGATTGGGTCATGAACAGCAGGAAAAAAAAAATGCATTTAACCATAAAATCAGGAAACAAACTACCAAACTACCAACTTTTAAAAGGAAGTAGAAAATGCTACCTATATATTCCATCATAGGCCTTAATCTGTTCAGCCTAAAATATATATATATATATATATATATATATATATATATATATATATATATATATATATATATATATATGTATATGTATATATATATATATATATATATATTTATGTATTTATTTATTTATTTTATTTTATACAATATAGTCGAATTAGGAAGATGCCAAAATGGTTAGAATGTGTAACGAAATGAAACAAAACGAAAAACAAAATGAAACAAAACAAAGCAAAACAAAACAAAAAATAGTGTGTTTAATAATTTGATTACCTTGTGAACAATTTTTATCAAAGGTAAAACCTGGAGAAAAAAAAGAAAAAGATGTGTCCACAGTGACGTACCTCTGCAGATAGGCCGGTCATCACTCCAGCCAACGTAACTGTCTGTAACTCGCAGACAGGTGATGCTTTTAGACCCCTGAAGCTCGTAACCTTCGTCACAAGAAAAGTGCACGGTAGCACCCCGCCTGCAAGAGGGAAAGACTATTATTTTGCAAGAATACATCTATACATTCTACATTATGTACATTCTGTACAGTCAGTCAGTCATTATGGCAAAATAAATCTCTACAGGCCCCCGATGTGGAAGTTTATTTAGCGATAATTAATGGCCTGCTGCACATTACCCTACTTATTTCATGGCTGCTTAGCAAATAAATAAATAAATGGACATTAAATATTGATATTAGTTGAAACGACTGAATTTTGCGAGAAAGAAAGCAACCACAGAGTGCTACGAGAGCCATGAAACTAGTACAGGAGACTGATAGTCGGGGATAATGACCAATTATGCAGTTTATCAGTCATTGTATGCAGATATCTGACTGCAGAATGATGCGATTAATGAATCAGATTCAACTGGGTTTCATATGCAATTCTATTAGCCTCCTTTGGAAAAAAAAGAGAGAGGGGGAAACTGTGCAACTGTGCAAAATGCTGATGCCAGATGACTCGAGCCTTTCGCAGCAGTTCCCAACCTCTCACATGTGAGCTGCTATCTGTTCATGACTAAATCAAATAGCACGTCAGCATAAATACCCCCTCGCTCCTGCCCAGCAGCAGTGGTCCCGTCCGATCTGGGTAATGGACAGCCTTTGGGCAACTGCGATGTGCGCTTCCATTACCTAGCCGCTGATGAAGGGGTGCTCAGGTAGCCGGAGCTAAGAACATTCCAGTAAAAAAGTTTCGATTGTCTTTCACTTCCCCGCTGCGATTGCCCTGAGAGCTAGTGAGTGTAAAACGGATTGTCCTCATTTGTCTGTGTTAGAATCCTCCGGGGCGCTGCCATTCACCCCGCGGGGGGATGCTGACAGCCTAACTTGCACCGCAGGCAGCTATGTAGCAACACTGTTCCTGGAAATGACACTACTATTGCTCTGTCCCCACTCAATTAAATAGGTCCGGACCTCGGTCTCATTTTCAATCTCCTTCACTCTCTGTCCTCTTTTTCGATCATAAATGATGGTTCTCGCAGGTCATTCCTACTGCCCCCTTCATTTGTGTCTTAATATGGTGAATGAAATGTTTTAAAGGGACAGTTCACCTAAAAATGAAAATCCTGTCATTAATTACCCGCATTACAAACCTGTGAAACCCATTAGACATTCATCTTCGTAACACAGATCCCAAGAGATTTTTGACCCTGTATAGACAGCAACACAACTACTATGTTTAAGGCCCAGAAAATTTTGCCATTTTGCAATTTCCCAAAATCTCACATATTGTTTTTTCTCCTGTTATGTAATGTTATGTACATCATGTAATAAAATACATTAAGGTACTGAATAACCTTCCTCTCTTTCTCTCTCTCTCTCTCTCTCTCTCTCTCTCTCTCTCTCTCTCTCTCTCTCTCTCTCTCTCTCTCTCTCTCTCTCTCTCTCTCTCTCTCTCTCTCTCTCTCTCTCTCTCTCTCTCTCTCTCTCTCTCTCTCTCTCTCTCTCTCTCTCTCTCTCTCTCTCTCTCTCTCTCTCTCTCTCTCTCTCTCTCTCTCTCTCTCTCTCTCTTCCTCCTTCCCCTTTTGTTGTGACCTTTGGGAGCCCACAGCCCATGTTTATGCTGATCAAATATCCTCCCTGAGCCCTGAGAATTAAAAGGCCAATGAGAAATTAAGCAGGTGCCCACCTCCTGCATCTCTTGCTATTCATCATCCTGGCATTACAAACACTAAATTAACTGCACTCCTCTTCCCTCTCTCCTCTCAGTGGACTTTTTTAATAAGTAATCCATAAACTCATTTCTCACCTGAAATCAGAGCCTTTTCTTTTGCCCCTCTCTGGGATTCCTGGGTCTGGACACATGTTGTGTCCTTGCGCCACCCCCATCTGCGATACTGCAAATGACGAAACAGGGGAAAAAAGTTGGTATTTATCAAACAGCCCTTCTTTTCATTTTTCTCTATAACATGGATGTCATGAGACATGGATACCCCCACTTTTCTTTTCTTTTCTTAAACATATTAAATGGTTATATACTTTTATGAATCTTGTCTCAACATTTGCAATGTTCATTCATATGATGACAAATATAGCTTTTAAGTGAACAGTTAAATACTTAAGGTAAATACTTAAGGTAAATAAAAGGATTCCACAAACTTTTTGGTGAGTTGAACCCCTTTGATGTAAAGTTCACACTTCAAAAATTTAACAACTTATTTGCATGTTAATAGTTCTTTGATGATGGTTAATTGACAATAATGTATAATGTAGGTAAAAATAAATGAAAATTATAATTTAATTTATGGTCTTAATTTTTTTTTAAGTATTAATTAATGAAATTATTATATGATTTAGATGTACATTTTTATTATTCATCATAATCTAATTGAGGCAAATTGAGTGGAATCATTCAACTCATAGTTTATTGCTATCGTGACATCCCTTCAATTCAAAATATAGGCTTATACATAATTCATATAATTATATAGTGTAATTCAGATGTGCATACTTTAGCTGAGTTAACTGATTTATTATTTATCCTAATTTTCATATAATATTCACAGAATTCATAACCCAGAATAACTATTTCACATTTGTGTTTCACATTCAATAAAATAAATAAATAAAATAAAATAAAAACCACACAAAAAAAGAATACAACTATTACATTTTACGTATCTGAAAAAAAAAAAAAAAAAAAAAAAAAAAAAAAAGATGACAGTGAAGATAAGCTTACTTCAAGAAGGTTCTTGACATAGGTAGGGTGCCATCCTACCCTTTTTCATTATTAAAAATGTTGTGCACTATTAACTAAATTATTATGTTTCAGTTTAAGTCCCTATACTGAAAGATGCAACATCCTTGCTAAACCTAATAAAAAAATAAATAAAAAAAAAACTGCTCTTAAAGGGCTGCTTCTTGCCCTAATACTTTTGTTGGTAAAAAATAAATAAAAAATAAAAATAGGCCACATTCTGCCTAAAATCTAAGATTCTTATTGACCTGCTGCATTAACGCAGCATCACACTTAGAACTGTGCAGTTGGCCTGAACATCGGCATGGATTTACCTTGTGAAGAGAGCAAGGCTATCTATAAGTGTATTTGAATGTCTACAGAGCCTGCCCAGGAGGTTTATTGAATGAACAAAAGAATCAATCAAGCCCTCCTCAGAATGCCAAGATATTTTCAGACATCATTATGCGAACGAAAAAGTTTCTCTGGCATCAAAACACACGAGCTCATCCAGCCCCGCAGGAAGTGGATGTGACACTCGGGGTCAAGGAGGTTGGCCTCAGCCTCGCTTTCTGCAATAGGTAGCTAGGAGGCAGGAGAGGATAGTGAAGGGAAAACCTGAAGTGACACATGTTGATTGGCCGAGGCGCGCCGGGGTGCCGGCACTCATGCATATTGATGTGCGACAAAAGGCCAAACTTGTCAGCGCTGCCGTTGAGACACTGCCGGCCACGGTGATGGCACTGGGATCCCTGATGACACCCTCAATGGGCACATGCTCACATGGGCAGGCTGACATTTTCTCACAATGATGCAGAGGTAATAGAAATGTAAATAAAGACGGCATAACAGCAGAAAGCAGGCTGGAGAAGCCTCTCAGCACACAGTTCTATTACCCCTCCTCAATAAGATTTCCCTTTCTCTGTTTGCCAACAATGAAAACAGTAGCTTATTTTCCCTCCCCTCTGGCCTTAGGGAGAAAAATAGCTCCATTTGTCTACAACTGACATGGCGTAGAATAAAGATGAAGTTAATGTTCAAGGTTGTGTGCTTGTGCCAAGCGTGAGGACATGCTGCAAGTGCCACTGCTTTCACCAATGAGTGGACAATCTGAATGCTGACAGTGCTTAAAAACCTTTTCAACACTTTTCAAAATGTTTTGGATGTATATTGTTATATATGTTAAGGTCAACCAAGATTTCAGTTGTGAATGTTTTGTTTTGGTTCGCTCATGCTTGCTTTTTGCTTAAACGACGTAAAAAAATATATATATTTAACACAGTGGGCGGAGCTAGTTGGCCACCCCATTCATTTTTCATTGACGACAATTGTGTTTATTTAGATGCAGGATGTTCATAAAACATGATACTTTTCAGACGTGCACTCCACTTCCCCTCTGCGACAGGCCCGAGTCAAACGAGCACGGAGACGGTATAGGTCACGGAGAGTCGAACCACAGTGAACTGCGGTCACATGAGATGTTGTCAGGTCATATGTCAGTAAAAACTAATTTTCCTGTCCTGTCAGCCGTTAAACTGTGCTCGTAGCGCATGCTCTTCAATTGCATGCACAAATGCACACTGTGAGAAAATCCGATGCGTGTCAGATCCGCATCACGTTCAGTGGAAGCAGCCCTTAAAGTAATAGCAGGGAAAAAAACTAATAACCCATCTGCTGTGATGTCTGTTAATCAAAGAACAACATAAAATCACAGGAAATCAATAACTATTATAGCTTAAAGATTCATCTACTGTAGATTTAATTTACAACTGTTTAATACACTAAGGTATTTATTATAATGGGTTTATGTGAAGATTGTTTTTAAGTTCACTTAAATTAAAGCCTTTTTTTAAGTCTAATAAATGTACAAATTGGCAGCTCTCAATTACTCTAATATTCAATGGCTGTAATGTTGATTTTTCTTTTATTTCAGTATCATTAATGTAGTACACATACTGTTACCATTCCATAAAATGGAACAAACTGAGATATAGCATTCCTGTAGCTCAAACAGTAGACTAGCAATGCCAAGGTCATTGGGTTTAACTCCCAGGAAATGCATGAACTGATAAAGTATGCCTTGTAGGCAAATCACTTTGGATAAAAGCATCTGCCAAGTGCATGAATGTAAACGTAGAGTTGATTTAGGAAAATGTCCTTCATGTACATGGAAAGGTTGACTTACAAACTGATATCTTGCTGTGGTTGTCTTTACTTGGCAGCATCTTCACCCCTCTGGACTTCAGTTCTGTCATCTTCTTCACTGGAAGTCAAAAGAATTATAACATGTTTATTTGAGAGGGGGAAGGATTAGGAAAAGCTGAAAACAAAAAACAAAAAAAAACTATAATCACAGGTCAGATGCTTGCTAGGCATTACAAATCATGAACCGCATTGTAATTACAATTACAGTCTTTCAAAGAAGCTGTCATTCTTGAGCAAAAAAGCCTATTGTGTGTGAACAAAGCACAGCGTGTTTGTTGAAAAAGCGACAAAATAATGCCAGCACGCGTTCATACGCACACACAGCTAGTCATTGTTTTCTGTTACATTGTCTCAAAGCTCCGGCACTTAAATGCTCTCAAAAGAAAATCAGCATTTGGATAAGCATTTGTAATGGAGATATTTACCATTCGCAATCAGCTGTTTCAGCAAAACCAAATAGTAACAAGTCCATTAAAATCAAGAAAACGGATTAAATAATATTCGCAACTACTTAAAAGGTGAAGTGTAATTTTATTTATTTATTTTATTTTTATTTTGGCCAACAGAATGGCAAAATAAATGTTTTAAAACAGGTTGCAAAACGTATTTTCAACTCTGACTGACAAACAAAATATATGATTTACTATGCAAAAAAAAAAAAAAAAAAAAAGAAGAAGAAGAAGAAGAAGAAGAAGGAAAAAGGATCAGTTACCAAAATAGCATAGAATTGGCACGACAGATAGACAGGTATGTTGCCAAAATAATATCCAAACATCAGAGTGTATTAGATCAACATTTTGTTATTATTGGCTCTATTTGGGACATTAACTGTGAAAGACTATGAGAATGTCTTTCTCTAAAAATCGCTTTACCCTCTTCTCTCCATTTCTAAAAAAAAAAAAAAAAAAAAGACTGAGAGGAAGCAAAGTAGCTTGTTATGTAAAGAGTGTCTTCTCATTGGACTTTACTCATTCCAGAGCATTTCACTAAAGGTTAAGAGAGGAAGGGAGG
Source organism: Carassius auratus (assembly GCF_003368295.1). Lineage (NCBI taxonomy): Eukaryota > Metazoa > Chordata > Actinopteri > Cypriniformes > Cyprinidae > Carassius > Carassius auratus. The sequence goes on along the minus strand of NC_039261.1, from coordinate 11,236,856 downwards.
TAAAATAACAGGAGAGAGGTCAGTGTGAAATCTAATTAAGAGCTTAGCTCCCCTTTCTTTCTTCCTGATACTCTAACAGTATTTATTTATCAAACTCCAGCCCTGTAATCCCATCCCATCGCTCTGATCTGCTTATGGAGGAGGTGAAATTCCTGCAGATTCCGTCTTTGTTTCCCATAGCTGAGCTGACTAATCCCGTTCCTCTCCTCATCTCCTTTGAGTGGTGACCTTTGAACTTGAGTGTGATGAGAGTGCCGCTAGTAGCTCAGCTGGTGTGTGTGTGTGTGTGTGTCAGGAGTTGGGGGTATTCATGACCTTTAACTGACTTAATAACACTTAACCAAGATGATTCAAATAATATGACTTTAATTCTAACCGCAGACAGGGGAAAACTCTGCAGGACACACAATGACTGCTGAGAGCAGTTGCAGTAGACCTCAATAGCATCTCTGCACTTTTTGACAGATTTTATGCACTGACTGTGGGGAAAATCTCCAAAAAACGGCTTTAAATATGGTCAAATGTGTTAACACTCATGTTCTTATGTCAATGACTTAGGATCCTGTGTAGACAGTGTTGTAAATAAGGTCCGGCATATCCCTAGCCTTTCACTTTCTCCATCTCTTCCTTTTCAGTCTCTTTGGTCTTGTTACATAGACAAAAGTAAAGGCACCAGTCCCACGACAGCCATCTCTTACCTTGATACTGAGCACTGAAGCCTTTCAGTTTATGGTTTCCATCAGATGTGAAGTGAAGTCTCAGCCAGTTCTTGCTGCTGATGATGGGTGATGGCAGGTTTGGACCAGTAAACCTGGAATATTGAAGAGAAGAAAGGATTTATGGAGTGTAGTTCACTCTCTTTTCTCTTTCTCGGTGGAACACTAAAGCAAAGCAGGCAATTACAACAAACTGAGATTTTCAAGCTTCAACAAAGCACCATAAAAGTTGTACAAATATCTAATGCGCCATATTCCACAAAATCTGAAACAGTTCGATAGCTTAGTTTGATGAACAGACTTGGAGATCCTTTTTTAAAGCTTGAAAGCTTTAGGCCCCATTTACTGTAACTATATCTAGCGACCATCACAGTCCTCAGAAGTTCTCCCGTTGACAATGACATTTGAGTTCATGATTTTAATGTTGCTGTTTCTTGTGGCAGACTAAATGAAGAGTAATGTTTCTTGTGGCAGACTGAAGAGTAATCCGAGTTTTATACTGAAACTTTCCGTCTAAAAGTCCTTCCTTGGTCTTATCCATATTTCTTTGCACGTTGAACACACATAGGCCACAACTGGAAATAAAAAAATAAACTGCAACCGCGTTAATTGCGTTATTTTTTTTTTACGCGTTAAATATTTCAAATTAATCGAATGCGTTAACGCGCTAATTTTGACAGCACTAATATATATATATATATATATATATATATATATATATATATATATATATATATATATATATATATATATACTGTGGTGCTCGAAAGTTTGGGCACCCCTTGCAGAATCTATGAAAATATGAGTAATTTTCAAAAAATGAGAGAGATCATACTAAATGCATGTTATTTTTTATTTAGTACTGTCCTGAGTAAGATATTGTGCATAAAAGATATTAACATGTAGTCCACAAGACAAAAAATAGCTGAAATTATTAAATAACCCCACTCAAAAGTTTGGGAACCCTTGGTTCTTAGTACTGTGTTCTGTTACCTGATGATCCTCGGCTGTCTTTCTGTTTTGTGATGGTTGCATTAAGAGCTGGGGGTGAAAACTTTTGAACATGATGAAGATGGCCAAATTTTATATATATATATATTTGATATATATATGATATATATATTTGCTCAATAACAACCCACCTGCCTTAAGCTGAGATGTACCAATGCTCAGGTCTTGGGATTGTCCGAATTAGTGTTAATTACTCAGATAAGACAAGCGCAGTAGGGCAGCTTCTTTATTGTAGTGAGCGTTAAGCGCATAAGCTGAGAAGAAAACAGAAAGTTGTCTGACAAAGAAACGCAAGTTCATTCTTGCAGTATTTACCAAATGTCAGATTTGGCTCAACAAGCTCTACAAGCACAAAGAAAGACAGACCTGCAGAGGGAGGGAGAGAGAAAGAAACAGATGCATGGGGAGGTATGAATAGTTTACAAGAGCTTAGTCCACGTTTGCTATTTATTGCACATCTGATGCAATGAAGTATTTTTTAACTTCTCCAGCTCAGAACGACTAAGCCCACCAGCGCTGAGGGAAGGGGATAAAAATGGGTCTGAGTCACTAGCACTATAACTCTTTTTGCAAACGAAATCATTAACATTTAAATGACTGCATGCAATATGTGTGTCTGCTGCTTATGCTGTAATGGCTTAGTCACTTCTTATTTTTTTGGAGAAGACTCTGACCAGTGATTTTCTAATGTATTTTACTCACAAGCCATCAACAATACAACACAGCTTGTTTGAATACATGCAGACCCTGATTAAATAAAAACTAATTAATTTTCATTTAATTATCTACATAACCTAATATAAGTCATAGCTCAGTGTCATTGAAACATCTGCTAGAAAAGTCATTTTTGGCGATTGCATATGCAGCACATTACAGTTACTTGTCACTACACTTTCACGACCAGCACTTGAAACTAAATACGACTGCCAATATAAACATATTTCAGTGCTCAACATTCTTAGCTATGGTGGCCCAGTAGTGCACAACACAATGAAATCTCCACAACACACACTACAAATAGGATAGCACTAATTTAATTGTGTTGTGCTAATCTCGAAGTGTTGTGGCTTGTTTTCATTGTGTTGCGAATAGGGATGCATCAATCCGATACTCAGTATCGGTATCGGCTCCGATACTGACATTTTCTGCCGGATTGCATTATAAAGCACCATAAAGTCAAAGACAAAGTTTTCTGAATATGTACAGTAAGTCATTAAATTCAACTTCACGTAAACTCTTCTCTCCACTGCAGCTGTCCTCTATACAGCATTCAAACTGCGTTTCGCGTTACGACAGTCAAGACGATAAAACTATCTCCAAGAGCGCACAGTAACTGAAATTTAAAACTGTTAAAAGAAAAGGCTCAATAAACTATAGCACATATTTAATAAACTACACATCAATATCTCTTTCATTAGTGCTTTGAACTTCTCCATGTGGAGCACTGCATCCTATGAGTAATAATCTAATGTATAACACAGCAATGGAAGCAGCAACATATGATAGATACAGTGGGTGAAATATTTATTTGATCCCCTGCAGATTTTGTAAGTTTGCCCACTTACACAGAAGTGGTCTGTACTTTTTATGTAAGGTTTATTTTAATATTTAGAGGCAGAATATCAACCAAAAAACCCAGAACACATTATATAAAGGTTAGAGGTTAAACATTGATTTGCATTTCAGTGAGTGAAATAAGTATTTGATCCCCAAGCAAAACAAGATTTGTACTTGTTGCAGAAACCTGTTGGCAAGCACAGAAGTAAGACATTTTTTTTGTAGTTGGTCACCAGGTTTCACACATTTCAAGAGGGATTTTGATCCACTCCTCTTTACAGATCCTCTCTAAATCCTTAAGTTTTCTTGGCTGTCATTTGGCAACTCGAGGTCCTCCACAGATTTTCTTCAGGATTGAGGTCTGGAGACTGGCTAGAACCCTCCATGACCCTAATGTGCTTCTTCTTGAGCCACTCCTTTGTTGCCTAGGTGGTATGTTTCGGATCACTGTCATGCAGGAAGACCTATACATGACTCATCTTCAGTACATGGCCCCTTTCATTTGCCCCTCAATGCGATGAAGTCGTCCTGTACCCTTAGCAGAAAAACTGCCTCAAAGCATAATGTTTCCACCTCCGTGCTTGACTGTAGGGATGGCGTTCTTGAGGTCATAGTCAGCATTTCTCTTTCTTTAAACACGGTGAGTCGAGTTAATGCCAGAGTTCAATGTTGGTGTCATCTGACCACACCACTTTCTCCCAAGTCTTCTCTGAATCATTATATGTTCTTTGGCAAGCTTTAAACGGGCCTGTACATGTGCCTCCTTAAGCAGGAGGACCTTGCGGGTGCTGCAGGATTTCAGTCCATTGCGGAGTAGTATGTTACCAATGTTTTGTTTGGTGACTGTGGTCCCAACTGCGGTACCACCTTTCTCATGACCATCCTTACCCCATGAGGTGAGATCTTACACGGATCTTCAGACTGAGGCCGATTGATGGTTGTTTTGTATTTCTTCTATTTCTGAATAATCGCACCAACAGTTTTATCTCCTCACCAAGCTTCTTGCTGATGGTCTTGTAGCCCATTCAAGCCTCCTGCAGATCTACAATCTTGTCTCTCACATCCTTTGACAGCTCTTTGGTCTTGCCCAAGGTGGTGGGAGAGGTTGGAATGAAAGATACAGATTATGTGGACAGGTTTGTAGGGATCAAACATTTATTTCAATCACTGAAATTAATAAATTCTAACCTTTATACAATGTGTTTTCTCTGGATTTTCTGTATGATATTCTGTCTCTATCTGTTAAAATAAAACTGTAAGTGTGCAAACTTACAAAATCAGCAGGGGATAAAATAAACATTTCCCCAAACTGTAGGACTCCTTAATCTATCATATGCTGCTGCCTTGATTACTGTGCTATACATTTAAAAGAAATTTCTTTTAATTTTAGAATTTATAATTATATATAAACACATTCACTTTTATTTGTATTACACTAAATAATGTTATTTCACTAAATGTTTAGATTTTACATGCATTCATGATTTTCTAGAATTACTTTTGCTGCTAAATTATCCACTACCCTGGTTTATAATAGTATTTCTTTTGTCACAGATTATGATTATATCTTTTTTTCAGTTTTTATTTTTTATTTTTATTTTTTATTAAAATGAAGTAGTCAATACTAAGTAGATTGTGTTTAACACAAAAGAGTGACGATCAGGTCAACACATAAGTATTGAAATTCTACAATGATAAAAAAATAAAATAATAATAATAATTTAAAAAATAAATAATAATAATAGTTAGTTAATAGTTAGTTAAACTTTTTAGTTAGCTGCACTATTTAAATATTTCAAAACAGGGGCAGACTGGGACCAAAAAGTGGCCCTGGACTTTCTGGCCCACAGCAGACCACCACATCATAATGCATCCCCCTGTTTTGATGTCATTTATTAATTTAATATTTAAGTAAACAGTTTGGGGATTGTAACCAATAGGGCAACTAACTGATCCTCAGTTTAAAAAAAAACAAACAAACAAACAAAAAAACCTGTTTGCAGCAGCTGTTCATTTAGTGACTCCTAGTGAGCGATACATGCTCATCACGACACAAACATTCTCCTAGAACTCACACTTTGCATTCAGTTAACAGATCCATACGAATCATGCATGCAATAGAAGTTTATAAACTTTATGTGCCTTACAGATGAACTTGAAGTCTTTATTCATTCGAGATGTTCAATAAAACACCATCGTTGGCTCTGTAAAGTTCATTTCATAAAGTTCTTTTGAGTCAATCTTTTAAAATAATAATTTATTTTGTTAAACAAAACCAGTGTGGAAACCGATGGTTCACAAACTGGACAGATCTGAGGTGCAGGGCTCGTAAAATCATGAGCAAGATGTCCCGGGGCTATTGTGTTTTCCAGTCGGGCTCCAAAATATAACACCGCCCTGAACGACGGGCTATATATGTTTCAAGATATGCAATGGAGTAGACCAAACTAAACAGGGAGGGAGGGCAAAACACACATGCAAACAAAACACACTCCTTGTCGGCCACACGATCGACTCACTCATCTATTTGAGTAGAAAAGAGATGTAATATTATGATTTCCATCATTTAAAAAAAATATATATATATATATATATATATATATATATATACACACATTGGCCAGTGGCTCACCAGGAAAAGATGGCCAGTCCGTCCCGGTATAACTATGCAGTGTCTACATGCCCATTACTGAATGATTCACATTTTAAAATTCTAGTATTTCCACACACATACAACAAGACACCCCCTAAACTACTTTGTGTGCACTTTAATAGGAAGAGGCTGAAAGCCGAAAGAGCTTTTTCATTACAGATGAGCTGGATTTAGCCACATTGTGTTTAAGATGGCAACCAAGAGAACTAGTGCAGAGCAAAACTGTTTATTTTCAAGCACATCCCACAAGAAAATGCCATCCTACTGACAGCCCAAGAATGTGCTTTACCCATTTTTCATTTTCCTGCACAACAATGACAGTGGTCAATGAAACAGTTAGTCTAATCGGAGTGAATAAGTTCTCTTGCACTGTTACAGTGAAAGTATATTCCCACGAATATCAGGCGCGTGAACCTGTTGTAGTGTCAATGCTTGATGCCCAAGGGTGTAATCATAGAGAATGAAGTGTACCACAGCGCTACTGATGCACCGGTGCTTGTCATAATGCTGTGATGTTGAGCAGCAGGGAATCACATAGTCCTATTTTAACACACATTAGTGCAGTTGGGGCTCATTAACTGAAACAGGCCCAGTGCTCTCACGGGACGCAGGAACAAGACTGACAGAACATCTCCGTCAGGCATCTAGGGGATTGGCCAACTTGCTCTCCTAGGACCGTTCAGCTCAACTGTGCTGAAACTTCAAGAGAAGGACATGGTGATGGTATCATTACTTTGATTGGTAAATTTACAGCTATGGCCATCTACTTGACACTCTAAATACACTAACATTCTCTCATCCAAGTACATACACAAAACCAAACATTCACTATAACTACTGTTTGTTTTTGAGATAACATCATTCAGCTATGATCCTTAAAGACAAATCACTTTAACATAATAGTTCAAATTCCAAATTAATTAAATATGGGTCAGTTTGACCCCATTTATTGAGATTATAAAGTGATAAAAAATATCTACTACTACTAAAATTAATTTTGACACCATGTATTCAAACCACAACATATGCTGGGTGTCCATGGTGTAACCCAATCACTGACTAAACAGTGTCCCTAAAACAGGTCACAGGTAAACCGTGCCACCCTATGTAATGCTACAACCATCTTCACAAAAACTGATGGGCATGAAGATGGTGAGAACAAGATTAATGCCTTCCACAGAATCAATCAACCAAAGGTCCGCCTTTACTGAAATTAGTTTTCATCCTCTCATGCACATTATTTATTTATTTACTACTACCCCAACCCCCCCCCCCCCCCCCCCAACACACACACACACACTCTACTCCCTTTTTCCTTTGAGGCCTGCCGGAAAAATGGAAGTGGCGTTGAGTTCTGACTACTTGTCACATGACATTAGACTTGATTTATGATGGCAACCACCGGACAGATTAAGTGAGGTTCGGTGCAGATCGGTAGCACATCTTTTATTGCGCTATTGCCAGCTTTTGTTCCGATATAGAGATCCCGCACTGGAACAGGTACATATACATGGGTCACACCGAGCTTCTGTTTTCATGCATCAGGATGGATTTCACATCTCTCTATTATTCATCTAGAATTCATTACTTTTCTCATTCACCCAATTCACTTTTTTAAAGGCAAGATCTCAAGATATTTTGCTATTTTTTTCACATTATTGTTATTATTATTAATTTGAATAAAATTAATTATAATCTTACACATTTTAACAGTTAAACCTGTGTATGAAATTGTGGCTATACTGTAATACATAAATTGCCCACATAAGCCCATCTTCGATTTAATAATATACAATAAAAATAAAATAAAAAATACAAATTTGGTAAATATTTCAGCTTTATTTGAACTAGCTTTAATTTTAACACTAAAATAGCACTTACTATCGTGCCTTAACATACAGTACACAAAAATATTTCCCATTCATCAAATGACCTTTTTATTGTCAGAAGACCACTTAAAATAACATGTAAGCACCTCTATCATTAAATCAATAAAATTTTTTGATTGACAGTAGACATTTGCTGGAAATGAGACACATGATGACCTTTATCCCAATCCCATTCGTATTCACACAGATTTAATGATCTCACAGGTGCCTCATTGAAGCTGAAAAACCTGGAAATCTCCCAGATCAATAAGATGGATGGACTACAGTCACCAGACAGGAAATACTACAGTGGTAACTTGAAAGTGCACTCGTGGACATGAGTTTAAACTAAAGCCAGACCTGCACAATGAGATTATGTGTATAATAGTTTATCAAGCAGAATTAATGTTCATAAGTGAAGCTACATGCACAAAACATGGGTACCTAAGTAGTAATGATGACAGTGAATAATGATTCCCCATTGCTTTCACACACACATAATCTTTTTAAAGAACCACTCTCATTCTTTTCTCATGTCCGTCCCACAATGCAGCAATTGAGATGTCCATTTGAGTTAAAAAGCAATTCAGCCTCAAGTCACCCCCATTAACGTATAGTGATTATCCCATCGAATGGATCCAGATCGTCTAAGTAACAGAACGGGGGTGGTATCGAAAATGTCATTCTAGATTACAGCCCTCATAAATATGCTATTAGGGCAAGCTTAAAAGAGCCTGATGACCCTGGCGTCACCCCGTCTCAATCTTGTATTTCTTTTCTTTTTTAAGAGAAACAATTTGCACCTGGCAAAGAGGTCTGAAAGTCAAACATGGATTGATGGAAGGTGCTTTAAGGGTATCTCTGCAAGTTCAATACCCCCTTCCACCCTCGTTCTTCGTATTAGATTTTGCCCAGACGTACCTCAAGAGTGCAGCTTTAAATGAGTTCTTGATCTCCATCCAATGAACTTCCTAGATTAAACGAAAATTTCTATAGCATCAGAGTGGGGAATTCAAGGTCATGGGACTCTCATGGACAGAGTCGGCACTCCGTTTATCACTATCCAAATAAATATCCCCAAAGGTTAATCGCCCCAAGTCTCGATACCATTACATGATGGTAAAAAAACAAAACAAAACAACACCCGAAGGTCGTCTGGCTAAACTTTGAATTAAAAAAATGGGATTTTGACAAGCCAAATGTTCTAACAACACTGATTCTGTTCTCACGGTCAAAGAGGTGGGTTGAAAATGTGGTGAGACGTGATTAAGTTCTTTTATGTTCGATCCCTCCGCGCGGCGATCGTGTTTGATTGCAGACTGCAGTGGTAGAGGTTGATTTTGGGATCTGTGGCACTGCGCAGCTCCTGTCTCACACACAGTGGCGGCTTAATTGCAGATACTTAAGCAGATCAATCACTCCTCTGCTTTATATTCTGCTCAGGCCCGGTGGCTGAGCATGGGTCAGGGTGACTTTTAAAGCTCCAAAGTTCCAGTATTTTAATGACTGTGAATCATAAGAGAGCAAGCGCGAGAGAGAGGTGGGTGTGGAAAGAGTGTGCTCTCCCTCTGAAGTGACAAAACAAATCAGACTCCCAACCACTGAGTCCAGAGCTGGGAATTAGGGCTCGGGAAAGAAGAGAACGCGGCATGGGCAAAAGCTTTGACCTTCAAATGGTTTAATCCTGCTGACTGTGGACTGCTATTAGATTCACTTAGAGCCTCCAATGTCTCTCCTGTTGAGTTTACCAATCACCAATCACATTTATGGCCCTTAAGGAATGATTAAATGTCAAAAGAAAGGGGGGTGGAAATTAAAGCTGAAGAAAAAAATAAAATAATACTCTCTCAGGAGTTTCGATATGGGCCACTTTGTATCTTTATCACCCCCCTCCAAAGAAAAATAAAAAATGTTATTTTAAATTTAATAATAAAAATTTTAAATGTACATATTTTTTTTTTTTTTTTTTCCAAACTGAATTATCATGAAATATCTTAATTCTCACCTTTATAGTTCATGCTCTATAGTGGGCGATGGTCAAAGTAACCTAATAATGTAATATGCATAAAAAAAACCTGTCTGTTTATTTAATTAACATATATGGATGTCATGCCATAACATATTTTTTATACGACTGAGTTTATATTTAATGTGAATTTAAGATTGCAAGTTGATGCAAATAAAAACATTGCCAGTTAGATTATCAAAGATCATTTTCACTGACTATTTCGAACAATCTCAAAAACTCCCATTAAAATCACTTAAGCTTGTTTTTTTCTCTCTCTAATTGGAATATGCAAATTGATTATATGTCTGTTGTTGTTCTTGTGTTTTATTCTGAAGGTTATTTGTTATATGGTAAAAATAATAAAAAGTTGATAAAAAAAAATCACTGAAGCTGTTTACACTGAAAATTAATATCTTACAGGTTCGAACACATATTTGTTCTTTGTTGTTTCTGATGAGAGAATTCGCCAGAAAGAAAACACCTGCATTTTAGCGATGACTCATCTGAACACATCTGATTGGTCAATGTATTCATAAGCTCAACAGCATTGTGTGTGATTGGTTAAGATGCAGAGCTTTACAAACGCTTCTGTCTCTGGCTCAGCACCAGCCAGCGAACGCAGATTTGTATTTAGCAGCTTATGATATTGCACACTGGACGATCTAATCACACTGGTGTGATTGTATTCAAATTGCATGTGATATAGAAAATATTCATCGGCTATTTTGCACTTTAAAAATTCACTTGGCTCAAAAATCTGAGGGGACACATGCCCCATCACTTTAAATGGGCATGACGCCTCTGCCTAACCCAGTTAGGTGTGCCATGAAAAATTATCCAAACTTCATATCTCTATTATAATTTGTTATTATTTTAAAACAAAGGGTTTTACAGATATTTAACCAATGATAAGTATTATAAAGAGCTTGTCACTAAAACTTTGTAACGCCATTGGATCTTCAAGCTCTCAGCGAAACCTCATCACTTCAACCATGCTACGTGGTTGGTAGACAGGTAGGCAGGCAACTAAGTTAACATTAAACAAACAAATACCAGTAATAAATAAATAAATAAATAAAGATCAAAGAAAAAAGTTCTTACCAGTTTTGCATACAAAATGGGTGGTTTGTGTGTGCTATCTTCTCAAGCTTGTCATGCCATGCACCTGCATCCTTCAGATTGACAATTCCTCTTTCTTTCCCTTTATTCTCATCTCTTCCCATTGTCATGCCACATAAAGGCATAAAAAGAACATGAATACAAATTTAATAAATAATAAAAGCTCCAGGGCAAAGCAAAAACAAATGTTGTGTACTGTATGTACATAGTTGTGTAAACATGGTCATGATAACATGTTTAAATGAAGCATAATTAAAAGAGAAATATATAGCGCATGTAGTTGGAAGAGAAAACATGGCCAGGGCCCAAAAGCAGCAGGGGGAGGAGTCTGAGAGAGTTTGAAGAGGAACTGATTTCCATTGCGCCATTATCCATTATTCATGAGATGCCCTTTGGCTCCACGGCACAGTCTTGTTAAATCTTGAGGAGGCTTTTCTTTCTTTCTTTCTTCCTTTTTTTCTCCACCTCCAATTTCTTTCTTTTTACAGAAAATACAATATAGACCCTGATTGAAAGAAATTGCCCTCTGGATGGAGCAGGCCTGGCCTCAATCTTTTTTTTTTTTTACTTCAATCATTTCTACATCCTATGGTTATTGTCTGTCCCTGTTCTCTTCCTAAAACATGGCACATAAAGCTGTAAACATGCAGACATGACATAAGTAGTGATGGGATTATATACTTGCCAAGACGATTAATCAGCTAAAATTTGCAAACTGTATTTCAAATTTTTTCTTCAGCCTCATGGATGTGGATTTTCTGTTTTGCCGCCCAAAAATGAACATTTATTTTTCATACAGTTACACTGTAGTCTGGATCGCTGAAGCTTCTTAAAGGTTTCAAGAGTTGTTTAAAAGATCTGACTCAAAAGATTCAATTGTAAGTTTTTTTTTTTTTTTTTTTTTTTTGGTAAACTGTGCCTTTAAAACTGAAACACAAAAACAACCCTGTTATATCTTTAAGACTATGTCCTCTATTCTCTCCTATCTACTACCAAGCTCAACAAAACTAGCATTTAACAGACACTCTGGCACTTGTTGGCGCTTTTAAGAGATATTTAAAGGATATTCTGAAAAAGTCCTTCTGTTATGAAATTAAGTGTGACTGCATTATACAAGGTTTTCTTCCAAAGTAAATGCACAAGTATCTTTTATTAGCTTAAACCATTATTTTGCATTGCAAAACTCTATAAACCCGCCATCTATTAGACCAATAAACTGAATTCCCTCTTTTGTTTTGTTGCCATTGCATGACAACAAAGCCTGGGCAAACTGAACGAAATGTACGTTAACGAAAGCCGTGACTGAATGATTAAAGCAACACAATATTGCACAGCTTAACAACACGCAACGATACTTTCTCATTCAAGAAATTAAACAAAAACGCATAGAGCAAAAACACCCACTGAACACAGTATTTCAAACATTAGCAAGTACATCTGAAATTTACAGGAAAATATATGAACATGAAAGAAGCCGCAGACCTCCACTGAGATCTCTATTAAAATAAGCATTTTCCTGCAACAGCTAAAATGACCTTCCTATTCCACATGCGCCTTTACTAAAGTAAATGAAAATAATAAAAGATTACAGAAACGATAAATAAGCATGTCTTTATCTACCTCACTGTAATCGCCCATTCGCTTGGATTTGTAGTTAACTGAAGAAAAAAAAAAAAGGTCGCTTCCAAGGTCACTTGTGGATGCAGCTGTGTAATTGAGCTTTCCCAGAGGATCCATAAAAGAGGCTCATAAAACGGATCCATTGCAATTTTACCATAGATAACAAAATCACAACGGTGTGAGCTTGACAGGGCAGTGTGTTAAGACGTTTGTGTGTCAGTAAGTGGGTGTTTGAGGGAATATTAATCTGCTATATACATCCATATATGAAATGAATAGTTAATGACAGCTTATTCATGCATGTTCAATACATCATGGCATCAGTATAAAACATTTCTACTCCCCTTTATGGTATACTACCTTAAGTTTGCTTTTGCTCTCAACTTCACGCACTGATTTTCAGAGGCAAATATAAACATACAGACATTATCAAATTTGTACATAGTTTTGTCCAATGTGTTAAAGCAGCATGCAATAAAAAAAAAAAAAAAAAAAAAAAAAAAAAAAAAAAAAAAAAAAAACCTGACAAATTGATTTGAGCCAAATTACTGGTTTGTACCTATTCACATTTGTATGTTCATGTGCTCTCAATTCAATCCATCTGCTGTAAAATTTTTGCCTGTGGACACTTACACTATTCATAATCTTGAAATGTGCTGCAAATTATGTCCTTCTGTAGCTGGTTAATTAGACAATACAAGTTTCATATACTGTAGGACTCAAAAGATCTGGATCAATCAAGATCTGGAGGTTAACAAGCATGCAAATACAAACAAACTTTGACACTGTTTTACCCTGAAGAGTGTAAATAAATGAATTGGAGGAATGTTCACAGTCATTAGTGTGTGAAGAAGCATTCAAGATTGTCAGTGTTTTTTGTACATGGTACTGTATATATGGAAAATAAACAACTTTTTTTTAAACTTTCGACTTCCATCAAAATGACGTTTTAAGTGCAAACATAGCCCCACATCACATTCAAAAGACTTGAGCTTTGAATGGGTGTGTTATATGTAAAAACAAGAAACAAAGAGGAATTTACACTTCATGCATTTTTAATGACTTGATGGTTGTCAGATTACGATAACAAAATTCACGGTTCGGTTCGATACGATACACTGATGTCACGGTTCGGTTCGGTACGTTTTAGATACAGCAAAATGTAAAAACATCTCAACTTTTCAGAATGCCGCAAGCGCACTGCGGGTCATGTGACAAGAACTAACCAATCAGCTTCATCCTTTCCCGTAACAACGTTGAAAGCTCACCCAAGATGAAGGAACAGCTGATCACAGTTGTATATGGATTGCAATTTTGAAATAAATTTAGTAGCAGAGCTACTGCAAGCGATTTTTACAGCTGCAAATCCATTTATCCTTTGCTGAAATTTCCGCGTCTCATGGAGAGAGCACGTCATTGTTGCTTAGCAAAGACAGACGCCTCATGAGCGCTTCTGCCCAAGCGCTTTGGAAAGGAGGAGAAAGTGGCGCGACTAGCGTTTTCCACTATAGGCGTTCGCTCGCTCAGCACGCGCTGAAGGCTCGTTGCAAAATGTCTAATGCTTTTAACAGACCAGAAATAGAAGATCCTCCAATAACCAACAGGTCTGGTGTTTGGGTTCACTTTGGATTCCCTGTAAGCTATAATGGTGTACTGGTGTCTAAATGCTGCGGGGATAGTTTGTTGCGTGTATGTTTCTCCTTTTTTTCGTCTTTTTCCAGATACTGACACAATAAGGTGATGTTTTTTTTTTTTTTTTTGTATTCCCGCTGGTGTACCCTATTGTCATGTGGCATATGCGACATACCGTTGTTGTTTTTTATTTACCACTCTCTTGCCATCACCATTATAGCTTACAGGGAATCCAAAGTGCACCCAAACACCAGACCTGTTGGTTATTGGAAGATCTTCTATTTCTGGTCTGTTAAACGCATTGGCCATTTTGCAACGAGCCTTCAGCGCGTACTGAGTGAGCAAGCGCCTGACTGAGTAGCCTAACATAAACATATAACTATAAGTTTGTGTTTTTTTCTTCTTCGGGAGTGTCAGGGGCGTTGCCTGTTATGTCGTTTGGGTTATTGGGCTACCTTGTTGAACGCATATCATTATATTTCTATTTTCTTTTCTTTTTTTTTACCGAACCGAAAGCCTCGTACCGAACGGTTCAATACGAATACGCGTAACGTTACACCCCTAATATATATCCAGTCAATATTATCTTTCTTTATATATTTCAATCTATTTTTGTATTATTTAATTAATTACAAAAATAATACATTAATTATTTTACAAATAAAGTTGTCAATTATTTTATTCCATATGTATAATATGAAATAAAGTGCATTAAATAACAGCAGTTTAAATGTAGTCTTGTGATGTACTAGCCTTCTCACCAAACATAAATCAACATTATCATGAACGTAAACTGTTTTAAGACTAGACTGAATTTTGTAGACACACACTTATTTATATTATCTAAAAGTAATTGGATCAAAATACATTACGTGAACAAGTGTAACTAACACAATAGCAATAATGTAATAAAATGCCCAAGTAAATTCACACAAAACCCTTATTCTGAACACCCATAAAGCCGTCTGACGAAAGCAGAATTATCTGAACAAATGAAGACTGTAGCAACTGATGCACATTCTCAATGTTTAACAGATTGTACCTGTAAAGTCAATGGCAAAGCATTTGACAATGTCAGCACAGAGCTCCAAGCCAATAGCTCACAGTCACTCAAGGATGAATAAGAAACAGCGAGTGGAGAAAAAATGAATTGTATGCCATTACGTAACAGTGCTGTTCATATTTCATGCACATGTTAATGGTAAAATCCAATCTGCCAGAGCAGCAAACACCCTTGGACACATTCTCACATACACAACCACACGTGCCCACACACAAACAGACAGAAACACACATTTACTCTGGCTTATCACTAAAGACCGGACTGGAACTCATCTGTGGTTCCTCCTACCACAAACAAGAGTGATTAGCCTATTTTCTTCCCCGTGGCTGGACATTTCTCAGTATAGACATTTTCTCATTTTTCACGTAATGTAGCTTTTCAGTAGTGAAACTATTTTATTGATTATGTAGTTCACAGACAGTATTGCATTGCATGTTACACAAAAAACAATAATGTCCAATGTGCCAATAATTTCAGGCCACACATATATATATATATATATATATATATATATATATATATATATATATAGACAAGTATGGTCACACCAAATGTTGATTTAATTTAGTTAATAGAATTTAATCGATGCCATTATTTTTGACAGCATCCGCATTTTTACAGCATTTTTACAGCATTTTTACACAAGTGCCTAAAACTTTTAACACTACTGGTGCTTTGCAGGTAGGTCTTTTTGAGCATCTAGGAGACATTGCCACAATTCTGTGTCAGTTTGTTCAAGTCATTCCATACAGACTAAATCAGATCTCTGTGTGGAGCACTGGCTGTTGTCAGACTCGGAGTGCAAACAAAAATCCCACTGGATTATTTCAATTAATAGCAAAATAATGTTTGGAAATGTAAACTGACATTTTCTACTGACACACTACAGCATAAGATAGAAATAACTGACCATGTTTTAGCTGGTGAAAATACTAGTGTTCTATTAAAACTTATATGTGCACACACTCTACACTGCTCCATATTTATACACCATTTTTAAAAGTTTAGTAAAATAAAGATCTATATATCCATCTATATCGTTTTGCTTCTAATAAATGCTGTTCTTTTGAACTTTATTTTTAAGAAAACAAAATTGATAATCAGAGCATTTTTTAAATTATTATTTTCAATATGCATTAGAACAATATTTATTCAATTACCACATATTTTACCAAAAATATAATAAAAAATGGTACAACAAATATATAAAGTATGTGAAAATATAAATTATTCAATATACTTAAATATTGATACGTTAAATGTAACAAGCTTCTTTTAATCTGAGGATTAAAAACTAAAATAAAAATCTCATGCGCACTTTATATTAAGTGGTCTTTACTATGTACGTACATCAAAAAATAAGTGCAGTGCATGTGTTATGTTCATATTGTAGCGCAAAACACTTGCTGCTATTAAGGTGGGATATGGGTAAGTTATGGACAGGTTTGGTGTTATAGATGTAAGAGATCCATCAACAGTCTAATTATAAATGTAATTACAGAAAATGATTGCAGATGTAATTACATGCAGGTACACGATAAGTGTTCTGTATCAAATAATTCATTTAAATGTAAGTACAGCACATAGTAGTTAAGGCCACTTGCTATAAAGTGGGACCAAATTCTCAATGGTTGTAGATTTAATACAAAAAGTAAGCACCATCTAATTTTAATTTGCCTGCTTCAGAGTCTCAGCGATGAAGGCAGTGATAGCAGTGGGGTAGAAAGCACTAGCTGAGTCCTCTCTGAAACACAGTGACATCCATTTGCCTACTGCTACCTGAGTTTGTGTACAATAACAGGGCCGCTGACAGTGCAGTGTGCATCCACTACTTCAGAAACTGCTTTTTGTTATTTGCTCTTTTAGTGCTTTTTCAGACCCACGCAGCAGGGGCCTCTTTTTCTACGTTGAGGGTCGTGAGAGAACCAGCGCGACATGAAAACACGGCAGAAAAACACACTGACGACATCTGTATCTGTGTCAGCATCCCTCCGGTCTGGCCTCAAACAGAGCGCGGGTACTTGTTTATTAACACGAGCCTGTGCGCTTAAAAAGCAAGGCTTCTCGGGAAAACATGCCGCAATATTTCTCGGCCCACCTGAAGATTGACATTTATGGTGTTTAGAAGTCATAATTTCAATGTTAAGCGCATTACGTATTAGAGTTAGCGATTCCGCTCTGTCGCGTCTCTGTGATGTGGCGGCTTTATGAAGATGGATTCAAACGGATGGATTGGAGGGGGTGGGTCGGTTTGATAGAGCTATCTGCTGAGGAGCAGCTGAACGCATCAGCTTCAGGAGAGCTTACCCCCTCCTCCCCGAAGCTCTCGGCATACAGGCCCCCAATGATAAACGAGGAAGCCGCCACGCAAATGTCAACAGTAAACCCCGAGACAGAGTTGTCAGACTTAGCCAAATAAAAAGAGGAGGGATAGAGGGGCATTAACCTACAGTACTGTTTACAGGAAGAAGTGCTTGTCCAGGCAATGCTAATGCACCTTGAAGTCGTACATCAAAATTCTCAACATGTCACATGCTGTCGACGCCTCTCCAGAAGACCAAAAAAATAAATAAAAGAACACAAAAGGGCAAAGGTGCATATCGGAGGGATTCAGAAACATGCCCCCTGGGAGATAATATTTCATTATTGCATCTAGTGAAGGTAGTTTCTCTGTACCAGCCGACTGGTTACGATCAGTATCACAACAGCAAGATTATTAGATCTTCCATCATCCATCTGCATACTCATCATGCCTCGAGAGGGAATCTGGCATATTAGCATATATCCAGCACAGAAATATGAACTGATTACCATCTGCCCCCATTGCTTTCAGCGAGTCAGAGGTCTGCTAGCGTGCTCGCGCATAAATCACGCAAGAACCTTAACATCCAAATGACAGCACGTTACATTACATGAGATTAAAGGTGAAGTGTGTAATTTATGTAGAATTAGTGGCACTGAACAGAATTTAAAGTGCCCCTATTATGCCTTTTCGAATTTTACCTTTCATTCAGCGTCATGTAGCTGTATGCGAACATAAACTATCTGCAAAGTTGTGAAGCCGACAGTGCACGACAAATAAAGTTACTATCAAAAAAAAAGAAAAAAGATTTGGCTAGCAATCACGAGTCGTCAGGAGTTTGAATCTTATTCTGTTACGGCTGTACGTCACGAAGTAACACATTTGCATAATATCCGCATAAGTTCAGGTTCTACTTTTTCAACTTGCCAGCACACAAACACAGTACAATTTCTGTGTGGTTAACATCAAGTTGAGAAGAAGCGGTATCCTATGGTGTGTGAGTAAATTTGTTTTATCACATCTTATAATTAGCACAAACTTGTTAACACTTGACACTTACCACTGAGAAACGTCCTACTCCAGTCGTGCTTGTGAATCAGTCTCTTGTCGATCGGCCACTTCAACCTTTTCATCATCAGACTCCGGCTCGAGTTGGTAAGGTACAATCAATACCATCTTTTCTGTATTGACAAGTCTCCAGGACTATCATTCCGTCATGGCAATAGGCATTTACATATTTTATCCAAAGCGACTTACAATTGCTATATATGTCAGAGGTCGCACGCCTCTGGAGCAACTAGGGGTTAAGTGTCTTGCTCACATTGGTGTCTCACAGTGGATTCGAACCCGGTTCTCTCACACCAAAGGCATGTGTCTTATCCACTGCGCCATCACCACCCCATGGCGGTTTGTTTCTGACACAAGCTGTATGCAGTAGACAAATCATAATAGTGAGGGCTCATGGAAAGGAGGGGTTTAGAGAGACTGATTCTTTGAACTGCTTGGCACAAGTAGTTTACGAATAATTTTTTTTGAGAAAACTGACATGTTTTTTGACCTTGCATGCATGTAAACCTGTTTTATGAGACTTATAAAACAATATTAGCAACCTTAAAAATGGCATAATATTAAATGCATCATCTTACACAATAAAGAGTTATGTAAAAATTTACTTTTTTGAATTTCTAAAAAATTTGCACATTAAATGGAGTTTGTGCACACTATTGAGAAAAACATCTAATTGTTATTTATGCATTTATTTATTTAATCCTATATTTATGTTAAACTGTAAAAAAAGGAAAACATTTAATAAGTTCTTTAATTATTATTGTTGTGATTATTAACAACAATTACAATAATAATTATGTATGCACTTATTTAAATTATAAAAATTCTATCTACAGAAATCTCAGTATATTACTGTTACACTGTAAAATATGTAAATATTCAATAAGTATTATTATCATTAATAGCATTATTATTATTAACAGTACGACTACAATAATATAATTTTATTTATTAAAAAAATATATTAAAATTTAATCAACAGAAATCTCACTATAATTATATTTAACGGTGCAATGTTTCAAATGGTCCACAACAACAACAGTTATTATGATTATTGCAAATTTAATGTTATTATTATTATTATCATTACTATTACTATTATTAATATTATTATTATTATTATTATTATTATTATTATTACTATTATTATTACTATTATTATTATTATTATTACTACTACTACTACTATAAAAACAGTACAATCACATTAATATTTTCGTTTGTTTGAGTTTACTTGTAAACGTTAAATCTTAGAGCTTTTATTTTGGCAGAAAACCACAGGGAAACTCTTTTAAATTAACAGATTTATAAACCATTTTAATTACAAACATAGGTAAATGGTGATTTAAAGGTTCACCCAAAAATAACAATTCTGCCATCATTCAACGACGAGTTAAATTAAATTAAAATAAATTAAATTAAATTAAATTAAAAACAGTTGTCTTTAGACATTATATATATATATATATATATATATATATATATATATATATATATATATATATATATATATATATATATATATATATATATATATAAAAGAGTTTGTATGCATAGTGCACTTGGTGAAAATGTTTGAAGGAGTTTGTAACATGATACTGTTGAATCCAAAAGAGTGCTTAGGTTTGTGCTATCATCTATTTTACTCTTTCATCAGAAGAATGAAGGCTTGAGTTGTGGGGATAGAAGACATACTTGTATACCCAGTGGGTATTAGTGTGGAGAGGCACAAGAGATCATAATCGCTCTTGCCAGAGTTCTTCTTGATTGGATTTTGTCCAGAGCTTCTTCTTTAGTGTGCATGCATGATATATCATTGGCTTACTTCTCCTCCTCAGTGTTTTCTGTCTTCATTCAGCCTCATTGATTTATATTTTTATGTTACATCTCGTACTCTGAGGAAAGTCAGAACGAGCTGAAGTGAATCAACTGTGATACATATTAAAGTGATCAATCACCCAGACCCTATGGATCCGCTGTGTGTGAGTCTACGTATGAGATAAATGAAAGATTGCAGACGGGAAGAGCACAGAGTGACAGAAAGAAAGAAATCTCTAGATTACATGAGCTGAGTGAGTGATCCGTTGGCGGTGACGTTAGATGAGCACATGACTGAAGAGCCTTATAACAAATCAAATACAGTCTACATCCAGCATAGACACACTGCAGGTACAAGGGGACAGAAAACAAGTGTCTACAGGAAGAAGGACACAGAAAAGGATAGATAACTGAGATGAATGATTTTAGTGGGAGCTTTAAGATAATCTAGGAATATAAAAAAGCTAAATATGTATAAAATGTATGTTTAAATACGTATGCCTTTACATACAAATTGCATAAAGTAGACCCACAACCATTTATCTACATCTCTGACAAAATCATCTTACTAAAATCGCAAATTGGGTCACTATACTGCTTTTGGCAAACTCCAGGCATGCTTTTACAAGGCTCTTTTCTGATCTTCTGTTATAGCACCCCATACAGTGCAGTGTTATGCAAAGCTCTTGATATGTTTGACTCAACTCCACTGGCTTCCTTTAAAAATGTAACAACTTTTAAAAACTTTATATGCAACCCCTTTTAATGGTTTTATTATTCATTATAACATCTGTCCTTCATATTCACAAACCGAATAATAAGCCCTTAATCTTAATCATAGAAACTGGATGAAGAATATTCTGGAGATGTTCAATAACTCACAGGCAAAAGCCAATTGTAAAGCATTTATTTCCTTGTTAGGGCTTTTTTTGTCATGTAACACAAGTACTGAATATGTATGCAAACAGCATTTTTCATTGTCAAAGTCACACTGTGAGTGTTGGAGTGCTGTGAACAATGCATATTAATTTATTTATTTATTGATTACAAGGATACTTAAAACTGGATCTAATATAGAAACTGGGTCTAAATAGCTTTATAGTCTGAATCTTCAAAATATCAAGATTTATTTTAGGAATTTTGAGGGGTTTGTTTAATTGTAACTGATTTATATTTTCTTTTTTTGTTCTTGTTGATATATATATAATTGTTAGTTTTTTTTTTTTTTTTTACAAAATAAAAAAAAAATACAGTCAGATATAGGTTATAAAAAAAATAAAAACAATTGGGAAAAAATATAACCTTTTTATATGATGCAAACTAGGGCTGCAACATCTAATCGATAAAATCGATTATTATCGATAATGAAAATCATCAACAATGATTCTCATTATCGATTATTCAGGTCTGCCCACAGTGCACGTACAACTTCAGCCAGTCGCATCAAATTGCAATACTGAATAACGCATTTCTATTGACAAAATGCATCTTTAAATACTGGAGGAAACAGAATGAGCTCCTGCAGGAAGTATGTGATCCAAGCTGCCCAAAAGATTATAAATCTTTATTTTAAGCTTCAAGCTGATGCATTAGCGTAATGGCTTGCCTGTCAGATGCACTTTTACAAATAATGTTAAGTGTATGTCCTCGGCGCAAAAAACTTTTAGTTAACTGTCATATCCTTATCTGTAAATGTCACAAATTCACGCATAAAGGTCCAGCCTGACAGTCTGCGTTAAGTTGAAATCTTTACTGAAAGAGCGCCGGCGCGGCGGGCACGCACGTAAAACAGACTGAACACAGAGAGGAAGACAACATTCAGCACAAAAACATTAATTGTTCTCAAATATCTGTTGTTTAACATTTATATTTAGGTTTAAAAGTCAATATGCGGTGAGAGTAATTTATGAGAGTAGGAACTGTGAAGGGACAGCAGTGTGTAATTGTCTGAATAGAAATATTTTACAGGATAAAGAAATGACAGTAAGAGGAGAGCGACTGTGAACAAAGTGCACGTGACGTGTGTTCCTGCAGAGCATTACTGTGATTGTATTCATCTCTATTATGTTTATTGTTTTATTTTTTGATCTAGAGATTTCAACTATATTCACTAGCCTACAGTGATTAACAAATTTATAAAAAAAATATATAAATAATTACCAAATTTTTTTTTTTGGTTTTCTGTACTGCTTAGACTTCCAATATGAGTAAGCTTTTTAGTAACAGCAGTATGCTATTTTTAATACTATACTATAATTATTGCTGTTATCTGAGAAAGGCAGGAAAAAGAAAGTCAAATGCTTTATAGTATTTTTTTTTATTCAGATACCCAATTAGTCAAAAGTACATAAACAAATGCCAGCAAGCATGTGAGCTGTTATCAAAACCAAAGGAGGTCTTTTTTTTTTTATTATGTAAATAAATACTATTTAATTGTTTCAGTTTGTTATTTGTCCAAAAATTACAATAAAGTTTTTTTTATTATTATTATTATTATTTTTTTTTACAGATTCTTAAAATATTTGTTTTGTCTTATAACAGGTGGTCTAATAAATGGTAAAGCACATTTGTTTTAAGGACATTGGGCAGAATGTGTAACATTATGCTTTTGTCAGTAAAATTAAAATAAGAAAATAGGGGTTTTAATCTGATTAATCCAAAAAATAATTGGCCAACTAATTTATTATCAAAATAATTGTTAGTTGCAGCCCTACATACAAAAATGCTTTAATAAATGTTAAGTTATACAGTAGTATGTAGTAATGAAAATATGTCATTTCAGATTTTTTTTTTTTTTTATATTTCCTTTAAGAGATTTAAATTCCTCATTAAGGTATAATAAATCATTTGTCTTTGAAATTGGCTTTACAGTCTTACAGCCACAACTAATGAAACCATATCCCACAGTAAAGTCAAGAATGTGGAATACTGTACTTTTTATGATGGTGCTTATTTATTCCATCCATGACAATATTAGCTACTTTATTCATCCCTAAGGGGAAATTTAGTTGAAAACAGCAGTGACATAAAGTGAACATAATATAGTCAACTTTGAGTTTAACAGCATTGCAGGTTGTGATTCAATTAACACTACAAAGATTTCCCTGAAGCCTTTTTTTATTATTATTAATGTTAAAACATGCTGAGAGCTTTATCAACTGTACCAGCCCAAAGCCACTCCCACCGCAATGAACACCACTCTTCCCACAAACAAAATAAAGTCTCTCTGAGCACACAATGAGCATTAAAGCATGGTCTAGATGCTCTTTTCACACCTAAAACACCATAACTAATTTTGAAAACATTAACATGTTAAATGTGTAGATATTTCGTATGAAAGAATTTGGTTTCAAACAATAAAATACCTACACTGGCATAAACCAAGCAACTATATCAAACTTCTATCCCTGAAAAATTCAAAGCATTTTCTGGGAGGCAGCTGCCGGTGGTGAATAAAACGACTGATTTAACATCGCAACCGAGTCTCTCTTCCACTGAAAGTGTTGCATTCGTAAAAATGCAACCTTTTAAGTGTTTTAAACAGGCTTGAATGGAAAGGGTGAACTTATTCCCTGTATGTAAAAAAAAATAAATAATGTCACACTGTTAGCTTAGATGCTTTGGGGTACAACACTGCTTCTGACAAAGTCTAATCTGAATCCCTCGGTAAACAGCAGCAAATAATCACCCACTCATCTGACCTATTTGTTGGTTTATTGGCTGAATCTTCAGCTAGTTTGCAGTGGAAACTGCTGCAATCCGAAAAAAGAATGGCAGTTAATTAGGCCAAGATAAAAAAAAAAAACAGCGCCACTGTTGTTAATGTTCCCTCATTAATTTCACAGCCTCTGGAAAGACTGCAGACTACAATACAAGAGAGGTGGAAGCTGACAAAGCACCAGCCCCCAAAATGAGTATTTTTGCAGAAGTTTTAACCTGTTGTGATCTACTCTTCAACTGGAAGCCATGCTGACAGCATTAACAAAGGACATGGATTGCACAGCTGGGTTCTACCCAAAAAAAGAAACGGATTGCTGGCACAAATCCTTTTGGCAATGCATAATTGTATGTCCAAAAAGCCCTGCATGTGTGTGTAAAAAAAAAGAAAAAAAAAGAAAAAAAAAAGGAAACAAAAGTGAATGAGAGAGAGGGTGCTTCCACATAAATGTGCACTGATCTACGCCATACGTCTTTAATCAGACACCGACAAGAAGCAAAAAAACAAAAAAAGCTTCTCTAATAGCAATGGAGTTCTCCATGCATGACTAATGGTTAAGAGAAGCCATCCCTCTGGAGCTCATCAGCTCAGTGTTTGTACTCCCACATCCTCCCCTCACGGTTAATGATGGATCTCCAGCCCCTCCAGACTTCATGCTTATAATGGTACCAATATAACAAGCTCCATCCTTCAACTCTCAATGTGGTAGAGGGAGACGGAAGCAGCTGGTTTTATGTCGCACTGCTAATACCGTGAGGAATCAGAAGAGGTGAAACTAGCTAGCAATGTATGAATATGGATCCGTCTGGGTCAACCCAGCTAGACGGTTGCTGCGCAGTCCATGCAAGGGTCCCTACATTGATTAAGAATGGATATGTCCTGGAGTTTGACATTGCTTGGCACTGAGCAAGATTTAATATGCAGAGAAGATATTGGATATAAAAGATATACTGTAATATAAAGCTCTTAAACACAAAATTCAAGGGCATGATGTTTTAAGTCTTGAAGAAAGTTATTATGGAAAAAAGGAATACTAGATGTGGGGGTGGGAGGTTACTGAAGAGGCTTCCCCTGGTGGTCTAGTGGCTGGGATTCTGGGCTTTTTCTCTATTAAAGCCCCGAGTTCAATTCTAAAAATGTTTTGGGTGAAATTATTTCTCACTCTAAAAATGACTTCTTAATCAGTTGGCTTACTTATTCTTTATAGACTTGTTGTTTAGTAAAAATGTATTTAAAATATACACAAGTAGATATTTATTACTCCTGGCTTAAATCAAGTGGGGAAAAACAATAGTGACAGTAAACTAGGACAAAATACCCTTGTATTAAAGATAGGGGAGCATTTTTTTTTTCCTGTTCCTCATATATGTACTATGTACTTATTAAAGCATTTAAATGGCTAGGTAATAACTAGGTACTTACCCTGGACCTACACCTGAACCTAACCATATTCCATGTAGTTACATTATATTAATATTACTTTCTTCAGTAATTGCTGTATGCAGTAAGTACATGTAAGTACACATGTATTATAACACGTACTGTATATATAATACGATTCAACCAAAGAGACATAATACAAAGTCATTAATAAAATAAAATTTCTGAACAATAACTACCTTATATCATCAGCTTCTTAAGGATCTTATTTTAAGGACTTTCATATATTTTAACTTTGAATATATATATATATATATATATATATATATATATATATATATATATATATATACAGTATTGTTCAAAATAATAGCAGTACAATGTGACTAACCAGAATAATCAAGGTTTTTAGTATATTTTTTATTGCTACGTGGCAAACAAGTTACCAGTAGGTTCAGTAGATTGTCAGAAAACAAACAAGACCCAGCATTCATGATATGCACGCTCTTAAGGCTGTGCAATTGGGCAATTAGTTGAAAGGGGTGTGTTCAAAAAAATAGCAGTGTCTACCTTTGACTGTACAAACTCAAAACTATTTTGTACAAACATTTTTTTTTTTCTGGGATTTAGCAATCCTGTGAATCACTAAACTAATATTTAGTTGTATGACCACAGTTTTTTAAAACTGCTTGACATCTGTGTGGCATGGAGTCAACCAACTTGTGGCACCTCTCAGCTGTTATTCCACTCCATGATTCTTTAACAACATTCCACAATTCATTCACATTTCTTGGTTTTGCTTCAGAAACAGCATTTTTGATATCACCCCACAAGTTCTCAATTGGATTAAGGTCTGGAGATTGGGCTGGCCACTCCATAACATTAATTTTGTTGGTTTGGAACCAAGACTTTGCCCGTTTACTAATGTGTTTTGGGTCATTGTCTTGTTGAAACAACCATTTCAAGGGCATGTCCTCTTCAGCATAGGGCAACATGACCTCTTCAAGTATTTTAACATATGCAAACTGATCCATGATCCCTGGTATGCGATAAATAGGCCCAACACCATAGTAGGAGAAACATGCCCATATCATGATGCTTGCACCTCCATGCTTCACTGTCTTCACTGTGTACTGTGGCTTGAATTCAGAGTTTGGGGGTCGTCTCACAAACTGCCTGTGGCCCTTGGACCCAAAAAGAACAATTTTACTCTCATCAGTCCACAAAATGTTCCTCCATTTCTCTTTAGGCCAGTTGATGTGTTCTTTGGCAAATTGTAACCTCTTCTGCACATGCCTTTTTTTTAACAGAGGGACTTTGCGGGGGATTCTTGAAAATAGATTAGCTTCACACAGACGTCTTCTAACTGTCACAGTACTTACAGGTAACTCCAGACTGTCTTTGATCATCCTGGAGGTGATCATTGGCTGAGCCTTTGCCATTCTGGTTATTCTTCTATCCATTTTGATGGTTGTCTTCCGTTTTCTTCCACGTCTCTCTGGTTTTGCTCTCCATTTTAAGGCATTGGAGATCATTTTAGCTGAACAGCCTATCATTTTTTGCACCTCTTTATAGGTTTTCCCCTCTCTAATCAACTTTTTAATCAAAGTACGCTGTTCTTCTGAACAATGTCTTGAACGACCCATTTTCCTCAGCTTTCAAATGCATGTTCAACAAGTGTTGGCTTCATCCTTAAATAGGGGCCACCTGATTCACACCTGTTTCTTCACAAAATTGATGACCTCAGTGATTGAATGCCACACTGCTATTTTTTTGAACACACCCCTTTCAACTAATTGCCCAATTGCACAGCCTTAAGAGCGTGCATATCATGAATGCTGGGTCTCATTTGTTTTCTGAGAATCTACTGAACCTACTGGTAACTTGTTTGCCACGTAGCAATAAAAAAATATACGAAAAACCTTGATTATTCTGGTTAGTCACATTGTACTGCTATTATTTTGAACAATACTGTATATATATATATCTATATATATATCTATCTATATATATATATATATATATATATATATATATGTGCCATGTACTGTTCCTGATATAATTATAAATCCAAAATATTCAATATTGAACTAAATCGAATCGAAAGCTTGTGAGTCAGAATCAAATCGAATCATGAAATTTGTGTCCAAATCCAGCCCTGTTACTTGGATCATATCAAAACAAGTGATGTAAAATGTATATAAAATGTACAATGAAGCCATATTTAAAGCCTCACTTAAAAAAAAAAAAATAATAAAATAAATCCTATTAAAGTCATGGCTAGGTATAGGCTGTGACCCTTCAAAAACTATTTTGGGTCTTAGCCCAACAGCTGAAAGCAACAGCAGTAATGAAATGGGTCTCAATGTATCATGGAAAAATGAGAAACCTCCAGTGCTCCAGGTTAACTCCGGTAAAAGGCTCCAGGTTAACTTGTCATTCCAAATTGCCCGAGAAAGCTGCCAGTACTCCATGACCTCAAGGGTTTTCTCTAGTAGGTCAGCTGTGTATTAATCAGTTATGTGCGTACAGAAGTTACTACATAAGCGTGTGACACAAACATTATGTCAGCTGTCACTTCAGGCCGACACAACGAATGACACTCCGCCCCCAAGCTCCAGCTACCATAAGCACACTTGACTTTTGTCAAGGCCAATGGAAGACCCATAACAAGCATGCAGACATGTTTGTTTCTTAATGCAACATCCAATATCCGTGAAAGATAAAGGGGAGCTGCTACTCCAGCACATGCAGATACAGTTACTTGGGTGGACCAGTTCTGAAAGCTCAATTTTCTACCATCCCTACTTCTTCAAAGGAGGGAAAAAAGAGGAAATAAAGTTTAAATAAAGCTTTAAAAAAGGTAACAGGCGATACTGTGGACCTGTATAAGCTTCCTCCTCCCCTCCATCGAATTTATTCCAGCACCAAGATAAGAGTGGATTAGAGATCAAAGGTTCCCAGAAAGGAGCCGCAACATGGCTCCAGATCCTCGCTTTCTCAAGCAGGACACTGAAAAGCGCAAGACAGGAAATGGGTTGTTGGAGTTGAAATATCACTTTCAAACTGTCTTTTTTTTTGTACTCAATGCCCAAATCAGTTCCCAGACTAAGGCCATCTGACACAAGTTAAAGAACTAGGGTGCATCAGATGCCATAGTTTTTCTCCCTGATGTTAAAATACTGTCCTCTCTTAGTTTAATGTGTTCCAACAACTGCAAATGACCAAAGATTTCCCCTCTGGCTCATTCAGACATTTCTGTAACACTTTCCTTTTTGGTGGAGTGGTCTAAAATGACAACTTCTGGCACAACCAAGGGTGTAAATTTGGTGGCGGTAATGCCT
Source organism: Carassius auratus (assembly GCF_003368295.1). NCBI lineage: Eukaryota > Metazoa > Chordata > Actinopteri > Cypriniformes > Cyprinidae > Carassius > Carassius auratus. The sequence goes on along the minus strand of NC_039261.1, from coordinate 11,207,979 downwards.
GTAATAAGTGGTTTAGCGGGTAACCCCTTCATCCAAACTATGAAAGATGGAGTGGTTTGGAAACAGGTTTGGTAAACCTGTGGCTTTTAGTGCCGCTGGTGTGCAGAAATGAAAAACCTCACCATTAAACCATTTAAACCCAGTGGTTACAATCTGTGACTACAATGTAAGGTTGAAAGGGTCTAAAAGGAGAAAGTAAAGGTTGTCTTGATATACCCATCCGTGACACAAGGTTTGTTTGTTCATTCGTTTGTTACATGTAAAAACAATACTGTTTTTCTATTTTTTTAAATATACTTTAAAATGCTATCAATTCCTGTGATGGCAAAGCTGAATTTCAGCAGCCAGAAACCAATATAACATGATGATTTGGTGTTCAAGAACACTAAGAGCTGCATTCATTTGACAGAGATGTTTTATAATATTATAAATGTCTTTACAGTCACCTTTGATCAATTTGATGTTTCCTTGCTTAATCAAAGTATTAATTACTTAATAATGCATCTATTAAAACCCTAAATGAAAAGAAATGTTGTGGTCACAACATGGAGCCGATACTTTTTTAATGAGCAACTCATTATATCCCACTATAAAATTGCAGATTTTAACCAAAACCTTTCAGTTGAAACTTTATACACAATTGGCTGACAATCCTGTCACATTTTATTGTTTGCAACATCCTGTAGTTTCGTAATGAGTTTTTGTGTTTTTTTCCCCCACCAATTACAATTGTAGAATAAATCACATACGTTATATGAACTTTTTAAAAACTGCACATGCAGAGTAAAATGCATGTGCTAGTAAGCAATAATCTGGGGGGAGTGTCAGAATCACACCCCTTCGTATGTAGCGCACATCCACTATTGCCTCGGTTTTAGCTTGGAGGAAGCCTGTAGACCTTTTTCTGTAACTAATATTCCTGTTCTCATCCATATCTCTGGCTTTCCTACTTTCTCATTCCTTTGAAGTAGGAGCCCATTGCAAAGGGCTGGTCTAATCGGCTTTACGGGTCACTGCAGTCAGCAGGGGTGGAGGGGTTGGGTTGGTGGGATTTGGACGATAGGTGAGGACAAGTCCACTTAAAAGGCCATTTTTTGAGCAAAAGGGCTGTCATTACAGAGTTCAGCATTTACAAGCTTCAGCTTGACATCCAAGAATCCTCCAGTTATCTGCACCGATGTGACAGAGCACCAAATTACCTACAGTACACGTATATCCTGAGAGGACAGACTGGGAAAAGGGACAACTATAAAGTTTAAAACTATCGATGCGGTATTTCAATGTGGAGTTCAAAGACAAAGAGGAGAAAGCAAAGCATTTTTGGGAGAGCAGAGGTGGCAGGTAGGCATGGGCAGAAAAAGAAGAAGGGATATTGAAAGCTGAGAGGTGAATACTTTAAGACTCTTTGGCATGACTCCCATCCTCCTTTCTTGGCCTCAGACCTAGCTATCAGAACACTCTGAAAATGAGCCAGAATAATACTCTAACACCAGCAGCCATTTATCATTATAGACTTGCTATTTATAGTGCGCCTCTGAAACAAAACTAAAAAAAAAAAAAAAAAAAAAAAAAAAAACACCTTTTATTACCTTCAATAAAATATGCAACTAAAATAGATTCTGGCCTAACAGATAATGCAAATTTACTGTTCACTAGTTCAGAAGTGATGAAATCTCCTTTTTTTTGTAATCACAGTTCCATACAATACAAGAGCTTTAATATATACAGATTTATTTTTTATTTTTGAATGGATTTTAGTGAAATGTTTTAAACTTTAAAAATGTTTTCGACTCAGAGTGGGCATTATTAAAACTTTTCCCCCTTTTTTTTCAGTTCTCCAAGTAAGACATTTCATAAAATTAGATTGGATATACATATAGCTGCAATTTCCTTTCACTAAACAGAAAACAACGCAATGCACCAGTTCAAACTGACCAACCCATTATTTCAAGACTTCAAACATATATTTACATACAATACAGATCCTCCTCCACTTCACTCCACATTAACTTTCTGAACACGGGCTTCAGGAGGAGAACATTCACTGTCATCTTCAAGCATGCCTGTGAAACCATCCAAAATGAAAAGAAACTGTATTAATAACTGAAAAAATAAAGGCCAGTGAGCTGAATGAAAGCCTCTGAATCTCAATATGCAGATATCAATGCAATTATCTGAGGGGAAAACACAAAGGAGCCAGACCACATTTTTGATTATTGCCATGCTCTTGCCATAGTGAAAGAGAGAGAATGAAAAGTAAGGGAATAAAGGGCCTACTGCTGCTGTAGCATATGATTGTTTGCCATGCTTCAGGAAGAAAGGATTGATATGCATTGATGTGACATACGGTATTGGCTACTGTTCACCACAAATAATGCTGCTTATGTACACAAACATCACACATCATATGAGTCAAGGACATCTTTATATGCCGTTTTCACCACTTGAACATATTACAAAATGTCATGTCTGTATCTCTATCGCCAGTGTATACAAAAATACAGCCTAAGTCTTCTCATGTGGTTCTACAGTAACAGGAAGCCAGAGAATGCATGCTCAGGTGTCTACTCCCATGTCTATAATATAGATTTGACAACCTGATACAGATATAGTAGACAGATCTGATTTAATCAATATGAGATGCCAATATCAGAGCTGGAATCTATCCACATTGCCTTGATATTTACCTCTTGCTCCCTGGCCAAGCATTGTGTTGTAATCCTGCGCTACTCACTGTGAACAGGAAGCTAATAATGGCCAAATCAGGCGACTGATGTGCAGCAGATAGTGCATCGCTCTCATTCCATTCTAAGACCGTGTTAATCCCATTTTTAATTTTCCTCTCCCCCAATTTCCTAATCAACTCATCTAATTAAAAACGCATAAGGCGTCCAACCCCCATCAACCGGGGAGGAAGGGAAGACACATGAAACAAGCAAGATAAAACTAATTGGGGATATTCTCTCACTTTTTTTTCTGTCCAAAAGTTTAATTTACTATTATACGAGATGTATATATTGTACGAGATGCATATATTGTGTATATTATATATTTAAAATGTAATATTTCATAATATTATGAATTTTTCATAAAAAAAAGTAACCTGTATAATGCACATACAGTATTTATACACACACACACACACACATACACATTCACTTTTTGACCCCTGTCATGCAAGGGAGCTCACAGAGTTCTCCTCTCATCCTGGGGTATTGGATTTAGATGGATCACCCAACATGCCGATCAATATCCGGCTCACATATTCCTAGAGTGTAGAATAAAGTCCCATCAAAACTTCCCCTTTGACCCTTCTGAGTTCCTCCCAGCACCTGGTTCTCTCTCTCCTCTATCAAAACTCACCTACACACACACAACACATGAAAATGTTCTCTCTACCCCACTGCTTACTCAAATCATTGATTTTCTTTTCCCTACTCCAACCACTTTAAATCTTCTCCTGTCAGCTTAAAATTGCTCATCTTGTCATTTATGGCACAGTTCAGTTTTTATCTGTACACAAATGTCACAGCTTAAGTTAAAGAATCTGTACTGGGTCCAATATAGTTACTTGTACATTAGATGCAGCATACTCATTCATTTGTTTTATTGTAGTATATTATATTATTTAACACTTACAAACTCTCTACACACATCATTAAATAAATGTTTGACACCCTCTACATATCACTGACCAGAAGCAACAGCCCAAAAGATGTGTATACAGCAGTTTCAATGGAATTAAGGCTGCACTATTATGACAAAAAATAATAACTGTTGATTTTTCCCTTGAAATTGCAATTTCAATTATTAATTATGATGATCACAATTTACATTGAATGATGTTTATAACATTGCTTTATGCAACTGCATGTCGTATTTTTAAATGAAAATAAACAAGCTGAAAACACAAATTAAAAAAGTTTTAGTGCTTTTCTATAGTATTAAGCATAAGACTGGGTTCTTCTTTAAATTGTAATTTTTTTAAATATATAAATGGTATTATAATGTTATACTAAAACTAAAATTAAAATAATGGGAAAATCCCTTAGTATAATGTATTTATAAAAAAAAAAAAAAAAAAAAAAAAAATCTTAAGCACGTAGAATAACATAAGTGGAGGTAACGATTAATTGCCGCTTTGAACAATTACGTAATTTTGGCCTTCATAATTGTAATCGCGATTAGAAATTGTATTTACTGTGCAGCCCTAAACGGCATAGAATGTTATTTTGCAGCTTACATTTCAGAGTACACTTGCTGTGTAAGGATTTGTCTGTCATACAGTTGCCCAGTCCAAGCTTTGATAAGAAGTGCTGGGCAGATAGAATAGTGTTTTAGTGTTGTTTAGAGTGAGTCAGCCATTTTGAGAGAAGCCAGTGCAGCGTGGCTTGCTGACTCGGAGGGAACGCTGATCTCTGAATGAGGACGTCGAGGTGTGACCGATGAAACTCGATGACACCAAGACATGCAGGGACATGCTGATATACACATGCCAGAGAGAACAACACAGTTTATCTGAAATTCAAACTCAGAAACACAGCCCAGTGGTCTGCTAAATGACTCAAGAGAAGGATTTGAAAGAGGTGCACAGTATGTTACTGCCACTATCGACAGACAGACAGACAGACAGACAGAATTCTGCGTTCCGACCCATGAGTAATAGCACACAGATTTAAAACTACACGAGGGTGAGTAAATAATGACACATCTTCATTTTCATGTGAACTACCCCTTTAAACATGCTCTCCAAATTTACAGTATGCGAAGAACTGTTAAACAAAAGACCTTCACATCGTATGATGTCTTTGAGTGTTATTATGCAAATAGCCGTCTTATTTGGCTGAAAATGAATTAATCATGTTAATGCCTCAGTGTGTGCGCGTGTGTGTGCGGTGTGAGGATTAGTGGCGGGATGTGGTGTGCGAAGAATAATCACGCTTCATGAAATAAAACGCCGAAGAAACACTGAGCACTTTCATTAAAGCAGGCTGTAAAAGAAGAGTGCAGCCCGCAGTTTCTCCCACCCTCATCAATATTTCACAAAATAAACTCAACAAATAAAAAGAAAATCCACAATGCTGAAACAAAGCCCCCAGACTTCCAAAACAATGCGGCATAGATTAGGCAAGCCTTTTTTTCATCTGTTGTCTTTTACTGTCCATATGCCACACGAAAAACACATCTGACGCAAAACTGCTGTCCAGAGTTCCCAAATGAGACGATCGTTAAAATACATCTCATTGATCAACCGTTGGCAATATCCATGAAGTGTTTTTAAATACTGTTGACACTGCAGTAATTGAACACAGCTTGACAGCAAGTGCAATAATTATTTCATTTATCAGGGGGTTTTTTGACGGCACAAATTTCTACACCAAATAGCCCAATTAAAAATTGAAACTATAAACTGACATTCGGATTTCAATAATTCAATGAAATGAAAGTGATGTTCATGATGTATATACAGTCGATGTCAAGTGAAATTACACTAGAAAGATCTATTAGTTTAACCAGTCTACGTGCAGCAATAAAAACCCAAGTTCCATGATGCATATTTCACACAAACGTGGCTGAAATCACTCGATTCTATCTGAATTGGCTGCCCCAACATCTAAGACTCTGCACTTGATCTGTTCAGTCTGTGGAGAAATTAAGTGTTTTATACAAGGAACAAGGCTGTTATGGTGAAGCTTTGCAGTATTCAAGGTTTTCGATAGTTTGACATATTTTGGAGCAGTTGGTAGTGATCAAATGCTAGTAAATGAGAAGTCCTTGAGCAGAAATGTATTACACATTGGAGAATTATGTCTAAAATATTCTAAACCACTAAACACTAACTTCTTGCACACTGAAATTTACTATCCCTTTGAAGTCAGTCTATTATTATAGCATTATTGATTTCAGATTTATAATATTCCCCTATAAATGTGGTTGGTAGTGATGGATTATGGAGTTCCCAGGGCACCAGCCTTTTCAAAGACCACTTGTTCTCACAATAGAGAGGTTGTAAAAAAAAAAAAAAGTGTTAAAATAAAAATAAACATAAATATGAGGAAATGCACTAGAAAGTACACAATATACCAGTAATACACTGCCAAAGAGACGAGAATGTACTGTGACTGTTTGAAAACGTTGAAGCTGATGAGGAGCCAGGAACATGTGCATTTATTTCACACTGTGCCAGTAGTCACTGGAACACATTCAAGCACTGTTTGTTTCTATGTCAATTTTACATCAGCTGTGGTTTTTCTCTAGCCACAGCAGGCATCTCAGTTTGAGGCCCCTGGCACTGAGAGGCCCCGAGGCACTGGCCCCACTGGCATAACACATTATATGTCCTTGGTGGTTGGTTGGTTGTTTTACATGTCGGTCAGACGGCCTCCTCTGAGTCTGTGAAGACGGCTCTTGTTCAGAATAAGCTACAGTTATTCAAATCCACAAAAATAATGCTGGTATCAGAGTTGGTTCTTTACTGCTGCCAACTGGGATACATAACAATGCACATTTCTACAACTGAATGTTTTTGTTATTGAATATTTTTGTTATAAAGTTGAGAACTACACCATAATGCACACTAGAGACAGGAAAGAATTGAACGATTCTGTTTCCTCAATGATGTTGGTTCCTTAGTGGTTCTACTGACAATTTAAGTCTAGAAAATGAATGCTAATGTCTTCCAATGTTTTTCACATTATGATCTTATGCTCTCTTTATACAGAATAAAAAAGAACTAATGAACAACACGAGATAGATGAATAAATGATGACAGAAATTGCATCTCCCTTTAACTATATATTAAACAATACTACAACAAATATATTTCATTCATTAAAGGCGTTATGAACTCAGAAATAAAAATTCACTTGGTCTTTTAATGTATAAGATGTCACTGTACTATAAAACATCCTATAAGTTTCAGAACTTAAAACTTGTTAGTCTAAAAACAGCTTGTATTAAAGGCAATCTTCCAAAATGACAAAGGCTGTGGAATGTGCCACTTTATGACGTAATAGTGAACAACGCTTGTTTCTATAGCACTGCCTGTTTGGCTCCACCCATTGATTCACACATGCAGTGTAAATAAGGAGAGAGGCAAGCGCAGGTCTATGCAGAAACCAAGTGATAAAGATGGCTCTGAATACAACAAAAGGTCTTACAGTTCCACGTTGTGGTCTTTGAATTGGATTCATTTTAGCATTTAGAAAAAGTGGATTAATTTTATTTAAGCAAGACTGCATCTGTAAGAACTTTGTTCACTTCCATTTACTGCAGATTAGTTTACAAACAAGGCACAATTTGATACAGTATAAAAAAAAAAAACTGAAACTAAAAGATGATGCTGCGCCAACTACATTGGCTCCATTGTTGGCTACACTGGCAGTAATGCCGCACCAAAAAAGTGGGAGTAACGGTTTCTACTGTGTGGTCACTATTGCTTTGTCTGTTATTAGAAATCATTTGACATGTACTGATTTATGCATTTTTTTACCTAAATCTCAACAGCATCCATATGTGAAGGTTTTGGGCTATCAAACATACGCAACTATTAGCCAATCATAGCAGTGGTTGTTTACTTCCAAGTTTAAAATCCGACATGCGTATTCAAATGGTGATTCCTGATGAGGGGGTCAAAAAAGGGTGGAGAATAGCTTGTTACTTTTGTAAAAAAAAAAAAAAAAAAAAAAAAAAAAAATATATATATATATATATATATATATATATATATATATATATATATATATATATATATATATATATATATATATATATATATATATATATATACATATATATATATATATATATGTAAAAATATTGATAACATAAGTTGCCCTCAGAGAACAGTAAACAATAATAAAAAATTACCCGTTCATGATTCTTTTAAAATTTTGGACAATTTTTTTTTTTATTTCATTCAAAAACAATGTCTTCCAGTTCCATTTTTATTTCCATGCAAACAAATAATACTTATCTATCTATTAATTAAACTACTATAGTTCTGAGAACTGATTTCCAGTTCCCAACTGACTGCTGTAAATGTGGACCAGACTTGATGCCAATAGTTTGACTTACTGACTAACTGATACTACAATATGTACAACTTTAAAACATAAAAGAAAAGTTGAGAGGTTTGTCCAATTCAACCTGCCCCATGGTTCCCTCACAGCGTATGATCTTTAGTCACAAAGAATAAGTGATCAGAGAGCTACTTGCCAAGACCTCCACACACCTTGTTCACTTTTGTGCTGTAGGCAACAAGAACTACTGCATCTACTCAGTGTGCTGTCATGCAGTGTGTGCACTTTAGCAATACCTGTGAAACACACTGAGCAAACCGGAGCCAATCACAGCAGCCCGGCATCTATAAAAAATGAGAGGAGTGCTGGGTAATCAGCAGTGAGGAATGGGGAGCTGATCTAATCCATTACCTTTAATCTCTCATAGTACGGTCCACGTCTATCATTACAATGAACAAAGCCGCAAACCTAGCAGCAAACGTGCTTACGAAAACACTCCAGTCCATCTTGCTGTTACCCAATGTGGGCCAAAAGCTGAGCAGGGACCCTAGAAGGGGTCAATTTAGAGCACGTCAAGCCAGAATCAATGGGTTCACACCCACCAGTCCAACAGAATGTCCTAAAAGATATATATAGGCTCCCTCACCTCATTCATATGTACCGCTGTGTCATTTTGTCCTCCATTTAAAAGCTCTTGTAACATTCCGAGAGGGGGAAAAGTGTTGATTTAGGTCATGACACTGATAGGAAGCAACTAAATATGAGAGTTTGCTGACCATTTTCTTCACCTACTCCTGTCGATTTTGATTTCAGATGGGCGTCTGCTAGGCTGAAGAGTGAGAGAGATAACTTAACACGCCGAGTGGATGCGTGTAAACAATCTGATATTGCTAGACACCAGCTAAGCAACGGTCATCCGTGCCGTTTTGATGGATGGCTCAGTTCGAATGGAGACATTAGACCAACACATGCCTAAATAAAACAGGACTCGTGAAAAAAAAAATGGTTGATAAGTGCATCGGGCGGACTAAAGAGACAGCTATTGATTTCACGCTGTCCTTGATGGGAAGCCAACACATAGTTTCAGTTTAATTCCGCTGCTTCAGCAAAGACATGGTGGAAACATGAAGAGGGTGAGAAGTTGTTCTGCACCTTAGAGATATTTATACAAGCAGGAATCTAGATGATGCAGTGTAGATTTACTTACTAAACATTACAACCCAAAATACTGCAGGTTCTCATGTCCCCAGGTGAACACTGGATAAATAAATAGAGAGAATACCTAACCACAACACATATGTTTGCATGTGATCTCTACTTGCATGCTTTGCACATACTCCTCCAGAGCATATGGTCCTGTGTATTATTCATGGAGGGTATACGTGTGTAAGGATGGGAAGGATCTACTTTACATGCAGAGTAGCACATCTCGAGGTATAATTGAAACGGCAATGTCACGAAGCCCAACGCGATGTCGTTGTTAAGGCTTATGTGAAACGGCTTGCAGTACAACCAGAAACCATAATGATAATGCACTCAGCTCCCGTCATCCTGACAGCCCCCTTCTTTGTCATTTCCTCAGGTCTTCAGGAGAAGAAGACCATAGTTACATGCCACACTTACATGTGATGCTTTCAGGCAACTTTGAGTCATCTTAAAAATGACAGTAATTTGTCAATTTCAACATAAAAGAGTCCTTCACACAAAGATTGTCAGTATTTACTCACCCTCATGTCAATCCAAAATAATTATTGATTTACAGATTGATTAACTTTGAGTCAATATTGAAGTAGCATATAAAAGTGCAAGATAATAGTCACTATTAAGATTAAATAATATTTTGATTAATATAGTATTATTATTATTATTATGTGATGCATCGAGAATCCTAGAATAGTCACACTGTTGCCCTCAGAATCATAATTGAACCAAATCTTGAGGTAAGTGAATATTCTCATCGGCTTCCATAGTAGTGAAAGGAATATTACAGAAGTCAATGGGGACCATCAACTATTTGATTACCAGAATTCTTCAAAATATCTTATTTGATGTACAACATAAGAAAGGAACTCATTCAGGTTTGCAACCACATGAGGGTGAGTAGATGATGACAATTTTCAGTTGTGGGTGAACTATACCTTTAAGTCAGTCTTTTAAAATGAATAATTCAATGGAGCCTCATATTGTACATTGTAGTTTCATGATTACAATTCACTTGTAACATTTAAAATAACAGTTTTTATACAAAACAGTATAACATTTAATTTAAATTATTTGTAAAAAAAAAAAAAAAAAAAAAAAAATATATATATATATATATAGATAGATAGATAGATAGATAGATAGATAGATAGATAGATAGATAGATAGATAGATAGATAGATAGATAGATAGATAGATAGATAGATAGATTAGCCTGATAAACTACGGGTTTTTCAGGCAAAATTGTAAAACCATTGCATCACTGAGTGAACATCAAAACCAGATCAGTCTAATTTGTGTATTAACAGGTTTATTTTTTAAAAAGCTTGCTCAAAAGAACAATTTGTACAGAAATGAGACTGGGGAAGTCACTAAAAGAAAATCAGTCTTTAGAAAATATCTGTAAATCTTCTTCAAAAACCTATATTTTGTGATTCTGGCTGTGCCGTCCCTTTAAAAGACACCAACCCGTTGCATTGGTTATTATGCACATTTTGTTTTCTGTCTTTTTTTTTTTTTTTACTAAATAATACATTCAGTAACAAAGATGAATTAGATTTTGATCTGGGTGAATTGAGAACAAATTGTGCATGTGTCTGAATCCCCCCTTCGAAAGACAATTCATTCTGTTTGAACTCTAGCCATCTTGAGTCAGAAAGAAAAAAATAATCAAGACAACGGGAGGAGGGAAACATATGAAAGAGGAAAAAAAACAGCGCAAGTAACGAGAAAGGCATCCAGTAGAGAAATGGTATTGATATCCCCCTCCACAGTACGACGCTGACCTGCTTTTACAGTCTGATGTAATTATCCGTGGCATGTGTCTAAACCATGGAGAACTGAACATTTGCAACACTCCTTCAGATTTCCATGCGAAACGCAACACCTTCCGTCCCCAGTGTTCGTTCTGGCCAAGTTTCGCACCATTTTAAAAACGGTAACCAGAGGGCCGAGGAGGAGAAAAATAAAATAAGAAACGGCATTTATTATGAACGACTTCAGAATGGCACACTTTCATCTGACAATTAGAGCAGCCTGCCTGCATCCTGACGTTTCATGGCATCTCAATAATAATGAGGGGGAGGTTGCAGGGGAAAGACTGACAAGAAGGAGATTGTCTCTGCGGGGATCTGCGTGACTTGACTGCTGATCAGTCATCATGTTTAACACCAACACGCACCGAAAAACCAATGCTATGCCCCAGTCCTCCACCAATGGGCCGAGGCATACATGTTTATCAGGATAAATGAAGAAATAAAATTGTGTCAATGATTTACAACGCTTGTAGCTTTTTTTTGCTCTCAGGTTGTTTTGTTAAGCGCCTCTCATAAATAAAACTTCACCTCTTAAAACCAGGCAAATGTGGTGCAGCACACCGATGACAAATCCTCTGCCAGTCACGTGAATCCAGACTGTAATCTAAAGAGGGCGACAGGAAAGCAAGTGGGCAATTACTTGAGCCTGCGCCGCTGCCAGCCAAATGTGCAAAACAAAATGCGCGACACCCGTCTCTCTGTCCGCGTCCAAAACGAACAGCGAGATATTGCTAGAAGCGCACAGGGTTTTGTGAATGGCAGCCAGCAGAATGACAGATTCTCCCTGAGGACTTGGGATTGGAACATCCTGGTCTCCAGCATGAATAGACCGAGACGGGCTAAATCAAGTGCTGCGGAGGTTAAAACACAGCTGGGGAGACCTTAAGAAGGAAGATGTACGTCAGCAACCAACAAAGGCACGGTCACAAGGGTATAGCGCACCAGAGATCTTCAGAAAGGAGAGAGATGTGAGATTTCTAGGAGATGAAAGAGTACTAAATGTGACTTGTGTGTTCTACAAGTCAACTGATGCGCTAAAAGATTCAGCATGAGCTTAAAACAGTCTAAGGTAGTTTGACAAGCTGGTTTTCATCTGGTTTCACTAGTCACTAATCCAGTCTCCTTGCTCAACCAGCTGACAAAAACCTCTCTCAAACCAGAAAGCTAACCAATAATAATAATAATAATAATAATAATAATAATAATAATAATAATAATTTTATGCTACTATGTAAAAACTTGGGGGCAGCTACAGTTAGGGATTACAAAATACAGAAAAACAGCAATTCTGTGAAATATTATTACAGTAACCGTTTTCTATTTTAATAAGAAATCACTCTAATATGCTGACTTGATGCTCAAGAAAGATTTGTAATTATCATTGATGTTAAAAACAGTTGTGCTGCTTAGTGTTTTCTTTTATACTTTGTTCAAGATTCTTTGAGGAGCAAAGCTGATCAAGAAATATGTTCATTTGAAATATAAATGTATAGAAAATGTATAATTTCAATTGCTTTTGAACAGTAGTATGTACATTTTTCTATGTCTAACAATCATATTTGTTAACAGCTAAAGATTCCTAGCTAATAAATAAATATAATAAATAAATAAATTCCCTTCAAGATTCAATGCAAAACAAATAGCGATGCTATTAATTTCACAATTTAATTCTTAAACATGGATTAAATAGGCTCTGTATTCAAAAGCTGATCTCATTACTGCATTTGAACCTCTACAACAGTGACAATAACAAATATAACCACACAAACCACACAAAAAGAAAAAATAAACATTTACGCTGCAATGCATTCTGGGATCTTACAAGTAAGATTTGGGGGCAATATTTGGGGAAATATTGTTAGTCTAATGAATGTTTAAAGGAATTGAAAGCAAATCAGATTCCTTAGCATCTATCATTTAAAATCTCCATACGTGGAATCAAATGTAATTGTTCTTTTGATATTGTAGGACATTAGAACAACACTGTGTTCACCTAAAGAAAAAAAAAAAAAAGGCCTGCAGAATGACCTTTTGAGGCATGGCTCCATCCCAAAAATCCAGTGCTTTCTATAAATACCAGTCTCTCTCACAGTTGAGAAGAAACAGGTAATCAATAACACAAGTAGTTATTGAACATCAGTCAGTCTCGATGGAGATCTACAGATAGAGACTGGTGAGTCAGAGAAAGAGAGAGGAATAAAGCATTGTTTAGATGCATAAGTAACAAACAATCCTTATAGCAGTGTTTAGGTGCCTAGGGCATACTGGCCGGCTCTCTGCTCTCAACCCTGCTGAGTAACAAGAGATGAGGGAGAACCAGAGGACTGACAGCCTCAGATCTGCAAAAAAAAACCAAGCAACAGCAAAAGGATCTCTGATGTATCGAATATAAAAAAAGAGTAAATAAATGAAAATTAAAAATAAAGTTAATAATAATAATAATGTATTTGATTTATTTATTTAGCCTTTAAATGAACAAGAAAGTGATGAACACAGGAAACTAATCATGATAGGTTGTTTTGGACATGGGTTACTGCACTTAAGCACCACTGTACAATGTATGAACATATGCACTATCCCACCAAGCCACGACTGTGGCAATATTCAAATAGGTCAAGAAAGATAAACCCTTAGTGGGTGGAACATCATGTGAATTCATACGAAACTGCCTCAAGTGGTGTCGATAACATGTTTTACCCGAGCAGGATACTCATGGTGATATAGTAGTGTTATTGCCGCTCAGTGGATCTGTGCTAAAGGAGATAAAGAGGGAATGAGGGTCTCTGGAGTGATTCATGGGTAACCCTGCTGTGGGCACATGACTGAGTGTCCAGTGTTATTTGTTAGGTCCTGTACAGCACACAGACATGTCTTGTGCCAATCAAATGCTCAGGGTGATAAAAACAGGTCCTGAAAGAGCAGCACTGTTTTTCTTCCTGATCACTTGTATATTGATTTTTGCACATGGCCTTTGACATTCCTCCTTAAGGGGGCGTGTCTAAAATGATGACCATTCATATTAGAGACCTCTGTTTATCCTTCACCTTTACACAAACAAACACACACACACACATACACACACTTGTTAATCCTCCTACTCAGACCAATCCAAACTGCCAGCTAAATATCTAAGAAATCTGGAGATGAAAATTAACAGCAACTTATGCCAACGATAATTTATCTAGGATACTATGAAATCTACTTTATCACAAATTTTTAGTTTTATGTTTTAATTTTTCCATTTTAATGGAGTTTAATATACAATATCTAATCTATTGAATTAATTAAACTTTAACAGCAGTATATTTTATACCAAAGTATTAAAATTATAGTTACTCATGAAATTAGTTTTGCTTTTCTCAGAGATGCAGTTCTGTGTCTGTTTGAATTTGTTTCTGGATTCTGTGTTTTACTATTTCAAAAGAAGTCCTTATCAAAAAAAAGTCTGCTATAAAACAAATATACAAAAAAACTAACAGTGTATTTATCTTAAAATGTAATCAAATTAAGTGCAGCACGAGAGCTTCACCGTTTTAAATTAAAAATTGACCAAAAATATGATATTGTGTGATATTCCTTAAAAACAAAAACTATTAATAAACTGTATTTTTGTTGTTCTTGTTATTAGTAGTACTATTAGTATTACATTTTGATTATACATGCTGTACAATAATAACTGTAATATTTTTCTGTCATAATTTCTTCAAGTTAAACCAAACCTTTATTTTGGCAGAGAGTGAAGACCTTGTATTAAATAGTTTCTATTTATCTGACGACAGGTTTATTAAATGAAATTATGATATGATCATGAAATAAACTCTCTATTGAGCAGCTCTGGAGATCAAATATACATGTATGAGTACGAAACTGTGCTGCTCATTCACACAGAGACATTAAGACATGCAGAATTAGCATTTGACAGCAGACCTTTTTTGGGTTTAATATTCATAGATATTAGCCCATTTGATTAGGTATACAATCCTACCTTTTAAATTACTCATCTAAATTCTCTCTAAATTTTTCAGTACGCAGAAATACTTCCCCAATCCCTCAGATAAAAAAAAAAAAAAACTAACCTGGAGTTCCAACTGGTGCTGTGCAGCGATTGGCTGCTCTGACAGTATTTGATGCTTCTTTTGTTAATTTTTGGGCATTTTCATTGTTTAATTACCTGTGAAGTTCTGGTGCTGGGTTGTTCGTTCCTTTCTTATTTACTCTCCCTGAGGCTTCTAGAACATGCCAAGGCCGAACGACACAATCTCGTCTCTCTCTGTCTGCTCGCTCCTCACCCTCTGTTAATTGCCTGTTTAATTAAGGACTCAGCAGTGACCCCATGCATGGTGGCAGCAAAGGGACAGAGAGAAGTGGGGTCTATCGATCGCCTCCTCTGGCCAAGAACAACCTTCCTTCAGCACTCCTCCGTTGACCTTCAGAGAAGGGTGTATGAGCGGCAGACATGCATCCATGCTTCATGACTCCAGTGCAGGGTGTCACGACTCAAGGTGCACACACGTATAGGACTGGACTCCAGCAGAAGCGAGGCACTTGGCTCCACAGTATTTTTTTTTTCTTTTATTGGTCTACAGACATAAGCTGTTAATTTACATGCCAACTGATGCAGCTCATTCTTCAGAATCTACAGCATCAAAGGAACTAAGCTATGGTCTCCAAGTCCCCAGCATTTTCACGGTGGTCCAATTAGCCACCATTCTTCTGGGAAACTACTGTCAACTTATTTTTATTATATACTTTTTTCCCACAGCTACCAGTCTACAAAAAAAATTCTAAAAATGTAACATTTTTTTTTTGTTAGCACTTTACCATTTGGTTAAATTTGTTAAAACTGCGATGTAGCAGAAGCAGCAACAGATTTTTTTCCTTCTGCACTGTGATACACATCCAAAACAGACTACTGAAAAAAAAAAAAAAAAATTGGTCTGGACTTTTATGCAAAAGTTATTGATTGGATGGAGGAAAATCTAAATGTGATCCGTAGGTTGGTTGTAAGAAAGTTTTGTGTTTGAAGCAGACTAAATTATTGAAGTCATCCAACATATTGTATACATTCAGGTTTCCAGCACTTTCCCCAAATAACAACTCAGAAACAACCGAAAAATGGCATCCTTCTCTACATATTAAAATGGGATAAAAGAAAACAGTCTAGCATATACTAAAAATTACACACTGCCTCATCTAATGCCACATTCATGTCCACAGCCCTGAAGCAAAAAAAAAAAACCCTATCTTGATCCAATAAGAATTTCTGAGAGCCTGTTACAGTACTTAATAGGTGTGAAAAAAGAAATTGTGTGAACGTGGAGACTAAGAGGCCCATAAAACCATTTTCATAAATGAACAGTACTCCGGTGCTCCCCAGACAAGGTTTGCGATGGACTGCAACGTTTTTATCCCCTCTATTTGGTCCAAGCTCTGTGCGCATTATGTGCTGAATAATTGAATCAAGCTGTGATTTGGTTCTGTTCCATTGAACAAGTGCTGAGATGTTTCATGACTGTGGTTCTCCTGGCTTCCTCTCTCTTGTAAAACACCTACCCGCTGCCAACAGCACCACAACAAGCGTTCTCGCTGCTTAGACTTTGTTTTCCCCAGCGACGCCTGAAAAAGCAAACTGTTAGGTCACTCACCACTGAGAGGATCCTTCTGTGCCGGTTATCTCCAGAACGTCGTAGTCTTCTTCCAACTGAAAGTCAGAGAAGACCAAGGCGATGGTGTCTCCTGGTTCGGCCAGCACTGTCCAGGTGCAGTCTGCGTTGTTGTTGTACTCCTGGGGGTAATTTGGACTGGTGATGACACCACTTTGACCCCGTAGTGTGCCGCCACAGCCATCATCCGCTGCGAAGAGGTGACACACAAATACAGACACATTTAACTTATTAAATCAGCTAGAGAAGAAATAGTTGGAAATAGGACAACGATAACATGCCATGGCACTCAGTGGAGGTCTTGAGGTTTCGGGCAACACTCGCAGGCCAGTGATGCAACACATTGTAACACGGGGGTAAAGTAATTGAGATCTATGTAAAATCCTGTTAATTATTTGTAGTCAAAACCTGTTCTACTCTTTAAAACTGTGTTAAGGAGACGATTATATAACAAATAGGCACTTAAGAGCTACTGTGGTAATTGAGCCCCCTGGCTCTCCCAATCTTCCTTACTGAATCAAATGCAATCTCTCTATTTTTCGCTCTCTTGATGCTCAGTCTTTCTTCCTGACAGCGAGTCCGTGAGGTGAGGATAAAGAGCCGGGCCAACTGAGGGTGAAGGCGAAGCAACAGACCTACTGACTTCCCTCCCCCGTTTTTTATTTTATTTTTTTATTTCTATGCATCCCTCCCCTGAGAAAAGGAAGAAATCAAAACTTTTTGACATGGAAAAAAGTTGAGTCTAGATACCTGACCTCCTTTTCAAAAAGAATATTCCCCAACATCACCTAAAGAGCTATTGCCTCTAGGACGACATACATATTATGAATATAAAAAATTGTTAAGACAACCAGACTGCATCGAAAAGCATTTCTCGAAGTTGATAAGTTGGAAAAACTCTTTGCTGGAGATCGTACAGGTAACTGGGGACTACAAGATATCCATGGTGAGTTTTGGTAGAAATCATATTGAATCTGAGATGTTTAGCTGAGGTGTAAAGGTTGGGTCATCTCAACAGACCTTAGTCAAGGAAAAGTCCAATTTAATCATTGACATGAATGAAAACGAGGCTGTGAGAAATAGAAGTACAGTGCGTTCAATGGACATAACGGTTGTTCTGCTGACAAAACATCTTTACAATAAACTTTGAGTAGACAACAACTCCATGAAACAGTTTTGAAAGTTGTGAGTTTTGAAAAGTACATGTGATCTAGGACCTCCACAGTGCATGCCATTGTGTAAACTAAGTCTATACCCCTATCAATATGGCATCTACCCTGATTAAAGTCTATTGAAATAGCAATTCTTCAAAGGTTCAAAAGTCTGAGACTAATATTTATTCATTTGTTTGATAATACCAGCTTAACAATTAACATTATAATACATTTCAGGATGTTTTATTAAATTGTTGATGCAGAAATGCTCAGAAATTATTCTTCTGAATTTACAAATCTAATTCTCTGGTTACAAGATTTTTTACAAGGTTTAGTAAGATTTTAGTTTTTTTAAAGAACTGTATTATGCTTATCAAGGTTGCATTTACAGTATTTGATCAGAAATACAGTAACATTGTAATATTACAATTTAAACTCTTTTCTATTTGAACGTCAATTTATTCCAGTGATGGCAAAGCAGTCTTCAGTTTCACTGACCCTTCAGAAATCACTCTAATATACATTGATTTGCTGCTCAAGAAATGTTTCTTATTATTAATGTTGAAAATTGTGCTGCTTATTTTTATTTTTATTTATTGTGAAAACGGCAATACATATTTATTTCTGCGTTATCTGATTAATATATAAGGTTCAAAAGAACAGTATTTATTTGAAATTGAAATAAACATTACTATTTATGCTAAAATATTGTTTATATGTTCTCGCAAGCTTTTGAACTCCACTGTGTGTAAAAAATATAAAACATCAGACGTACAGTAAAAAGACACCCATGCCCTGTAAAGCCTCTAGTTTGATAGCTACAGAAGAATTCTGAATTATGGGTGCATGCCAAGTGGATATGTTGCCTTCCAGGCAAGTAAAGGAGCAAAAAGCCTCTGTGCGAGTGAGTGAATGAATCATAATGATAACTAGGAGCCTCTCTAGGGTAAAATAAGGGTTGAGGGGAAAAGAGAGTGATGGGAGGTTTGTTTAGGAGAGATTTGAGTTGGCGTTCATGTGTGTGAGTTTGAGAGGGAGGAAGGAAAGACAACGCCAGAGAAAATGTGAGTCATCGCACCTACCTACCGTGCAAAATTCTCTCTCACCAGCCAAATAAACAAACTCTATGTCAGAGCAAGTGCAGAGTGTGTGTATGTGCCTCACACAGGTGAAGGAGCTTGCTTGTCACTGATGGGTGATGAGTTCTTCTCTGACAGGCCAGCATGGGAATCATTAGCGGTGACTGGATAATCGCATGATTTCTTTTCTGCGAGTGGAAATCGGCGGGAGGACCCGGGCCCTGTCAGTCTTCCGTTGGATCCGTCACTCTTACATTTCCCCGGAGAGACACAGAGCATATGTGAGGAGCAGCCTCTGAGAGTTCTAGAACAGAGGGATGGAGAAGGGGGAAAAAAAGAGCAATGGAGGCAGGGGAGGGAGGGATTGGAGAGAGGACTGGCTATTGGTATTCCAGCCAAGAGTTTCTTTCACACTTCAGTTGAACACGCCGATCACTGGTCGAGCTCTGCTTCTCAGTTTGGTCGTTTGATCTTGTAGAGACTTTGTGACTTCATGTCTAAACTGCTAATATTTATAAAAGGCTTTGTGAAAAAGGATTTATCGTTTGCAAATACCAAAAAGCATGACTAGAAACTAGTTTTCATGAAGGAAATACCAGTGCTCACAAGTGCTGGCTTTGATGAGTACACATATGCAAGAAACAAATGACCAATCACAATTCATTATGCATACAGATGTCAGAATCACTACATATTGTGATCACTACACATACAATACTGTTTAAAAGTTTGGTGTCAGTGATTTTTTTTTATTTTTTTTTTATTTTTTTTCAATTGATAAAAAAATGACAGAATGTCACAAAAGATTCCTATTTCAAATTAATGCTGTTCTTTTGAACTTTTCATTCATCAAAGTATCCTAAAAAATGCATCACAGTTTCCACAAAAATATTAAGCATCACAACTGCTTTTATAATTGATAATAACGATAAATGTTTAACACAAAATTAACACATCCCTGAAGGATGGCAGTGAAGGCTGGAGTAAAAAAAAAAAACGCTAATTATTATTATTATTATTATTATTATTATTATTATTATTATTATATATAATAAATTACAAATCTGAACCACCCCAAACCTTTGAATGGTAATATGTATAACACTGCACTTTTTATATTTTATATTACATTACTTTGGCAATTGAATTTGTAATTATATTATGCTAGCATTACTTTTTCATCTATTGACAGTTGATGGAATGATAATTTTTTTTTTTATTATTATTTTTTTTTTTTGACTGGCAATAACTTTTTGGAAAGACAATATTGTGTTACTACAGCAAAGCCATTTGTTGTGTCATGAAGTACAGTGTACAATACTCTATACTCTAGTGCACATTGCAATCATTCATTTTCATAGTATGTAAAAGTATCAAAGCACCCCCATTTTTCCCCATTTCCTTATATCTACTGTATGTGACAGAATTTTAGCTTAAATCAATCGTTTTCTTAATAAGCTCAAGCAGACCTTTGAACTGTCCCAAGGAAGGCTCTTTAATGTCAAAGTGACTTGTTCAATTGGCTTGGACAAATGGATGATGTGTGGTGCATAGAGATCTAAGCTCCTAAAAAAGATGGTCTGCTTGTGTTTCATGTCTCTTCATACTGCCTTCCACAGGCTCTGCGGCTGCCATGGTAACACAGCAGCGAGTGGTGTGCAGCGGCACCCTGAGACTGGAGAGCCAGCACTGATAGAGAAGAACAACGGGGAAAAGACAATGATTTTGGAGGAACAACAGATCCAACCAGTTCGTGAGATTTCAACTTCTCGGTTTTCTCCTATCTTCTTTTTGGAACGAGCATTCCTGTTAATTGTACCATAGTGGAGAGTGGCATGCCAGCAGCCCGCCATTTTGCCGTTTTGAATGCAGAACACTGAATCTATTCCCACAGCGCGAGTGAATGAGGGGTTTGAGAGGGCTGTGAGGATATAGACCATGTGGAGAGGCTTAGACGCAGAGATCTGAACGTATATGTTCAGCTGGGAAAGTATTTATTACTGTAGGCTTATTACATCAAATGTTCATAGCATGCACTATAGGAAATGGTAAATAAGTCAGACTTAACGATGGGAAGAGGCCTGGAAGATAAGCAGTAATGAGGACGGAGAAGCAAGATGGCTTCTGGAGCTTTACTGACACAGTGCGACTCCTTTAAGGGAAATGACCCAACCTCTTGCCACCTACTGTCCACCCATAATCAGAAGCAGAGCCGAAGCTATCTGTGGTCGGCTATAACAGCCTTTGAGTTAGTTTTCTCTACTTGTGTACAGAGCAGAACTTCATTTGGTGTTATTCACATGTTTAATTAATTGTAAAACCATTAAAAATAAAGAGAGACAAAGCATGAAGGATGATACAAACAAATGTTTAAGGTCAATTCCCTTCTGACTTAATCTTTAATTATAATATATATAAAGTCATAGTTAATGGTTTATTAATAGCGAGAATTTAACCTTAAAGTGTGACCAAACTTCCATATTTTAAGATATGTCAGAGCAATTATTAATTATTTTTTTTTTTTATTTTTTTTTTTATTTTTTTGTTAAAACAGCTCAGACATGCATTGTGTGTCTGGGACTAGGCTATGAAACTGGGGTTAAGGTTACTTCCCTTATGACTTTATTCTGATTACAGAAGTCTATTTATAGATGAGATGATAACTCTAGGATTCCTCTTGTTGTATTAAAAATAAAATAATAAATAAAATAAAAATAAATCAATTAACAAGATAGCAAAAATTGAACGCAATGGTTGCCACAAAATATTACAATATGCTAAATTAAGAAGTTGTCTATAGGTTGATTTATACTCGAGTCAAACCAATGGCATAGCCTGACATACCAAAAAAGTAACAACTTGTCAAATCTATGCGATCCGCAATCACTACGGCTGGTCTGCTAGAATCCCACCTTCAGAGGTAAAAAAAAATAAAAAACATTTGATTTCATCATATGTATTTTTCGCTTGCGACATAACTACAGTTAAGTCAAGCTGCAACAAAAATTGCCACCATCATTGCTGTTATTTCTCCAACAACGTACATAATAAGCTGCTGCTTCTACTGGCTTTTGCCTTAATCTTGTGGGTTACACCAGCAACATTCCTTTGGAGACTGCCCACTAGTGGTCTGCATCTGTAATTGTACCTTGTCATGGACAATAACACAGACGAATAACATGAAAACCAAGTTGAGGCTATAGCATAAGTCCGAGGTATATCTATAAATCAGCTTTAAGAATAGTTCAGTTATGACTCTATTTGCATTATATAGACTATAGATGAGATGTCTTTATTCTTTGTCACCCTTTTTAAACCAAAAAGTTGGTTTAAAAATAAAAAATAAATATATTAAATATGTAATATATTACCCTCCCTGTACCCTTCTGCATGCTGGCTAAGAACCAGTAGATTAACTTTACAAGAACTGCAGTATGATTCAAATACAGCACACTTATGTCTCCTGTAAGATTTTTCATGAATACTTTATTGTTAAAGTTAAGAAGGAATGAGCAGCTGGAGACATATGGTTGAGACTCCGTAAAATCCATGAACTGTTAACACCTGGCACTAACACCTAACACCTGAAAGTGGAGTGATGTGGTGGTGCAAAAAATAGATCAAAAA